>NC_091285.1:392528397-393171835 GCF_032444005.1 Ranitomeya imitator | reverse complement strand
GGGACAAAGAGGAAGGTGCAGATGAAAGTGCAGGTTCCTTCATCAGGTGGGGGGAGGAATACTAGTTGGCGACGTCACTGGCACAGGGCCTCTCATAGTACGCAAAAGTGTTGCTGCCGGTGGGAGGCGCCCCCGCCGTGCAAACACACCGCTGTACTTTGAGGGGCCCTGTGCCAGTGCCAATGCCAACGAGTGGGCCCCCCCTGCTTGCTCAGGTTCACAGCACTTGCAAAGTTGAAATACTTACCTCTCCCTGCTCCACTGCCGTGACGTGGTCCAGATTTCCTGGGCCCACTAATTACTTGAACCAGCCCTACCCCCCACAACTTTAGCCAAATGACCCCCAATTTCAAATGCCTTCCAATTATTATAAGGTAAATTACGCTTGACAAGCTTCATTAAGAAGAATGGATGGTTTTGACATTAAAATGGCCACTCTAGGTGTTTTCCTGGCCCCCACTCACTGCCGACTATGCTGCCCCATTGACTTGCATTGGGTTTCGTGTTTCGGTCGATCCCGACTTTACGTCATAATCGGCCGATTTCACTCGACCCGACTTTGGACATAGTCGGGTTTCGCAAAACCCGGCTCGACTCTAAAAAGGTCAAGGTCGCTCAACTCTAGTGTCTGGTTCTTGCTCTAGGTGGTTGCTGTGTTTCATTTCATTCTCGGATCTTGCAGGCAGTGTAATGTGGCTGTATATATATATATATATATATATATATATATATATATATACACACATATACACTACTCAAAAAAATAAAGAGAACACTAAAATACCACATGCTAGATATCACTGAATGAAATATTCCAGTTGCAAATCTTTATTCAGTACATAGTGGAATGTGTGGAGGACAATAAATCATAAAAATGATCAATGTAAATAAAAATGAATATCCCATGGAGGTATGGATTTGGAATGATACTCAAAATCAAAGTGTAAAATCAAATTACAGGCTTATCCAACTTCAGTGGAAATGCCTCAAGTCAAGGAAATGATGTTCAGCTGTGTGTGTTGCCTCCATGTGCCTGTATGACCTCCCTACAATGCCTGTGCATGCTCCTGATGAGGCAGTGGACGGTCTCCCAAGGAATATCCTCCCAGACCTGAACTAAAGAATCCGCCAACTCCAGGACAGTCTGTGGTGCAACATGCCGTTGGTGGATGGCACGAGACATGAAGTCCTAGATGTGTTCAATCAGACTCAGGTCTGGGGGAACGGGTGGGCCAGTCCATAGTTTTAATGCCTTCATCTTGCAAGAACTGTTGACACACTCCAGCCACATGAGGTCTGGCATTGTCCTGCATTAGGAGGAACCCAGGGCCAACCACCCCAGCATATGGTCTCAGAATGGTTCAGAGGATCTCATCTTGGTACCTAATGGCAGTCAGACTATCTCTGGTGAGTACATGGAGGGCTGTGCGGCCCTCCAAAGAAATGCCACCCCACACCATTACTGATCCACTGCCAAACTGGTCATGCTGAAGGATGTTGCAGGTAGCAGATTGCTCTCCTCAGCGTCTCCAGACTCTGTCATGTCTGTCACATGTGCTCAGTGTGAACCTTTCATCTGTGAAAAGCACAGGGCACCACTGGCGAATTTACCAATCCTGGTGTTCTGTGGCAAATGCCAATTGTCCTGCACGGTGTTGGTCTGTGAGCACAACCCCCATTTGTGGATGTTAGGCACTCAGACCATCCTCATGGAGTCAGTTTCTAACCATTTGTGCAGACTCATGCACATTTGTGGCCTGCTGGAGGTCATTTTCCAGGGCTCTGGCAGTGCTCCTCCTGTTCCTTCTTGCACAACTGCCCCTCCACGTCTCCTGGTGTATTGGCATGTCTCCTGGTAGCGCCTCCAGCCTCTGGACACTACGCTGACAGACACAACAAACCTTTTTGCCACAGCTCGCATTGATGTGCCATCCTGGATGAGCAGCACTACCTGAACCACTTGTGTGGGTTATAGAGTCCGTCTCATACTACCATGAATGTGAAAGCACAACCAACATTCAAAAGTGACCATAACATCAGCCAGAAAGCATTGGTACTGAAATGTGGTCTATGGTCCCCACTAGTCATGAGCAAATATACTCATTACACGAGATTTCTCAAGCATGCTCGGGGGTCCTCCGAGTATTTTTTAGTGCTCGAAGATTTAGTTTTTCTTCCCGCAGCTGAATAAGTTACATCTGTTAGCCAGCATTAGAGTTGAGCGACCTTGACCTTTTTAGAGTCGAGCCGGGTTTCGCGAAACCCGACTATCTCAAAAGTCGGGTCGAGTGAAATCGGCCGATTATGACGTAAAGTCGGGATTGACCGAAACACGAAACCCAATGCAAGTCAATGGGGCAGCATAGTCGGCAGTGAGTGGGGGCCAGGAAAACACCTAGAGTGCCCATTTTAATGTCAAAACCATCCATTCTTCTTAATGAAGCTTGTCAAGCGTAATTTACCTAATAATAATTGGAAGGCATTTGAAATTGGGGGTCATTTGGCTAAAGTTGTGGTGGGTAGGGCTGGTTCAAGTAATTAGTGGGCCCAGGAAATCTGGACCACGTCACGGCAGTGGAGCAGGGAGAGGTAAGTATTTCAACTTTGCAAGTGCTGTGAACCTGAGCAAGCAGGGGGGGCCCACTCGTTGGCATTGGCACTGGCACAGGGCCCCTCAAAGTACAGCGGTGTGTTTGCACGGCGGGGGCGCCTCCCACCGGCAGCAACACTTTTGCGTACCATGAGAGGCCCTGTGCCAGTGACGTCGCCAACTAGTATTCCTCCCCCCACCTGATGAAGGAACCTGCACTTTCATTTGCACCTTCCTGTTTGTCCCCGTGTAAGGTGGTATGGTATGCGGGAAGGGGGACCTGACTTTCAGCAGGGTCACAATCTTGCAGTGTAGCGTGCACGGGAAATGTTGCGTTATGGGTCAATGTACCAGCAGACTCATCTATCACTGGCTGGGCAATGGGCAGGATGAGGAGGAAACACAGATATAGGCCCAAAGAATAAAGTGGGCTAAATGCAGTTCAAAATTGGTAACACAGGACTAATCAGGGGGCATTGCAGTGGAGGACAACTGGAATGAGAGGCTGACACAGAGAGTAGGCCCAAATCAGTAAGTAGTCGAAATGCAGTTCAAAATTGGCAACAGTAGTAAACAGGCGGCACAGCTTTGTTCAGTGGAGGAGAACAGCAAGGAGTGGCAGACACCGATAGTAGGCCCCAACCCAACTAGTAGGCCAAATGCAGTCTAACATTAACAACTACTTAACGAGCGCCTGAAAATGGAATTTCAGGACAGGAAACCAGGAGAACAGCAAGGAGCGGCAGACACCAATAGTAGGCCCCAAACCAACTAGTACGCCAAATGCAGTTGTTCCGTTTAACCACAATTTAATGAGAGCCTGAAGATAGAAGTTCAGGAAAGGCAACCTGGAGAACACCTTGGAGTGGAACACACCATCTCTCTACACCCCATACCCAATTTGTAGGTCTAATGCAGCGTAGTTTCCAACAACTACTAAACGAGAGCATGATGATCGAAGCATTGGCGAGGAAACCTGGGGAACACCTTGGAGTGGAACACACCATCTCTCTACAGTGGAACACACCATCTCTCTACACCCCATACCCAATTTGTAGGCCTAATGCAGCGTAGTTTCCAACAACTACTAAACGAGAGCCGGAAGATCGAAGCAATGGAGAGGAAACCTGGGGAACACCTTGGAGTGTAACACACCATCTCTCTACACCCCATACCCAATTTGTAGGCCTAATGCAGCGTAGTTTCCAACAACTACTAAACGAGAGCCGGAAGATCGAAGCTCAGGAAAGGCAACCTGGAGAACACCTTGGAGTGGAACACACCATCCCTCTACACCCCATACCCAATTTGTAGGCCAAATGCAGCGTAGTTTCCAACAACTACTAAACGAGAGCCGGAAGATCGAAGCAATGGAGAGGAAACCTGGGGAACACCTTGGAGTGTAACACACCATCTCTCTACACCCCATACCCAATTTGTAGGCCTAATGCAGCGTAGTTTCCAACAACTACTAAACGAGAGCCGGAAGATCGAAGCAATGGAGAGGAAACCTGGGGAACACCTTGGAGTGGAACACACCATCTCTCTACAGTGGAACACACCATCTCTCTACACCCCATACCCAATTTGTAGGCCTAATGCAGCGTAGTTTCCAACAACTACTAAACGAGAGCCGGAAGATCGAAGCTCAGGAAAGGCAACCTGGGGAACACCTTGGAGTGGAACACACCATCTCTCTACACCCCATATCCAATTTGTAGGCCCAATGCAGCATAGTTTCCAACAACTACTAAACGAGAGCCGGAAGATCGAAGCTCAGGAAAGGCAACCTGGGGAACACCTTGGAGTGTAACAAACCCTCTCTCTACACCACGGAAGGGCTGATTCTTAGGAAGGAAGGCTGTCCGAAAGAAGCAGGGCGCGTCCGAGGGTGATTATATTCTTATTAGGTATATACTCACCCTCGGACGCGCCCTGCTTCTTTATTTGTAATGAATGTTTATTTGCAATGTGGTTTTGACTTACTCTATTTTTTTGGTAAATAATGATTTTATTATTTTCATTGTTTTGCATCTTCTTGGCAATAATATAAAGAAGACGCGACAGGACAACACTCGGTGGATGCCATATCTGTGTTTAAAATTGAAAAAACCTTTCAGTTAACTACTTGCAGGAGAAAGTTATTGTAGCTGGTGGCCATATTTAGTACTGTACCAGATTTTTGTTGTATGTGTTTGTTTTTAATGTTAAAATGTCTGCATTTGATATCTCTCCAGTATTTTCTTTTTTATAAGCAAAATACTTATTTTTATATTTTCTGATGTTGGTTCCAGGGGTACACGGGCAGCAGTGGTGTGGTCAGTGGAGGCCTAGTGGAAGGAGTGACCGCAGACAGGCATCGAAGGCCTAAAATAATAACACATGGCTGTAGGCAATTTTAAATTGGTTCCAGGGGTACACGGGCAGCAGTGGTGTGGTCAGTGGAGGCCTAGTGGAAGGAGTGACTGCAGACAGGCATCGAAGGCCTAAAATAATAACACATGGCTGTAGGCAATTTTAAATTGGTTCCAGGGGTACACGGGCAGCAGTGGTGTGGTCAGTGGAGGCCTAGTGGAAGGAGTGACCGCAGACAGGCATCGAAGGCATAAAATAATAACACATGGCTGTAGGCAATTTTAAATTGGTTCCAGGGGTACACGGGCAGCAGTGGTGTGGTCAGTGGAGGCCTAGTGGAAGGAGTGACCGCAGACAGGCATCGAAGGCCTAAAATAATAACACATGGCTGTAGGCAATTTTAAATTGGTTCCAGGGGTACACGGGCAGCAGTGGTGTGGTCAGTGGAGGCCTAGTGGAAGGAGTGACCGCAGACAGGCATCGAAGGCCTAAAATAATAACACATGGCTGTAGGCAATTTTAAATTGGTTCCAGGGGTACACGGGCAGCAGTGGTGTGGTCAGTGGAGGCCTAGTGGAAGGAGTGACCGCAGACAGGCATCGAAGGCCTAAAATAATAACACATGGCTGTAGGCAATTTCAAATTGGTTCCAGGGGTACACGGGCAGCAGTGGTGTGGTCAGTGGAGGCCTAGTGGAAGGAGTGACCGCAGACAGGCATCGAAGGCCTAAAATAATAACACATGGCTGTAGGCAATTTTAAATTGGTTCCAGGGGTACACGGGCAGCAGTGGTGTGGTCAGTGGAGGCCTAGTGGAAGGAGTGACCGCAGACAGGCATCGAAGGCCTAAAATAATAACACATGGCTGTAGGCAATTTTAAATTGGTTCCAGGGGTACACGGGCAGCAGTGGTGTGGTCAGTGGAGGCCTAGTGGAAGGAGTGACCGCAGACAGGCATCGAAGGCCTAAAATAATAACACATGGCTGTAGGCAATTTTAAATTGGTTCCAGGGGTACACGGGCAGCAGTGGTGTGGTCAGTGGAGGCCTAGTGGAAGGAGTTACCGCAGACAGGCATCGAAGGCCTAAAATAATAACACATGGCTGTAGGCAATTTAAATTGGTTACAGGGGTACACGGGCAGCAGTGGTGTGGTCAGTGGAGGCCTAGTGGAAGGAGAGACCGCAGACAGGCATCGAAGGCCTAAAATAATAACACATGGCTGTAGGCAATTTTAAATTGGTTCCAGGGGTACACGGGCAGCAGTGGTGTGGTCAGTGGAGGCCTAGTGGAAGGAGTGACCGCAGACAGGCATCGAAGGCCTTAAATAATAACACATGGCTGTAGGCAATTTTAAATTGGTTCCAGGGGTACACGGGCAGCAGTGGTGTGGTCAGTGGAGGCCTAGTGGAAGGAGTGACCGCAGACAGGCATCGAAGGCCTAAAATAATAACACATGGCTGTAGGCAATTTTAAATTGGTTACAGGGGTACACGGGCAGCAGTGGTGTGGTCAGTGGAGGCCTAGTGGAAGGAGTGACCACAGACAGGCATCGAAGGCCTAACATAACAAAAATGTCAATACAATGGTATTGTCAGTGGCAGGCATTGAAGGATGTCAGCGCATAGACTAAACATTGGTGGAGCTGTGAGATAATTTTGCAAGTGGTAGAGCACTGTTTGAGCTGGGGTGGGGGGGAACTGTCTTGTGGCCGGCGGTACAGGCCCAGGGCCCCTCATATTACAACGGTGTGTCTGACGTTGGGTGCGCACCACCACCACCAGAGACACTTTATTGTACTAGGAGGGACCCAGTGGCAGTGCCGTCGACCAAAAGCGGGCTCACCCACCTCTTCAGACAAACTGCACTCTCACGGGTGCTGTCGCCAAGTGTCGATACCACGGCCCCGTGTGGGGAGTTTGGCCATTTAGTGAGGTGTAAACATGTCGTATGCTGGACAATCAGGTGCAGAAAATTACGAGATTGGAAAAGGCATTCAGAATAGTCCACAGGCAAGACCTTTTCATAGGAAAGCTAGGTGTCAGCCGGGCAAGGTGGGGCAAAAGATTTCGAAATCCAGTTGTGGTTCATTTTAATGAAGGTTAGATCATCTACATTTTGGGTAGCCAGACGAGTCCTTTTTTCTGTTAGTATTGAACCTGCAGCACTGAGTACTCTTTCTGATAGGACACTAGCTGCCGGGCAAGCAAGCTCCTGCAATGCATATTCTGCCAATTCTGGCCAGGTGTCTAATTTTGATGCCCAGTAATCAAATGGGAATGACGGTTGAGGGAGAACATCGATAAGGGATGAAAAATAGTTTGTAACCATACTGGACAAATGTTGTCTCCTGTCACTTTGAATTGATGCTGCAGTACCTGTCCTGTCTGCGGTCATAGCAAAATCACTCCACAACCTGGTCAGAAAACCCCTCTGGCCAACGCCACTTCTGATTTCTGCCCCTCTAACTCCTCTGGTCTGCTGGCCCCTGCAGCTCGTGTGAGAACGATCACGGGCGCTGTGTGCAGGGAATGCCAGAAGCAAACGGTCAACAAGAGTTGATTGTTTGGTTGCTAATATTAGTTCCAAGTTCTCATGTGGCATTATATTTTGCAATTTGCCTTTATAGCGAGGATCAAGGAGGCAGGCCAACCAGTAATCGTCATCATTCATCATTTTAGTTATGCGTGTGTCCCTTTTGAGGATACGTAAGGCATAATCCGCCATGTGGGCCAAAGTTCCAGTTCTCAAATCTGCGGTTGTGCTTGGTTGAGGGGCAGTTTCAGGCAAATCCACGTCACTTGTGTCCCTCAAAAAACCAGAACCCGGCCTTGCCGCGCCACCAATTTCCAGTGGCCCCGGAAAAGCTTCCTCATTAAAAATAGAATCATCCCCATCATCCTCCTCGTCCTCCTCCTCCTCTTCGCCCGCTACCTCGTCCTGTACACTGCCCTGGCCAGACAATGGCTGACTGTCATCAAGGCTTTCCTCTTCCTCAGCTGCAGACGCCTGATCCTTTATGTGCGTCAAACTTTGCATCAGCAGACACATTAGGGGGATGCTCATGCTTATTATGGCGTTGTCTGCACTAACCAGCCGTGTGCATTCCTCAAAACACTGAAGGACTTGACACATGTCTTGAATCTTCGACCACTGCACACCTGACAACTCCATGTCTGCCATCCTACTGCCTGCCCGTGTATGTGTATCCTCCCACAAAAACATAACAGCCCGCCTCTGTTCACACAGTCTCTGAAGCATGTGCAGTGTTGAGTTCCACCTTGTTGCAACGTCTATGATTAGGCGATGCTGGGGAAGGTTCAAAGAACGCTGATAGGTCTGCATACGGCTGGAATGTACGGGCGAACGGCGGATATGTGAGCAAAGTCCACGCACTTTGAGGAGCAGGTCGGATAACCCCGGATAACTTTTCAGGAAGCACTGCACCACCAGGTTTAAGGTGTGAGCCAGGCAAGGAATGTGTTTCAGTTGGGAAAGGGAGATGGCAGCCATGAAATTCCTTCCGTTATCACTCACAACCTTGCCTGCCTCAAGATCTACAGTGCCCAGCCACGACTGCGTTTCTTTCTGCAAGAACTCGGACAGAACTTCCGCGGTGTGTCTGTTGTCGCCCAAACACTTCATAGCCAATACAGCCTGCTGACGTTTGCCAGTAGCTGCCCCATAATGGGAGACCTGGTGTGCAACAGTGGCAGCTGCGGATGGAGTGGTTGTGCGACTGCGGTCTGTGGACGAGCTCTCGCTTCTGCAGGAGGACAAAGAGGAGGAGGAGGGGGTGCGAACGGCTACAGCCAATTGTTTCCTAGACCGTGGGCTAGGCAGAACTGTCCCAAACTTGCTGTCCCCTGTGGACCCTGCATCCACCACATTTACCCAGTGTGCCGTGATGGACACGTAACGTCACTGGCCATGCCTACTGGTCCATGCATCTGTTGTCAGGTGCACCTTTGTGCTCACAGATTGCCTGAGTGCATGGACGATGCGCTCTTTAACATGCTGGTGGAGGGCTGGGATGGCTTTTCTGGAAAAAAAGTGTCGACTGGGTAGCTCGTAGCGTGGTACAGCGTAGTCCATCAGGGCTTTGAAAGCTTCGCTTTCAACTAACCGGTAGGGCATCATCTCTAACGAGATTAGTCTAGCTATGTGTGCGTTCAAACCCTGTGTACGCGGATGCGAGGCTAAGTACTTCCTTTTTCTAACCATAGTCTTATGTAGGGTGAGCTGGACTGGAGAGCTGGAGATCGTGGAACTAGCGGGGGTGCCGGTGGACATGGCAGACTGAGAGACGGTGGGAGATGGTATTGTTGCCACCGGTGCCCTAGATGCAGTGGTTCCTACTACGAAACTGGTGATTCCCTGACCCTGACTGCTTTGGCCTGGCAAAGAAACCTGCACAGATACTGCAGGTGGTGCGGAAAATGGTGGCCCTACACTGCCGGAAGGGATGTTGCGTTGCTGACTAGCTTCATTGGCCGAGGGTGCTACAACCTTAAGGGACGTTTGGTAGTTAGTCCAGGCTTGCAAATGCATGGTGGTTAAATGTCTATGCATGCAACTTGTATTG
The DNA here is from genome assembly GCF_032444005.1 of Ranitomeya imitator. Taxonomy (NCBI): domain Eukaryota; kingdom Metazoa; phylum Chordata; class Amphibia; order Anura; family Dendrobatidae; genus Ranitomeya; species Ranitomeya imitator. Next base: position 393,162,307 of record NC_091285.1, on the reverse strand, counting down.
AGACTTTTCAGATTCTGTCCTCTGCTTAAGGTAGTTGAACATTTTTGAAAGATGACTTTGCGCTGATCAATTGGATGTTGTTTAAAAAAATGCCAGACTGCACTCTTTCTAGCATCGGATACCTTTTCAGGCATTGCAGACTGAGCTTTAACCGGATGGCCACGCTGTCCTCCAACAGGTTTTGGCTTTGCCACGCGTTTTGGGCAAGATACGGGCCCGGCAGATGGAACCTGTTGCGATGTTGATGCCTGCTGCGGCCCCTCCTCCTCCGCTTCAGAACTGCTGCCGCCTGCACCCTGTTCCCCCAATGGCTGCCAATCGGGGTCAAGAACTGGGTCATCTATTACCTCTTCTTGTAGCTCGTGTGCAACTTCGTCTGTGTCACCGTGTCGGTCGGTGGTATAGCGTTCGTGATGGGGCAACATAGTCTCATCAGGGTCTGATTCTTGATCAGCACCCTGCGAGGGCAATGTTGTGGTCTGAGTCAAAGGACCAGCATAGTAGTCTGGCTGTGGCTGTGCATCAGTGCACTCCATGTCAGATTCAACTTGTAATGGGCATGGACTGTTAACTGCTTCACTTTCTAAGCCAGGGACGGTATGTGTAAAGAGCTCCATGGAGTAACCCGTTGTGTCGCCTGCTGCATTCTTCTCTGTTGTTGTTTTTGCTGAAGAGGACAAGGAAGCGACTTGTCCCTGACCGTGAACATCCACTAACGACGCGCTGCTTTGACATTTACCAGTTTCACGAGAGGAGGCAAAAGAGCTAGAGGCTGAGTCAGCAAGATAAGCCAAAACTTGCTCTTGCTGCTCCGGCTTTAAAAGCGGTTTTCCTACTCCCAGAAAAGGGAGCGTTCGAGGCCTTGTGTAGCCAGACGACGAACCTGGCTCCACAGCTCCAGACTTAGGTGCAATATTTTTTTTCCCACGACCAGCTGATGCTCCACCACTACCACTACCCTCATTACCAGCTGACAATGAACGCCCCCGGCCACGACCTCTTCCACCATACTTCCTCATTGTTTTAAAAACGTAAACAAACTAACGGTATTTTTAGCTGTCACACAAATTACACGGTGAGCTATAACTTCAGTATGATTTAGCTACCCCTTTACAGGTGAGTGAGACCACAACGAAAATCAGGCACAATGTTACACACTCTGTTGTTGGTGGCAACAAATGAGAGAGATGCCACACACGCAGGACTGTCACTGAAGCACAAATGTAAATATTAATCTCCCACTGATTTGATTTTTTTTTTTTTTTTAAGGGAGACTTTAGGAAAAAAAAATAATAGAATAAAATGATTTTTTCAGGAAGAATTTAGAAACCAAATAAAATAAAATGATTTTTTCAGGGAGAATTTAGAAAACAAATAAAACAAAAAAAGGCTTTCTATGGCCCACTGAGTGAGAGATGACGCACACAGGAGTCAGGAGTGGCACACAAGCCCAGAGGCCAATATTTATCTCCCACTGATTGATGTAGTGATTTTTTCAGGTAGATTTTGGAACCCAAATCAAGCTAAAAAAAATAATAGGCTTTCTATGGCCCACAATTGGAGAGAGAGAGAGAGATGGCACACCCAGGAGTCAAGACTGGCACACAAGCAGAAAGGGCAATATTAATCTCCCACTGATTTGTTTTTTTGTTTTTTTTTTCAGGGAGACTTTAGGAAAAAAAAAATAGAATAAAATGATTTTTTCAGGAAGAATTTAGAAACCAAATAAAATAAAATGATTTTTTCAGGGAGAATTTAGAAAACAAATAAAACAAAAAAAGGCTTTCTATGGCCCACTGAGTGAGAGATGACGCACACAGGAGTCAGGAGTGGCACACAAGCCCAGAGGCCAATATTTATCTCCCACTGATTGATGTAGTGATTTTTTCAGGTAGATTTTGGAACCCAAATCAAGCTAAAAAAATAATAGGCTTTCTATGGCCCACAATTGGAGAGAGAGAGAGAGATGGCACACCCAGGAGTCAAGACTGGCACACAAGCAGAAAGGGCAATATTAATCTCCCACTGATTTGTTTTTTTTTTTTTTTTTTTCAGGGAGATTTTAGGAAAAAAAAAAAAAAGAATAAAATGATTTTTTCAGGAAGAATTTAGAAACCAAAGAAAATAAAATTATTTTTTCAGGGAGAATTTAGAAAACAAATAAAACAAAAAAAGGCTTTCTATGGCCCACTGAGTGAGAGATGACGCACACAGGAGTCAGGAGTGGCACACAAGCCCAGAGGCCAATATTTATCTCCCACTGATTGATGTAGTGATTTTTTCAGGTAGATTTTGGAACCCAAATCAAGCTAAAAAAAATAATAGGCTTTCTATGGCCCACAATTGGAGACAGAGAGAGAGATGGCACACCCAGGAGTCAAGACTGGCACACAAGCAGAAAGGGCAATATTAATCTCCCACTGATTTGTTTTTGTTTTTTGTTTTTTCAGGGAGACTTTAGGAAAAAAAAATAGAATAAAATGATTTTTTCAGGAAGAATTTAGAAACTAAATAAAAAAAATGATTTTATCAGGGAGAATTTAGAAAACAAATAAAACAAAAATAGGCTTTCTATGGCCCACTGAGTGAGAGATGACGCACACAGGAGTCAGGAGTGGCACACAAGCCCAGAGGCCAATATTTATCTCCCACTGATTGATGTAGTGATTTTTTCAGGTAGATTTTGGAACCCAAATCAAGCTAAAAAAATAATAGGCTTTCTATGGCCCACAATTGGAGAGAGAGAGAGAGAGATGGCACACCCAGGAGTCAAGACTGGCACACAAGCAGAAAGGGCAATATTAATCTCCCACTGATTTGTTTTTTTTTGTTTGTTTTTTCAGGGAGACTTTAGGAAAATAAAATAGAATAAAATGATTTTTTCAGGAAGAATTTAGAAACCAAAGAAAATAAAATGATTTTTTCAGGGAGAATTTAGAAAACAAATAAAACAAAAAAAAGCTTTCTATGGCCCACTGAGTGAGAGATGACGCACACAGGAGTCAGGAGTGGCACACAAGCCCAGAGGCCAATATTTATCTCCCACTTTTTTTTTTGTTCCAGGGAAAATTTATAAACCCAATAAAAAAAATAATAAATAGGCTTTCTATGGCCCACTATCTGAGAGACAGAGAGAGATGGCACGCTTAGGACTGGCACACAAGCCCAAAAGCCAATATTAATCTCCCTTTTTTTTTTAAGGGAGAATTTATAAAACCAAAAAAAAATAAATAAATAGGCTTTCTATGGCCCACTATTTGTGAGAGAGATGGCACGCTCAGGACTGGCACACAAGCCCAGAGGCCAATATTAATCTCCCACTTTTTTTTTTTTCCAGGGAAAATTTATAAACCCAATAAAAAAAATAAAAATAAATAGGCTTTCTATGGCCCACTATCTGAGAGAGAGAGATGGCACGCTTAGGACTGGCACACAAGCCCAAAGGCCAATATTAATCTCCCACTGATTGATTTATTGATTTTTTCAGGTAGAATTTAGAACCCAAATAAAGCAAAAAAAAAAAAAAATGGGCTTTCTATGGCCCACTGAGTGAGTGATGATACACACAGGAGTCAGGAGTGGCACACAAGCCCTGAGGCCAATATTTTTCTCCCACTGATTTATGTAGTGATTTTTTCAGGTAGATTTTAGAACCAAAATCAAGCAAAAAAATAAATAGGCTTTCTATGGCCCACTGAGTGAGTGATGATGCACACAGGAGTCAAGAGTGGCACACAAGCCCTGAGGCCAATATTTTTCTCCCACTGATTGATGTAGTGATTTTTTCAGGTAGATTTTATAACCCAAATCAAGCAAAAAAATAAATAGGCTTTCTATGGCCCACTGAGTGAGAGATGACACAGACAGGGATGGCACTCTAGCAGAAATGTCAATCTTAATCTCCCACAAAAAAAAAAAAAAAACAGGGAGTGTCCTTCAATTACTATCTCCCTGCAGTAATCTCAGCCAGGTATGGCAGGCAGCAATAAGGAGTGGACTGATGCACAAATTAAATAAAAAGTGTGTAAAACCAAAAAGATAGCTGTGCAGAAAGGAAGGAACAAGAGGATTTGTGCTTTGAAAAAAGCAGTTGGTTTGCACAGCGGCGTACACACAGCAATGCAGCTATCAGGGAGCCTTCTAGGGCAGCCCAATGAGCTACAGCGCTGAGGGGAAAAAAAAAAAAAAATGTAGCTTCCACTGTCCCTGCACACCGAAGGTGGTGTTGGGCAGTGGAAATCGCTACAGCACAAGCGGTTTGGTGGTTAATGGACCCTGCCTAACGCTATCCCTGCTTCTGACGAAGCGGCAGCAACCTCTCCCTAAGCTCAGATCAGCAGCAGTAACATGGCGGTCGGCGGGAACTCCCCTTTATAGCCCCTGTGACGCCGCAGACAGCAAGCCAATCACTGCAATGCCCTTCTCTAAGATGGTGGGGACCAGGACCTATGTCATCACGCTGCCCACACTCTGCATTTACCTTCATTGGCTGAGAAATGGCGCTTTTCGCGTCATTGAAACGCGACTTTGGCGCGAAAGTCGCGTACCGCATGGCCGACCCCGCACAGGGGTCGGATCGGGTTTCATGAAACCCGACTTTGCCAAAAGTCGGCGACTTTTGAAAATGAACGACCCGTTTCGCTCAACCCTAGCCAGCATAAGTACATGTGGGGGTTGCCTGGTTGCTAGGCAAATATCATGAGTAACGAGTATGTTCGCTCATCACTAGTCCCCACCTGCAGAACCACTCCTTTATCGAGTGTGTCTTAATAATTGCCAATAATTTTCATCTATTGACTATTCCATTTACACAACAGCATGAGAAATTGATTGTCAGACAGTGCTGCTTCCTAAGTGGACTGTTTGATTTCACAGAAGTGTGATTTACTTGCAGTTATATTCTGTTGTTTAAGTGTTCCTTTAATTTTTTGAGCAGTGTCTATATATACATATATATATATATATATATATATATATAACTAGATGGAGGCCCGATGCTATCGCATTGGGAGGGCGGTAATGTCGCAATGGGGGCAGGCTTTGCAGCGTTGAGAATCTCTCCCCATGTGATCACCCACCTATCCACTCTACTGTATCTTTCCCCATGTGCTGACTTCTCCCATCTGTGCTCTCTTCTTTGACCGACCTGTCTACCCCATGTTCTATCCCCCGTCTCTCTCCTTCCTATGCTATGTTCTCTCCTTAAAGACAATACTGACATTACAGCAGGAGATCGCAGAGGATACTTTTTGTGAGGTAAAATATTTTTATGAAACAGGCAGTGAAATATTTTACCTCACAAATTGAATCCACTGTGATCCCCTGCTGTAATGTCAGTATTGTCTTCTGCTTCCTTCAATGCCCAGGAGATGTGGTATGCTCCATGCACTGTCAGATTCAGTCACCCGTGTCTGACCGTGTACAGAACATACCACAGCTCCTGGGCAGGGGAGGAAACAAAAGGCAAAACTGATATTACAGCAGGAGATTCCAGAGGATACATTTTGTGAGGTAAAATATTTTTGAAAAACAGTCAGTGAAGTATTTTATCTTACAAAATGAATCCATTGTGATCCCCTGCAGTAATGTCAGTATTGTCTTTTGAATCCTCCTCTGCCCAGAAGGTGTGGTATGCTCCGTACACGGTCAGACACAGTCAATTTTTAAAATGAACTTTCGTTAGTGGGAAAACACCTTTAATGTGGCTTCCTCTGCCTGTAGACATGTCACACATCTGCCGCCGGGATCAGCCAAATGATTCACTGCACCTGCGTGTAATTCACGAAAGCGCAGTAAATAAGACCACCACCATCTTTGTGCAGATAGATAGCGGCGGTCACATTAAAACTGCGCATGCGCTCCTCTTGTACAAAGATGACGGCAGTCAGTGAATCATTCAGCTGATCCCGGTGGCAGCGTGTTCACGACGGTGTTCCACTGGTGATACCACGCAAGAAGATGCGTGAGTGTGAGTGTGAATGCGAGTGTGTGTGTGAATGTGAGTGTGTGTGAGAGTGTGAGAGGGTGATTGTGTGAGTGTGTGAAAGTGTGAGAGTGTGTGTGTGGTGCGTACGGAGTATAGATTGTGTGCGTGTGTGTGTGTGTGTGTGTGGTGCGACGGTGTTCCGCTGGTGGTACCTCACAATAGGTTGTTACCAGCAACAGTTTCCATATTGAGACACCCATCACTTGGGTGTCACAATCTGGCGGTCGGTGAACTTTCGCCTCTTGGAATTCTGGGATCCGGACACATCTGGACAGAACAGGAAATGAAAACATTGCAAGGCAATTATATAGATATTTTATTCGATATGTTAATGAGGTTGCTTCAGTGTACCCTTGGTACAGCCAAGGGCTTAGTGTACTGTTCCTCACCCTCATTTACACTACTTCACGCCTTACACTTATGTTAATTAACAGTGCTTGCTTTGGAGCACTGCCTATATTGAATACTCAGCCCTGCAAACACAGATACTGCAGGAGCCAGAGCACACACTGTGTCGGTGTGTGCAGCTGTTTTCTCATTCCTTTGCACTATTTGCAGTGGCCAATGACTGCAAACAGGAGCCTACTATAGCAGGTGGCTGAGGCTAACAAGAGAGAAGGGCTGATACTGTGTGCATGCTCGTCTCCTGCAGTCTAAGGGCAGGTGTTCTCTGATTCCTCTTTCATCTCAAGATTTTCTGCACGATTCTGTGCCAACCTGTGTAGAAGTGGAAATACATAAATCCACCATATGACAGGCTCCCTGTAAACACCTTAGATGCTGCATTCAACAGATGTAACATCTAGCTGGTTAAGGGAACACTATCACTCTGTCAATGGTTATAGGTTTTAGATTGCTCAGCTGAGATTTAAGCTACCTTCACACTGAGCAACTTTAGAACGATAACGATAGCGATCCGTGACGTTGCAGCGTCCTGGATAGCGATATCGTTGTGTTTGACACTCAGCAGCGATCAGGATCCTGCTGTGACATCGCTGGTCGGAGCTAGAAGTCCAGCACTTTATTTCGTCGCTGGATCACCCGCTGACATCGCTGAATCGGCGTGTGTGACGCCAATCCAGCGATGTCTTCACTTGGAACCAGGGTAACATCGGGTTACTAAGCGCAGGGCTGCACTTAGTAACCCGATATTTACCCTGGTTACCATTGTAAATGTAAAAAAAAAAACACTACATACTTACATTCCATTGTCTGTCACGTCCCTCGGCGTCAGCTTCCCTGCACTGTGTCAGCGCCGGCCGGCCGTAAAGCAGAGCACAGCACAGTGCAGGGAAGCTGACTCCGGGGGACGCGACAGACACCGGAATGTAAGTATGCAGTGTTTTTTTTTTACATTTACAATGGTAACCAGGGTAAACATCGGGTTACTAAGTGCAGCCCTGCGCTTAGTAACCCGATGTTTACCCTGGTTCCAAGTGAAGACATCGCTGGATTGGCGTCACACACGCCCTGCGCTTAGTAACCCGATGTTTACCCTGGTTAACCAGGGACTTTGGCATCGTTGGTCGCTGGAGAGCTGTCTGTGTGACAGCTCTCCAGCGACCACACAACGACTAAACAGCGATGCTGCAGCGATCGGCATCGTTGTCTATATCGCTGTAGTGTCGCTTAATGTGTCGCTTAATGTGACGGTACCTTTAGATTACATACGTATAAAGTTCAATGAAGAGAAAGGTTCCTGTTGGGACCGAAACGTCGCTTTCTGGGTTGATTAAATAGCTCTTTTTTTACTACAAAACAGTGTGCTGCCTCCAATTTTTCCTTTTTTTTAAAGTTCAATGAAGATTGTAAAAGATAAAACATGTTTAAAGAAAAGAAAAACAACCAACTTTTTTCTCTTGCTAAAGTATAATCAACATTTAAATTTTTATAAAGTTGTAAAAGTTATAACTAGAGATAGTCGGAACCCTGGATGTTCGAGTCTTGCAGGTTTGGCCGATCAGTTCAAAAAGACGGGTCTTCACACTGTTTTTTTATTTATTTAAATAAATAATTTTAAAAAGCAGCATGGGGTCCCCCAGTTTTTGACAACCAGCCTTGATAAAGCTGGGTTTGGTATTCCCAGGCTTGTAAGGGGCCATGGATGTTGACCCCCTCAACAGCCCGCAGCCACCCAGAAAAGCAGATGTATTTGATGCACCAATTCTGGCACTTTGCCATGCTCTTCCCACTTGCCCTGTAGCGGTGTCAAGTGGGGTTCATATTTGTGGGGATGATGTCACTTTTGTATTATGTAGTGACATCAAGTGCACGGATTATTAATGGAGAGGAGTCTATAAGACAACTATCCATTACTAATCCTATAGTTATATGGTAAATAAACACACAGCAAGTATATAGTCTTTCATTTGAAATAAAAACAAAACACATATTTCCTTTTTTTATTTAAAAATAACAAACACAGTTATACTCACCTAACGCCTATTCCATCGAATCCCTCATCTCCTGTAATAAAGCAAAAATAAAAAACAACAATATTCCTCATCTTTTCGATGTTCTGTCCCATATATAATCCATGTCTGGGGAATACTAGTTTTCAACCTGGGCGCTGCCAAGTTGCGACCGCTCAGGCTGAGAACCACTGACGAATGAGCAGCTGCGCATGCAGCTTGGCGCTCAATCAAGTATTCGATTACTCGCGCACCCAGCCCTGCATGTTTCACAGCTGATTTTCAGCCATTAAACATGAAGGGATTGCCTGCTAGTCATGGTAAAGCAGTAGCCATGTTGGCTACTGACATTACTGTGATTGGTTGGACGCGTAGAGTCATCGGATCTTTATAAGATCCGGTGATGCCATGTTCGGCGCATTGTACCCGGAAATAATATAGGAACAGTTTCTTCTGTAGAATCGACAGTGTTTTATATAGCGTTACAGTACCTGCTAGTATAACATTAAATCAACAGTTCTTTGCAGGGCCAATTCAAATAGATTGTATTTCATAATTCATCTGTTAGCTACAATTAGTGTAGAATTAGTTGCTGGACTGGGGATAGTGTATTAGAGGCATTTAATTGGATTGCTTTTTTATCGTAGCAGCAAGTAGTACTGTAACACAATGAGGGTTCATTGCATTATAGTACTTTGTTCTAGTACTTTTAATTTGTAAAGCGCTGCGGAATATGTTGGCGCTATATAAATAAAATTATTATTATTATTATTATTGTTCTGCTATGATAAACTAACAGTCCAATAGATTCTATTCTCTAACAATACCGCTAAGGTTCTTAGACGAAGTGTGGATAGTGCATTGGAAGCATTTAGGTAGGGTTAATTGTGTTACAGTCCTTGGTGCTGATACACACAACCAAAAGTTATTTCAAGGCCAATTTAAATAGATTATATTCTCTAATAATACCACTCTTATCTGCAATTCATGTACAGTTAGCTGACAGAATGGGGATAGTATACTAGAGGCATTTATGCAGGGTTCATTGTGTTAAATTTCTTGTTGCTGACATGTACAACCAAATGTCCTTTCAGGGCCAATTTAAATAGATTCTATTCTCAAATTATACTGCTTTTAGCTGCAATTAGTGTAGGGCTAGCTGCTGGAGAAGGGATAGAGTTTTAGAGGCCACTAGTCAAGGATTATTGCCTAAAGGTACCATCACATTTAGCGACGCTCCAGCGATATAGACAACGATCCGACCTAAACTAGATCGCTGGAGCGTCGCTGTTAGGTCGCTGTAGAGATGTCAAACACAGCAACTCCAGAACGATGCAGGAGCGATCCAGTGACGTACAGTACTTATCATTCTCGCTGGTTGTTAGCTCTGTGAAAAAACATTGCAGGCATCGTTGCTTTTGCTGTCAAACATGACGAATCACGCCGACCTGACGACCAAATAAAGTTCTGGACTTTCAGCTACGACCAGCGATGTCACAGCAGGATCCTGATCGCTGCTGCGTGTCAAACACAACGAGATCGCTATTCAGGACGCTGCAACGTCACGGATCGCTGTCGTTCTCGTTGTAAAGTTGTTCAGTGTGAAGGTACCTTTACAGTCCTTGTTCCTGCAACCTGAAACCAACAGTCCTTATCATGGTTACATCTATTTTATTCCCTACTAATCACGCTGTTAGCTGCATTTAGTGTAGGGATAGGTCTTGGAGGGAAGATACTTTTGGATTAGAGGAGGAACAGGACAAGAAAAAGAAAAAAAACATGAACCATATACCCTTTTTTTGTGGGAAGGGGTATGTGGGAATACATCAGAAAAGAAAGGAACATTTGAATTGGCTTTATGTTCCACTGCTGTCACCTGATGGGGTTGAGAAGTCTGGGCCATTCCAGGCGTAATTTTGATGATAGTCAGCCTATCGGCATTATCAGCTGACAAAAAATATCCACTGTAGCACTAAAATATCGCTCTGCCAAAATGTTAGAGGCAGGGAGTCCAGCATCTCCATGTCATACAAGGATACCCAATATTTGTACAGCACAGAGGAATCATGGAGGATGCTGGTATGGTTTGCTAGGTACTCCATCGTTTTTTTAAAAGAAAAAATTTCCCTCCTTGTCAAACTACCCAAGGCATTAGGGCCGGGGTGCTGTGAAGATCTATTAAAAGTGTCCCAGACCTTTGATAGTGTTATCCTAACTCTGTTGGACCTTGTGTATGTTTTCTTTGTCTCTCCTCCTTGTTTGCCCAAGGATGTATGACCTCTGCCACCAGCGTTGTCATATAGGAATTTTGATTCTAATTGTTTGACTAGGGCTTTCTAGTATTGCACCATTTTTCTAGCCCTCTCTTCCGGATGAAGAAGAGATGAAAAGTTATCCTAGTAGAGTGGATTGAGAAGGGTAAACAATCAGTAATCATTGTTCTCCAAAATGCGTATAATGCAAAGGTCATAGAAAAGGCAGCAGGAAATAAAGTCAGCCATGTATCATGCCAGACTCCCAACAGGCAAGACTTCCCCATCTGCACCAAGAGGTTGACTTTCCATTTCCTCCTCCTTATCCTCCTCCTGATCTTCAGTTCATTCATGCTGAACAGAAAGAGCAAAGCTGGTGTGGATAGTACTTTCTGTATCGCAGGCAATGATCTCTTGTTCCTCCTCCTCCTGAGCCTCCTCTTCCTTATTATTACCCAATCCACATTGAGAAAATGAGAGGAGGCTGGGCTGCGTAGCATTACCCTGTGTACGTGGGGCAGCACGGTGGTGCAGTGGTTAGCACAGCAGCCTTGCAGTGCTGGAGTCCTGGGTTCTAATCCCACTCAGGACAACATCTGCAAAGAGTTTGTATGTTCTCTCTGTGTTTGCGTGGGTTTCCTCCGGGAACTCCGGTTTCCTCCCACATTCCAAAGACATACTGATAGGGATTTAGATTGTGAGCCCCATTGGGGACAGCGATGATAATGTGTGTGAAAACTGTAAAGCGCTGCGGAATATGTTAGCGCCATATAAAAATAAAGATTATTATTATTATTACTTTCTTACTCCATCTCCACCTGGTCCAGATGTAACATAGTAACATAGTTAGTAAGGCCGAAAAAAGACATTTGTCCATCCAGTTCAGCCTATATTCCATCATAATAAATACCCAGATCTACGTCCTTCTACAGAACCTAATAATTGTATGATACAATATTGTTCTGCTCCAGGAAGACATCCAGGCCTCTCTTGAACCCCTCGACTGAGTTCGCCATCACCACCTCCTCAGGCAAGCAATTCCAGATTCTCACTGCCCTAACAGTAAAGAATCCTCTTCTATGTTGGTGGAAAAACCTTCTCTCCTCCAGACGCAAAGAATGCCCCCTTGTGCCCGTCACCTTCCTTGGTATAAACAGATCCTCAGCGAGATATTTGTATTGTCCCCTTATATACTTATACATGGTTATTAGATCGCCCCTCATTCGTCTTTTTTCTAGACTAAATAATCCTAATTTCGCTAATCTATCTGGGTATTGTAGTTCTCCCATCCCCTTTATTAATTTTGTTGCCCTCCTTTGTACTCTCTCTAGTTCCATTATATCCTTCCTGAGCACCGGTGCCCAAAACTGGACACAGTACTCCATGTGCGGTTTAACTAGGGATTTGTACAGAGGCAGTATAATGCTCTCATCATGTGTATCCAGACCTCTTTTAATGCACCCCATGATCCTGTTTGCCTTGGCAGCTGCTGCCTGGCACTGGCTGCTCCAGGTAAGTTTATCATTAACTAGGATCCCCAAGTCCTTCTCCCTGTCAGATTTACCCAGTGGTTTCCCGTTCAGTGTGTAATGGTGATATTGATTCCCTCTTCCCATGTGTATAACCTTACATTTATCATTGTTAAACCTCATCTGCCACCTTTCAGCCCAAGTTTCCAACTTATCCAGATCCATCTGTAGCAGAATACTATCTTCTCTTGTATTAACTGCTTTACATAGTTTTGTATCATCTGCAAATATCGATATTTTACTGTGTAAACCTTCTACCAGATCATTAATGAATATGTTGAAGAGAACAGGTCCCAATACTGACCCCTGCGGTACCCCACTGGTCACAGCGACCCAGTTAGAGACTATACCATTTATAACCACCCTCTGCTTTCTATCACTAAGCCAGTTACTAACCCATTTACACACATTTTCCCCCAGACCAAGCATTCTCATTTTGTGTACCAACCTCTTGTGCGGCACGGTATCAAACGCTTTGGAAAAATCGAGATATACCACGTCCAATGACTCACCGTGGTCCAGCCTATAGCTTACCTCTTCATAAAAACTGATTAGATTGGTTTGACAGGAGCGATTTCTCATAAACCCATGCTGATATGGAGTTAAACAGTTATTCTCATTGAGATAATCCAGAACAACATCCCTCAGAAACCCTTCAAATATTTTACCAACAATAGAGGTTAGACTTACTGGCCTATAATTTCCAGGTTCACTTTTAGAGCCCTTTTTGAATATTGGCACCACATTTGCTATGCGCCAGTCCTGCGAAACAGACCCTGTCGCTAAAGAGTCACTAAAAATAAGAAATAATGGTTTATCTATTACATTACTTAGTTCTCTTAGTACTCGTGGGTGTATGCCATCCGGACCCGGAGATTTATCTATTTTAATCTTATTTAGCCGGTTTCGCACCTCTTCTTGGGTTAGATTGGTGACCCTTAATATAGGGTTTTCATTGTTTCTTGGGATTTCACCTAGCATTTCATTTTCCACCGTGAATACCGTGGAGAAGAAGGTGTTTAATATGTTAGCTTTTTCCTCGTCATCTACAACCATTCTTTCCTCACTATTTTTTAAGGGGCCTACATTTTCAGTTTTTATTCTTTTACTATTGATATAGTTGAAGAACAGTTTGGGATTAGTTTTACTCTCCTTAGCAATGTGCTTCTCTGTTTCCTTTTTGGCAGCTTTAATTAGTTTTTTAGATAAAGTATTTTTCTCCCTATAGTTTTTTAGAGCTTCAATGGTGCCATCCTGCTTTAGTAGTGCAAATGCTTTCTTTTTACTGTTAATTGCCTGTCTTACTTCTTTGTTTAGCCACATTGGGTTTTTCCTATTTCTAGTCCTTTTATTCCCACAAGGTATAAACCGCTTACACTGCCTATTTAGGATGTTCTTAAACATTTCCCATTTATTATCTGTATTCTTATTTCTGAGGATATTGTCCCAGTCTACCAGATTAAGGGCATCTCTAAGCTGTTCAAACTTTGCCTTCCTAAAGTTCAATGTTTTTGTGACTCCCTGACAAGTCCCCCTAGTGAAAGTCAGGTGAAACTGTACAATATTGTGGTCGCTATTTCCTAGATGCCCGACCACCTGCAGATTTGTTATTCTGTCAGGTCTATTAGATAGTATTAGGTCTAAAAGTGCTGCTCCTCTGGTTGGATTCTGCACCAATTGTGAAAGATAATTTTTCTTGGTTATTAGCAGAAACCTGTTGCCTTTATGGGTTTCACAGGTTTCTGTTTCCCAGTTAATATCCGGGTAGTTAAAGTCCCCCATAACCAGGACCTCATTATGGGTTGCAGCTTCATCTATCTGCTTTAGAAGTAGACTTTCCATGCTTTCTGTTATATTTGGGGGTTTGTAACAGACCCCAATGAGAATTTTGTTACCATTTTTCCCTCCATGAATTTCAACCCATATGGACTCGACATCCTCATTCCCTTCGCTAATATCCTCCCTTAAAGTGGACTTTAGACAAGACTTTACATAGAGACAAACCCCTCCTCCTCTCCGATTTTTTAATTAAAAAAAAGCTTCCTCTTTAATTTTGAGCAGCCATAGAAGTGGGATGGCTACACTTATTATGGTATCACCGCTGCTTGCCATCCTAGTTGATTCCTCAAAGTGTTGTATAACCTTACAGATGTCAGACGTTCATGCCGTCAGGTCGGTTGTTATATGCGGATGCAGACCGGAATACCGACGTGCATGTTGTAGCAGGTATTAAACTTCTACCCTCTGCTGCTCAAAAAGCCTTGCCAACATTTGTAATGTAGAGTCTTAGCACGTGGTCATGTTGCACACCCGTCGGTGAGCTGTCACTTGCAAGCCGTTCTGCAGCACTTCTGTAGAAGGACGTAAATCTGGGGATTTATTATGATGGAATATAGCCTGAACTGGATGGACAAATGTCTTTTTTCGGCCTTACTAACTATGTTACTATGTTACTATGCTAGACTGGCAGCAGCTGTAGCTGACTTGCAGAAATGGGCACACACACACAGTGTACCTACAAAAGTAGCTCAGACTAAACTGGGTAAGTTTTCAGAAACTGCTCAACCACTAAGTTGAGTATGTAGGGCAGGCATGTATGTGAAGATGCCAAGCTTCAGAGCCTCCACCAGGTTTCTGCCATTATCACACACAGGTTACATGCCTGGTTGCAGGTTCAGCGACTAGAGTAACAGATCTGGCTGATCTGTTATACCTTTCCACAACTGTACGGTGGTGTGCTATTTGTCCCCTGAATAAATTAGTTTCTGCTGAGCCTATTGCAGCTTTACCAAGGTAGTGCTGCCACTTGGGCGACATGCTCCTAGATGACAATTCAGAGATGAAGAATTAGGAGGAAGAGGGATGCAGGAACTGGTGTATGAGGTGGAGGAAATCTTTATGGCACTAGTATTCGCAATCCACAGCACTGGATGCACATGCGCAGTCCCAGGGTCCAACTCTGTCCCGACGTCCACAGGGTTCACCCTAGTGTGTCATCAGGGAACGGTTCCATCCTTGGCCACAAGCACTTGTCCACATGGCAGTCGTTAAGTGAACCTGGCCAGTAACTGCGTTGTTCAGGGAATGGGTGATGTTATGGGAGATATGCTGGTGTAAAGTGGTGACGGGACACCAGGAAAAAAAGTGGTGCCTGTGGACCAAGTACCAGGGGACGGTTATCACCCTGAGGTTGGGGAAAGCCTCTGCGTCTACTTAAATTGCAACATTTCCGTAGCAATCAGTCTGGAAATGAATTTAGTGTGAAGGCTACCTGATGGCTGTCCAAAATGTATGAGTGAAGGCAACCCGATGGCCCTTCAAAATGTGAGTGAGGGTCATATGATGGTGGCCATTCAAAATATATGACTGAGAGCTACCGGATAGCCCTCCAAAAAGTATGATTGAGAGCTTCCTGATGGCCCTCCAAAAATTTATAGCTGATGGTCCTGCAAAATCTATGACTGGTGGATCTCCAAAATGTATGACTGAGGGACGAGGACACCTGTTGATATGGTGTAGGAGGAGGACAAGAAAAGAAATAAACCATGAACCGTGTACACTTCTTGGGGTCGGAAGGGGTGCATAGGAATACACCAGAAAAAAAAATGATATTGCCTTCATGTTCATTTGGCTTTGTTCATTTTGAGAACAGTCATCCTGTCAGCATTTTTAGTTGACAGGTGGATGTGAGTATTAGTTATTATGCCCCCAGCAGCATTAAAAACTAATGGAATCAGCTTAAGCAGGAGAGTAGTGACTGTGGCCTGTTAGACTCAGATTTTCCTCAACTACATGTAAATTAGTAATAAAGATGCATTCATACAATGAGAGAAAGGCTCAAACGCACCTTTTATGTGAATAAACGGACAAAAGAACTTGTGGTGTTCTTTGCCCAGGATGGGTTGGAGAAGTTTCCCCCCACATGGTTTATTGGTAAAGTCACCAAGGAGATAAAAAGAATGTTTTGAAATCCCTGCTTTAATCTATTTGAAACCTCAGGTTTGCCTGATGCCCAAAGCCAGCATAAGTGGAACTACCACCCACCTTAGCTGGAGCAAAATTGGAGTCGGATGCCTGAAGTTCCTTGTAGTGTCAGTTGTACCAAGAGTAGTGGCCTAGAATCCGGGACTCCTTGCTGTTGGTCACAGAAGTCTGACTCCAATGTAATTTTTTTCTAAAGCCCTACTCTACATTTGTCCCAGGGCGGATTGTAGTATCCCCTTCTAATTTTTTTACACCCTTGCACATAGTACATATCCTTTAAAAGTCTAGGAGTCACATTCATTCCAAATGGGAAAAAATGTTTTTAAATGCCGTTTATACCAAGGTGAATTGCAATCCTTCCTTTCAATTTTTGAAAGGCCTTGTGTTAGGTGTCGAGTTCCCGCCTCTGCACAGGGGGAATCTCGAACCTTCTCTGCTGCGGTCTCCTATTCTTCTCCAGTCGAAGTGGAGTCTGCTCAGTGGAGACGTCGTTCCCAGCGTCTTGCTCAGTCTCCCTCTGTGCATAGGATTACTGCTGCTTTGCCTGCTTCTGCCATTGAAGCCAGTGCTGGGCAGCGGCGAGCAGACGCTTTTGGGATCTAAGTTCTGCTTTTTCCCGTCTGAGCATGCCCAGGGTGAGATCTCTCATTGGAGATCGAGGGTCACATGCTCAGATGCTGCAGCGGTTCCCATTGGTCCTTTTTTGGAAGGTCCTGAACGTGCTGCAGCTATATAAGCTGCGCATGACTGCACGGCCATGCGCTAGTGTACATTTGTAAACGTGTGTGTGTTGTGAATGAAAGTCGTTCATTAAAATCCCCTCCCTATTGGATGACTGTTCGCGGAAGGTGGATGATTGCTATCTAGCGCCCGACTTAGCTACGAGCACGTTACACACCATAAAGCGTCTAATTGCTGTGACCGCCAGTGCGGCGCCGTGCGCTTTCACAGCGCTTTCCTGACCCAAGCCTGGGTCGTTAGTAGCGTCCGCCAGTGCGGCACCGCATGCACTCTCGTGCATCTTTTATTATTACTTTGGTTACACTGACACCCCGTTAGCGGTGTTGAGTGCAAGTAGTCTAGTCGGACTCGGATCCCAAGTCTTTGGACTGAGCTTGGTGACTCCTTGCTTGTGCTCTTGTGTGCGGTACCGCGGCCCTGTGACTTAACAGGGTTCGCTTCCTTCACACAGGGTGAAGTTAACCCGTGTGTGTATTCACATTGTACCGCCATATAGTCCGTCATTACTTGGCAGCAGGTTCCATCTCTGAACGGTGGACCCCGGGCTGCGAACGCACCTTAATCTATCTTATTATTTGGTGCGTTCCGCTAGCCCTAACACCTTGCCCTTATTGCATAGGCTTGACCAGTCTAGGAGTCCCACTTCTTAAAAATGAAAAAAAAAACAGAAATTTTATGCACACTATTTCTATTTTTTCCTTACTGAATTGAAGAACTGCTCCACTTTTGAAAGAAGCAGCATGTCAATTCTTTTGGTGTTTTTGCATTGTTTTTAACCATTAGATGTACCAATTCTGGCGCTTTGACCCATTCCCACTTGCCCTGGTGCTGTGGCAAGTGCGGTAATATTTGTGGGATGGAAGTGCTTTGCAATGTCAGTTGACATCAAGCCCACAGGTTAGTAATGGAGAGGCATCTATATGACACCCCCATTGGTAACCCCAAAATTATTATTATTATTATTTATTATTATAGCACCATTTATTCCATGGCACTTTACATGTGAGGAGGGGTATACTTAATAAAAATAAGTACAATAATCTTGAACAATACAAGTCACCACTGGTACAGGAGGAGAGAGAACCCTGCCCGCGAGGGCTCACAATCTACAAGGGATGGGTGAGGATACAGTAGGTGAAGATAGAGCTGGTTGTGCAGTGGTTTGGTCTATCGGTGGTTACTGCAGGTTGTAGGCTTGTCGGAAGAGGTGGGTCTTCAGGTTCATTTTGAAGGTTTCGATGGTAGGTGAGAGTCTGATATGTTGTGGTAGAGAGTTCCATAGTAGGGGTGATGCGTGAGAGAAATCTTGCATGCGATTGTGGGAAGAGGAAATAAGAGGGGAGTAGAGAATGAGATCTTGTGAGGATCACAGGTTGCGTGCAGGAAAGTACCAGGAGACGAGGTCACAGATGTATGGAGGAGACAGGTTGTGGATGGCTTTGTATGTTATGGTTAGGGTTTTGAACTGGAGTCTCTTAGTAATGGGGAGCCAGTGAAGGGATTGACAGAGGGGAGAGGCTGGGGAATAGCAGGGGGACAGGTGGATTAGTCGGGCAGCTGAGTTTAGAATAGATTGGAGGGGTGCGAGAGTGTTAGAGGGGAGGCCACAGAGCAGGAGGTTACAGTAGTCGAGGCGGGAAATGATGAGGGCATGGACTAGGGTTTTTTCAGATTCTTGGTTTAGGAATGTACGGATCCGTGAAATATGTTTGAGTTGAAGGTGGCAGGAAGTGGAAAGGGCTTGGATATGTGGTTTGAAGGAGAGATCAGTGTCAGGATTACCCCGAGACAGCGAGCTTGTGGGACTGGGGAGAGTGGGCAGCCGTTAACTGTAATGGATAGGTTCATTGGGGGGGTCGCGTAAGATGAGGGAAAGACGATGAATTCTGTTTTGTCCATGTTAAGTTTTAGAATTCTAGAGGAGAAGAAGGATGAAATAGCAGATAGACATTGAGGGATTCTGGTTAGTAGGGTGGTGATATCTGGTCCAGAGATGTAGATCTGTGTGTCGTCAGCATAGAGATGATACTGATAACCATGAGATTCTATGAGCTGTTCCAGGCCAAAAGTGTAAATGGAGAAAAGCAGGGGCCCTAGAACTGAGCCTTGCAGGACTCCGACAGATGGGGGGCGAGGTAAGGAGGTGGTGTGTGAGTGGGAGACGCTGAATGTCTGGTTAGTTAGGTATGATGAGAACCAGGATAGGGCCAAGTCTGTGATGCCAAGGGATGAGAGGGAACAACAGGGAATGGTCCACTGTGTCAAAGGCAGAGGACAGGTCCAGGAGGAGGAGGATAGAGTAGTGTCGCTTGCTCTTGAATTTAATAAAAACACAGACAAGGGAAAAAGTCTTTTATTTGAAAGAAACACTCCCCACCATCTTTCACCTATTTATTATTGTAAAATTATACATAACAAAACATGATATTCCTTACTTGCCTGACAATAATCCATATGTCCCACGATGCACTCTAAAGCTGCTACATTGGACCTCAAGGCTCAGTGGTGGCATAATGCAATTGGTCAGCCCCATGAATCCAGGAGACGCTGAGCTGAGCCTGAGAACTCAGCTTCACAACTTTGGAGGTCTAATTTCTCCTGCTATTCTTGGGGAAATAAATATTTTGGGGTGAAAATATCATTTTTGAGGCAAAAATATGATTTTTTATTTTCACGGCTCTACATTATAAACTTCTGTGAAGCACTTGGGGGTTCAAAGTGCTCAACACTAGTGTTGAGCATTCCGATACTGCAAGTATCGGGTATCGGCAGATACTTGCGGTATCGGAATTCCGATACCGAGTTCTGATACTTTTGTGGTATCGGGAATCGGTATCGGATCCATAGTGATGTGTAAAATAAAGAATTAAAATAAAAAATATTGATATATTCACCTCTCCGGCGGCCCCTAGACATCACCGCTGGTAACTGGCAGGCTTCTTTGTTTAAAATGAGCGCGTTTAGGACCTGAGAATGACGTCGCGGCTTCTGATTGGTCGCGTGCCGCTCATGTGACCGCCACGCGACCAATCACAAGCTGAGACGTCATTCTCAGGCACTAAACTCCTCATTCTAGGAATTTAGGACCTGCGAATGACGTCGCAGCTTCTGATTGGTCGCGTGGCGGTCACATGAGCGGCACGCGACCAATCAGAAGCCGCGACGTCATTCTCAGGTCCTAAACGCGCTCATTTTAAACAAAGAAGCCTGCCGGTTACCCGCGGTGATGTCCAGGGGCCGCCGGAGAGGTGAATATATCAATATTTTTTATTTTAATTCTTTATTTTACACATTAATATGGATCCCAGGGCCTGAAGGAGAGTTTCCTCTCCTTCAGACCCTGGGAACCATCAGGATACCTTCCGATACTTGGTGTCCCATTGACTTGTATTGGTATCGGATATCGGTATCGGCGATATCCGATACTTTTCGGGTATCGGCCGATACTATCCGAAACCGATACTTTCAAGTATCGGACGGTATCGCTCAACACTACTCAACACACATCTGGATAAGTTTCTCTGGGGGTCTAGTTTCTAAAATGGGGTCACTTGTGAGGGATTTCCACTGTTTAGGCACATCAGGGGATCTCCAAACGCGACATGGTGTCCGATCTCAATTCCAGCCAATTCTGCATTGAAAAAGTAAAACGGTGTTCCTTCTCTTCCAAGCCCTGCTATGCACCCAAACAGTGGGTTATCCTCACATATGGGGTATCGACGTACTCAGGACAAAAAGACTTTTCTGGTTCATTTTCTCTTTTTACACTTGTGAAAATAAAAAAAATGGTTTTGAAGTAAAATGTTTGTGAAAAAAAGTTAAATCTTCATTTTTTCCTTCCACATTGCTTCAATTCCTGTGAAGCACGTAAAGGGTTAATAAACTTCTTGAATGTGGTTTTGAGCACCTTGAGGGGTGCAGTTTTTAGAATGTTGTCACTTTGGGGTATTTTCTGTCATGTACACCACTCAAAGTGACTTCAAATGTGATGTGGTCGCTAAAAAAACAATGGTGTTGTAAAAAAAAAAATCACTGGTGAAATTTTAACCCTTATAACTTCCTAGCAAAAAAAAATTTGTTTCCAAAATTGTGCTGATGTAAAATAGGCACACAGGAAATGTTATTTATTAAGCATTTTGTGTGACATATCTCTCTGATTTAAGGGTATAAAAATTCAAAGTTTGAAAATTGCAAATTTTTCAAATTTTTTGCCATATTTCCATTTTTTTTATAAATAAACGCAAGTCATATCGAACAAATTTTACTGCTATCATGAAGTGCAATATGTCATGAAAAGAAAGTCTGAGAATCAGTGGGATATGTTGAAGCGTTCCGCAGTTATAACCACATAAATTTTGCATGGACCACTCAGTCTGCAAAAAATTAATGAAATGTGAACAGCCCATACACTATCATAGATGAGTGCTATCTGTACGAAACACGACTAAAACTTGTACTTGAAAAATTGATGTCTAAGTAAGCCATAAGCCACCTTCACACATTCAGTATTGTCCATCAGTATTTGTTACCCAAAACCAGGAGTGGATGCAAAATTCAGCAAAATGAGTGCAGCTGCACATATTTCTATTATAGTTTTCCATAATTTTTCCATTCCTGTTCTTCATTTACAAATACTGATGTGAAATACTGACCAGATATTGAACTTGTGAATGTGGCCCTAGACTGCTAGCAGAGGAAGATTTGCTCCTAGAGCATGAGAGAAACACATAAGTACTAAGGTTGGTTGAATCCAGCGATAAAGCAAGCTTCTTAGGCTTCTTTCACACTTCCGTTTTTACAATCTGCACAGGATCAGTCAAAATGTTGAAATGATGGATCCTGTGCAGATTGTAAAAAATGGGTGCACTGGGCCCGTTTTTCTGATGGACCCTTCGAGGCTATGTGCACCTGTTGTGTATGGGTCATACACAACACAACCCAGGTTAAAAATAATAAAAAAATAAAAAATGGCAATATTCTTACCTTCCGGCATCCGGCGCAGCGTTACCGATGCTCAAGATGCTCCCGGCAGCTGGCGTTCCCAGTAATGCCTTGCGTGCAATGACCTCTAATGACGTAGCGGTCTCGTGAGACCTCAACGTCATCGGGTCATTTTGCAATGCATTACTGGGAACACTAGCTGCTGGGAGTATCATGAGCATCGGTAACGCTGTGCGGGATGCCGGAAGGTAAGAATATTGCCATTTGTTTTTTTTTTAACATTATATCTTGTTACTATTGATGCTGCACAGGCAGCATCAATAGTAAAAAGAGAGAGCGAGCTAGAGAGAATTTCCCTGACTAGAAATTCTTCCACACATGCTCAGTTTCAAAAGATGGAACCCGTCGCTGGATTACCGCTTTTGACGGTCAGCGACGAATCCTGCGTCCATAGGCTTCCATTATAGCCAACGACGAGCAGCGCAGGATCCATCACTGAGCGATTTTATGAAGTACAGAAAAAACGTTCCTCTGAACATTTTCTCCGCCCGACGGACAGCAATTTTCCGACGGATCCAGTGCACGACGGATGAAACAGAAGACCATCCGTCACAATCCGTCGCTAATACAAGTCTATGGGAAAAAACAGGATCCAGCAGAAAAATTTGTTGAATCCTGTTTTTTCAAAAATCGACGGATTTCGACGGGAGTTCAAATACGGAAGTGTGAAAGAGACCTTAGTGCCACAATATGTTTTAAATCATAAAACCTGCTAGTGGCACAGACTACTTACCAAGGTGACAAGCCAATCTAAGACTGGAGAGATGCCGCTAACCTAGGCAACCAACTATACACTATAGAATTTAAAATTGCTCCATTCTTGAAAAAAGAGAAGATTTGTAACAGAAAATACATTGTATAGATGATTATTTTAACAAGCACTTTGCAGTGTTATCTATTTAAAAACTTGAGATAACTCCTTAAATAAGCGTGATATTTTAAATAGACTTGTTTCACCACATTTGTTATGGATAGTCTTACACTACATACAACATTTTACATTATTTGGATGGAATGCTGAATTGTAATTAGACTGAGCAAGTTATAACCTGTGTATAAAATGGTAAAATGTTCCATAAAGCTTTCAATGTTCAACATAGAAAAATAAAGCGATACACAGTTGTGATGACCTAGAACTGCCAGGGCATTGCTGACAATAATTATAACTCACAGGTATATAATTAATTGGTTAATTTTACAACTTGTCATCTAGCAAATAGTAATATATGATAGATTATCAGTAAAGCAATTTTTATTCTTAACCCTTTCACCACTAGTCTGTTTTCATCTTCCTGACCTGGCTATTTTTTCAATTCTGACCAGTGTCACTTTATGAGGTAATAACTCTGGAACACTTTAACGTATTTCAGTGATTCTGATAATGCTTTTTCATTACATAGTTTACTTCATGAAAGTTGTAAAATTTGTTTCATAAGACTTGCGTTTATTTGTGGAAATATTGCTAATTTGGTGAAAATTTCACAATTTTCACACTTTTTAATTTTATGCTCTTAAACCAGATAGTTATGACATACAAAATAGTTAATACATAACATTTTACATATGCCTACTTTACATCAGCACAAGTTTTGAAACTTACTTTTTTGTTAGAAAGTTAGAAGGGTTCAAAGTTTATCAGCAATTTCTAATTTTTCCAACAAAATATACAAAACAATTTTTTTGTGACCACATCACATTTGAGTACTACTGTCATCTGCCTACATCAGTGCTATAAATAAATATATATTTTTTTAAATTACGTGGTGTCTCTTCTATTTTTGATAACCAGCGCAAGCAAAATTGACAGCTGCAGGCTGCAACACTCAGCTGTCAGCTTTATCATGGCTGGTTATCGAGAATAGAGGGGTACTATGCCATTTTAAAAAAATTGTTTAAATAAATAATTGAAAAAATGGCATGGGGTTCCCCCCATTTTTAACAACCAGCCAAGCTAAAGCAAACAGTTGGAGGCTGGTATTGTCAGACTGCGAAGGAGCCATGGATATTCCCTATAGCCTGCAGCCAGCCCAGAAAATGAGCATCTATTAGATGCGCCAATTCAGGCACTTTGCCTGGCTCTTTCCACTTGCCCTGTAGCGGTGGCAAGTGGGGTAATAGTAGTAGGGTTGATGTCACCTGTTTTATGGCCCCTGATATCAAACCCACTGGTTAATAATGGAGAGGTATCTATAACATTCCCCCATTACTAACCCTATAGTTAGATTTAAAAAAAATATCACAGCAAAAATAAAATACTTTAGTTGAAATGACACAGACTCTTTGATTTGAAAATAAAAAAAGAAAACAAAGTTACTCACCTTTATGCCTAATCCTTTGAAGCCTATGTCACGTATAAAAGACAGAAAAAATAAACAACCATAATACTCACCTTTACGTCTAATCCACCAATGCCCATGTTCCCTGTAAAAGAAGAAAAATAATAACCAACCATATCCCTCACCTGTCCATCATGAAGATAATCCATGTAGTCTTACAAAGATCTGGATGATTTGGAAAGCAGTCACATCAGTGACCGCTGTCCCCGCCAGCCGACTCACACTAAAACAGGAGTGTAATCACGCTCCTGCTGTGTGTATTGCTGAGCTGTCGTGCAAAAGATCACCTTTTTTTCTCTTTACTGTGAGCATAGGTGCCTGCTGATGATTTTGCTCATCAACAGTGCCTGCTCTCGCTGTTATCAGTGACAGCAGGCATGGCTGATGGGAGTAGTAGTCTCTCATTAACTGACACCTGTGATCGGCAGAAGGCATTTTACAGCCGATTATAGCCACCAGTGTTTCTCGCATTGTCACACAGATGGCAGTGCAAGAAACACCCAATACAGAGAGTATGTGTTTGGGGTCCATTCCCAAACACTAGGTGTTCAATATGGACTGCAAACTTCACTGTTCGAGTTCGTCCATCTCTCTCTCTCTTTCCCACTCTCTATATATTGTAGGGGTTGTACTCGTTCAGGTGCAGCGGGTGGCAATCAGAAGGCCAGTTCCTTTAAAAGTTCACAGGGTTTATTGTTTCACAAACCTAAAAAACAAAACAGCAAAACAAATAGAATAGCCTTTAGCTCAGGCAAAAGAAAGCTTAAGTGTCCAGTACTTCAGGCTCAGTCCTGGAGCCTCAACATACACAGGAGGCTTCCACCTCCCCACATACAGGTCCTGTGTTAAGCATTAGGCTACATTATATAGCTATAATCACACCAAGGAGCCCATCACATGATTATTCACGTGGTTGTGACATCACCGCAGGTCCTCAAACACATATAGAGGTATGGTGATGTCCCTACCCAGGGGTGAGGTATATGGGTAGCCAGACCCTCCCATCTCTCACAGCTACCCGTAACCCGGACCCAAGTGTACTAAACGATCTCTTAGTGCTTTTGTGCATTAAAGAAAACACTCCGGGTTACATCAAAGCGACAAGCCATCTCTGTGACACATACCTTCCGCCGACTATACGACCTTAGCCATGCTACAATATATATAGCCTCGTAGTGATCGATGACCGAAGAGTTGTTTTTTATATATATACATATATATATATATATATATATATATATGTATATACACACACAGCAACTTACCAGCTCAATTAACCTTGATCCCCATGAGACAATACCAGGCCATAGTGATTGATGCCTTGCAGGACAAGATGTGCACTTTCCTCCACTCTACAAAATATGGTGGAGTTTCCTCTTCCTTCAGGTGACATCAGCCCCTTTTACCACCAATGCGTTTTTTGGAGCAAAAACTCAAGCAAAATTGCAACAAATCCGCAAACATTTTTATACCTATAAAGTCCAAAAAAAGAAAATATATATACCCGCACTGCTGACAAAATGTGATCACCTGTCTGCGTGCTGTAAAATGCTGTACCAGTGCCTTTACCTCCTACTCATTGCATGGGCACTAGGGGTGCTTAACCAAAAAAGTGCATTGTGTCCGAAAATACAAGAGAACAAAAGTAGTTAGCGCGAAACCGCTGTCATCCTTCAGACAACATGTTCTCCCTGTCCATGTCCTAATAAAGACTTGTTTGCAGCAGTGGGCTTGGTGAGTGCTAACTACTTTTGTTCTCTTGTATTTTCGGATTTTTATACCTATGCTTTTACTGTGTGTTTGATTAACTCAATTGAACTCAATGGGTGAAAAGCGCGGTAAAAATGTACAACGAAATGACATGCTGCAGATTTAAAAGCACAGCAAGTTCTGAAAGAAAAAATATGTACATTACTTCAGGATTTTCATTGACTTTGCTGGCATAAGGATTTCCGAGCATTGTTGGGTCTATTCTGAAAAAATGCCACAAAAACGCACCTTGTACTCACAGCCCACTATATTATATTTGTTTAGGCAAATTAGCGACATAATGTTTCATGTTTAGTATTATCCTTCTAGTTTAATTCATAAGGTTCTTGTTGGGTTATCCTAAATTGTAAATAATTCATTCTAGCTGTATTTTTAGGCTTGAGAAAGGCCAAAATGTTGTCTTCTTATCATTGCGACCTTTTTGCACTGCTCATGATCAGCAAGTTTCCTAGCTCCGGTGACTTGGATTTCGTCATGACGACATCGGGTCACCGTGGCAATGATTGGGACATCGCGTCACGCCATGGGGTCTCCGATCCAAATGCAGAGGGGCTACAAAGAAAGAACTTAATCAAAAGAGAGAACTAGAAAATCTGTAAGGAATAAAACACTGTTTTATTAAAAATAAATCAAGCAGCAAAGTAGGTGACACACCACTAGCTAGAATCTGTGTTTCTGCCCCTACATCAAGCTGCCCTTAGATAAAGCAGCAAAAGCATTGAGACAGGCTTTTTTTGTCACAGCAAGAGGATTAATGTTAAAAGACATGACACAGAATACAAATATTATAATCTGTTAAAGGAAGATCACTTATATGGAATCTAACAGCCTTGTGCACACTTAATTAAAATGGTTTATGAAATGAATATATAAATCATAGTTTAAATATCACTATAAAATAAACATGCATAATAACCCCCCCAAAAAATCACAGTTGATGGGTTTTAAGATGTCACCACTACACCCAAAAATTAAGGTTGGAAATTCTGATTTTGCGTGCACAATGTTGTAAAACTAAATCAGGTTGCTCCACTCCCTTCAAAAATACAAGCAAGTAGTGAGAACTTTAATGTGTTTAGGAATCTAAGATTTCTTATCTTAAAGCTTACATCTGGAATATATGATATGTGTAGTTCCGCCAAGCCTATTTTTAACTTTGTGCCATTTCTAATTTTAACTTTAAAGACATGGAGGTATATTCATGAAAAAAGTGATAATATCATACCTGGGCTTCATCAAAGTGACTAAAATAAGTCAGAGCTAAGTGAATCAGCCAAACTGAAAAATATATCAAATAGGTGTCTTTTGTGTGAACACCTGCTGGCTGTTATATACTCAAGCAACAACCATTTTCATTTCTAAGACTACTTTAAAAAAAAAATTGCTAAAAATAAAAATCTTGGTAATTTGCTGGGGATCTAAATAATAGTGTTTCTTATTCTTATTATAAATGACTGCTATTGAAAAATATCGATATAGGTGTCTGACTGCACGTATTTCTCATGCAAGATCACCATACTAAGAGATCGGCAAGGACTTATACTGTGTATGTATGAGCTATACTTAAGCTATGTCATTAACATCAAAACATTGGGATCTGACACTGCTGGAACACAACAGTTGCATATGGTATTTAGTGGTTGTTCTCGGTTACTGCAGCTCGGCTTCTGTTATAGTGGATGAAAGTTGAGATGCAGTACCCAAAAAACAGCAACGATACATTTTTATGGACCCATGCTGTTCCAGCTCTGGCTACCAAAGGAGCTGCAATATCTGATTAATGGGGGATAAGTCTAAGAAAGATCAACATATAAATCCTGGACAAGCTCTTTAAAAAGGTTTTCTCATATGGGACATTTATGATCAACAGAATAAAACAAGTGTCTGATAAATATATATCCCGAAGTCATGAGCTGTATTTGTTTTGTGAAAGAGACCTATATGTGCACTGCCAGAATTGGAGCGGTTGCTGCGCATGTGAAGTTATCTCCATTAATTTTTATGTAAACTTTGAGAAGTTTACCTGCCTAGGCCTCCAAACAAATGCACTATCAGGATGCAGTGGACCCATGCGTTTAAGATGGCGGCAACACAGGTACAGAATTACCGATGAGGCAGCCACTCACAACCTACCAAACTAATGGAGGGGGTGGCTGCTTGGCATATTATCCATTGTGTGAACAGCGCCACATACAAGTCTTTTATGTGCAGTCATATGCCAAGCAGCCACCCCCTCCGTTAGTTTGGTAGGTTGCGAGTGGCTGTCTCATCGGTAATTCTGCACCTGTGTTGCCATCTTAACCATATGGGTCCACTGCATCCTGATAGTGCATTTGTTTGGAGGCCTAGGCAGGTAAAAATCTCTGCCTTTTTGCTGTTTTTTCTGCATTTTTGGAGGATCTCTGAATCCTCTTTTTGTGCTATTACTGTTTAAAACTTTGAGAAGTGCAGCACCAAGGCATGTAAACTTTATGCTGATTCTCAAATAAATACATGGACTAGTATCTCCCTGTTTGAACTGAAATATCTTTTATTATATATTTTATGTAAAGAATGTGCCTGTATTTTTTATCAACATTGTTGAAAAGAGGAATTATATTTATAAGAACATAAAAACAATGCACCCTAAATGGAATTTTACACTTTTATTCAATATTTATTCAATTTCATTCAATTTTTAAGGTTCTGTCTTACAAAAATTGATATTAGAACTACAACCAAAAATATTGGCTCAAAGAAGCTGTTAATGTGGCAATAGACATCATAATGCCACATCAAAAAGATGTGTAAAGTTTCCTTACAAATCTAATGTAATTGGAACCAACATTTACAATTGTCTCAATGTGTAAATACTCATAACTGATCACTTTTGATAGTCAACATCACAATCATAGATATTCAAGTATGACAAATATTTATTTTGTTCAACTTGAAAATTGTCATGTGGAAGTGCAATTATTTGATGGTCTGGCTGTTTAATCACTCCTCCACACTTTGTGCCCCAATATTGTACCATCTGAAAACAATTTTATTGCAATAGTAAGGAATTTTTGCAAACTGTTTGATTTTTTTCCAAGACCAGTAAAGGACAATGTGACAACACAGCATTTATTCTTAATTATGCTAGACATGTTTTCCAGTAAGTCAAGAGACAAAGGCCACAGTTCATAAAAGCCTGAACGTTGATCCTGAATTGATGTTTGCTGCAACTTATTGTGCTGCTATCATTGGAGGACAGGGACACTGAGTCATTAAAGAAACAATGTTTGAAATTTTTTTTATCAGTCCATGCAACTTGTTGACTTGCAAAGATTGAAGGACTAGCTATACAGTTTGATTGTATACTCGAACATTAAGAGTTGACCTCATCCAACCTTCCCCCTGACCTGTGGATGATGGTATGAAGGACAGACATGGGTATAAAAAGGGTACTCTATCCTTTTGTAGAGAGATGCTACAGAACAGTAGCCACAAACCCATGGCTCCAACCGGAGGAATAAAGATTTGAGTCTCAATATGGCAGTAGCCAAGGCACCATGGCTTCAACCAGTGAATACAGATTTGACTCTCTACAGGGCACCAGTTTAAGGGACCTCGGCCCCAGCAAGAGGAAAACAGATTCTCATCCATTGACCATAATGGAACCCATGGAGACATTTGGAGCAGCCAAGTTGGGAGTATCAGGTCAACTGGCCATATGGAGACATTGGGATAAGCCAAGTTGGGACAATCCGGTCACCTAGCCTCATGGAGACGTTTAGAGGAACCAGGTAGGGACAATCAGGTTACCTGGCCACATTCCTCAATAGACTGTCAGCTTCCTAAGCTTGTTTTCACCTCTTCTCTGTGGGTACCCACCAAAAGTGGGGTGCCACTGATGGGGGTAGTATGCCCTCAACAATCTGAAGTCACAGCTGCTCTAATCCTTGTGAGTCAGTGAAAGGGTGAGACTCTGTCATTTGCACCAGCTTATTTACTTGCTGGGCTGTACCATATGTTATTGTCTGTTGGTAATTAAATAATGTTTTGCCACATTGTTTTACCCTCACCCTGTGTTATCTGAGTAGTATTCTGCCATGGGGAAATTAGAGCAGACGATCAGTGGGATGAGCCCTGGTCTAAGGGTACAGTCACACTATACGATTTACCTACGATCACGGCCAGCGATATGACCTGGCCGTGATCGTAGGTAAATCGTAGTGTGGTCGCTGGGGAGCTGTCACACAGACAGCTCTCCAGCGACCAACGATGCCGAGGTCCCCGGGTAACCAGGGTAAACATCGGGTTACTAAGCGCAGGACCGCGCTTAGTAACCCGATGTTTACCCTGGTTACCAGCGTAAAAAAAACAAACAGCACATACTTACATTCTCGTGTCCGTCAGGTCCCTTGCCGTCTCTGCTTCCCGCACTCAGTGACTGCCGGCCGTAAAGTGAAAGTGAAAGCACACGTCACCGCTGTGCTCTGCTTTCACTTTACGGCCGGCAGTCACTGAGTGCGGGAAGCAGACGGCAAGGGACCTGACGGACACCAGAATGTAAGTATGTGCTGTTTGTTTTTTTTTAGTTTTACGCTTGTAACCAGGGTAAACATCGGGTTACAAAGCGCGGCCCTGCGCTTAGTAACCCGATGTTTACCCTGGTTACAAGCGAACGCATCGCTAGATCGCATCGCTAGATCGGTGTCACACACACCGATCTAGCGATGACAGCGGGAGATCCAGCGACGAAAGAAAGTTCTAAACGATCTGCTACGACGTACGATTTTCAGCAGGATCCCTGATCGCTGCTGCGTGTCAGACACAGCGATATCGTAACGATATCGCTGGAACGTCACGAATCGTACCGTCGTAGCGATCGAAATGGCAGTGTGTGACGGTACCCTAAGTTTTCTTTCTAAAGACAGCTGGGCCAGCAGACAAGAGCACCCACCGACCCTCGTGTCTCCACAAATAGTCATGTAAGGCTACTTTCACACTTCCGTCGGTACGGGCCCATCGCAATGCGTCGGGCCGACGTACCAACGGATGTTGGGAAATAACTGCAAGATGTGGGCAGCAGATGCAGTTTTTCAACGCATCCGCTGCTCACTATGCAGTCCGGGGAGGAGGGGGCGGCGTTTCGGTCGCGCATGCGCGGTCGAAAATGGCGGACACATCGCACAAAAAAAGTTACATTGAACTTTTTTTGTGCGTCGCATCCACCAAAACATGACGGATCCGTCGCGATCCGTCGCTAATACAAGTCTATGGGCAAAAAACGCATCCTGCAAGCACATTTGCAGGATCTGTTTTTTGCCCATAACGACTGATTGCGACAGGGACAAAAGACGGAAGTGTGAAAGTAGCCTAAAGGTACCGTCCCACTAAGCGACGCTGCAGCGATACCGACAACGATGTCGATCGCTGCAGCGTCGCTGTTTGGTCGCTGGAGAGCTGTCACACAGACAGCTCTCCAGCGACCAACGATCCCAAAGTCCCCGGGTAACCAGGGTAAATATCGGGTTACTAAGCGCAGGGCCGCGCTTAGTAACCCGATGTTTACCCTGGTTACCGTTGTAAATGTAAAAAAAAAAAACACTACATACTTACATTCCCGGTGTCTGGTCATGTCCCTCGCCGTCAGCTTCCCGCACTGACTGAGCGCCGGCCGTAAAGTACAGCGGTGACGTCACCGCTGTGCTGTACTTTACGGCTGGCCGGCACTCACCAGTCAGTGCGGGAAGCTGAAGGCGAGGGACATGACCAGACACCGGGAATGTAAGTATGTAGTGTTTTTTTTTTTTACATTTACAACGGTAAGCAGGGTAAACATCGGGTTACTAAGCGCGGCCCTGCGCTTAATAACCCGATATTTACCCTGGTTACCAGTGAAGACATCGCTGAATCGATGTCACACACGCCGATTCAGTGATGTCAGTGGGCGATCCAGCGACAAAATAAAGTGCTGGACTTTCCCCAGCGACCAACGATCTCCCAGCAGGGGCCTGATCGTTGGTCGCTGTCACACATAACGATTTCGTTAACGATATCGTTGCTACGTCACAAAAAGCAACGATATCGTTAACGATATCGTTATGTGTGACGGTACCTTAAGCAAGAACTCAAAGAACATTATCTAAGCATGTAAACACATCCTCAGTAATCAAAGCTTCTCCTCAAGTGGACTTTATCCTTCTCTGTGTTAAATGCTTTAATAACTATGCTGTGGTTAAACTACATATTTCCCAGGAATTGGTAAATCTCTGAAACAGAGATACTACATCACATAACAGTAACCAGAAAAAAAATTCTGAAGGTGGAAGAAGTTTTGCATTCCATAGTTTTTAAAGGGTAAGGTGCAAACTCACATATTATACATATTAGACATGAGAGGATTGATCCATGGAGGATCAAGTTCTAGTGGAATTTACTGACATTTTTAGTTTCAAGGGAATTTTGAACAATCTGTGTTTTGATTTTTTATGTTTAACGACTTCATAACATCCGCCATACATGCACAGCACAAGTAGGAAGAGAGTGTATGGAGCAGAAAAACAGGGTGAGCTAGCCCCATATCCGGCAGGTAATGGCTGTGTGTTACAGCTAGGACCTGCCTCTAACAATCACAAATTGTAGTTCCCACTACCATTTTTCACACTATTGAAGAATCAGACAGTAGTCTAAAGTCATTTTGCACAGCCAAGTGGGTTTCCCCTGCAGCAGGGGAGTATCTAGAAGGGGTATTTTCCCTGGGTGCAGAGGTCCAATGTGTCTCCCCAGTGGCGGCATTTCGACATCCCTCCATAGTGGGTGTCAGTCTTTTCCTGAGCCATCTGTCAAGCAGCCGGCAACCAGCTCAGAGAAGGTGCAGCATGCTTGCTCCCAGTGATCAAGTATACTTATAGTCAGGATTCAGCTCTGCTTGCTAGTTCCAGCAGTCTTCACATGGCAACTTCATTCATATTCATACTTATGGTCACATGAAAACCAGCTTTTCTTCCTGCTTTCCTGTTTTTCAGTGAACATGGAGAGAATTAGGAAGAGCAAAGTATAAAGAGGGAGCAGTACAGATGACACAATGTGAGTGGACAGAGTGAAGATGAGCCTCAGTATGGAAAGGTGAGAGCACCATAAACATGACAGTGAGTGGCTCATATTTTGTGCAGGGGACATAGTGAGGAGCAATTATTTTTCAGGGTGACAGAGTAGGGCACATATTTTCATTCAGTAGCATTGTAATGACACTGCTATTTTTAAGGGTAAGGTACTGTGGCTGTAAAAAATCATCATGGTATTTGAACAGGATGAAGAATAGAAAGAGAGTGACACCAGTCAGAAGCAATGTCCTCTATAAGATACTTGGTGGTAAATGTTTTTTTGTAATACTGACTAATTCTCATCATTCATGTGGCTACTGTATGGTCTCCTTACTATTGTTAAGGATGTACTGTAGTAGAAATTGTAGGTTTATGTGATACAAATGTTTATGGGTCTGACCTGACATTACAATTGATGGACCATGTATTGATGGTGGTTGTGGTGCTGAATTCATGTACTGACGGTGGTCTAGTAATGTATTCATTTACTGATGGTAGTTTGGTGATGTATTCCTGTACTGATTGAGATCCTGGTGATGTATTCCTGTACTGATGGTGGTGCTTGTAATGTAATCTTGTACTTATGAGGGTTTTGGTGTGTTTCTGTATTGACGGGGGTTATTTAAATGTATTACTGTACTGCTATTGGTTCTAGTCATTTATTTCTGTACTGCTGGTGGAAATGGTGGTAGATTCTTGTGCTGTTATTGGTTCTGAGCCTGTATGCATGTAACAATCCATAACTTGTAAGATATTGTGATTTTGTGATACATGGCAAAGTTAATAAAGTTTTATGCTGTCTAGCGAGTTAAGGGTGATTATGTTTTTATTTATGTTAGGAGCATTAAAGTGGTTGTCCAAGTTTGTGATAAATCTGCAGTCATTCTATGTGACAGCAGACTTCTGAATTCTCACAGGAACCCAGTACACACTATTAAGAATGGATTCTCTGGTGTCGGTGATGAGAGGGGGAGGTCAGGAAATCGCAAGTATACAATCTGCATACATGTGATCACATGTCGACTAGATATTTGTGGCCTCATTCAATAAAAATGAATTGAGCAAAACCAAAGACGTCTAGTTGGAATGTGGCCAGATGTATACAAATCGCATACTTGTGCCCATATGACCATCCACTTTGCCACTGGCAAGGGAGAATCCTAAAAGTGTCCAATTCATGCACTAGGAGAATTCAAAAACCTGATATCACCTACAGTGACTGCAGACTTTCTTCTCAAACCTGGACAAGCCCTTTAATTATAAAATGAAGCACAGTAGCATGCCAATCCTAATTGCATGTAATACACTTATAGTCAGGATTCAGCTCTGCTTGCTAGTTCCAGCAGTCATCACATGGCAACTTCATTCATATGTGATTTTCATACTTATGGTCACATGAAAACTAGCTTTTCCTTTTCACTGAACATGGAGAGAATTAGGAAGAGCAGCTAGTCGGCATGTGATTGTAAGTGTGCAAATTGCATATGAATGATTGGTCACATGACAACTACTCAAACCATTTGAGAGGCATTCTTGCCTGGGTGCTGGAAAACTTACATGCTCTTCTGCCCTGCAGCTATGACTTCTTGCAAATCATACCTTGTACAAAAGTGATGAGTGCCTGGGCCAGCACAGATCAGGAGTTCTTAGTGTAGCACAGTTTTTCACAGCAGATTTGATTTTGATCTCCAGAGTCACTGGGTAAAGGTACCTTCACACTAAACGACGCTGCAGCGATCCAGACAACGATCCGGATCGCTGCAGCGTCGCTGTTTGGTCGCTGGAGAGCTGTCACACAGACCGCTCTCCAGCGACCAACGATGCCGGTAACCAGGGTAAACATCGCGTTACTAAGCGCAGGGCCGCGCTTAGTAACCAGATGTTTACCCTGGTTACCATCCTAAAAGTAAAAAAAACAAACGCTACATACTTACCTACCGCTGTCTGTCCCCGGCGCTGTGCTTCTCTGCTCTGGCTGTGAGCACAGCGGCCGGAAAGCAGAGCAGTGACGTCACCGCTCTGCTTTCCGGCTGGCCGGCGCTCACAGCCAGAGCAGAGAAGCAAAGCGCCGGGGACAGACAGTGGTAGGTAAGTATGTAGCGTTTGTTTTTTAACTTTTAGGATGGTAACCAGGGTAAACATCGGGTTACTAAGCGCGGCCCTGTGCTTAGTAACCCGATATTTACCCTGGTTACCAGCAAAGACATCGCTGAATCGGTGTCACACACGCCGATTCAGCGATGTCAGCGGGAGAGCCAGCGACCAAAGAAAGGTCTGGCCCTCTAGCCCCGACCAACGACATCACAGCCGGATTCTGATCGCTGCTGCGTGTCAAACTAAACGATATCGCTAGCGAGGACGCTGCAACGTCATGGATTGCTAGCGATATCGTTTAGTGTGAAGGTACCTTTAGTCTCTCTCACTCCTGTAGAGTGTAAGCTCTTATGGTTGGCAGGGTCCTCGCTCTCACCTTCAAAGAATAAGCTCTTATGGTTACTGGGGTCCTCTCTATATCCCCACCACCACCACTCTCCTCTCCCCCATGTGTATTTTCTCAGCAACTACAAACTTTCTGGTATTGAGAGACATGCCAATTTTTTTTTTAGTATATTTCAAATTTTGGGGGGGAAATGCGTTGAAGATTATGAATTCAAATTTCAAAAGACCTGCTGCTCTGTAGAAAATGGGATTCTAGGACATGCATATGTGGTGTTGTTAAATTATTTTTCTATATTTTTTTTCTTTATTGGTTGAAGGCCGAGTTTGTTAAATCAAACATTGGCAAAAATGACAATACTTTTTGCAGAATAAAAGTACATAGACAAAAGCTACCTGACAAAGAAACATCTTGTAAACAGGGCCAGGAAATAGCTGTCTGCTGTGACACATGACCCTATTATTGCTTATGCTATTATACACTGTGTTCCAAATTATTATGCAAATTGGATTTAAGTGTCATAAAGATTTAATTGTTTTGTTTTTCAAATAAACTCGTGGATGGTATTGTGTCTCAGGGCTCAATGGATCACTGAAATCAATCTTAAAGGGACTCTGTCACCTGAATTTGGAGGGAACAATCTTCAGCCATAGAGGCGGGGTTTTCGGGTTTTTGATTCACCCTTTCCTTACCCGCCGGCTGCATGCTGGCTGCAATATTGGATTGAAGTTCATTCTCTGTCCTCCGTAGTACATGCCTGCACAAGGCAATCTTGCCTTGCGCAGGCGTGTACTATGGAGGACAGAGAATGAACTTCAATCCAATATTGCAGCCAGCATGCAGCCAGCGGGTAAGGAAAGGGTGAATCAAACACCCAAAAACCCCGCCTCTATGGCTGAAAATTGTTCCCTCCAAATTCAGGTGACAGAGTCCCTTTAAACACATTTGATAATACGCCTTACAGGTGATTCTAATTAATGGAAAATTACTTAAAAATGATGTTCCACATTATTAAGCAGGCCACAGGTTTCAAGCAATATGGGAAATAAAAAGCATCTCTCTGCTGCTGAAAAGCGTTAAATAGTGCAATGTCTTAGTTAAGGGATAAAACCATTAGTATTTCCCCAAAACTTAGGCGTGATCATCGTACTGTGAAGAGATTTGTGACTGAAACAGAGCACAGACAGAGTTCATGCAGATAAAGGCATAATTAGGAAGGTTTCTGCAAGACAAATTCATTGGATTAAGAGAGCAGCTGCCAAAATACCATTACAAAACAGCAAACTGTTATTTGAAGATGCTGGTGCCTCTGGAGTCCCTCGAACCTCAAGGTGTAGGATCCTTCAAAGGCTTGCTGTGGTGCATAAACCTACTAATCGGCCACCCCTAAACAGTGTTCACAAGCAGAAATGGTTGCAGTGGGCCTAGACTTACATGAAGACTAATTTTCAAACAGTCTTGTTTAGTGATGAGTATCAAGCAACTCTGGATGGTCCAGATGGATGGAGTAGTGGATGGTTGGTGGATGGCCACCATGTCCCAACAAGGCTGCAACGTCAGCAAGGAGATGGAGGAGTCATGTTTTGGGACAGAATCATGGGGAAACAACTGGTAGGGCCCATTAACATTCCTGAAGGTATGAAAATGACCTCTGCAAAGTATATAGAGTTTCTGACTGACAACTTTCTTCCATGGTATAAAAAGCAGAAATGTGCCTTCAGGAGCAAAATCATCTTCATGCATGACAATGCATCATCTCATGCTGCAAAGAATGCCTCTGAGTCATTGGCTGCTATGGGCATAAAAGGAGATGAACTCATGGTGTAGCCACCATCTTCCCCTGACCTTAACCCTATAGATAACCTTTGGAGTATCATCAAGCAAAAGATCTATGAGGGTGGGAGGCAGTAAATATCAAAACAGCAGCTCTGGGAAGCTATTCTGACTTCATGCAAAGAAATACAAGCAGAAACTCTCCAAAAACTCACAAGTTCAATGGATGCAAGAATTGTGAACATGATATCAAAGAAGGGTTCCTATGTTAACATGTAACTTGGCCTGTTAGGATGTTTTGGAGTTAAGTAGCTTTTTTTGTTCAGTGAATGTGACCTCCTAATGCTGCAAAGCCCACAAATGAGCATTTTCAGTTCTTTAAAGCATACCAAATGTTTAGAAATTCTACTGTGCCTAATAATTTGGAACAGTAAATTCTGAGTTTTTATTCATTTTGGAGATTATACTGTTATCATTGGGAGGTTTCTTCAATAAAATTCAATATATACTCTAACGGGTGATGACTTTTATTAGACTGACTGTCATTTGCATCGACCATTTAGGAAAAATCTAGAAAAATGTAATTTGCTTAATAATTTGGAACATGGTGTACAGTAAAATGTAATATTGACAATAAAGTGTAACCACCTCCTGTTTGGCCATTATGCAATAGCATAACAAACAAATTACAAACAAGATTACTGATATATTAGTCTGCAATAATGCTGAAAACCTAAAAGGTACTATCAATATAGTAAATAGATTCTGAAAGTATTGATGTTTAATTAAACAATCTATCCATGATGTTATCTGAGAAAGCTATATAACATGTATCAGTAGGAGAAAAAAAAACATATAATTGTTGCAGCAAAGTTGTGTAGATTGATTCAAATAATTTGCTTTCCAGTAACATTGAATGGGAAAAGTAAAATTGCTGTTTTGCAAGGATTTTTAATTAGCTGGATCACTTATCTCTACCTAATTTTTCTAAAGATGGAGTAGTCCAAATGTGATATTAGGATTCGCATAATTGCTTTCAACCCTTGAATAAATTGAGAGAATAATAAATACCAAAACAGTGGGGGTAAAGCTGTGCATCACTAGCAAAAGCTATTATGTTGTAAAATGCAAAAAAAATATATAGAAAAAGTGTATGTGCTAGACTAGTTTGTTGACTAAACAGCCAAATATGTCAAAGAATACCTAAATTCTAGCCCTTAAAGGGAGCCTGTCACCCCCAAAATCGTATATGAGGTAAGCCCACTGGCATCAGGGGCTTATCTATAGCATTCTGTAATGCTGTAGATAAGCCCCTGATGTATCCTGAAAGATGAGAAAAAGAGGTTATATTATACTCACCCAGGGGCAGTCCCCCTGCGGATCAGGTCTGATGAGCGTCACGGTCCGGTTCGGGGCCTCCTATCTTCATTTGATGATGTCCTCTTCTTGTCTTCAAGCCGCAGCTCCAATGCGCAGGCGTACTTTGTCTGTCCTATTGAGGGCAGAGCAAAGTACTGCAGTGCGCAGGTGCTGGGAAAGGTCAGAGAGGCCCAGCGCCTGCTCACTGCAGTACTTTGCTCTGCCTTCAACAGGGCAGACAATGTACGCCTGCGCCGGAGCCACAGCATGAAGACAAGAAGAGGACGTTATCCTATGAAGATAGCGGGCCCTGGACCACGACGCCCATCGGACCAGAACAGAACCGGGACCGCCCCTAGGTGAGTATAATCTAACCTGTTTTTCTTATCTTTCAGGTTACATTGGGGGCTTATCTACAGCATTACATAATGCTGTAGATAAGCCTCTGATGACAGTGGGCTTAGCTCATATACTCATATACGATTTTGGGGGTGACAGGTTCCCTTTAAATAAAAGTACAATCACTTTTCATGTGCCTTTCCAGGGCATCTGAACATCAACTCGCTCAGGATAACTTCTGCAAGAAATTTATATGTTCTACTCTTGTTTGTTTGAATATCCTCTCACACTCCAAAGACATACTGAAAGATAATTTAGATTGTGAGCCCCTATAGGGAGAGTGACGATGATGTCAGCAAAGCCGTGTGAAATTAATGGTGGAACATAAGTGAGTAAAGTACACAACTAAATCTCTGGTAACTTATTTCCCCTGTCATCACATGTAATGAAAGAGTCAGGAGCAGGGTTGGACTGGCCCACCGGAGAACCGTAGGATTATCCAGTGGGTCCAGGCACTGATCCACTGGCATACAGGGCCAGCAACCACCTAGGGCCTCCACTGCCCCAGGGGCCCCCAGCCAGTGGCATGTCGCTAGTAGTGTCACATCACGCAGCTGCTATGGGGCCCATGAGTCAGGGGGGCCCACCCAGCGCCAGAGGAGCAGCAGCGTGTGACAGGAGGCAGGAACCGGCTTCTGTAGCTAAAGCCTGTGCCCACTGCTGAGGAGACATGAATATTCATTTCACTTTAATAGTGTGCAGAAGAAGCGGTGTCAGCACTTGGGCTAGTGTTGGGGCCCTAAGCAGGCTGGGGGCCTACTCGCCATTGGGGACAGGGGCGCGCTACGGGTGTCTGCTCCGGTGCCTGTGAGTGGGACCCCCCCGCTTGTTCAGGTCCCGGCACTTGCGATGCTTATATCTCCCTGCTCCGCCTCTGCAATGTCTTCCGCGTCTTCGGAATGTGATGCTCAGGTCAGAGGTCGCGATGATGTCACATCTTTGCGCCCTCTGCCTGAACAGTCATAGTGCAGAGAGCTAGAAGACGGTGATCCTGAGGAGTCCAGAGCAGAGCAGTGGCCAACGAGAAGAGGTGAGTATTTCATTTTTTTTAATGTTTGGAGCATTATACAGTATATGGGGCCTATTATACACTGTAGCATCATATATGGGCCCAAAATACACGGAGCATCATATATTGGGTCCATTATGCACTGGGGCATGATATATGGGCCCATTATACACGGGAACATCATATATTTGCCAATTATGCACTGGAGCATCATATATGGGGCCATTATACACTGGAGCATCATATATGGGCATACTATACCCTGAAGAATCATATATGGACCCATTATACACTGGAAGATTATATATGGGGCCCATTATACTGTACACTGGAGCATCATAAATGGGCCCTATATACAATGGAGCATCATATATAGGCCCATTGTACGAAGAGGCATCATATATGGGGCCCAATATACACTGGAGCATTATATATATATGGCCCATCTTACACTGGAGCATCATATATGGGCCTATCATACACTGGAGCATCATAAATGGGGCACATTATACACTGGAGCGTGATCTATGAGGCCCATTATATATGGAGCATTATATGGGCCCATTACACACTGGAGCATCATACATAGAGCTCAATATACACTGGAGCATCATATATGGGGCCCATTATATATGGAGCATTATATGGGCCCCTTACACATTGGAGCATCACATATGGGGCCCATTATGGAGCATTATATGGGCCCATAACACACTGGAGCATCATGTATGGGGCCCACTATATATGGATCATCATATGGGCCCATCATACACAGGAGCATCATATATGGGGCCCATTATGGAGCATTATATGGGCCCATAACACACTGGGGCATCATATATGGGGCCCACTATATATGGATCATCATATGGGCCCATCATACACAGGAGCATCATATATGGGGCACATTATACAGTATTTGGAGCATTATATGGGTCCATCGTGCACTGGAGCATCATATATGGGGTCCATTATATATGGAGCATCATATGGGGCTAATTATATATGGAGCATCATATGGGGCCCATTATATATAGAGCATCACATGGGGCTCATTATATATGGAACATAATATGGGACCCATTATGTATGGAGCAATATACTCTATGGTGCTAATTATACCGTATAGAGCATTATATGAGGCTCATTATACTGTTTGGAGCATTATATGGGGCTCATTTTACAGTATGGAGCAATATATGGGGCTTATTAATCTTTATGGAGCATTATATGGGGCCCATTATACAGTATGGAGCAATATATGTGGCGTATGGGGCTCATTATACTCTATGGAGCAATATATGGG
The DNA here is from genome assembly GCF_032444005.1 of Ranitomeya imitator. Taxonomy (NCBI): domain Eukaryota; kingdom Metazoa; phylum Chordata; class Amphibia; order Anura; family Dendrobatidae; genus Ranitomeya; species Ranitomeya imitator. The sequence continues at coordinate 393,120,938 of NC_091285.1, read as the reverse complement.
GGCTATTACTTACTGTATGGAGCAATATATTGGGCTCATTATTCTATATGAAGCAATGTACTGTAAATCTGGATTGGGAACATACAGTATATATATATATACCGGGATGCGGAAAATTAGTACATAATTGACCACATTTTTTACTTCAATTTTTTTTTTAATTTTCATCCTCTAAAGCCTATGTGCATCTTATGGTCCGGTGCATCTTATGGTCAGAAAAAAACGGTATACAGTATATTAGTGAGCGAGTGAGTGCGTGGTGGCCATAATACTGTAGGACTGCATTGTATTCTATGAGGGGGGCTGCATTATACTTTATGAAGGCTGTATTATATTCTATGAGAGGGCTACATTATATTCTATGAGGGGCTACATTATTTTCTATGAGTGGGGTTACCCTATCCCCTGCTATATGATTAAGACATGTACTACCTTATATTATACCCTGATATAAACGTGTTTTACCCCACAATTGGTGCTCTTGTATTTTTATGTAGTTACATAGTGGGCCCCAAGAATGATTTTCTCTGGTGGGCACAATGTGCTCCAGTGTGACGCTGGTCAGGAGACGACTCCATACACAAAAGACTGTCTGCTGAGTTCACCAATATTGGTGGATTTGTCCAACATTAGTCTAATGTGTATGGCGACCAATACAGTCTACATATATAATGCCATGTGCAATCTGTATTATGAAGGGACGGGTTGATATTTTATTTCTGTTACTTTTCATTCTTTCTACTTTTTGTCTCATTTCACATTCACACTAACAGCATGGCTTCTGTTTGTACTGGATCCAAAAGAATTATGATGGATTAATTTGAAAATCAATAGTGATGACTCCTGATATAGTCTATTGACAAACTATTGGATCTCTTGGGTTTCATTAACCCCTTACCGGCATCGGACGTACTATACCGTCCGATGCCGGCTCCCCTGCTTTGATGCAGGGCTCCGCGGTGAGCCCGCACCAAAGCCGGGACATGTCAGCTGTTTTGAACAGCTGACATGTGCCCGTAATAGGCGCGGGCAGAATCGCGATCTGCCCGCACCTATTAACTAGTTAAATGCCGCTGTCAAACGCAGACAGCGGCATTTAACTACCGCTTCCGGCCGGGCGGCCGGAAATGACGTCATCGCCGACGCCCGTCACATGTCCGGGGGTCGGCGATGCGTCTCCATTGTAGCCATAGAGGTCCTTGAGACCTCTATGGTTACTGATTGCCCGTCGCTGTGAGCGCCACCCTGTGGTCGGCGCTCACAGCACACGTGCAATTCTGCTACATAGCAGCGATCAGCAGATCGCTGCTATGTAGCAGAGCCGATCGTGCTGTGCCTGCTTCTAGCCTCCCACGGAGGCTATTGAAGCATGGCAAAAGTTAAAAAAAAAAGTTTAAAAAAATGTGAAAAAAATAAAAAAAACATAAAAGTTTAAATCACCCCCCTTTCGCCCCAATCAAAATAAATCAATAAAAAAAATATCAAATCTACGCATATTTGGTATCGCCGCACTCAGAATTGCCCGATCTATCAAATAAAAAAAAGTATTAACCTGATCGCTAAACAGCGTAGCGGGAAAAAAACTCGAAACGCCAGAATTACGTTTTTTTGGTCGCCGCGACATTGCATTAAAATGCAATAACGGGCGATCAAAAGAACGTATCTGCACCGAAATGCTATCATTAAAAACGTCATCTCGGCACACAAAAAATAAGCCCTCAACCGACCCCAGATCACGAAAAATGGAGACGCTACGAGTATCGGAAAATGGCGCAATTTTATTTATTTTTTTTTTAGCAAAGTTTGGAATTTTTTTTCACCACTTAGATAAAAAATAACCTAGTCATGTTTGGTGTCTATGAACTCGTAATGACCTGGAGAATCATAATGGCAGGTCATTTTTAGCATTTAGTGAACCTAGCAAAAAAGCCAAACAAAAAACCAATGTGGGATTGCACTTTTTTTGCAATTTCACCGCACTTGGAATTTTTTTCCCGTTTTCTAGTACACGACATGCTAAAACCAATGATGTCGTTCAAAAGTACAACTCGTCCCGCAAAAAATAAGCCCTCACATGGCCAAATTGACGGAAAAATAAAAAAGTTATGGCTCTGGGAAAGAGGGGAGCGAAAAACGAACACGGAAAAACGAAAAATCCCCCGGTCATGAAGGGGTTAAAGCAGGGATGTGAAATTCAAATACACAGAGGGCCAAAATTAAAAGGTTGAACAAAGTCTTGAGCCAATCTTGATTATTAAAATAAAGTCTACAATTGAGGAAGTTTTTCCTTATCAAATATAATGATATACTTTTTCATATGAAAACAAACTTAAAAAAATGAAGGATAAAAAACATTAACTAATATAAATAATAAAGTATGATGCCAACAAAAGTGCCCCCAAACACAGTAAGATAACCACACTGTGAATTCCTCGAAACGCATGATATGATGACCCTACAGTAACCCCCCTCTCAATTCCCATGACAAAGAATGGTGACAGCATTCCAGTATGATTCTCCAACTGTAATCCCCACTCAGGCCTCTTTACAGTACAATGGCCACAAAAAGTGCTCCATACAGTATAATAAGCCCCACATACAGTAGTCCTCCATACAGTATCATGGGGCTCTTCATTGTCTTCCATACAGTATAATGGCCCCACATAGTGTTCCATACAGTACAATGGCCACAAAAAGAGCTCCATGTAGTTTAAGGGCCCCACATAGTGCTCCATACAGTAAATTGGCCCAAATAGTGCTCAATACAGTATAATGGCCACAATCGGTACTCCATACAATATAATGGCCCCACATATTTGAAAGTGTGATTCCGGCTGAAAGTCCGATGAATAATGGATATATTCACTCTGCAAGCCAGACTTGTCTCACGGCCCAGAGTTTGACATTTGTGCCTTAAAGGTTCTAGTGTTTCTTACAACAAGAAAAACACTGCCGTCTGTGCTATTCTAAAATACAGATTAATCGAGAATGTGATGTACTTACTAGCAAAACCGCATTGTAATAAAAATTAGACAAGATTTTAAATTAAGATTTTTTTTATTTTTTAGCATGACTAATAGCCTTATTTGTAAGAAGTGCCAAGCCTATCTAATATATCTATCTCGTGCAGAAATGCATAAGATTGGAATATATGCTGTTGTGCTTGCTGTTTTTCAACTAGATTCTGTGGTCTCAGCAGTCTGCTTACTGCCGAGAGGGGTTTAGTGTATCTTACTATGTGGGCTGCACCTGTTGATGATATAAATAAACATGGTTATAGATATTTTTCACATGATATATCTTATCTTTTAATTTCTGTTTACTTTGCAGGTTCTACATTTTACATGGTTCTCTTGAAAACTATTTTAATGCTTGAATTTTTGTTATACATAATTGAATTCATATCAGTCCTAAAAAATCATATTATATTATAAAATCAAGCTCCTTCCACTTTCTATCAAACACTAATAGGACCATCTTGAAATGTCGTTGGTAGGCTCACTAGGTCCGGTGGATCCTCGAAGCCAAAGGACCAGGTGGGCACACGTGCCACGAGCACTGGTGTATCAGTCAGTTGAGACATGTGGGAAACAGGTAGCAGAGGTTCTATAAGCTACAGGAAAACCGGAGATGTCTGGGAGATCACAGACAGTTCGCAGAGAAAAGTAACAGGTAGCAGAGATATTGGAAACTGGAAATAGGTTGCAGAGGTCCTCTAAGCTGCAGACAAAAAGGAGACATCCTAGAGACTGCGGACAAGTAGCAAAAGTTCTGGAAAACTAGGAATAAAAATTAGAGGACCTGAAAGCCGCAGAGAGAAGCAGAAGTCCTGGAAGATGAAAAACACGCGATGGTGCAACAACAAATTGACTCTTAATACCATCTAAGGTATGCCTTACTTAGGCTTATGTAGATGATCATATAGGAGCACGTTGGGCTATTTGCAAAGCCTGGTGTGGAGCATAAGAGTTTAGTGAACCTTGGTGAAGAAAGCAAAGTACTCAGGTTTGTAAAAAAAAAATAGAAAAAAATGGTGTGGAGTCCCTTGTAATTTTCATAACCAGCAGAGGGAAAGCCAATGGCTCATGGCTGATGTTAATATTCTAGAAATGAGCAAATAGCCATAAATGTTCCCAGGCTATTATTATCAACTCACATAGAGGAGACCCTAAAAAAAAAAACATGGGGTCCCCCCTATTCAATAACCAGCAAGCGCTAAACAGACAGCTGTGGGCTGATTTTAATAGCTTAGAAAAGGGCCATGGCCCGCTCCCACACTAAAAGCATAATCTTTTAGCCACACAGGAAGTGGCACATTCATTAGATGCATCAATTCTGGAGCTTGGCCTCGCTCCACAAACCACTTAGGCCGGCGTCACACTCAGCGTATGCAAATACGGTCCGTATATTACGGCCGTAATACGCTGAAAAGTCCCGAAAATAGTGGTCCGTAGCTCCTCCGTAGGCAGGGTGTGTCACCGTTTTTTGCGCATGGCATCCTCCGTATGTAATCCGTATGGCAGCCGTACTGTGTGTTTTTATCGCAGGCTTGCCAAACCGACATACGCCTATACAAGGGATCCATGTGTTAAAAAAAAAATAAAAACATATATACTGTCTATATATATATAAATATATATATATATGTCAGTAGACACATATATATATATATATATATATATATATATATATATATATATATATATACAGTTAGGGCCAGAAATATTTGGACAGTGACACAATTTTCGCGAGTTGGGCTCTGCATGCCACCACATTGGATTTGAAATGAAACCTCTACAACAGAATTCAAGTGCAGATTGTAACGTTTAATTTGAAGGGTTGAACAAAAATATCTGATAGAAAATGTAGGAATTGTACACATTTCTTTACAAACACTCCACATTTTAGGAGGTCAAAAGTAATTGGACAAATAAACATAACCCAAACAAAATATTTTTATTTTCAATATTTTGTTGCAAATCCTTTGGAGGCAATCGCTGCCTTAAGTCTGGAACCCATGGACATCACCAAACGCTGGGTTTCCTCCTTCTTAATGCTTTGCCAGGCCGCAGCCTTCAGGTCTTGCTTGTTTGTGGGTCTTTCCGTCTTAAGTCTGGATTTCAGCAAGTGAAATGCATGCTCAATTGGGTTTAGATCTGGAGATTGACTTGGCCATTGCAGAATGTTCCACTTTTTGGCACTCATGAACTCCTGGGTAGCTTTGGCTGTATGCTTGGGGTCATTGTCCATCTGTACTATGAAGCGCCGTCCAATCAACTTTGCAGCATTTGGCTGAATCTGGGCTGAAAGTATATCCCGGTACACTTCAGAATTCATCCGGCTACTCTTGTCTGCTCTTATGTCATCAATAAACACAAGTGACCCAGTGCCATTGAAAGCCATGCATGCCCATGCCATCACGTTGCCTCCACCATGTTTTACAGAGGATGTGGTGTGCCTTGGATCATGTGCCATTCCCTTTCTTCTCCAAACTTTTTTCTTCCCATCATTCTGGTACAGGTTGATCTTTGTCTCATCTGTCCATAGAATACTTTTCCAGAACTGAGCTGGCTTCTTGAGGTGTTTTTCTGCAAATTTAACTCTGGCCTGTCTATTTTTGGTATTGATGAATGGTTTGCATCTAGATGTGAACCCTTTGTATTTACTGTCATGGAGTCTTCTCTTTACTGTTGACTTAGAGACAGATACACCTACTTCACTGAGAGTGTTCTGGACTTCAGTTGATGTTGTGAACGGGTTCTTCTTCACCAAATTAAGTATGCGGCGATCATCCACCACTGTTGTCATCCGTGGACGCCCAGGCCTTTTTGAGTTCCCAAGCTCACCAGTCAATTCCTTTTTTCTCAGAATGTACCCAACTGTTGATTTTGCTACTCCAAGCATGTCTGCTATCTCTCTAATGGATTTTTTCTTTTTTTTCAGCCTCAGGATGTTCTGCTTCACCTCAATTGAGAGTTCCTTTGACCGCATGTTGTCTGCTCACAGCAACAGCTTCCAAATGCAAAACCACACACCTGGAATCCACCCCTGACACTTCATTGATTACAGGTTAACGAGGGAGACGCCTTCAGAGTTAATTGCAGCCCTTAGAGTCCATTGTCCAATTACTTTTGGTCCCTTGAAAAAGAGGACGCTATGCATTACAGAGCTATGATTCCTAACCCCTTTCTCCGATTTGGATGTGGAAACTATCATATTGCAGCTGGGAGTGTGCACTTTCAGCCCATATTATATATATAATTGTATTTCTGAACATATTTTTGTAAACAGCTAAAATAACAAAACTTGTGTCACTGTCCAAATATTTCTGGCCCTAACTGTATATATATATATTATTCCTTCATACAGCGCGAGATAGCAAAAAGCCGGTAATTCAATTACCGGCTTTTTCTTTCTCCTTCCTAAACCCGACATGATTTGAGACATGGTTTACATACAGTAAACCATGTCTTCTCTCCTTTTTTTTGCAGATTCCACACTACTAATGTCAGTAGTGTGTATCTGCAAAATTTGGCCGTTCTATCTACTAAATTAAAGGGTTAAATGGCGGAAAAAATTGGCGTGGGCTCCCGTTCAATTTTCTCCACCAGAGTAGTATGTAAACCATGTCTCAAATCATGTCGGGTTTAGGAAGGAGAAAGAAAAAGCCGGCAATTGAATTACCGGCTTTCAAGCTGTATAGCGCTGGAATAAATATTAATATATATACATATATGTGTCTCACTGACATATTATATATATATATATATATATATATATATATATATATATATACCTATTCTATATGTACACATTTATTCTACCTATTCTAATGTAAGCTGTCAGTGTGATTTTACTGTACACCGCACTGAATTGCCGGCTTTTCTCTCTAACACCGCTGCGTATTTCTCGCAAGTCACACTGCTTGTCCGTGTGTAATCCGTATTTTTCACGCTTCCATAGACTTTCATTGGCGTATTTCTTGCGCAGTACGGTGACAAACGCAGCATGCTGCGATTTTCTACGGCCGTAGAAAGCCGTATAATACTGATCAGTTTAATACGGCAGATAGGAGCAGGGGCATAGAGAATAATTGTGCCGTATTTTTTGCGAGTTTTACGGATGTAGTTTCTGCGCTCTTACGTCCGTAAAACTCGCAAGTGTGACGCCGGCCTTAGATGTAGCAGATCTGGAGTTCTTCGTGGGACAGAATCACATAGTGATTTTCGTCAGACAGGTGATTAATGTGTTGGTTTATTATTTTTTATTTTACAGTAATAAATGGGAATAATAGACATGCGGAGTATTTATTTAAAATAAAAGAGTCTGTGACTTTCTTTCAATTAAAGAACTTTATTCTGGCTGTGTACTTTTTCAATATGATTGTGAGGTTAGTAATGGGGGCATCTTATAGACGTTTCTCTATTACAACCCCTGGACTTGATGTCAGCGGCCATAAAACAGCTGACATCAACCCCACGAATATTATCCCACTTGCCACCACACCATGGCAAGTGGGGAGAGCTGGACAAAGCACCAGAAATGGCACATCAAATAGATGAGCCTTTTCTGGGGCAGCAGCTGGGGAAGCCAAAATCCATGGCCCCCTTCCAGTCTGAGAATACCAGCCCCAGCTGTCTGCTTTAGCTCGGCTAGTTGTCAAAAATGGGGAGAACCCATGCCGTTTTTTTAAATAATTTATTTTTTCATAGCACAGGGGCGAGCTAATGAATACTCTCATCAGCCTAACCTGCTCTTGCTGCTATCAGCAAGAGCAGGTATATGCTGATGAGAGAAGTACTCTCATCAGCCGATGCCTCTGACTGGCGGTAACCTTTTTGCCACCTGTCAGAGCTGGTTGCTCACATGCTATCTTCTGCCTGGCAGCTTGGAAACTGCAGTGCTCTGACCGGTGGTAACGAACTTACTGCCAAACATAGCTGGTGTTTCTCGTGCTGTCACACAGATTATAGCATGGGAAACACTGGATGTTCAGTACCCCCATTCATTTGAATGAGGTCTAGGTTTGAGTTTGAGTTAGGGTACCATTTTTTAAATACTGTATGTTCGACCGAACCAGCCAGAAAAAATGAAAGGGAGAAGAGCTTACACTCTACAGAATAAAATGACAAAGAAGACCCAGCTAACCATAATAACCTATATTTAACAGAAGAAATAGACAATTAGGCTATGTTCACACGTTCAGTATTTGGTCAATGTTTTACATCAGTATTTATAAGCCAAAATCAGAGGAAAATATAATTGAGAAACATCACTCCTGATTTTGGCTTACAAATACTGATGTAAAAAACTGACCAAATACTGAACATGTGAACATGGCCTTAGCCAGTAACTTTGGAGATGGAAAGTGACTCTGCCATACAAACTGTGCTGATTTGTGATAACCCAGGTACTGACTGCTACTACAAGGTATGATAATGATAATCTATAAGATATTATAGCTGCAGAGGATTATGTTCGAAACGCGCGTCGGGTTGCCCCAGACTGCCCTGGCTGCCCATAGTGGTGTATGTACAAATTGATTGAAGTAAGTGTCTCCTTATATTACCTACCTTCCTTGCACTTGCACTATTTTTGCTGCACTTTAGCTCTCTATGCAATACATTGCACCTATATTCGTCACTTTATAAGCACATTGCGGCACTTTTTTACATAAATTCCCTATTTTAAAATTTTTTTGGGGAGATTTCTTATAGTTATATTTTTTATATATTGTTTCTAGTCTTTTTAGTGGGCTAAAACAGTGACCTTATGGAGATCTAAACTAATAAGCTATACCAGCCAGTCAGATATGGGCACGTAGTAATAATTGATATACATATATATTGGAGTTATTGATTTTATCATGTATTTATATTCTTTTATGTGTGGTATTCAATAAAATAATATTTTATTCAAATATATTTCCTGTCATTATTAATTTCTGATTTTTTTACCATGTGGAGAGCATGATTTTTTGATTTTTTAATCTCTTGTAGTGTCTCACTACATCACTAGCACACTGGGTGTTTTCTGGGTTACTTCCAATAATACATTTGTATATAAATTCTTTAGTCTTTTTATTACTATTTATTTACTGGTACCCGGACTACAGTGGTGTGTTTTATTAAGTACTGCAGTAGTACACCACAATAAAATTAAGGCCTTTTTGTATCCCAAAAAGAGCTTGTGAGCGTTCACCTCCTATTTCAAGGCTGTGAAATCCTAAATTGGCAGCTGCTTTCCCTGCCTTCATCTTTTATAGTCCCTAAGGCCAGTCTCACATGTCCAGATAATTCCGGTACCGCCCGTGTGCCGACTGGGTACCACACGGAGAGTGCAGGAGACAGCGCTAGAGATAAGCGCTGTCCCCTGCATCTGGTGCTGAAGCCGCCATTCATATCTTCTCTCCAGCAGCATTCGCTGGCTAAAAGATATGAAAAATCCTTTTTTTTTTTTCCTCGTGTTTAAAATAAAGAATCCCGACCCCAGCATCCTCCTACCCCCGGTGCGCTACCGCCCCTCCCCCCCCCCCGCCGTCAATAAAATACTCACCCAGTGGAGGTGAGGTGGAGCCGCATATTCATGACTGTAATGGGCGGCACCACGTGACCGCTCATACAGGAGAAGCTGCGGCGAGGACAGGATGCTGCGAGGGAGCTGGGTGAGTATTTTATTAACAGCGGGGGGCGCACAGGGGATGGGAGGGGGTTGGGGACAGTGATCTTTATTTTAAACACGAGGAAAAAAAAAAGGTTTTTTCATATCTTCTAGCCAGCGAAAGCGGCTGGAGAGAAGATATGAATGGCAGCTTCAGCACCACTTGGGGGGGACAGCGCTTACTGTAGCGCTGTCTCCTGAACGGCACACGGACTGCACCCGGACAGCGTCCGTGTGCGGTACGTGTTTTACACGGACCCATTGACTTTAATGGGTCCGTGTAATCCGTGCGCTCCCACGAACACTGACATGTCTCCGTGATTTGCACACGGACACACAGTCCGTGAAAACACGCTGACATGTGCAGAGACACATTGATTTCAATGTGTCTACGTGACTCAGTGTCTCCGGTACGTGAGGAAACTGTCACCTCACGTACCGGAGCCACTGACGTGTGAAACCGGCCTAAAACAGTCCTCCATGATTGTCAGCACTAGGGTTGAGCGAAACGGGTCGAACATTTTCAAAAGTCGCCGACTTTTGGCGAAGTCGAGTTTCATGAAACCCGATCCGACCCCTGTGCGTGGTCGGCCATGCGGTACGCGACTTTCGCGCCAAAGTCGCGTTTCAATGATGCGAAAAGCGCCATTTCTCAGCCAATGAAGGTAAACGCAGAGTGTGGGCAGCGTGATGACATAGGTCCTGGTCCCCACCATCTTAGAGAAGGGCATTGCAGTGATTGGCTTGCTGTCTGCGGCGTCACAGGGGCTATAAAGGGGAGTTCCCGCCGACCGCCATGTTACTGCTGCTGATCTGAGCTTAGGGAGAGGTTGCTGCCGCTTCGTCAGAAGCAGGGATAGCGTTAGGCAGGGTCCATTAACCACAAAACCGCTTGTGCTGTAGCGATTTCCACTGCCCAACACCACCTTCGGTGTGCAGGGACAGTGGAAGCTCCTTTTTTTTTTTTTTTCCTCAGCGCTGTAGCTCATTGGGCTGCCCTAGAAGGCTCCCTGATAGCTGCATTGCTGTGTGTACGCCGCTGTGCAAACCAACTGCTTTTTTCAAAGCACAAATCCTCTTGTTCCTTCCTTTCTGCACAGCTATCTTGTTTGTTTGTCCACACTTTTTATTTAATTTGTGCATCAGTCCACTCCTTATTGCTGCCTGCCATACCTGGCTGAGATTACTGCAGGGAGATAGTAATTGAAGGACAGTTCCTTTTTTTTTTTTTTTTTTTGTGGGAGATTAAGATTGACATTTCTGCTAGAGTGCCATCTCTGTCTGTGTCATCTCTCACTCAGTGGGCCATAGAAAGCCTATTTATTTTTTTGCTTGATTTGGGTTCCCAAATCTACCAGAAAAAATCACAACATCAATCAGTGGGAGAAAAATATTGGCCTCAGGGCTTGTGTGCCACTCCTTACTCCTGTGTGTGCCATCTCTCACTCAGTGGGCCATAGAAAGCCTATTAATTTTTTTGCTTGATTTGGGTTCTAAATTCTACCTGAAAAAATCAATAAATCAATCAGTGGGAGATTAATATTGGCCTTTGGGCTTGTGTGCCAGTCCTAAGCGTGCCATCTCTCTCTCTCTCAGATAGTGGGCCATAGAAAGCCTATTTTTTTATTATTTTATTGGGTTTTTAAATTTTCCCTGGAAAAAAAAAAAAAGTGGGAGATTAATATTGGCCTCTGGGCTTGTGTGCCAGTCCTGAGCGTGCCATCTCTCTCACAAATAGTGGGCCATAGAAAGCCTATTTATTTTTTTGGTTGATTTGGGTTCATAATTCTACCTGAAAAAATCAATCAATCAATCAGTGGGAGATTAATATTGGCCTTTGGGCTTGTGTGCCAGTCCTAAGCGTGCCATCTCTCTCTCTCAGATAGTGGGCCATAGAAAGCCTATTTATTATTATTTTTTTTATTGGGTTTATAAATTTTCCCTGGAAAAAAAAAAAAATGGGAGATTAATATTGGCCTCTGGGCTTGTGTGCCAGTCCTGAGCGTGCCATCTCTCTCACAAATAGTGGGCCATAGAAAGCCTATTTATTTTTTTGGTTGATTTGGGTTCCTAATTCTACCTGAAAAAATCAATCAATCAATCAGTGGGAGAAAAATATTGGCCTCAGGGCTTGTGTGCCACTCCTTACTCCTGTGTGTGCCATCTCTCACTCAGTGGGCCATAGAAAGCCTATTAATTTTTTTGCTTGATTTGGGTTCCAAAATCTACCAAAAAAAATCACTAATTCAATCAGTGGGAGATTAATATTGGCCTCTGGGCTTGTGTGCCACTCCTGACTCCTGTGTGCGTCATCTGTCACTCAGTGGGCCCTAGAAAGCCTATTTTTTGTTTTATTTGTTTTCTAAATTCTCCCTGAAACAATCATTTTATTTTCTTTGGTTTCTAAATTATTCCTGAAAAAAATCATTTTTTTTGTATTTTTTTTTCTCTCAAGTCTCCCTGAAAAAAAAAAAAAAAAAAAAATCTGTGGGAGATTCATATTGCCCCTTCTGCTTGTGTGCCAGTCTTGACTCCTGGGTGTGCCATCTCTCTCTCCCCAATTGTGGGCCATAGAAAGCCTATTAATTTTTTTGCTTGATTTGGGTTCCAAAATCTACCAAAAAAATAACTAAATCAATCGGTGGGAGATTAATATTGGCCTCTGGGCTTGTGTGCCACTCCTGACTCCTGTGTGCGTCCTCTCTCACTCAGTGGGCCCTACAAAGCCTTTTTTTTTTTTTTTTTTCCTAAATTCTCCCTGAAACAATCATTTCACTTTATTTGTTTTATAAATTCTTCTGTAAAAAATAATTTTTTTTAAATTTTTTTTTTCTGAAGTCTCCCTTTTAAAAAAAACAAACACAAATCAGTGGGAGATAAATATTTACATTTGCGCTTCAGTGACAGTCCTGCGTGTGCGCCATCTCATTTGTTGCCAACAACAACAGAGTGTGTAACATTGTGGCTGATTTTCGTTGTGGTCTCACCCACCTGTAAAGGGGTAGCTAAATCATACTGAAGTTATAGCTCACCGTGTAAGTTGTGTGACAGCAACAAATACCGTTCGTTTGGTAACGTTTTTAAAACAATGAGGAAGTCTGGTGGAAGAGGTCGTGGCCGGGGGCGTTCATTGTCAGCTGGTAATGAGGGTAGTGGTAGTGGTGGAGCATCAGCTGGTCGTGGGAAAAAAAATATTGCACCTAAGTCTGGAGCTGTGGAGCCAGGTTCGTCGTCTGGCTACACAAGGCCTCGAACGCTCCCTTTTCTGGGAGTAGGAAAACCGCTTTTAAAGCCGGAGCAGCAAGAGCAAGTTTTGGCTTATCTTGCTGACTCAGCCTCTAGCTCTTTTGCCTCCTCTCGTGAAACTGGTAAATGTCAAAGCAGCGCGTCGTTAGTGGATGTTCACGGTCAGGGACAAGTCGCTTCCTTGTCCTCTTCAGCAAAAACAACAACAGAGAAGAATGCAGCAGGCGACACAACGGGTTACTCCATGGAGCTCTTTACACATACCGTCCCTGGCTTAGAAAGTGAAGCAGTTAACAGTCCATGCCCATTACAAGTTGAATCTGACATGGAGTGCACTGATGCACAGCCACAGCCAGACTACTATCCTGGTCCTTTGACTCAGACCACAACATTGCCCTTGCAGGGTGCTGATCAAGAATCAGACCCTGATGAGACTATGTTGCCCCATCACGAACGCTATACCACCGACCGACACGGTGACACAGACGAAGTTGCACACGAGCTACAAGAAGAGGTAATAGATGACCCAGTTCTTGACCCCGATTGGCAGCCATTGGGGGAACAGGGTGCAGGCGGCAGCAGTTCTGAAGCGGAGGAGGAGGGGCCGCAGCAGGCATCAACATCGCAACAGGTTCCATCTGCCGGGCCCGTATCTTGCCCAAAACGCGTGGCAAAGCTAAAACCTGTTGGAGGACAGCGTGGCCATCCGGTTAAAGCTCAGTCTGCAATGCCTGAAAAGGTATCCGATGCTAGAAAGAGTGCAGTCTGGCATTTTTTTAAACAACATCCAATTGATCAGCGCAAAGTCATCTGTCAAAAATGTTCAACTACCTTAAGCAGAGGACAGAATCTCAAAAGTCTCAATACAAGTTGCATGCATAGACATTTAACCACCATGCATTTGCAAGCCTGGACTAACTACCAAACGTCCCTTAAGGTTGTAGCACCCTTGGCCAATGAAGCTAGTCAGCAACGCAACATCCCTTCCGGCAGTGTAGGGCCACCATTTTCCGCACCACCTGCAGTATCTGTGCAGGTTTCTTTGCCAGGCCAAAGCCATCAGGGTCAGGGAATCACCAGTTTCGTAGTAGGAAACACTGCATCTAGGGCACCGGTGGCAACAATACCATCTCCCACCGTCTCTCAGTCTGCCATGTCCACCGGCACCACCGCTAGTTCCACGATCTCCAGCTCTCCAGTCCAGCTCACCCTACATGAGACTATGGTTAGAAAAAGGAAGTACTTAGCCTCGCATCCGCGTACACAGGGTTTGAACGCACACATAGCTAGACTAATCTCGTTAGAGATGATGCCCTACCGGTTAGTTGAAAGCGAAGCTTTCAAAGCCCTGATGGACTACGCTGTACCACGCTACGAGCTACCCAGTCGACACTTTTTTTCCAGAAAAGCCATCCCAGCCCTCCACCAGCATGTTAAAGAGCGCATCGTCCATGCACTCAGGCAATCTGTGAGCACAAAGGTGCACCTGACAACAGATGCATGGACCAGTAGGCATGGCCAGGGACGTTACGTGTCCATCACGGCACACTGGGTAAATGTGGTGGATGCAGGGTCCACAGGGGACAGCAAGTTTGGGACAGTTCTGCCTAGCCCACGGTCTAGGAAACAATTGGCTGTAGCCGTTCGCACCCCCTCCTCCTCCTCTTCGTCCTCCTGCAGAAGCGAGAGCTCGTCCACAGACCGCAGTCGCACAACCACTCCATCCGCAGCTGCCACTGTTGCACACCAGGTCTCCCATTATGGGGCAGCTACTGGCAAACGTCAGCAGGCTGTATTGGCTATGAAGTGTTTGGGCGACAACAGACACACCGCGGAAGTTCTGTCCGAGTTCTTGCAGAAAGAAACGCAGTTGTGGCTGGGCACTGTAGATCTTGAGGCAGGCAAGGTAGTGAGTGATAACGGAAGGAATTTCATGGCTGCCATCTCCCTTTCCCAACTGAAACACATTCCTTGCCTGGCTCACACCTTAAACCTGGTGGTGCAGTGCTTCCTGAAAAGTTATCCGGGGTTATCCGACCTGCTCCTCAAAGTGCGTGGACTTTGCTCACATATCCGCCGTTCGCCCGTACACTCCAGCCGTATGCAGACCTATCAGCGTTCTTTGAACCTTCCCCAGCATCGCCTAATCATAGACGTTGCAACAAGGTGGAACTCAACACTGCAGATGCTTCAGAGACTGTGTGAACAGAGGTGGGCTGTTATGTTTTTGTGGGAGGATACACATACACGGGCAGGCAGTAGGATGGCAGACATGGAGTTGTCAGGTGTGCAGTGGTCGAAGATTCAAGACATGTGTCAAGTCCTTCAATGTTTTGAGGAATGCACACGGCTGGTTAGTGCAGACAACGCCATAATAAGCATGAGCATCCCCCTAATGCGTCTGCTGATGCAAAGTTTGACACACATAAAGGATCAGGCGTCTGCAGCTGAGGAAGAGGAAAGCCTTGATGACAGTCAGCCATTGTCTGGCCAGGGCAGTGTACAGGACGAGGTAGCGGGCGAAGAGGAGGAGGAGGACGAGGAGGATGATGGGGATGATTATATTTTTAATGAGGAAGCTTTTCCGGGGCCACTGGAAATTGGTGGCGCGGCAAGGCCGGGTTCTGGTTTTTTGAGGGACACAAGTGACGTTGATTTGCCTGAAACTGCCCCTCAACCAAGCACAACCGCAGATTTGAGAACTGGAACTTTGGCCCACATGGCGGATTATGCCTTACGTATCCTCAAAAGGGACACACGCATAACTAAAATGATGAATGATGACGATTACTGGTTGGCCTGCCTCCTTGATCCTCGCTATAAAGGCAAATTGCAAAATATAATGCCACATGAGAACTTGGAACTAATATTAGCAACCAAACAATCAACTCTTGTTGACCGTTTGCTTCTGGCATTCCCTGCACACAGCGCCCGTGATCGTTCTCACACGAGCTGCAGGGGCCAGCAGACCAGAGGAGTTAGAGGGGCAGAAATCAGAAGTGGCGTTGGCCAGAGGGGTTTTCTGACCAGGTTGTGGAGTGATTTTGCTATGACCGCAGACAGGACAGGTACTGCAGCATCAATTCAAAGTGACAGGAGACAACATTTGTCCAGTATGGTTACAAACTATTTTTCATCCCTTATCGATGTTCTCCCTCAACCGTCATTCCCATTTGATTACTGGGCATCAAAATTAGACACCTGGCCAGAATTGGCAGAATATGCATTGCAGGAGCTTGCTTGCCCGGCAGCTAGTGTCCTATCAGAAAGAGTATTCAGTGCTGCAGGTTCAATACTAACAGAAAAAAGGACTCGTCTGGCTACCCAAAATGTAGATGATCTAACCTTCATTAAAATGAACCACAACTGGATTTCGAAATCTTTTGCCCCACCTTGCCCGGCTGACACCTAGCTTTCCTATGAAAAGGTCTTGCCTGTGGACTATTCTGAATGCCTTTTCCAATCTCGTAATTTTCTGCACCTGATTGTCCAGCATACGACATGTTTACACCTCACTAAATGGCCAAACTCCCCACACGGGGCCGTGGTATCGACACTTGGCGACAGCACCCGTGAGAGTGCAGTTTGTCTGAAGAGGTGGGTGAGCCCGCTTTTGGTCGACGGCACTGCCACTGGGTCCCTCCTAGTACAATAAAGTGTCTCTGGCGGTGGTGGTGCGCACCCAAAGTCAGACACACCGTTGTAATATGAGGGGCCCTGGGCCTGTACCGCCGGCCACAAGACAGTTTCCCCCCACCCCAGCTCAAACAGTGCTCTACCACTTGCAAAATTATCTCACAGCTCCACCAATGTTTAGTCTATGCGCTGACATCCTTCAATGCCTGCCACAGACAATACCATTGTATTGACATTTTTGTTATGTTAGGCCTTCGATGCCTGTCTGTGGTCACTCCTTCCATTAGGCCTCCACTGACCACACCACTGCTGCCCGTGTACCCCTGGAACCAATTTAAAATTGCCTACAGCCATGTGTTATTATTTTAGGCCTTCGATGCCTGTCTGCGGTCCATTCTTTCAACTACTACTACACTGACCAGGGCACTGCTGCCCGTGTACCCCTGGAACCAATTTAAAATTGCCTACAGCCATGTGTTATTATTTTAGGCCTTCGATGCCTGTCTGCGGTCACTCCTTCCACTAGGCCTCTACTGACCACACCACTGCTGCCCGTGTACCCCTGGAACCAATTTAAAATTGCCTACAGCCAGCCCAATTTTTTTATTTTAGGCCTTCGATGCCTGTCTGCGGTCCATTCTTTCAACTACTACTACACTGACCAGGGCACTGCTGCCCGTGTACCCCTGAAACCAATTTAAAATTGCCTACAGCCATGTCTTATTATTTTAGGCCTTCGATGCCTGTCTGCGGTCACTCCTTCCACTAGGCCTCCACTGACCACACCACTGCTGCCCATGTACCCCTGGAACCAATTTAAAATTGCCTACAGCCATGTGTTATTATTTTAGGCCTTCGATGCCTGTCTGTGGTCACTCCTTCCACTAGGCCTCCACTGACCACACCACTGCTGCCCATGTACCCCTGGAACCAATTTAAAATTGCCTACAGCCATGTGTTATTATTTTAGGCCTTCGATGCCTGTCTGCGGTCACTCCTTCCACTAGGCCTCTACTGACCACACCACTGCTGCCCGTGTACCCCTGGAACCAATTTAAAATTGCCTACACCAGCCCAATTTTTTTATTTTAGGCCTTCGATGCCTGTCTGCGGTCCATTCTTTCAACTACTACTACACTGACCAGGGCACTGCTGCCCGTGTACCCCTGGAACCAATTTAAAATTGCCTACAGCCATGTGTTATTATTTTAGGCCTTCGATGCCTGTCTGCGGTCACTCCTTCCACTAGGCCTCCACTGACCACACCACTGCTGCCCGTGTACCCCTGGAACCAATTTAAAATTGCCTACAGCCATGTGTTATTATTTTAGGCCTTCGATGCCTGTCTGCGGTCCATTCTTTCAACTACTACTACACTGACCAGGGCACTGCTGCCCGTGTACCCCTGGAACCAATTTAAAATTGCCTACAGCCATGTGTTATTATTTTAGGCCTTCGATGCCTGTCTGCGGTCACTCCTTCCACTAGGCCTCCACTGACCACACCACTGCTGCCCGTGTACCCCTGGAACCAATTTAAAATTGCCTACAGCCAGCCCAATTTTTTTATTTTAGGCCTTCGATGCCTGTCTGCGGTCCATTCTTCCAACTACTACTACACTGACCAGGGCACTGCTGCCCGTGTACCCCTGGAACCAATTTAAAATTGCCTACAGCCATGTGTTATTATTTTAGGCCTTCGATGCCTGTCTGTGGTCACTCCTTCCACTAGGCCTCCACTGACCACACCACTGCTGCCCGTGTACCCCTGGAACCAATTTAAAATTGCCTACAGCCATGTGTTATTATTTTAGGCCTTCGATGCCTGTCTGCGGTCACTCCTTCCACTAGGCCTCCACTGACCACACCACTGCTGCCCGTGTACCCCTGGAACCAACATCAGAAAATATAAAAATAAGTATTTTGCTTATAAAAAAGAAAATACTGGAGAGATATCAAATGCAGACATTTTAACATTAAAAACAAACACACAACTAAAATCTGGTACAGTACTAAAAATGGCCACCAGCTACAATTACTTTCTCCTGCAAGTAGTTAACTGAAAGGTTTTTTAAATTGAAAACACAGATATGGCATCCACCGAGTGTTGTCCTGTCGACTCTTCTTTATATTATTGCCGAGAAGATGCAAAACAATGAAAATAATAAAATCATTAATTACCAAAATAATAGAGAAAGTCAACACCACATTGCAAATAAACATTCATTCTAAATAAAGAAGCAGGGCGCGTCCGAGGGTGAGTATATACCTAATAAGAATATAATCACCCTCGGACGCGCAATGCTTATTTCCAACAGCCTTCCTTCCTAAGAATCAGCCCTTCCGTGGTGTAGAGACACGTTGTGTTCCACTCCAAGGTGTTCCCCAGGTTGCCTTTCCTGAGCTTCGATCTTCCGGCTCTCGTTTAGTAGTTCTTGGAAACTACACTGCATTAGGCCTTCAAATTGGGTATGGGGTGTAGAGAGAGGGTGTGTTACACTCCAAGGTGTTCCCCAGGTTGCCTTTCCTGAGCTTCGATCTTCCGGCTCTCGTTTAGTAGTTCTTGGAAACTACACTGCATTAGGCCTTCAAATTGGGTATGGGGTGTAGAGAGAGGGTGTGTTACACTCCAAGGTGTTCCCCAGGTTGCCTTTCCTGAGCTTCGATCTTCCGGCTCTCGTTTAGTAGTTCTTGGAAACTACACTGCATTAGGCCTACAAATTGGGTATGGGGTGGAGAGAGATGGTGTGTTACACTCCAAGGTGTTCCCCAGGTTTCCTTGCCATTGCTTCGGTCTTCCGACTCTCGTTTAGTAGTTGTAGAAAAGTACACTGCATTAGGCCTACAAAATGGGTATGGGGTGGAGAGAGATGGTGTGTTACACTCCAAGGTGTTCCCCAGGTTGCCTTTCCTGAGCTTCTATCTTCAGGCTCTCGTTAAATTGTGGTTAAATGGAACAACTGCATTTGGCGTACTAGTTGGTTTGGGGCCTACTATCGGTGTCTGCCACTCCTTGCTGTTCTCCTGGTTTCCTGTCCTGAAATTCCATTTTCAGGCTCTCGTTAAGTAGTTGTTAATGTTAGACTGCATTTGGCCTACTAGTTGGGTTGGGGCCTACTATCGGTGTCTGACACTCCTTGCTGTTCTCCTCCACTGAACAAAGCTGTGCCGCCTGTTTACTACGGTTGCCAATTTTGAACTGCATTTCGACTACTTACTGATTTGGCCCTACTCTCTGTGTCAGCCTCTCATTCCAGTTGTCCTCCACTGCAATGCCCCCTGGTTATTCCTGTGTTAACAATTTTGAACTGCATTTAGCCCACTTTATTCTTTGGGCCTATATCTGTGTTTCCACTTCATCGTGCCCATTGCCCAGCCAGTGATAGATGAGTCTGCTGGTACATTGACCCATAACGCAACATTCCCCGTGCATGCTACACAACAACATTGTGACCCTGCTGAAAGTCAGGTTGCTCTTCCCGCATACCATACCACCTTACACGGGGACAAAGAGGAAGGTGCAGATGAAAGTGCAGGTTCCTTCATCAGGTGGGGGGAGGAATACTAGTTGGCGACGTCACTGGCACAGGGCCTCTCATAGTACGCAAAAGTGTTGCTGCCGGTGGGAGGCGCCCCCGCCGTGCAAACACACCGCTGTACTTTGAGGGGCCCTGTGCCAGTGCCAATGCCAACAAGTGGGCCCCCCCTGCTTGCTCAGGATCACAGGACTTGCAAAGTTGAAATACTTACCTCTCCCTGCTCCACTGCCGTGACGTGGTCCAGATTTCCTGGGCCCACTAATTACTTGAACCAGCCCTACCCCACACAACTTTAGCCAAATGACCCCCAATTTCAAATGCCTTCCAATTATTATAAGGTAAATTACGCTTGACAAGCTTCATTAAGAAGAATGGATGGTTTTGACATTAAAATGGGCACTCTAGGTGTTTTCCTGGCCCCCACTCACTGCCGACTATGCTGCCCCATTGACTTGCATTGGGTTTCGTGTTTCGGTCGATCCCGACTTTACGTCATAATCGGCCGATTTCACTCGACCCGACTTTTGAGATAGTCGGGTTTCGCGAAACCCGGCTCGACTCTAAAAAGGTCAAGGTCGCTCAACTCTAGTCAGCACTAGACCACATGATGTGATAGTTGCAAGGCATTATGGGGAAACCTGCACGCCTGCACTTGACATCATATGCCCGCTCTTTGGCTGATACAATCCTTTTCACATTTTTCAATCCTCACAATTCGATTAGAAAATTATTTGAATTTGCAGGGATCTTTGAATTTCAGGAAATTCAATTCAAAGTAAATCCGCAGCAGATCAATCCATTTATTTCTATCCAGCAGGAATTGTTGTCCACTTTTCCTAGACTTTTGAATAATAAATCTGCCAAGTTACAAACTTTACTTCTTTCAGGTATGGTAAGTTATTGGAAAAGCCAGTATATTGCACTGAAATATCACAATCAAGTTTTAGATCCTTTTTTTCCATTTGAGAGTAGGTAATTTACTCAGCCATGTTCAATGCCATTGTATGAGCCCAGCTGTGCAGTGGGAAGCAATGGAAATACTTCTTCCCCGCAGACTTGTCAAGAATACACAGGTTATCTGTTTTTTCAATATATTCCAGAGTATTGCAAATGGAGGCATGTGCTATAGCACTACCTTGCACTTTATAAAATTAAGATGTTTGGTTGCCCTATTTATTCATTGAACATATATAGTTAGTTTTTTTTTCAACAAAGTTTGATAAATAAGAGCCAGAGAAATACAGCAGGAAGTTTTCATTTTTATCATAATTTGCTATCCTTTTCCTGAGTATTGGTCTTTAAACCTGCTCTGTGGAAAGCTATATATGCCAGCCCAATGCTCATCAAAAGCAGGCAATCACAGCTAAATCAGCATGCAAAATGCCACTCAACCTTGGGCCTTTATTAAAATTTACTGGGACTCAATTTGAGATAGTGATCATTCTTATTAAAAAGCAAAATGTAAGATAGTTTTTTTTATATAAATCTCTGGATGGAATGGAATTGTTAATCAGCATAGGCTGATGTGATTTCTCTGTTGCAAATCCTGCCGAGGGCTCAGAAGTGGCACATTACCATAATTCCCAGGCTAGCATTGGCAGCTTTGAAAAGAGCTGCAAGAACCCTTAACATGCTCAAGCGAAGCTGTAAGTCATAGCAGAGCAATGTTCCCTGGGCTACAGCAATGAGGTTTCTTGTGTTAGACCAACAAAATATCTATCATCTTCATAAATATGCGATAACAGAAGCTGAGAATGCATATGCCACAACAAACAGCTGTGCATTTTTACATGCAAATATATAGACATGCCTGTTAATGAGGTTGCATTTTTATTACTGTATATAATGCAACTGTAATATTATCCATATCACAACAAAGGGCTATATTTGTATAGATGTGTGCAATAATTTGATTATGCCCTATGCCTGTTGTTACATTTGCCTTAAATGTTTTGGCAGAAGCATAGTGAAATATTCACTTTGTCACCACTTCCAGCACAGCATAAGGGTAGGGCCAGGTGAAATGGTGATGTAATGGTGAAAGAGCAGCTGTAACATGTTCATATATTTCCTGTAAATATGGCAGCCATGTTGCAATTTTTTTATTGTGGCAAAAATGCAATAATTTTGCCACAATTTTGAAAAAATAAAGGCAAAGTGATGCTGACAATACAGATAAAGCCACATACTGAACGTATGAATATGGTCTAATACTGACATAATGACACTACCTAACCAATACCTAATATCCGAACAATACAACAGCACTTGCAATACCATAAATACCAACAATACCGACAGTACCAATAATACGGCTGTTACTGCTAATACCACCAATACCAACTATACCAACAGTACTGATAATACCAAAAACCTGATGTAACTGATAATACGAACTATACAGACAGTAATGAGAATAACAACAATACAGATGTAACTGATAATGCCAACAATAGCAACTATATTAACTGTACAGACAATAACAGCCAAACCAGCTATACTAACAATAACAATAAGACCATCAAAATCTTTTGTCTTCAGGCTCAATTAGGTGTAAAAAAAACACTCCACTACTGTCTGTCTGATCTCTGTAATGCCAATTTGACAGTGCTGCAGCCAATCACTGAGGTTAGTGCCTCTCAGAGAGCTGCTGTTCCCAAGCTGTCAGATAACAGCGTGAGCCAGCAGCTGTGACCATAGGTAAAAAATTTACCTCTGGTGACACAGTCGTCGGCTGATGAGAGAGTACTACTCCCAAAGCCGGCTGCCATTAATAACAGCAAGAGCAGGTGCGGCTGATGGGAGTACTCATCAGCTGCAGCATGCACTATAAATATTTGAAAAAAAAATTAAATGGGGTCCTTCTATTTTTCACAACCAGCATGGCAAAACTGTCAGTTGCGGGCTGCAACCCCCACCTGTCAGCTTTATTATGGCTGGTTATCAAGGATAAATAATTTAAAAAATGGCTTGGTTCCTACCCATTTTTGACAACCAGCTAAGCTAAATCAAACAGCTGAGGGCTGGTATTCTCAGATTGGGAAGGAGCCATGGATATTGCCCCCCAGCCTAAAAATAGCAGCCATCAGCCGCACCAGAAAAAGGCACATCTGTTAGATGCTCCAGTTCTGGAATTTTGCCCAGCTCTTCCCACTTGGAGTGTGGCACGTGGGGTTCATATTTATAAGTTTCAAAGAAAGCAGTAAAGCCGCACCCTATAATTATATAGTCTCTGTGGACATCGGTGCGCACGTCCTCACCAGGGGGTCCATCCCAGACAGAACATCGAAATCCAAATTGAAGAAAAGGACAGCACCACACCTTTGTCAAGCCTGGGTTCATATTTATGGGACTGATGTCACTAGAGATGGGCGAACCTTTCAAGGTTCTATTCCATTTGTAAATGTCCCGATGTTCGCCAAACATATTCGCTGAAAGGTTTGTTCAACATACCCGATCCCCATTGAATTCAATTGGAGTCAAAACCAAACACATAGACAGCACCATAAGGATGGGCCAAAAAGCACAAATTAGGGGAAGATATCAGGAAATGTGGCATAAATTTGCCCATTGTACGAATAATATGATTGCGCAGCATGGATGCATGGGACAGGGCTTGCACTAGCATTTCTAGCTGAAACATTGATTAGTAACATGTGGATGAATGACAGGTGTAGGCCTGGTGCCCTGCCAAATTCATGCAACACACATGAAAGAGTCCAAATATTTTCAAAAATGAGGTGCAAACAACAGGAAAAGTAGCATCAATTGACCCATAGTAGAAACTTGATAATGGCACAGTAGCAGTCAGCCATGGGCCATGAGGTATCAGAGCATGATCCAGTATTTAAACCTTTGAATAGAAGTTTAAATTAAGATGAACTGGATGAGGGACCAGTGTAAGCCTTCTTTGCTGGGAGCCCTCATACCTCTTGCAACAGTTGAAACTGGATTTTTGCTTAGCCACACTCAGGTGCCACAAACATAAGTTTCATAGACTACTATTTGTAGAAAAAATTAAGGATAATAACACAGGTAGTTGATTGATGATCAATTCACCCACAGTAGAAATTTGATAGTGGCACAGCTGCATGAGGCCATGCATGAGGTATCAGGGTCTGGGCCAGCATTTAGACCTTTGAATTGAAGTTTCAATTAAGATTAGGTGGTGGATGGAGCGGTGTAAGCCTGCTTTGCTGGGAGTCCTGATACCTCATGCAACAGCTCAAACTGCTTTTATGCTGAGCCACAGTCAGGTAGCATAAATATCAGCTTGGTAGACCACTAATGTTAGAAAAAGATAAGGATAATAACTCAGGTAGTTGACTGAAAGTAAGTGCAGGCATGCTAGTCTGGAAGCTTTACTGCTACAGGACACACATATGAAGGAGACCCAACTTGGAGTGCAAACAATTCAAAAAAATTATTGCCACATACCAGTAAAGGTTACCCAGAATACAAATAGTATAATGTGCCTCTAATACCCCTTCCACAACAGCTAGAAAGTAGAAAAGGTGCACTCTCAGCAGGGTGGGTTGGGGCAGGCTGAACTGGACTAGTGCAATGTAACAATAGGATTTAAACAGCCGCAATCCTGGGTGGATGCAAAAAGAACGTTATATTGCAATAGTTACCACACTAAGAAATATAACAAAAGATGATGGTTCAGAAGATAGCAGTATGCAATGCTTTGAGCCAATCCTGAATCTTTTTTAAGCATTGCTGTAAGAAAGGTACAAAAAAAATTAGTGTGTCATATGAACAAAACAAAACATGCAGAGATATGGAAATACTGCAACTTTACTATAAAATATGGCTAGAGGACAATAATGCAAGGACAGCAGTACAACCTACGCTAAATAAAGTAACCGTTCGCACATTTAATTTAGTAGTGTGTAATATTATGGAGAGAAGGGGAGCACAGAGTGAAGTTATGTGGAGTTAAGTGATGGTTGGGAGACTTACATGGTCTGTGACTCGAAGAAATATCATGTAGCTGATACAGGAAAGAAATATATCTTGGTACCGTGTTAGCCAGTAGATAGAAAAATAGTAGCCATTAAAAGGTATCAACCACTGAGGACTCTCAATTCTAAATATTTTTCCATGTAGCTGATGAAACTAGAGTTAGATTGGGTATAGAGATCTCTGTATACAGAGGAACAATGGGGTGTATAGAGAGTAGATAGAATAGAATAAGAGAGAAAGAAAAGGAACTACTGATTATAA
Organism: Ranitomeya imitator; assembly: GCF_032444005.1. NCBI lineage: Eukaryota > Metazoa > Chordata > Amphibia > Anura > Dendrobatidae > Ranitomeya > Ranitomeya imitator. The sequence continues at coordinate 393,095,629 of NC_091285.1, read as the reverse complement.
TAGTATTAAGGTAATACCAACCTATGGGGTTAACAACCTGGGTTTCATAATGTCCTTCTGGAGGTGTACAGACCTGTTGGGGTTCTTGTAAGATGTAAGATACTGGCGTAAATTTGGATAGGGTACTTGAAAACAGGTAAAGGCGAGGTTTACTGACCATGTGTCTCGTTACCAAGGGGCTCCGTTATGTGTATAAATATGTGCTGAAGGCGCCACTTCTCGTATCACAAAACTGGAAATGACACATCAGTATAGCCCAAACAAAGGCTTGGATGAGAATTGCGGTGTGAGGTAGTTCCGGTGTCGAAATGCCGGAAGCAACGTCTGCAGGAGGCTCAAAGTGAGGCCTGGTGGTGAGAGATGTACATCCAATGGACTGGAAAACCGGAAGTGCTGCGATAATGCGGCTGAAGCTGTGGGGAGGAGACATGAGGGAAAACAATAAAAATACAGAAAAAAATTTAAATCTTAGTTAAAAATAAAAATTAACAGGAAATGGAGTAAAAAAAAAGTATAGAAAATAAGGAAGCAAATAATGAAAAATATAGCTGTACTCCTTCCTATACTTACCCCATAGGGTGTGCAGAGGTCAATGGGTTTGTAAAAAGCGGGAGGGGAAGGGAAAATTTAATTAGATACGGAAAAAATAATGTGTAACATTCAGTGAACTCCACCACATATAGAGTTAGAAAAGAAATATATCAATGGATTAAATAGTCCAATTCCCTAATCAAACCTTTGGGTGCCAGGGTCTGTAATGTGTGAATCCAATATGATTCTCTTTCTTTTAGTAATCTGACATGGTTGTCTCTGCGTCTGAGTCTGGGAACCTGTTCAAGTATTTGAAACCTTAATTGTGATACCATGTGTTTTGTTGTTATGAAGTGATGAGGTAGTGGGAGACAGGTCTTCTTGCATCTGATGGTAGACTTGTGACTAGCGATCCTGTCTCTTTTGTGTTGCGTAGTTTCATCAATGTATAAAAGCATGCAGATAATTTTGATGACATAGATCATAAAGTTGGTGTCACAGGTGAAAAAACTTCATATGGGGTATTTTTACCTGAGTGTAAATGAGTGACTTCACCAGCTTTAATGACCATAGAACAGGCGGCACAGCTTAAACATTGAAATGCACTTGTTCGTTTGGATCCCAAAAATGTTTGTGTTGGTTCCCTTCAGAAGCTCCCCACATCAGCTTTGATGAGGTAATCTCTAATATTCCAGGGTCTTCTAGTACACATCAATGTTGGATTTGTGAAGGCATCAACCTGTCGGTATGCCATTGTTAGAAGCCTTCTAATGCAATTGTAAATCTTGAGCATTATCAGGTGATGCGTATGCACAAACGGAACGCGTTCTTTTTTGAGGATCGGTAATAAATGTTCCTGAGCGCTGAGAGTTCTGTGTTTCTCCTGCTTGAGGATTTCTAGTAAAGGTACCGTCACACTTAGCGACGCTGCAGCGATACCGACAACGATCCGGATCGCTGCAGCGTCGCTGTTTGGTCGCTGGAGAGCGGTCACACAGACCGCTCTCCAGCGACCAACGATGCCGGTAACCAGGGTAAACATCGGGTAACTAAGCGCAGGGCCGCGCTTAGTAACCCGATGTTTACCCTGGTTACCATCCTAAAAGTAAAAAAAACAAACAGTACATACTTACCTACAGCCGTCTGTCCTCCAGCGCTGTGCTCTGCACTCCTCCTGTACTGTCTGTGTGAGCACAGCGGCCGGAAAGCAGAGCGGTGACGTCACCGCTCTGCTTTCCGGCTGACCGACGCTAACAGCCAGTACAGGAGGAGTGCAGAGCACAGCGCTGGAGGACAGACGGCTGTAGGTAAGTATGTACTGTTTGTTTTTTTTACTTTTAGGATGGTAACCAGGGTAAACATCGGGTTACTAAGCGCGGCCCTGCGCTTAGTTACCCGATGTTTACCCTGGTTACCAGTGAAGACATCGCTGAATCGGTGTCACACACGCCGATTCAGCGATGTCTGCGGGGAGTCCAGCGACCAAATAAAGTTCTGGACTTTCTTCCCCGACCAGCGACAGCACAGCAGGGGCCTGATCGCTGCTGCCTGTCACACTGGACGATATCGCTAGCGAGGACGCTGCAACGTCACGGATCGCTAGCGATATCATCTAGTGTGACGGTACCTTTAGTAATTTATTTCTACAAATGAGAGTGTCGTTTCATCTAATCATATACATAATAGGTTCTTATCTGACACAATCCAGTGGAGACCCTTTGAAATTGAGAACGGAAACTATTTTTTGTGCTTTTTGGGTGACAACTTAAATAACGTAGACGGTTATTGCAATCTGTGGGTTTTTTAAAATATCTCTGCCTTCACTGGTTTTGTACATTAGTGTGTCCAGGAAAGAGACTTGTGTTGTGTTAGAATAAAGAGTAAATTTTAATTTGGGACAAATGGAATTTAGGTTATTGAAAAAGGTATGTAGAATTTTGTGTGTCCCATCCAAGATGCAGAACATGTCATCTATATATCTTAACCAGCATTTAATTTTTTTTTTTTTGAATAGTGGATTGGTATAAAAAAAAAAATCCATTTTGAAGGCATCCACTACAGGTAACACACCAGAAGGAGACCCAACTTGGAGTCTCTATATTTTAAAAAATTATTGTCATACACCACTAAAGTGGGATCAATTTATCAACAGTCGAAATAGTATAAGTATAATGGACTTCTGACATCCCTTCCATTACAGGCAACTGACAAATGAAGACCCAACTTGGAGTATCCACATTTTAAAAATTATAGTCACACATTACTAAAGTGTCATCATTTTCCCCAGAGTAGAAATAGTATAATGGGCCTCTAACACCCCTTCAGCTACAGACAGCACACCAGATTGAGATCCCAAAAATTGTTTGGAACATCATCAGCGATATCATCAGCAGGCACAGAAGCCACGAAACAGGTGTCACAGACTGCAATGATGCGAGATCAATGCATCACACTAAAAATGACACCATCGCCTAGTCTGCCCAGTCTGCGACTGGGGTGCAAAAGTCATTGGAGGTCCATAATTTGTTAATATTGATGAAAGTTAGGCAGTCTACACTTTCATAGGATAGTCAGATGTGCTTATCTGCCAGGACACCATCAGCAATGCTAAAGACTAGGGTTGAGCGACCTTGACCTTTTTAGAGTCGAGTCGTGTTTCGCGAAACCCGACTATCTTAGAAGTCGAGTCGAGTGGAATCGGCCGATTATGGCGAAAAGTCGGGTATCGCCCGAAACACGAAACCCAATGCAAGTCAATGGGGGAGCATAGTCGGCAGTGAGTGGAGGCCAGGAAAACACCTACACTGCCCATTTTAATGGCAAAAACATCCATTCTTGTTACAGAAGCTTGTCAATCGTAATTTAGCTTATAATAATTGGAAGGCATTTGAAATTGGGGGTCATTTGGCTAAAGTTGTGGGGGGTAGGGCTGGTTCAAGTAATTAGTGGGCCCAGTAAATCTGGACCACGTCACGGCAGTGGAGCAGGGAGAGGTAAGTATTTCAACTTTGCAAGTGCTGTGATCCTGAGCAAGCAGGGGGGGCCCACTCGTTGGCATTGGCACTGGCACAGGGCCCCTCAAAGTACAGCGGTGTGTTTGCACGGCGGGGGCGCCTCCCACCGGCAGCAACACTTTTGCGTACTATGAGAGGCCCTGTGCCAGTGATGTCGCCAACTAGTATTCCCCCCCCTCACCTGATGAAGGAACCTGCACTTTCATCTGCACCTTCCTCTTTGTCCCTGTGTAAGGTGGTATGGTATGCGGGAAGAGGAACCTGACTTTCAGCAGGGTCACAATCTTGCTGTGTAGTGTGCACGGGGAATTTTGCGTTATGGGTCAATGTACCAGCAGACTCATCTATCACTGGCTGGGCAATGGGCAGGATGAGGAGGAAACACAGATATAGGCCCAAAGAATAAAGTTGGCTAAATGCAGTTCAAAATTGGTAACACAGGACTAACCAGGGGGCATTGCAGTGGAGGACAACTGGAATGAGAGGCTGACACAGAGAGTAGGCCCAAATCAGTAAGTAGTCGAAATGCAGTTCAAAATTGGCAACCGTAGTAAACAGGCGGCACAGCTTTGTTCAGTGGAGGAGAACAGCAAGGAGTGGCAGACACCGATAGTAGGCCCCAACCCAACTAGTAGGCCAAATGCAGTCTAACATTAACAACTACTTAACGAGAGCCTGAAAATGGAATTTCAGGACAGGAAACCAGGAGAACAGCAAGGAGTGGCAGACACCGATAGTAGGCCCCAAACCAACTAGTACGCCAAATGCAGTTGTTCCATTTAACCACAATTTAATGAGAGCCTGAAGATAGAAGTTCAGGAAAGGCAACCTGGAGAACACCTTGGAGTGTAACACACCATCTCTCTACACCCCATACCCAATTTGTAGGCCTAATGCAGTGTAGTTTTCAACAACTACTAAACGAGAGTCGGAAGATCGAAGCAATGTGGACGAAACCTGGGGAACACCTTGGAGTGTAACACACCGTCTCTCTACACCCCATACCCAATTTGTAGGCCTAATGCAGTGTAGTTTTCTACAACTACTAAACGAGAGTCGGAAGACCGAAGCAATGTGGACGAAACCTTGGGAACACCTTGGAGTGGAACACACCATCTCTCTACACCCCATTCCCAATTTGTAGGCCTAATGCAGTGTAGTTTCCAACAACTACTAAACGAGAGCATGAAGATCGAAGCAATGGACAGGAAACCTGGGGAACACCTTGGAGTGGAACACACCATCTCTCTACACCCCATACCCAATTTGCAGGCCTAATGCAGTGTAGTTTCCAACAACTACTAAACGAGAGCATGAAGATCGAAGCAATGGAGAGGAAACCTGGGGAACACCTTGGAGTGGAACACACCATCTCTCTACACCCCATACCCAATTTGTAGGCCTAATGCAGCGTAGTTTCCAACAACTACTAAACGAGAGCCAGAAGATTGAAGCTCAGGAAAGGCAACCTGGAGAACACCTTGGAGTGGAACACACCATCTCTCTACACCCCATACCCAATTTGTAGGCCTAATGCAGCGTAGTTTCCAACAACTACTAAACGAGAGCATGAAGATCGAAGCAATGGAGAGGAAACCTGGGGAACACCTTGGAGTGTAACACACCATCTCTCTACACCCCATACCAAATTTGTAGGCCTAATGCAGTGTAGTTTCCAACAACTACTAAACGAGAGCCGGAAGATCGAAGCTCAGGAAAGGCAACCTGGAGAACACCTTGGAGTGGAACACACCATCTCTCTACACCCCATACCCAATTTGTAGGCCTAATGCAGCGTAGTTTCCAACAACTACTAAACGAGAGCATGAAGATCGAAGCAATGGAGAGGAAACCTGGGGAACACCTTGGAGTGTAACACACCATCTCTCTACACCCCATACCCAATTTGTAGGCCTAATGCAGTGTAGTTTCCAACAACTACTAAACGAGAGCCGGAAGATCGAAGCTCAGGAAAGGCAACCTGGAGAACACCTTGGAGTGGAACACACCATCTCTCTACACCCCATACCCAATTTGTAGGCCTAATGCAGTGTAGTTTCCAACAACTACTAAACGAGAGCATGAAGATCGAAGCATTGGCGAGGAAACCTGGGGAACACCTTGGAGTGGAACACACCATCTCTCTACACCCCATACCCAATTTGTAGGCCTAATGCAGTGTAGTTTCCAACAACTACTAAACGAGAGCATGAAGATCGAAGCATTGGCGAGGAAACCTGGGGAACACCTTGGAGTGGAACACACCATCTCTCTACACCCCATACCCAATTTGTAGGCCTAATGCAGTGTAGTTTCCAACAACTAGTAAACGAGAGCATGAAGATCGAAGCAATGGAGTGGAAACCTGGGGAACACCTTGGAGTGTAACACACCATCTCTCTACACCCCATACCCAATTTGTAGGCCTAATGCAGTGTAGTTTCCAACAACTACTAAACGAGAGCATGAAGATCGAAGCAATGGAGAGGAAACCTGGGGAACACCTTGGAGTGGAACACACCATCTCTCTACATCCCATACCCAATTTGTAGGCCTAATGCAGTGTAGTTTCCAACAACTACTAAATGAGAGCATGAAGATCGAAGCATTGGCCAGGAAACCTGGGGAACACCTTGGAGTGGAACACACCATCTCTCTACACCCCATACCCAATTTGTAGGCCTAATGCAGTGTAGTTTCCAACAACTACTAAACGAGAGCATGAAGATCGAAGCAATGGAGAGGAAACCTGGGGAACACCTTGGAGTGGAACACACCATCTCTCTACACCCCATACCCAATTTGTAGGCCTAATGCAGTGTAGCTTCCAACAACTACTAAACGAGAGCATGAAGATCGAAGCAATGGAGAGGAAACCTGGGGAACACCTTGGAGTGGAACACACCATCTCTCTACACCTCATACCCAATTTGTAGGCCTAATGCAGTGTAGTTTCCAACAACTACTAAACGAGAGCATTAAGATCGAAGCAATGGCGAGGAAACCTGGGGCACACCTTGGGGAGGCAGACACCGTTAGTAGGCCCTACCAAAGTTGTACCCCCAATGCAGTTTTAAAATTCCTAGAGGCTGAAAACAAGACTATTGACGCTCAGCTTTTTTCAAAGGAACACAGCTGAATTGAGTGGCGCAGACAGACACAGGTAGTAGGACTTAAACCAAAAATGTGGCTCACTGCAGCTTAAAAAAGTTACAGGGGTACACAAGCAGCAGTGCTCTGGGCAGTGGAGGACAATTTCAATAGTGGACCGCAGACAGACTTTGTACGCCTACTATTAAAAAAAAGGATGCTCTATGCAATTAAAAATAGGTTCCAGGGGTCCACGGGCAGCAGTGGTGTGGTCAGTGGACGAGTATTGGAAGGAGGGACCGCAGACAGGCGTAGTAGGCCTAACATAACAAAATTAGGCTGTAGACACTGTAAAATTGGTTCCAGGGGTACACGGGCAGCAGTGGTGTGGTCAGCGGAGGAAAATTGGAATTAGGGACTGCAGACAGACTTTGTAGGCTATCCCCTGTGGACCATGCATCCAACACATTAACCCAGTGCGCCGTAATGGACACGTAACTTTTTGTGGACATGCCTACTGGTCCATGCGTCTCTTGTCAGGTGCACCTTTCTACTGTTTGTTTGCCTGAGTGCTATGACAATGCAGACTTTTTCATGCCGCTGGAGGGCTGGGATGGCTTTTCTCGCAAAAGAAATGTTGACTGCGTAGCTTGAACCGTTGCACAGCGTAGTTCATCTGGGCTTTCTAAATAGAAAACAAAGAAAAAAAGGAGGCTACATGCACTTTCAGCTGGGTTCCAGGGGTACACGGCCAGCATTGGTCTGGTCAGTGGAGAACTATTGGAAGGAAGGACCGCAGACAGGCTTCGAAGGCCTAACATAATAACAGATGGCTGTAGGCAATTTTAAATTGGTTCCAGGGGTACACGGGCAGCAGTGGTGTGGTCAGTGGAGGCCTAGTGGAAGGAGTGACCGCAAACAGGCATCGAAGGCCTAACATAATAACACATGGCTGTAGGCAATTTTAAATTGGTTCCAGGGGAACACGGGCAGCAGTGGCCTGGTCAGTGAAGTAGTAGTAGAAAGAACGGACCGCAGACAGGCTTCGAAGGCCTAACATAAAAAAATTGGGCTGGCTGTAGGCAATTTTAAATTGGTTCCAGGGGTACACGGGCAGCAGTGGTGTGGTCAGTGGAGGCCTAGTGGAAGGAGTGACCGCAGACAGGCATCAAAGGCCTAACATAATAACACATGGCTGTAGGCAATTTTAAATTGGTTCCAGGGGAACACGGGCAGCAGTGGCCTGGTAAGTGTAGTAGTAGTAGAAAGAACGGACCGCAGACAGGCTTCGAAGGCCTAACATAATAAAATTGGGCTGGTTGTAGGCAATTTTAAATTGGTTCCAGGGGTACACGGGCAGCAGTGGTGTGGTCAGTGGAGGCCTAGTGGAAGGAGTGACCGCAGACAGGCATCGAAGGCCTAACATAATAACAGATGGCTGTAGGCAATTTTAAATTGGTTCCAGGGGAACACGGGCAGCAGTGGCCTGGTCAGTGTAGTAGAAGTAGAAAGAACGGACCGCAGACAGGCATCGAAGGCCTAAAATAAAAAAATTGGGCTGGCTGTAGGCAATTTTAAATTGGTTCCAGGGGTACACGGGCAGCAGTGGTGTGGTCAGTGGAGGCCTAGTGGAAGGAGTGACCGCAAACAGGCATCGAAGGCCTAACATAATAACAGATGGCTGTAGGCAATTTTAAATTGGTTCCAGGGGAACACGGGCAGCAGTGGCCTGGTCAGTGTAGTAGTAGTTGAAAGAACGGACCGCAGACAGGCTTCGAAGGCCTAACATAATAAAATTGGGCTGGCTGTCGGCAATTTTAAATTGGTTCCAGGGGTACACGGGCAGCAGTGGTGTGGTCAGTGGAGGCCTAGTGGAAGGAGGGACCGCAGACAGGCTTCGAAGGCCTAACATAAAAAAATAGGGCTGTTGGCAATTTAAAATTGGTTCCAGTGGTACAAGGGCAGCAGTACAATGGTCAGTGGAGGCCTAGTGGAAGGAGGGACCGCAGGCAGGCTTCGAAGGCCTAACATAAAAAAATAGGGCTGTTGACAATTTAAAATTGGTTCCAGGGGTACACGGGCAGCAGTACAGTGGTCAGTGGAGGCCTAGTGGAAGGAGGGACCGCAGACAGGCTTCGAAGGCCTAACATAAAAAATAGGGCTGTTGGCAATTTAAAATTGGTTCCAGTGGTACAAGGGCAGCAGTACAATGGTCAGTGGAGGCCTAGTGGAAGGAGGGACCGCAGACAGGCTTCGAAGGCCTAACATAAAAAAATAGGGCTGTTGGCAATTTAAAATTGGTTCCAGTGGTACAAGGGCAGCAGTACAATGGTCAGTGGAGGCCTAGTGGAAGGAGGGACCGCAGACAGGCTTCGAAGGCCTAACATAAAAAATAGGGCTGTTGGCAATTTAAAATTGGTTCCAGGGGTACACGGGCAGCAGTACAATGGTCAGTGGAGGCCTAGTGGAAGGAGGGACCGCAGACAGGCTTCGAAGGCCTAACATAACAAAAATGTCAATACAATGGTATTGTCAGTGCCAGGCATTGAAGGATATCAGCGCATAGACTAAACATTGGTGGAGCTGTGAGAGATAATTTTGCAAGTGGTAGAGCACTGTTTGAGCTGGGGGGGGGGGGAACTGTCTTGTGGCCAGCGGTACAGGCCCAGGGCCCCTCATATTACAACGGTGTGTCTGACGTTGGGTGCGCACCACCACCGCCAGAGAAACTTTGTTGTACTATGAGGGACCCAGTAGCAGTGCCGTCGACCAAAAGCGGGCACACCCACCTCTTCAGACAAATAGCACTCTCACGGGTGCTGGCGCCAAGTGGTGATACCACGGCCCCGTGTGGGGAGTTTGGCCATTTAGTGAGGTGTAAACATGTCGTATGCTGGACAATCAGGTGCAGAAAATTACGAGATTGGAAAAGTCATTCAGAATAGTCCACAGGCAAGACCTTTTCATAGGAAAGCTAGGTGTCAGCCGGGCAAGGTGGGGCAAAAGATTTCGAAATCCAGTTGTGGTTCATTTTAATGAAGGTTAGATCATCTACATTTTGGGTAGCCAGACGAGTCCTTTTTACTGTTAGTATTGAACCTGCAGCACTGAATACTCTTTCTGATAGGACACTAGCTGCCGGGCAAGCAAGCTCCTGCAATGCATATTCTGCCAATTCTGGCCAGGTGTCTAATTTGGATGCCCAGTAATCAAATGGGAATGACGGTTGAGGGAGAACGTCGATAAGGGATGAAAAATAGTTTGTAACCATACTGGACAAATGTTGTCTCCTGTCACTTTGAATTGATGCTGCAGTACCTGTCCTGTCTGCGGTCATAGCAAAATCACTCCACAACCTGGTCAGAAAACCCCTCTGGCCAATGCCACTTCTGATTTCTGCCCCTCTAACACCTCTGGTCTGCTGGCCCCTGCAGCTCGTGTGAGAACGATAACGGGCGCTGTGTGCAGGGAATGCCAGAAGCAAATGGTCAACAAGAGTTGATTGTTTGGTTGCTAATATTATTTCCAAGTTGTCATGTGGCATTATATTTTGCAATTTGCCTTTATAGCGAGGATCAAGGAGGCAGGCCAACCAGTAATCGTCATCGTTCATCATTTTAGTAATGTGTGTGTTGTAAGACTCATGCTGGTGTGGTAGATGGAGGCAGGTATATCTCGCCCAGGTGTTTGTCCTATGTGAATTAGGCCACTCAGTATCTTCAGGGTGCTAATGGGTTAATGATTGTAGGAATAGAAGATGACCAGCTGGGTGTTTCCAGTGTCTGCCTGGGGCACACAGATTGCCTGCCTGTGTGAGACAAACGTGAGTGAAGAGCTCTGCTCAAGATCTGTATGATGTTAGCTGGGTGGGAGAAGCCCCCCCAGTTGTTGAGATAGCAACGTATTTGTTTAGTTAGTGCCGGACAGGCTAGGGTTTATTTTTATGTTTTGTTTTTTGTGTTGCTTTCACGTTAATAAATCTGACCTGAGGTCAGCCTGCTCAGAAACCTGCTGTACGCCTCAGATTCAATGCACAAACCACGTGTCCTTTGACCCCAGCAAAGGCGATCCCAGAGTGTTTTGTCACATTGTGGTGGAGAATGCGGGCATACCGTGGCACAGGCAACAGCATGGAAGACGTGGTGAAAGCCTTAGTACAGTCCACTGCCGTACAGCAGCAGGCCACTGCCGCACAGCACGAAGCTAATCGCTTGATGGCCGCACAGCTGAAGGAGTTACTGGACATGACGGTTGTAGACCGCCAACTTCTCCAACAGGTGGCGCAGCGCCTGGTGAGCATGCCTGACGCTGACCCGGAAGCAGAGTCCAGAAGGATCCATGTGAGTCGATACTGGCAAAAGCTGACTGCAGAAGATGACGTCGAGGCATATCTGACAACTTTTGAGCGGACGGCATTGAGAGAGAAGTGGCCGAAGGCACGATGGGCCGATTTGATTGCCCCGTTTCTCTCCGGCGAGGCCCAAAAAGCTTACCATGATTTGGACCTGGAGGTCGCTCAGGACTTTGAGAAGCTGAAAGCTGAGATCCTCGCCCGGCTGGGTGTGATGACGGCTGTCCGTGCACAGAGGGTACATCAGTGGACATACCAGCAAGATAAACCAGCGCGGTCTCAGATGTTCGACCTGATCTACTTGACAAAGAAATGGCTGCAACCCGAGGTACTGACAATACCCGAAATAATCCAGCGGGTTGTCCTGGACAAGTACCTGAGAGTACTACCCCCAGCGCTGAAAAGGTGGGTAAGCCAAGGAAATCCCACGACAGCGGATCAACTTGTGGAGTTGGTCGAGCGTTATTCCGTGGCAGAAGGACTTCCCGACGACACCGCCAAACCCCGGACTGTGCCTCCTCCTCGTGGAACCGGTAAGACTGTTCCAGGGACCACGGGTGAAGGAAAATCGCTTAAAACTGTGGGGGAGGAGTCCGGGACTGCTCGCACTCCGAGACCAAGAGTATTGGACGGTGGTCTCAGTAGGGGACCTGTTAGGTGTTTCCGCTGCCATGAGAAGGGTCATGTTTCTGCGAACTGTCCTGTTACCGCTGAACCCATGCAGTGCGACGTTATAGACTCTAGAAAACGCATGTCTTTGGTTACACAGCTAGTGAGTGTGAATGCGGGTCAAAATGATACAGTGAAACACCTGTGTGAATTATCTGTTGATGGGAAAAATGTTGTGGCATTACTAGACTCTGGAAGTGTGGTGACTCTGGTGAAAGCTAGTCTGGTGGCGCTTCCGTCTGGTCCGTCTGACAAGTTTTCTGTGACGTGTGTGCATGGTGACACCCGCTCGTACTTAACAGCGGTCATATGGATTTCTACTCCCTATGGGTCAGTGCAGCACAAAGTGGGACTCGTTCCCGCATTGTTACATGATGTAATCCTGGGCAGGGATTTTCCCTATTTCTGGCAGTTGTGGGAGAATCAGTTACTCCTTCACGGTAGCTGTACCCGTGAATCTTCTCCCATGCCATCTGGAGGTCCCGAGTCCCTAGAGGAGACCCCACAGGAAGATGTTGCTGGGGAGGTTAGTGAATCTAACCTTCAGTACCCCTTCTCCGTCATGGCGGGGGAAACAGAGGAAACTGAGGAACCTCAGCGAGAGGCGGAGGCAGACAGCCATCCGGCACCCTGCCTGCCAGATTTGGGAGTCCAGGTGGATGACTTCCACAGCGAGCAAATGAAAGATCCTACCCTGACTCCGGCTAGGAAAAATGTAAAAATGATAGATGGGGTACCCGTAGAACCTGACACTAGGCTAGCGTACCCGTATATGGTTCTTGAAAATGATTTGCTCTACCAGGTAGAAAAAAAAGGGGAAGACACAGTGCAACGGTTAGTGGTACCCAAACCTTATCGGCGGAAGGTACTGGATTTGGCCCACGGACATATAATGGGGGGACATTTGGGGGTACAGAAAACCACAGAAAGGATATTGCATTGTTTTGTGTGGCCTGGAATACATTGTGATGTGCGTAACTATTGTGAGTCCTGTCCAGAGTGCCAAATCGCGGCCCCTAAATCTCAGTTCCGTAGCCCCTTGGTACCCCTTCCTATCATCGGGGTCCCTTTTGAGAGAATTGGGATGGATTTGGTTGGGCCCCTTCCCCGATCCGCACGTGGGCACCAACATATCCTCGTCATCGTGGACTATGCCACTCGTTACCCGGAAGCCGTCCCTTTGCGTAACACAGCTACCAAGACGATCGCCAAGGAATTGGTACAAGTGTTTAGTCGGGTGGGAATTCCAAAACAGATACTCACCGACCAGGGGACTCCCTTTATGTCGAGGGTAATGAAGGAGCGCTGCAGGCTCTTACAAATAGACCCGTTGCGTACGTCTGTCTATCACCCTCAAACAGATGGCCTGGTTGAGTGCTTCAACAAAACCTTAAAACAGATGCTCCGGAAGGCGATAGACAAAGATGGGAAGAACTGGGATTACTTGTTACCCTATTTGCTGTTTGCCATTAGGGAAGTTCCCCAGTCTTCCACAGGATTTTCGCCTTTCGAACTGTTGTACGCCCGTCGTCCCCGGGGACTGCTGGACGTCGCAAAAGAAACCTGGGAAGGTCAAGTCACTCCCTTTAAAACGGTGATCGACCATGTAACACAAATCCAGGATCGTATTGCCGCTGTCATGCCCATTGTTAGGGACCATATGTTACAGGCCCAGGGAGCCCAGAGGCAAAGTTATGATAGAGGCGCTAAGGTCCGTACATTTGCACCCGGCGATAGGGTGTTGGTCCTAATCCCTACGGTGGATAGTAAATTCCTGGCGAAATGGCAGGGCCCATTTGAGGTCCGAGAAAGAGTTGGTGAAGTGAACTATAAAGTGTACCAGCCGGGTAAGAGAAAACCGGAACAGATTTATCATGTGAATCTGATAAAATCCTGGAAAGACCGCTCTGCCCTAACGGCGGATCTGCCCCGTCCGGTTTGTTCACCTACTGTACCAGAGGTGCAGGTTGCTGAGACTCTCTCAGAACGACAAAAATCTGAGGTTAAGCAATTTTTGTTACAGAACCGACAGTTTTTCTCCGAAAAACCTGGCCGGACGAAGTTGGTGAAACATGAGATTGTCACAGAGCCTGGCGTCACTGTTCATGTGAAGCCCTACCGGATTCCGGAAGCCCGCCGTGAAGCCATCTCCCGGGAAGTGATGGCAATGTTGGACTTAGGAGTCATTGAGGAGTCACACAGCGCCTGGTCCAGTCCAATTGTGTTGATACCTAAACCGGATGGCTCCATCCGGTTTTGTAATGACTTTAGGAAACTGAATGCAGTTTCTAAATTTGATGCGTACCCTATGCCCCGGGTCGATGAGTTGATCGACCGGCTTGGTAAAGCCCGATACATTACGACCCTGGATTTAACAAAGGGGTACTGGCAGATTCCTCTGGCCGAGGCGGCCAGAGAGAAGACGGCATTTGCTACACCGGAAGGTCTGTTCCAGTATGTCTATATGCCGTTTGGACTTCACGGAGCTCCCGCAACGTTCCAGAGATTGATGGATCGAGTCTTGAGGCCTCACAGACAGTACGCTTCTGCCTACCTGGATGACATCGTAATTTACAGCATGGACTGGGAAACTCATCTCCAGAACGTACAAGCCGTGATTGATGACCTGCGAGATGCAGGTTTAACGGCAAACCCCAAGAAATGCCACATCGGGCTTGAAGAAGCCCGATACTTGGGCTACGTGATTGGCCGAGGAGTGGTTAAACCCCAGATCGACAAAATACAGGCAATTCAGGGCTGGCCACAACCAGTGAACAAGAAACAAGTGCAGGCTTTCCTGGGGATTGCCGGCTATTATCGCCGGTTCATACCCAATTTTGCAGCCATGGCTACTCCCTTGACGGATCTTACCAAGGGGAAGGGTTCCGTCATGGTAAAATGGACCTCAGCTGCTGAAGAGGCCTTCCACAGCCTGAAACGGGCTTTGTGCTCTCAGCCCGTACTAGTGACTCCTGATTTCAGCAGCGAGTTTGTGGTACAAACTGATGCCTCTGATACTGGTGTCGGAGCTGTACTTTCCCAGGTGAGGGACGGAGTCGAACACCCGGTCCTCTATCTCAGTCGGAAACTGAATGTACATGAGCAGAGGTATGCCGTGGTTGAAAAAGAGTGCCTAGCCATTAAATGGGCTCTCGACTCCCTCAAGTATTACCTGGCTGGTAGGAAGTTTAGGCTGGTCACAGACCATGCCCCTCTCAAGTGGATGCATCTCCACAAGGACCGTAATAGTCGGGTAACCAGGTGGTTCCTTGCCCTGCAGGCTTACTCTTTTACGGTGGAGCACCGACCTGGGGTGCAGATGGGGAACGCCGATGCCCTATCCCGAGTGCACTGTTTCAAAAGTGTTCTTGCTCGACCGGAGTGGTCTGAGCAAGGGGGTGGGATATGTAAGACTCATGCTGGTGTGGTAGATGGAGGCAGGTATATCTCGCCCAGGTGTTTGTCCTATGTGAATTAGGCCACTCAGTATCTTCAGGGTGCTAATGGGTTAATGATTGCAGGAATAAAAGATGACCAGCTGGGTGTTTCCAGTGTCTGCCTGGGGCACACAGATTGCCTGCCTGTGTGAGACAAACGTGAGTGAAGAGCTCTGCTCAAGATCTGTATGATGTTAGCTGGGTGGGAGAAGCCCCCCCAGTTGTTGAGATAGCAACGTATTTGTTTAGTTAGTGCCGGACAGGCTAGGGTTTATTTTTATGTTTTGTTTTTTGTGTTGCTTTCACGTTAATAAATCTGACCTGAGGTCAGCCTGCTCAGAAACCTGCTGTACGCCTCAGATTCAATGCACAAACCACGTGTCCTTTGACCCCAGCAAAGGTGATCCCAGAGTGTTTTGTCACAGTGTCCCTTTTGAGGATACGTAAGGCATAATCCGCCATGTGGGCCAAAGTTCCAGTTCTCAAATCTGCGGTTGTGCTTGGTTGAGGGGCAGTTTCAGGCAAATCCACGTCACTTGTGTCCCTCCAAAATCCAGAACCCGGCCTTGCCGCGCCAACAATTTCCAGTGGCCCCGGAAAAACTTCCTCATTAAAAATATAATCATCCCCATCATCCTCCTCGTCCTCCTCCTCCTCTTCGCCCGCTACCTCGTCCTGTACACTGCCCTGGCCAGACAATGGCTGACTGTCATCAAGGCTTTCCTCTTCCTCAGCTGCAGACGCCTGATCCTTTATGTGCGTCAAACTTTGCATCAGCAGACGCATTAGGGGGATGCTCATGCTTATTATGGCGTTGTCTGCACTCACCAGCCATGTGCATTCCTCAAAACACTGAAGGACTTGACACATGTCTTGAATCTTCGACCACTGCACACCTGACAACTCCATGTCTGCCATCCTACTGCCTGCCCGTGTATGTGTATCCTCCCACAAAAACATAACAGCCCGCCTCTGTTCGCACAGTCTCTGAAGCATGTGCAGTGTTGAGTTCCACCTTGTTGCAACGTCTATGATTAGGCGATGCTGGGGAAGGTTCAAAGAACGCTGATCGGTCTGCATACGGCTGGAGTGCACGGGCGAACGGCGGATATGTGAGCAAAGTCCACGCACTTTGAGGAGCAGGTCGGATAACCCCGGATAACTTTTCAGGAAGCACTGCACCACCAGGTTTAAGGTGTGAGCCAGGCAAGGAATGTGTTTCAGTTGGGAAAGGGAGATGGCAGCCATGAAATTCCTTTCGTTATCACTCACTACCTTGCCTGCCTCAAGATCTACAGTGCCCAGCCACGACTGCGTTTCTTTCTGCAAGAACTCGGACAGAACTTCCGCGGTGTGTCTGTTGTCGCCCAAACACTTCATAGCCAATACAGCCTGCTGACGTTTGCCAGTAGCTGCCCCATAATGGGAGACCTGGTGTGCAACAGTGGCAGCTGCGGATGGAGTGGTTGTGCGACTGCGGTCTGTGGACGAGCTCTCGCTTCTGCAGGAGGACAAGGAGGAGGGGGTGCGAACGGCTACAGCCAACTGTTTCCTAGACCGTGGGCTAGGCAGAACTGTCCCAAACTTGCTGTCCCCTGTGGACCCTGCATCCACAACATTCACCCAGTGTGCCGTGATGGACACGTAACGTCCCTGGCCATGCCTACTGGTCCATGCATCTGTTGTCAGGTGCACCTTTATGCTCACAGAGCCTGAGTGCATGGACGATGCGCTCTTTAACATGCTGGTGGGGGGCTGGGATGGCTTTTCTGGAAAAAAGTGTCGACTTGGTAGCTCGTAGCGTGGTACAGCGTAGTCCATCAGGGCTTTGAAAGCTTCGCTTTCAACTAACCGGTAGGGCATTATCTCTAACGAGATTAGTCTAGCTATGTGGGCGTTCAAACCCTGTGTACGCGGATGCGAGGCTAAGTACTTCCTTTTTCTAACCATAGTCTCATGTAGGGTGAGCTGGACTGGAGAGCTGGAGATCGTGGAACTAGCGGGGGTGCCGGTGGACATGGCAGACTGAGAGACGGTGGGAGATGGTATTGTTGCCGCCGGTGCCCTAGATGCAGTGTTTCCTACTACGAAACTGGTGATTCCCTGACCCTGACTGCTTTGGCCTGGCAAAGAAACCTGCACAGATACTGCAGGTGGTGCGGAAAATGGTGGCCCTACACTGCCGGAAGGGATGTTGCGTTGCTGACTAGCTTCATTGGCCGAGGGTGCTACAACCTTAAGGGACGTTTGGTAGTTAGTCCAAGCTTGCAAATGCATGGTGGTTAAATGTCTATGCATGCAACTTGTATTGAGACTTTTCAGATTCTGCCCTCTGCTTAAGGTAGTTGAACATTTTTGACAGATGACTTTGCGCTGATCAATTGGATGTTGTTTAAAAAAATGCCAGACTGCACTCTTTCTAGCATCGGATACCTTTTCAGGCATTGCAGACTGAGCTTTAACCGGATGGCCACGCTGTCCTCCAACAGGTTTCGGCTTTGCCGCGCGTTTTGGGCAAGATACGGGCCCGGCAGATGGAACCTGTTGCGATGTTGATGCCTGCTGCGGCCCCTCCTCCTCCGCTTCAGAACTGTTGCCGCCTGCACCCTGTTCCCCCAATGGCTGCCAATCGGGGTCAAGAACTGGGTCATCTATTACCTCTTCTTGTAGCTCGTGTGCAACTTCGTCTGTGTCACCGTGTCGGTCGGTGGTATAGCGTTCGTGATGGGGCAACATAGTCTCATCAGGGTCTGATTCTTGATCATTACCCTGCGAGGGCAATGTTGTGGTCTGAGTCAAAGGACCAGCATAGTAGTCTGGCTGTGGCTGTGCATCAGTGCACTCCATGTCAGATTCAACTTGTAATGGGCATGGACTGTTAACTGCTTCACTTTCTAAGCCAGGGACGGTATGTGTAAAGAGCTCCATGGAGTAACCCGTTGTGTCGCCTGCTGCATTCTTCTCTGTTGTTGTTTTTGCTGAAGAGGACAAGGAAGCGACTTGTCCCTGACCGTGAACATCCACTAACGACGCGCTGCTTTTACATTTACCAGTTTCACGAGAGGAGGCAAAAGAGCTAGAGGCTGAGTCAGCAAGAAAGCCAAAACTTGCTCTTGCTGCTCCGGCTTTAAAAGCGGTTTTCCTACTCCCAGAAAAGGGAGCGTTCGAGGCCTTGTGTAGCCAGACGATGAACCTGGCTCCACAGCTCCAGACTTAGGTGCAATATTTTTTTTCCCACGACCACCTGATGCTCCACCACTACCACTTCCCTCATTACCAGCTAACAATGAACGCCCCCGGCCACGACCTCTTCCACCAGACTTCCTCATTGTTTTAAAAATGTAACCAAACTAACGGTATTTGTTGCTGTCACACAACTTACACGGTGAGCTATAACTTCAGTATGATTTAGCTACCCCTTTACAGGTGGGTGAGACCACAACGAAAATCAGGCACAATGTTACACACTCTGTTTTTGGTGGCACCAATTGAGAGAGATGCCACAGACGCAGGACTGTCACTGAAGCACAAATGTTAATATTAATCTCCCATTGTTTTTTTTTATTTTTTATTTTTTTTTTCAGGGAGACTTTAGAAACAAAATAAAATAATATGATTTTTTCAGGAAGAATTTAAAAAACCAAATAACATAAAATGATTTTTCCAATGACAATTTAGAAACCTAATAAAAAAAAAAAATAAAAAAAAAGGCTTTTTATGCCCCACTGAATGAGAGATGCCACACACAGGAGTCAGGAGTGGCACACAAGCCCAGAGGCCAATATTTTTCTCCCAATGATTGATGTAGTGATTTTTTCAGGTAGATTTTGGAACCCAAATCAAGCAAAAAAAATAATAGGCTTTCTATGGCCCACAATTGGAGAGAGAGAGAGATGGCACACCCAGGAGTCAAGACTGGCACACAAGCAGAAAGGGCAATATTAATCTCCCACTGATTTTTTTTTTTTTTTCAGGGAGACTTTAGAAAAAAAAAATAATAGAATAAAATGATTTTTTCAGGAAGAATTTAGAAACCAAATAAAATAAAATGATTTTTTCAGGGAGAATTTAGAAAACAAATAAAACAAAAAATAGGCTTTCTATCGCCCACTGAGTGAGAGATGACGCACACAGGAATCAGGAGTGGCACACAAGCCCAGAGGCCAATATTGTTCTCCCAATGATTGATGTAGTGATTTTTTCAGGTAGATTTTGGAACCCAAATCAAGCAAAAAAAAAAATAATAGGCTTTCTATGGCCCACAATTGGAGAGAGAGAGAGAGATGGCACACCCAGGAGTCAAGACTGGCACACAAGCAGAAAAGGCAATATTAATCTCCCACTGATTTGATTTTTTTTTTTTTTCGGGGAGACTTTAGAAAAAAAAAATAATAAAAACAAATGATTTTTTCAGGAAGAATTTAGAAACCAAATAAAATAAAATGATTTTTTCAGGGAGAATTTAGAAAACAAATAAAACAAAAAATAGGCTTTCTATGGCCCACTGACTGAGAGATGGCACACACAGGAGTCAGGAGTGGCACACAAGCCCAGAGGCCAATATTAATCTCCCACTTTTTTTTTTTTTTTCAGGGAAAATTTATAATCCCAATAAAGAAAATAATAAATAGGCTTTCTATGGCCCACTATCTGAGAGAGAGAGATGGCACGCTTAGGACTGGCACACAAGCCCAAAGGCCAATATTAATCTCCCTTTTTTTTTTCAGGGAGAATTTATAAAACCAAAAAAAAAAAAATAAATAGGCTTTCTATGGCCCACTATTTGTTAGAGAGATGGCACGCTCAGGACTGGCACACAAGCCCAGAGGCCAATATTAATCTCCCACTTTTTTTTTTTTTTTTTCAGGGAAAATTTATAAACCCAATAAAAAAAATAATAAATAGGCTTTCTATGGCCCACTATCTGAGAGAGAGAGATGGCACGCTTAGGACTGGCACACAAGCCCAAAGGCCAATATTAATCTCCATTTTATTTTTCAGGGAGAATTTATAAAACCAAAAAAAAAAAAATAAATAGGCTTTCTATGGCCCACTATTTGTGAGAGAGATGGCACGCTTAGGACTGGCACACAAGCCCAAAGGCCAATATTAATCTCCCACTGATTGATTTATTGATTTTTTCAGGTAGAATTTAGAACCCAAATAAAGCAAAAAAAAAAATAGGCTTTCTATGGCCCACTGAGTAAGTGATGATGCACACAGGAGTCAGGAGTGGCACACAAGCCCTGAGGCCAATATTTTTCTCCCACTGATTGATGTAGTGATTTTTTCAGGTAGATTTTGGAACCCAAATCAAGCAAAAAAATAAATAGGCTTTCTATGGCCCACTGACTGAGAGATGGCACACACAGGAGTCAGGAGTGACACACAAGCCCTGAGGCCAATATTTTTCTCCCACTGATTGATGTAGTGATTTTTTCAGGTAGATTTTAGAACCCAAATCAAGCAAAAAAATAAATAGGCTTTCTATGGCCCACTGAGTGAGAGATGGCACAGACAGGGATGGCACTCTAGCAGAAATGCCAATCTTAATCTCCCACAAAAAAAAAAAAAAAAGGAACTGTCCTTCAATTACTATCTCCCTGCAGTAATCTCAGCCAGATATGGCAGGCAGCAATAAGGAGTGGACTGATGCACAAATTAAATAAAAAGTGTGGACAAACAAACAAGATAGCTGTGCAGAAAGGAAGGAACAAGAGGATTTGTGCTTTGAAAAAAGCAGTTGGTTTGCACAGCGGCGTACACACAGCAATGCAGCTATCAGGGAGCCTTCTAGGGCAGCCCAATGAGCTACAGCGCTGAGGAAAAAAAAAATGTAGCTTCCACTGTCCCTGCACACCGAAGGTGGTGTTGGACAGTGCAAATCGCTACAGCACAAGCGGTTTGGTGGTTAATGGACCCTGCCTAACGCTATCCCTGCTTCTGACAAAGCGGCAGCAACCTCTCCCTAAGCTCAGATCAGCAGCAGTAACATGGCGGTCGGCGGGAACGCCCCTTTATAGCCCCTGTGACGCCGCAGACAGCAAGCCAATCACTGCAATGCCCTAAGATGGTGGGGACCAGGACCTATGTCATCACGCTGCCCACACTCTGCGTTTACCTTCATTGGCTGAGAAATGGCGCTTTTCGCGTCATTGAAACGCGAATTTTTTTGCGAAAGTCGCGTACTGCATGGCCGACCCCGCACAGGGGTCGGATCGGGTTTCATGAAACCCGACTTTGCCAAAAGTCGGCGACTTTTGAAAATGAATGACCCGTTTCGCTCAACCCTACTAAAGACACGTTCTGACGGAACGCTGGCTGCCGGGAATGACAAAACCTCAAAGGCGTGATAGGCGAGCTCAGACCACTCTTCCATTTTTGAAGACCAAAATGCAAAAGGGTCCAAATTGTCCCTAATGGCATTAATAGTGAGCTTGAAATACTCCTGCACCATCCTCTCCAGCTGTTCACAACATGTCAGACTTGTATTCTGTTCTGCTGGTGTAGGGTCTGGTCTAACAAATGTGTGAAATGACTCACATAAATTGCTTATGCCAATTACACTGATGCTGCTATTTTTTTGCTTTGACAACTTGACGGTCCAAGGGTTGAAAGTATGTAATTGCAATGCAAATTGTGTTACTCACCACTGGCTTGGGTAAAACCACTCTTGTGATTGTCTGCAAGTGTGTTTCGATACTCTAGCATGCTCTTGTCCCTTTCCATGGGGGAAGCATCTGACAAAATATATTATTGTACTGTGGATCTATCAGAGTGGCAACAAAGTAGTAAGTACTATTTCATACCCTAACAATACAGCATCATTTTGCAGATAGTGCAGCAAGAAGGTGCTCATGTGTTAGGCACTTTCATGAGGTCCAAGTGCATGGTGTCCATGGTGGTGGGGTAACACTCAAGCTTGCTTCCACCATCCCCTCCTGCCAACCACAGACAGCAAAGAAGGGATCATTATTCTCTTCATCTCCTGACTGTTGTGTGCCCATCACCCCTTCCTTCTCATCCTCCTTCATTTGTTCCTCAGCTCCTGCACCTTCAATAACAGTTTATGTGGTGCCATGAGCCCCCCTGTGTGATGATAGTCCAGAACTTAGAGATATTTTTATTCCTTCCCCATCCTCCTCTGCTTCCACCTCTTCTATTGTGACCATCAACTCTTCACGCAGACTACTCAAAGTGTGCTCCACTTGAGTAGTCTGCATTAACCATCTTAGTAGCCATTTTGAAAATGTGCAGGAGGGTGCAGAAGTCCTTCATCTCTGCCCACTCCACAAGCGTGAGCTGCTCCACGTTCGTACTGCATTAGTCCAGGCTATGCAAAGGAACATACTGAATCAGGGCTTGTCACTGCGGTCACAGTAGCAGCAACATGTGCAGAAATTAATTTCATTGTGTCAGCACATCACAAATCGAACGGTTAATGAGTAGGTCAAAAGTCGATGACTTGCAGGATGCAAATGGTGGAACTGAGCAAACATTAACCATGCTTTCTGTAGCAGCTCACCCAGGCTGAGATAGTGGTGGAGAAATTGCTGTAACAGCAGGCTGAGGATGTGAGTCATGCAAGGCACTTGTGTGAGGTTAGCCTGATGTAGGGCCAGGGGTGGATTAAGGGAAGCCAGGGCCCCAGGCTGTTCAGACACTGTGGGCCCCCCCCCCGGTCATGTGACGGGGGTCATGTGACGGGGGTCATGTGACGGGGGTCATGTGACGGGGGTCATGTGACGGGGGTCATGTGACGGGGGTCATGTGACGGGGTCATGATATACCCGAACCAGATTATTCCAGAAAAATGTCCGAGCCCTACTCTACTGTAACCTATTAAATATTTTTTAAAATCTGCAATACAATTTAGGTATATTTTGACCAATAATATCACATACAAGGGACAAATACCACAACACCATTTCCAGTCCACATATTACCACCACAATAGTGACTGAATACTACAATACTGATCAGTAATAAAAATAAAAAAAACACAATACTATTACCATAAGTGCCAGTATTCACAGGAGATCTGTACTTAGTATGCAGTGTTTGTGTAGAGGTAATACAGAGATCACTGGTGGTATTATACACAGGAGCTCTGTATATAATATATAGGTAATACTGTGATCACTGGTGACATTGTACACAGGACCGCTGTATATAGTATATAGTGTGTAGTGTCAGTGTATAGGTAACACTGACTCACCAGTGACGTCTCTAGGTGAAGTCCTTCATCTAGCACAGACCGCCATCATTTCTTCCAGCCAGGACTCGTTTCTGCAGGAAATAATACAGTTATCTCGAGCTCCGCTTGCAGAACACATTACTTAATTTTTCACAACTTCTACATTACACCACATGAAGAAAAAAAGGCGACATAGTGTCACTCTACACAGTAACAGGACCGCCCCCCCATTTAAAACAGTATACTCAAAAAATAAAATAAATACATCACTGCAGTAATAATATCCCTTAATTAGCCCCTATGGTAATAATATTCCCCACCCTGGCCCCGTGTGTCTCATTCCTGGCTCCAGCCATATTTTCTCGCATCCTGCCCTCATGAGTATCCATTCTACCCCATATGATCTCCACATCCTGCCCCATATGTCTCCATCGTATCCATCCTGCCCCAGGATGCAATCCTGCCCCATGTCTTTCATGCTGCCCGGTGTCTCCAATCATGCCCCGTGTCTACATTCTGCCCATGCCTCCAGTCCTGCCCCCAGTGTGTCCAGCAATCTGCCCCAGTATGTCCAGCATATTGCCCCAGTGTCCAGCAATCTGCCCCAGTTTGTCCAGCAATCTGCCCCAGTGTGTCCAGTATTGCCCCCAGACAGTGTCTCCAGCATATTGCCCCCAGTGTGTCCAGCATTGCCCCCAGAAAGTGTGTCCAGCAATCTGCCCCAGTGTGTCCAGCAATCTGCCCCAGTGTGTCCAGCATATTACCCCCAGTATGTCCAGCAATCTGCCCCAGTATGTCCAGTATATTGCACCAGTGTGTCCAGCATATTGCCCCCAGACAGTGTGTCCAGCATTACCCCCAGACAGTGTCCAGCATATTACCACCAGTGTGTCCAGCAATCTGCCCCAGTGTCTCCAGCAATCTGCCCCAGCGTCCTCCAGCAATCTGCCCCAGCGTCCTCCAGCAATCTGCCCCAGCATCCTCCAGCAATCTGCCCCAGCGTCCTCCAGCAATCTGCCCCAGTGTCCTCCAGCATTGCCCCAGTGTCCTCCAGCCATCTGCCTGTGTCCTCCAGCAATCTGCCCCAGTGTCCTCCAGCAATCTGCCCCAGTGTCCTCCAGCATTGCCCCAGCATCCTCCAGCAATCTGCCCCAGCGTCCTCCAGCAATCTGCCCCAGCGTCCTCCAGCAATCTGCCCCAGTGTCCTCCAGCAATCTGCCCCAGTGTCCTCCAGCAATCTGCTCCAGTGTCCTCCAGCAATCTGCCCCAGTGCCCTCCAGCATTGCCCCAGTGTCCTCCAGCATTGCCCCAGTGTCCTCCAGCCTTGCCCCAGTGTCCTCCAGCAATCTGCCCCAGTGTCCTCCAGCAATCTGCTCCAGTGTCCTCCAGCAATCTGCCCCAGTGTCCTCCAGCAATCTGCCCCAGTGTCCTCCAGCAATCTGCCCCAGTGTCCTCCAGCAATCTGCTCCAGTGTCCTCCAGCATTGCCCCAGTGTCCTCCAGCAATCTGCCCCAGTGTCCTCCAGCAATCTGCTCCAGTGTCCTCCAGCAATCTGCCCCAGCGTCCTCCAGCAATCTGCCCCAGTGTCCTCCAGCAATCTGCCCCAGTGTCCTCCAGCATTGCCCCAGTGTCCTCCAGCATTGCCCCAGTGTCCTCCAGCAATCTGCCCCAGTGTCCTCCAGCAATCTGCTCCAGTGTCCTCCAGCAATCTGCCCCAGTGTCCTCCAGCATTGCCCCAGTGTCCTCCAGCAATCTGCCCCAGTGTCCTCCAGCAATCTGCCCCAGCGTCCTCCAGCAATCTGCCCCAGCGTCCTCCAGCAAACTGCCCCAGTGTCCTCCAGCATTGCCCTCAGTGTGTCCACCGTTATTAAAAAAACAAAAAAAACAAAAACAAACAATCTCCTCACCTGTCCGCACTCCAGCGGCGATCTCCCTCCAACAGAGCATACTCGCCGGCGAATGACAATGACGTCAGACGCCGGCGACGTGTGCGCTGCGGCCGACATCAGCCGCCAGCATCCAATTGGCTGGCGGCTGTTGTTAACTATTGACGTGCGGGCTCGAGCTCCGCACGTCAGTAGGAAACCGCCGTAGCGCTGCAAGGGGCCTGGTGAGCAGATGAGACAGGGCCCGATGCGGGCCCCCTCTCTCTGCCCACCGGGTACGGGGGCACATAAATGCCGGCGGCGGCGGGCATTCACAGATGATTAGCAGAGGGTCAATCTCTGCAGTAGCCCAGGCCCCCCCCAGACCACTGGGCCCTGGGCTACCGCCCATATTGACCCTCTGATAATCCGCCCCTGTGTAGGGCTGCCATTGGGTTTGCAACATTATTGCACATGGCCTTCCCTGGCTTCAGGATCAGTGGAGACAGCCATTACTCAAGCTCAGCCTCGATAGCTGTCCACAACTCTTAAGCTGTGTGACTGTGATCTGCAATGCATATTAATTTAAACACTGTCTGATTGCAGTGAGCCCTGTCTGTGCAGTATAGTGCTGGGGGGATTTTCTCTGCACTATTGGAATACATGTCTCATTAAGTTAGAGGTTGAGGGCACAGGTGGAGGCCCTAGAGGAAGTAGAGGAGTTCTAAGCAGTGAAGCAAGTGTCAGAGATTTGTCCAACAATCCTTGAGAATTTTAAAACATGTGGAGCAGCCCCTTGCCTGCCTGCCCCCACAGTCACCAGAGTCACCCACTGCCCAGTCAGCGAGATGTAAGCCCCTGTCCATGTTTGTTCATCTAGTTATCAGTGGTGAAATGCAGCCTGGCAAATGTAGATTTTTTCAGGGAAAAGTTGATGTTGTCTGTGACATGCTGGTGTAGCGCAGGCACAGCTTTGTTAGAGAAGTAATGGCGACTAGGCAATTGGTACTGGGGACTGCAAAATCCATCAGCTTTAGGAAACCATCTGTATCCACCAAGCGGAAAGGCAGCATTTCCATTGCCAACAGATTGGAGATAGTGGAGTTCAAGTTCTTAGGTTAGCCATGTGTAGGAAGAAGCATCCTTTTACCTGACCACAACTATAACTGCACAAATGAGGGCTGGTTGTCATCCTGAGAGAAAGTAGAGTAAAGTGAACACAACAAACTGCTGGTCTGTGAGTGAGGTTCAGGCGAAGATGTTATGGTGGATTAAGAAAGATGTGGTGTGCTTGTTGAAACAAATGCAGCAGGCATCTCCACTTCTGTATCAGCTGACCGGCTCTCACTCTCTCACTCTCAGCCCGACTGCAGGGTGTAAAGTAGTGGAGGCTTTGTGGCTGTAGACCTGTGTGGGGACACTAGCCATGGTGACGGAGGAGGAAGAAGCAGCATATGCTTTTGTGATGGCCAGAGGTTGTCAAGGCCTGCTAGTCCACATTTCAGCACAGTGGGATTACCAAACTAAGGCATGTTGATCGAGCACGTGCCGGGTCATACATGTAGTAATCAAATTATTACTATGTCATTTTCTGCAAAATTGGCAGATAATGTGACTTGGGTCATCCTTTGCTGTCTCAAAAAAAGCCTAGGCTATGTAACCTTTTCCACCCTTGCAAATTGCACACTCGTGACCACTACTGGCTACATCCAGAGTTGTGGCTGAGAATGCAGTGCTTGTCATTGTTGCATCACTCCGTGTATGTGCGGCAAGCCGCAACATAACCTCCTCATCTTTCTTTTCCTCCACCACCTCTGCTGAGCTACTCAGCTGCCTGCCTATGGGTTCACACCAAGGGGCATCTACAACTTCATTGTCTTTCTCTCTGTTCTCCTACTCCTCACCCTGAGAGTCAACCTCCTCCTCTTCCTTCCCTGACAACACTGTACAGTCCACAAGCACCTCAGATATCTGAGTCTCATCAGGACTACCCCTCAGGGTTAATGTTTTGTGACGAGGGTCTGGATTCTGCTCGGACCCTACGTCGACCAGCCCCGGATCCAACAGGAAAAATTTTTGCATCGGTGCAGGTGCATTTCTCCTCCAGATTCTCTTTATCTTTGGAGCAGACCTCTGATGCCCATGGAATATAACACCCATCTGTCTGGTTTCCTACAGTCATTTGGGCAGTTTGAAAGTTTGGACGTGGACGGAAACAATGGTAATTGTGGTGCCACCTCTGAGGATTGTACTGTTTGTGATGATAAGGTAGAGGAGAGGTTACTTGGTGCAGCGCTTGATATCCACTGGAGCCCATGCTCTTTAAGGCCCTCATCTACAAGATGTACCACTGTGTGGCTGCCAAAGAAAGGATTCGAATAGCCCATCTAGGAACATATGTTGTTAGTTGTCTTTGAATTGGACTAGCTGGTGTTTGTTGAGTAGAGCTTTCATTAACATTACCACCTAACCCAGGTACACGTCAAACACCAAATGTATTCCCCCTTCCACCACAACCCCACTTTTTCCATTCATTTTGTATGTACCTATCTCTTTTAACCAAATGTTTCACAATTGTTTCACAAGCCTAGGCGCAGACCTGTCATTTACCTGTCCCTAAATAAACAATCAGTATTTATTTTCTGAGATAGTATGCCTACACAACAATTTTAGCCCAAATAATTTTGATTAGGAAATGTGTACTCCTGCCTGAACTCCAATATTAGCCCAAATGATTTTGATTAGGAAATTATTATGACACCTATCCATTATGACACCTATCCATTATTAATCCAATAGTATGAAATGGTTAAAAAAACACACACAATATTGCAAAGTAATTTAATGAAATAAACACACAGGTTGTTGTAATATTTTATTCCACTCTCAATCCACCTGAAGACCCTCGACCTGTAACAAAGTAAAAATAATAAACCAACAATATCTCATACCTTCCGTCGATCTGTCCCACGATGTAAATCCATCTGAAGAGGTTAAAATATTTTACAGGCTGGAGCTCTGCTATAATGCAGCTGTGCTCCTGCCTGTAAAACCCCGGGGAATGGAGGTAATGTAGGTCAATGACCTGTAGTTACCTTCAGTCGTGTTGATGCGCCCTCTGCTGGATGTCCTCATATGACCTCGAGCGTGGGAACTTTTCTGAATATTTTCCCAGCCTCGAGGTCATATGAGGACATCCAGCAGAGGGTGTATCACCGCGAATGAAGGTAACTACAAGTCATTGACCTACTTTCCATTCATTCGCTGGGGTTTTACTGGCATGAGCACAGCTGCATTAGCAGAGCTCCTGCCTGTAAAATATTTTAACCCCTTCAGATGGATTTACATCGTGGGACGTGACAGATCATCGGAAGGTATGGGATATTGTTGGTTTATTATTATTAATTTGTTACAGGTCGAGGGTCTTCAGGTGGATTGAGAGTGGAATAAAATATTACAACAACCTGTGTGTTTATTTCATGAAAATACTTTGCAATATTGTGTGTGTGTTTTTTTTTAACCATTTCATACTATTGGATTAATAATGGATAGGTGTCATAATTGACGCCTCTCCATTATTAATCTGGCTTAATGTCACCTTACAATAGCAAGGTGACATTAACCCTTCATTACCCCATATCCCACCGCTACACGGGAGTGGCAAGAGAGTGGCCAAGTGCCAAAATAGGCGCATCTTCCAGATGTGCCTTTTCTGGGGTGGCTGGGGGCAGATGTTTTTAGGCAGGGGGGGGCCAATAACCGTGGACCCTCTCTAGGCTATTAATATCTGCCCTCAGTCACTGGCTTTACCACTCTGGCAGAGAAAATTGCACGGGAGCTCACGCCAATTTTTTCTGCGACTAAGGCTTCTTTCACACTAGCGTCGGAATCTCCCCGTCGCAATGCGTCGGGGAGAGATTCCAACGCTAGCATTTGCTGCATTACTCAATGGAGGCAGCGGATGCATTTTTCCGGCGCATCCGCTGCCCCATTGTAAGGTTCGGGGAGGTGGGGGCGGAGTTCCGACCGCGCATGTGCGGTCGGAAAAAGCGGTCCGTCGGGAGAAAAAAACGTTACATGTAGGGTTTTTTTCTCCCGACGGTCCGCCAAAGCATGACGCATTCGTCGCAAGACGGATGCGAAGTGTGCAAATCCGTCACAAATGCGTCGTCAATAGAAGTGTATGGGGAAAAAACGCATCCTGCAAGCACTTTTGCAGGATGCGTTTTTTCTGCAAAACGACGCATTGTGATGGATTTAAAAAAACGCTAGTGTGAAAGTACCCTTAACCCTTAAATTTAATAGCTACAGCGCCCAAATTTTGCAAATACACACTACTAACATTAGTAGTGCGTAATATGCAAAAAAAAAATGGGAATATGACATGGTTTACTGTATGTAAACCATGTCTCATATCATGTCGGGTTTAGGAAGGAGAAATGAAAAGCCGGCAATTGAATTACTGGGTTTTCTGCTATATCGCGTTGAAGTAAATATAAATATATATATATATATATATATATATATATATATATGTGTCTCAATGACATATATATATATATAAAAATGGCGCTGAACGCGTCATACGACACCCGACTTTGGTGCGAAGATCGACGACCGCATGGCCGATCCCACACTAGGATCGGGTCGGGTTTCATGAAACCCGACTTTGCCAAAAGTCAGCGACTTTTGAAATTGTCCGATCGATTTCGCTCAACCCTTCTTCTGAGTCCTAACTGCAACACAGTATTAGCCCAAATGAATTGGATTAAGAAATGTGGACTCCTGCTTACACAACACTATTAGCACACTCTAGTTAGATGCTGCAAGGTCAATTTCACAAAGGACAGAATTCTAACTATATGACAACTTGCAGCAGCAGCAGGGGCAGTCTGTCTGTGTTGTTACACTGAGAAAATAACACCAGAAAAACAACATGTCCACTTTTTATATGGAGAGGGACATGTGACTAAGGCAGTCAATGACAGAAGCCCTTGTGTCTAGATGTTGTGGATGATTTCTGTGCCCTGATTGGCTGCCAGAATGTACACACATTAAGCTCATTTTACAAAATAAATGACACTCTGACCTATACACTCCCCCTCCCCTCAAAGAACACGTACCCCTTAATCATCATACAGAACCACTATCCTAACCAAGGTAATAGCAAAGCAATAGTGGAAATGTGACCATTTACTGAACTGTGCCCAAATTTTGCCAACTTTGAGAGAAAATTCTCTGGAATCCGAACAGGAATCCGAATGGACTACGTTTGTGCCGAATTTGAGATTGGCAAACATTTTCCAAACAAGATCGCTCATCTCTACATGTCACCTTTGCATTTTCAGGGGACATCAGGTTCAGCAGTTAGCAATAGAGAGGCTTCAATAAGACGCCTCTCCATTATCAACCCCATATTTTTATTATCAGTAAAAATCACCTAGAATAAAGTCCTTTATTTGAAATAAAAATACAAATTGTTTTACAAATTTATTGAAAAATAACAAACACAGTTATACTCACCTAACACCAATTTAATTGAAGACTTGGTCTTCTGTAACAAAATATAAAAATAAAAAACAACAATACCCCTCACCTGATCCACACCATAATCCATGTTTGTGATACGTTTTTTTCAATCTGGACAGTGCTAAGATGCAAAAGTCCAGGCTGAAAACCAAGGGAGAATGAGCTGCTGCAAGCGCAGCATCAGTGACATCATTGAGGTTACCGTGGATCACTGAGGCTGCGTTCTCATCTCACTTCAGTGTGAGACGGGCTAGCACCATGAGAAAAAGTCTCACGGTGCAGCACTTAGCTCAGTGAGTTCACCGCAGTTAACAGTGAAAAATTTTGCCAAAATCTCACAAGTATGAACCCTACTTGACAACATCACAGGACAAGTGGAAGGAGCTGGGCAAAGTGCCAGAATTGGCTACTCTAGTAGATGCGCATTTTCTGGGGCGGCTGCGGCCTGCTATTTTTAGGCTGGGGGGAATATTCATGGCCTCTTATCGTTAAATATAAAAGACTCAAGGTGCGGTACACATAAACAATTGTGTAATGGAGGGAACCATCAACACCAATGTGCACCAATAGGAAATGTAATGGACAAATCGGAACTCAGACAGGGAACACGAAGAAAAACCGAAACAAGGTCCAATATAAAGTATATATAACAATATTTATTAAAAGTATATGGCAAAATGGTACTGTGGAAAGAATACCATAAAAATCACTACACCAGGGACATATAAATGGCAATAAGAAAATTCATAAATATAACCTCAGTGGGAATTTCAAAATATATGTGCATACCTATGTATATATGCCATATAGATATAAGTAGCGGCAATACCAAATCTATAATATAAAGTGCATGTGCAACATAGAGTGGCAGCAAAACCTGATAGAAAAAAGTACTGGCACTAAGTAAGGCCAATGTGTAACATGGCGAACATGGTAACCCGTGTGATATCAAACAGTGTGCGGGCAGGAGAACAAATGAAAACAAGGCAAGAGCCACCTGGTATTTACCTGCTGTGTGAGATAGTGGTCCCTGGGTTGTGCCAAGCCCCGACACGCATTTCGGCGTCTGCCTTCGTCAGGGGGTTATATTTATGAATTTTCTTATTGCCATTTATATGTCCCTGGTGTAGTGCTTTTTATGGTATTCTTTCCACCGTACCATTTAACCATATACTTTTAATATATACTGTTATATGGCCTCTTACCGGCCTGAGAATAGCAGCCCCCAGCTGTCTTATTTTAGCTTGGCTGGTTTTCAAAAATGGGGGGGACCCCATGCTGTTTTTTAATTATTTATTTAACTAATTTTAAAAAAAGCAGAGTGAGGGCCCCACAATTCTTTATGTCCAGCCATGATAAAGCTGACAGCTTATTTTTAAACAAATGCATTTATTTATAGTACAGGCCATCAGCTGCACCTGCTCTCACTGTTATTAGTGGCAGCAGGAGTAGGCTGGTGGTATTTCTCATGGTGTCTCGCCCATCATTATTGTTAAGTAATGCTCAGTTTGTTTTTACCTGATAATTAAGCATGTAGACAGATGTATTTTGAATGGGGACAACACCTATAATCTCATAACTTTTCTAGAATAGACATTTTTGGCAAGCACCTTAGCATGCCAAATCCTAAAAGTGTGCAAAGTATACTCTGTCATTATTAGGCTCTGATTGTCATGTTCAGCGGCCATCATGTGACTGCTTATAGGTGATTTGTATACATAAGGATAAAGGGAACCTAGCAGCAAGATTATGCTGAGTAACCTACAGTGTCAGGTTGACGCCGTTATACTGATTAAAATGATAGCTTGCTTAATGAAATTTGTCTTGTGGCTGTTATTTAATCTTTATTTTCAGTTTTCAGTTAATGAGATTCTCGTGCTCGGGGGGCGGCCTGTGGGGGGTTCTTTATGTGGTGCTCTGTTTACATATTCATTTGTGTTAAGGTACCTTCACACTGAGCAACTTTAGAACGATAACAATAGCGATCCGTGACGTTGCAGCGTCCTGGATAGCCATATCGTTGTGTTTGACACGCAGCAGCGATCAGGATCCTGCTGTGACATCGCTGGTCAGAGCTAGAAGGCCAGAACTTTATTTAGTCGCTGGATCACCCGCTGACATCGCTGAATCGGCGTGTGTGACGCCGATCCAGTGATGTGTTCACGTGTAACCAGGGTAAACATCGGGTTACTAAGCACAGGGCCGCGCTTAGTAACCCGATATTTACCCTGGTTACCATTGTAAATGTAAAAAAAAAACACTACATACTTACATTCCGGTGTCTGTCGCATCCCCGGGCGTCAGCTTCCCTGCACTGTGTCAGCGCCGGCCAGCCGTAAAGCAGAGCACAGCGGTGACGTCAACGCTCTGCTTTACGGCCGGCGCTGACACAGTGCAGGGAAGCTGATGCCGGGGGACGCGACAGACACCGGAATGTAAGTATGTAGTGTTTTTTTTTGTTTTTACATTTACAATGGTAGCCAGGGTAAACATTGGGTTACTAAGGCTGGTTTCACATTTGCATTTTTTGCCGCTGCGTTTTTGCGCAAAAAATGCATGCTTTTTTTTCCTATACTTAACATTAAAAATGCATGCCTTTTTTTGCATGCGTTTTGCCCCTTTTTGCAGCCGCATGCGTCTTTTCTATGCATGCGTTGTGTTGCAGAAATGCAACATGTAGTAATTTTTAGCTGCGTTATTTTGCTGCAAAAAAGCATGCTTTTTTGCCGCAAAAAAACCTATTGCTGTCTATGTAAACGCATGCGTTTTTAAGCACATGCGTTTGGTTGCGTTAAAAACGCATTTGTTTTTATAGAAAAAAACAGAAAACACACTGATATGCCACCCCCCACCATAAAGGTGATAAATGGATCCTAACCATAACCCTAACCCTAACCCTAAAGGGATCCTAACCCTAACCCTAAAGGGATCCTAACCCTAACCCTACCCCTAGCCCTAACCCTAGGGATCCTAACCCTAACCCTAACCCTACCCCTAACCCTAACCCTAAGGGTTAAGGTTAGGATCCCTTTAGGGTTAGGGTTAGGGTTAGGGTTAGGATCCCTAGGGTTAGGGTTAGGGGTAGGGTTAGGGTTAGGGGTAGGGTTAGGGTTAGGATCCCTTTAGGGTTAGGGTTAGGATCCCTAACCCTAACCCTAACCATAGCTATTTCTGTTTATAGTGGGTTTTTTACTTGATTTTGATGATTGGCAGCTGTCACACACTTCTCATCATGCGTTTAAAAAACGCAAACGCATGAAAAAACGCATGTAAACGCATCAAAACGCTGCGTATTTTTCACAACATGGAAAAACGCATGTGTCTAAAAAATGCAGCGTTTGCACGCGTTTACATGCGTTTTTTCACCATGCATTTTTTTTAAAAACGCATGCGTTTTAAAACGCAAGTGTGAAACCAGCCTAAGTGCGGCCCTGCGCTTAGTAACCCGATGTTTACCCTGGTTACCCAGGGACTTCAGCATCGTTGGTCACTGGAGAGCTGTCTGTGTGACAGCTCTCCAGCGACCACACAACGACTAAACAGCGACGCTGCAGCGATCGGCATCGTTGTCTATATCGCTGCAGCGTCGCTTAATGTGACGGTACCTTTAGCTTATGACACGTCACTGATCCCTCAGTGAACTGTCCCCTATTTTACATACTGTATATGTTGTTATTTGAAAAAAAACTAAAAAATTACATTCATCATGCAGGTGCCTGAACAAGTACTGTACTTGTTCAGGCTCCTTACAGTTGCCTACAGAGAAAAAAAACAGGACAAAATACGCTCAGTTAAGCAGCATCTTTAACCCCTTTACCCCCAAGGGTGGTTTGCACGTTAATGACCGGGCCAATTTTTACAATTCTGACCACTGTCCCTTTATGAGGTTATAACTCTGGAACGCTTCAATGGATCCTGGTGATTCTGACATTGTTTTCTCGTGACATATTGTACTTCATGACAATGGTAAAAATTATTTGATAGTACCTGCGTTTATTTGTGAAAAAAACGGAAATTTGGCGAAAATTATGAAAATTTCGCAATTTTCCAACTTTGAATTTTTATGCAATTAAATCACAGAGATATGTCACACAAAATACTTAATAAGTAACATTTCCCACATGTCTACTTTACATCAGCACAATTTTGGAACCAAAATTTTTTTTTGTAAGGGAGTTATAAGGGTTAAAAGTTGACCAGCAATTTCTCATTTCTACAACACCATTTTATTTTAGGGACCACATCTCATTTGAAGTCATTTTGAGGGGTCTATATGATAGAAAATACCCAAGTGTGACACCATTCTAAAAACTACACCCCTCAAGGTGCTCAAAACCATATTCAAGAAGTTTATTAACCCTTCTGGTGCTTCACAGGAATTTTTTGAATGTTTAAATAAAAATGAACATTTAACTTTTTTTCACAAAAAATGTAATTCAGCTCCAATTTGTTTTATTTTACCAAGGGTAACAGGAGAAAATGGACCCCAAACATTGTTGTACAATTTGTCCTGAGTATGCCAATACCCCACATGTGGGGGTAAACCACTGTTTGGGCGCATGGCAGAGCTCGGAAGCGAAGGAGTGCCATTTGACTTTTCAATGCAAAATTGACTGGAATTGAGATGGGACGCCATGTTTCGTTTGGAGAGCCCCTGATGTGGCTAAACATTGAAACCCCCCACAAGTGACACCATTTTGGAAAGTAGACCCCCTAAGGAACTTATCTAGAGGTGTGGTGAGCACTTTGACCCAACAAGTGCTTCACAGAAGTTTATAATGTAGAACCGTAAAAATAAAAAATCATATTTTTTCACAAAAATTATCTTTTCGCCCCCAATTTTTTATTTTACCAAGGGTAAGAGAAGAAATTGGACCCCAAAAGTTGTTGTACAATTTGTCCTGAGTACGCTGATAGCCCATATGTGGGGGTAAACCACTGTTTGGGCGGATGGGAGAGCTCGGAAGGGAAGGAGCGCCGTTTGACTTTTCAATGCAAAATTGACAGGAATTGAGATGGGACGTCATGTTGCGTTTGAAGAGCCACTGATGTGCCTAAACATTGAAACCCCCCACAAGTGACACCATTTTGGAAAGTAGACCCCCTAAGGAACTTATCTAGAGGTGTGGTGAGCACTTTGACCCACCAAGTGCTTCACAGAAGTTTATAATGTAGAACCGTAAAAATAAAAAATCATATTTTTTCACAAAAATGATCTTTTTGCCCCCAATTTTTTATTTTCCCAAGGGTAAGAGAAGAAATTGGACCCCAAAAGTTGTTGTACAATTTGTCCTGAGTACACGGATACCCCATATGTGGGGGTAAACCACTGTTTGGGTGGATGGGAGAGCTCGGAAGGGAAGGAGCGCCGTTTGACTTTTCAAAGCAAAATTGACAGGAATTGAGATGGGACGCCATGTTGCGTTTGAAGAGCCACTGACGTGCCTAAACATTGAAACCCCCCACAAATGACACCATTTTGGAAAGTAGACCCCCTAAGGAACTTATCTAGAGGTGTGGTGAGCACTTTGACCCACCAAGTGCTTCACAGAAGTTTATAATGCAGAGCCGTAAAAATAAAACAAAATTTTTTTCCCACAAAAATTATTTTTTTAGCCCCCAGTTTTGTATTTTCCTGAGGGTAACAGGAGAAATTGGACCCCAAAATTTGTTGCCCAATTTGTCCTGAGTGCGATGATACACCATATGTGGGGGGAACCACTGTTTGGGCACATGGGAGGGCTCAGAAGGGAAGGAGTGCCATTTGAATGCAGACTTAGATGGAATGGTCTGCAGGCGTCACATTACGTTTGCAGAGCCCCTAATGTACCTAAACAGTAGAAACCCCCCACAAGTGACACCATTTTGGAAAGTAGACCCCCTTAGGAACTTATCTAGATGTGTGCTGAGCGCTTTGACCCACCAAGGGCTTCACAGAAGTTTATAATGGAGAGCCGTAAAAATAAAACAAAAATTTTTTCCCACAAAAATTATTTTTTAGCCCCCAGTTTTGTATTTTCCCGAGGGTAAAAGGAGAAATTCGACCCCACAATTTGTTGTCCATTTGTCCTGAGTGCGCTGATACCCCATATGTGGGGGGGAACCACTGTTTGGGCGCATGGGAGGGCTCGGAAGGGAAGGAGCTCCATTTGGAATGAGGACTTAGATGGAATGGTCTGCAGGTGTCACATTGCATTTGCAGAGCCCCTAATGTACCTAAACAGTAGAAACCTCCCACAAGTGACACCATTTTGGAAACTAGACCCCCTAAGGAACTCATCTAGATGTGTTGTGATAGCTTTGAACCCCCAAGTGTTTCACTACAGTTTGTAACGCAGAACCGTGAAAATTAAAAAAAAAAATCTTTCCCCCCAAAATTATTTTTTAGCCCCCAGTTTTGTATTTTCCCGAGGGTAAGAGGAGAAATTCGACCCCAAAAGTTGTTGTCCAATTTGTCCTGAGTACGCTGATACCCCGTATGTTGGGGGAAACCAACGTTTGAGCGCATGGCAGAGCTCGGAAGGGAAGGAGCGCCATTTGGAATGCAGACTTAGATGGAATGGTCTGCAGACGTCACATTGCGTTTGCAGAACCCCTAATGTACCTAAACAGTAGAAACCCCCCACAAGTGACTCCATATTGGAAACTAGACCCCCCAGGGAACTAATCTAGATGTGTTGTGAGAACTTTGAACCCCCAAGTGTTTCACTACAGTTTATAACGCAGAGCCGTGAAAATAAAAAATCTTTTTTTTTCCCACAAAAAATATGTTTTAGCCCCGAGTTTTGTATTTTCCCAAGGGTAGCAGGAGAAATTGGACCCCAAAAGTTGTTGTCCTATTTGTCCTGAGTACGCTGATACCCCATATGTTGGGGTAAACCCCTGTTTGGGCACACGGGAGAGCTCGGAAGGGAAGAAGCACTGTTTTACTTTTTCAACGCAGAATTGGCTGGAATTGAGATCGGACGCCATGTCGCGTTTGGAGAGCCCCTGATGTGCCTAAACAGTGGAAACCCCCCAATTATAACTGAAACCCTAATCCAAACACATCCCTAACCCTAATCCCAACAGTAACCCTAACCACACCTCTAACCCTCACACACCCCTAACCCTAATCCCAACCCTATTCCCAACCGTAAATGTAATCTAAACCCTAACTGTAACTTTAGCCCCAACCCAAACTGTAGCCCTAGCCCTAACCCTAGCCCTAACCCTAATCCTAACCCTAGCCCTAACCCTAGCCCTAACCCTAACCCTAGCCCTAACCCTAACCCTAGCCCTAACCCTAACCCTAACCCTAGCCCTAACCCTAGCCCTAACCCTAGCCCTAGCCCTAACCCTAGCCCTAACTCTAACCCTAGCCCTAATGGGAAAATGGAAATAAATACATTTTTTTAATTTTTCCCTAACTAAGGGGGTGATGAAGGGGGGTTTGATTTACTTTTATAGCGGGTTTTTTAGCGGATTTTTATGATTGGCAGCCGTCACACACTGAAAGACGCCTTTTTATTGCAAAAAATATTTTTTGCGTTACCACATTTTCAGAGCTATAATTTTTCTATATTCTGGTCCACAGAGTCATGTGAGGTCTTGGTTTTTGCGGGACGAGTTGATGTTTTTATTGGTAACATTTTCGGGCACGTGACATTTTTTGATCGCTTTTTATTCCGATTTTTGTTTGGCAGAATGACCAAAAACCAGCTATTCATGAATTTCTTTTGGGGGAGGCGTTTATACCGTTCCGCGTTTGGTAAAATTGATGAAGCAGTTTTATTCTTCGGGTCAGTACGATTACAGCGACACCTCATTTATATCATTTTTTTATGTTTTGGCGCTTTCATACGATAAAAACTATTTTATAGAAAAAATAATTATTTTTGCATCGCTTTATTCTCAGGACTATAACTTTTTTATTTTTTTGCTGATGATGCTGTATGGCGGCTCGTTTTTTGCGGGACAAGATGACGTTTTCAGCGGTACCATGGTTAGTTATATCTGTCTTTTTGATCGCGTGTTATTCCACTTTTTGTTCGGCGGTATGATAATAAAGCGTTGTTTTTTGCCTCGTTTTTTTTTTTTTTTTCTTACGGTGTTTACTGAAGGGGTTAACTAGTGGGCCAGTTTTATAGGTCGGGCCGTTACGGACGCGGCGATACTAAATATGTGTACTTTTATTGTTTTTTTTTATTATTTAGATAAAGAAATGTATTTATGGGAATAATATTTTTATTTTTTTTTCATTATTTTGGAATATTTTTTTTTATTTTTTTTTACACATTTGAAATTTTTTTTTTTTACTTTTTTACTTTGTCCCAGGGGGGGACATCACAGATCAGTGATCTGACAGTTTGCACAGCACTCTGTCAGATCACTGATCTGATAGGAGTGCAGGCTGCTTCACAGTGCCTGCTCTGAGCAGGCTCTGTGAAGCCACCTCCCTCCCTGCAGGACCCGGATCCGCGGCCATCTTGGATCCGGGGCTGGAGGGAGCAGGGAGGGAGGTGAGACCCTCGCAGCAACGCGATCACATCGCGTTGCTGCGGGGGGCTCAGGGAAGCCCGCAGGGAGCCCCCTCCCTGCGCGGTGCTTCCCTGTACCGCCGGCACATCGCGATCATCTTTGATCGCGGTGTGCCGGGGGTTAATGTGCCGGGGGCGGTCCGTGACCGCTCCTGGCACATAGTGCCGGATGTCAGCTGCGATAAACAGCTGACACCCGGCCGCGATCGGCGGCGCTCCCCCCGTGAGCGCTGCCGATCGCATATGACGTACTATTGCGTCCTTGGGAAGTAAAGCCCACCCCACATGGACGCAATAGTACGTCTAATGGCAGAAAGGGGTTAAATACAAAAGGGGTATCAGTTTCAAGATATTATGTCCGCATAGACAATTAAATGCAGCATATTTTCTGTACACAATAAATTCTCAATTTATGCTGTTTAGGAACATGGCCCAACTAAGACTTTGAAGCCCTACCGTATACAGCAGGCATTTCCCCCCGCTCAAGAGTTCATCTGATTTCAGGCTGTGAGGGAGCGCAGCTTCAGTGATGGCACCGCAAGTCACCGATGCAAGCATCAGCAGCTTCTCATTCATTCCCCAGTAGTTTACAGCCGGGATGGTCACATTAGCTCTGCTCCTGATTGTAAACTGTATATACCCCAGATATGGATTACAGCATGGGACTGACTGAACACCGGACAGGTATGGGTATATTGTTGGTTTTTTATTTTTTATTTTTTACAGGAGATCGAGAGAGTCGCATGGATTAGCAGTAGCAATAAAACAGTCAAACTGTGTTTACTGTTTTATTTCATTAAAATACTTTTTTCTGGCTGTGTCTTTTTTTTAACCCATTAGGAACTATAGGATTAGTAATGGATA
The DNA here is from genome assembly GCF_032444005.1 of Ranitomeya imitator. Lineage (NCBI taxonomy): Eukaryota > Metazoa > Chordata > Amphibia > Anura > Dendrobatidae > Ranitomeya > Ranitomeya imitator. The sequence continues at coordinate 393,055,563 of NC_091285.1, read as the reverse complement.
GGTGTCTTATTGACACCTTTCCATTACTAAGCTGCCTTGATGTCACCTTACAATACAAAGGTGACATCAACCCCACAACTATTACCCCACTTGCCACGGCTACAGGGTAAGGTTCTTCAAAGTAGCCACCTTTTGCTTTGATGACTGCTTTGCACACTCTTGGCATTCTCTTGATGAGCTTCAAGAGGTAGTCTCCGGAAATGGTTTTCATTTCAGAGGTGTGCCCTTCCCGGGTTTAATAAGTGGGATTTATTTATTTATTTATTTTTTCTCAGTCCGTCAGCTGAGAAAAGAATTGCAGAGGAAATGTCACCCATTGAATAACATTTGTCCGAGTGCAATCCAATTTTTTATGAGCCCTAACCCTGCAGCATGCAGACTGAATACAAGCTGCTTTAAATATCCTCCTGTACTGGTCTTCGTATTTCACTGGTATTTAGTCTGGGATGGGATGAACTTATGAAAAATCATCCAGACTATTTCATCCAGAAAATAGGGATGATTGTCATCCGTATTGTGATTTGTGCTGTGTGCCACACGTGTATCCATATTTTATGTCCATATGACATCCAAGTGGCATCTGTATTCATATATCAATATTTTAACCGCTTAGTGACAGAGCCAATTTGGTACTTAATGACCGAGCCAATTTTTGCAATTCTGACCACTGTCACTTTATGAGGTTGTAACTCTGGAACGCTTCAACAGATCCCGCTGATTCTGAGATTGTTTTTTCGTGACATATTGTACTTCATGTTAGTGGTAACATTTCTTCGATATTACTTGCGATTATTTATGAAAAAAACGGAAATATGGCGAAAATTTTTAAAATTTTGCAATTTTCAAATTTTATATTTTTATGCCCTTAAATCAGAGAGATATGTCACAAAAAATAGTTAATAAATAACATTTCCCACATGTCTACTTTACATCAGCACAATTTTGGAAACAAAATTTTTTTTTGTTAGGGAGTTATAGGGGTTAAAAGTTGACCAGCAATTTCTCATTTTTACAACACCATTTTTTTTTAGGGACCACATCACATTTGAAGTCATTTTGAGGGGTCTATATGATAGAAAATACCCAAGTTTGACACCATTCTAAAAACTACACCCCTCAAGGTTTACAAAACCACATTCAAGAAGTTTATTAACCCTTTACGTGCTTCACAGGAACTGAAACAATGTGGAAGGAAAAAATGAACATTTAACTTTTTTTTGCAAACATCTTAATTCAGAACCATTTTTTTTATTTTCACAAGTGTAAAAACAGAAATGTAACCATAAATTTTGTTATGCAATTTCTCCTGAATACGCCAATACCCCATATGTGGGGGTAAACCACTTTTTGGGCGCACCGCAGAACTTAGAAGTGAAGGAGCGCCGTTTGACTTTTTCAATGCAGAATTGGCTGGAATTGAGATCGGATGCCATGTCGTGTTTGGAGAGCCCCTGATGTACCTAAACAGTGGAAACTCCCCACAAGTGACACCATTTTGGAAACTAGACCCCTTATGGAACTTATCTAGATGTGTGGTGAGCACTTTGAACCCCCAAGTGCTTCACAGAAGTTTATAACGTAGAGCCGTGAAAATAAAAAATCGCTTTTGTTTACACAAAAATGATCTTTTCGCCCACAAATTCTTATTTTCACAAGGGTAACAGGAGAAATTAGACCACAAAAGTTGTTGTGCGATTTCTCCTGAATACGTCGATACCCCATATGTGAGGGTAAACCACTGTTTGGGTGCACCGCAGAGCTTGGAAGTGAAGGAACGCCGTTTTACTTTTTCAATGTAGAATTGGCTGGAATTGAGATTGGACGCCATGTCGCGTTTGGAGAGCCCCTGATGTGCCTAAACAGTGGAAACCCCCCACAAGAGACACCATTTTGGAAACTAGACCCCTTAAGGAACTTATCTAGATGTGTGGTGAGCACTTTGAACCCCCATGTACTTCACAGAAGTTTATAACGTAGAGCCGTGAAAAAAAAAATCGCATTTTTTCTACAAAAATGATTTTTTTGCCCACAAATTTTTATTTTCACAAGGGTAACAGGAGAAATTAGACCACTAAAGTTGTTGTTCAATTTGTCCTGAGTATGCTGGTACCCCATATGTGGGGGTAAACCACTGTTTGGGCGCAAGGCAGAGCTCGGAAGGAAGGAGCGCCGTTTTGGAATGCAGACTTTGATAGAATGGTCTGCGGGAATTATGTTGCGTTTGCAGAGCCCCTGATGTACCTAACCAGTAGAAACCCTCCACAAGTGACCCCATTTTGGAAACTAGACCCCCCAAGGAACTTATCTAGATGTGTGGTGAGAACTTTGAATGCCCAAGTGCTTCACAGAAGTTTAGAATGCAGAGTCGTGAAAATAAAAAATATTTTTTTTTCCACAAAAAAGATATTGTAGCCCCCAAGTTTTTATTTTCACAAGGGTAACAGGAGAAATTGGACTGCAATAGTTGTTGTCCAATTTATCCCGAGTACGCTGATGCGCCATATGTGGGGTAAACAACTGTTTGGGCGCACGGCAGAACTCGGAAGGGAAGGAGCGCCTTTTTGGAATACAGACTTTGATAGAATGGTCTGTGGGCATTATGTTGCGATTGCAGAGCCCCTGATGTACCTAAACTGTAGTAACCCCCCACAAGTGACCCCATTTTGGAAACTAGACCCCCCAAGGAACTTATCTAGATGTGTGGTGAGAACTTTGAATGCCCAAGTGCTTCACAGAAGTTTAGAATGCAGAGTCGTGAAAATAAAAAATATTTTTTTTTCACAAAAAAGATATTGTAGCCCCCAAGTTTTTATTTTCACAAGGGTAACAGGAGAAATTAGACCACTAAAGTTGTTGTCCAATTTGTCCTGAGTATGCTGGTACCCCATATGTGGGGGTAAACCACTGTTTGGGCGCAAGGCAGAGCTCGGAAGGAAGGAGCGCCGTTTTGGAATGCAGACTTTGATAGAATGGTCTGCGGGAATTATGTTGCGTTTGCAGAGCCCCTGATGTACCTAACCAGTAGAAACCGTCCACAAGTGACCCCATTTTGGAAACTAGACCCCCCAAGGAACTTATCTAGATGTGTGGTTAGAACTTTGAATGCCCAAGTGCTTCACAGAAGTTTAGAATGCAGAGTCGTGAAAATAAATTTTTTTTTTTTTCCACAAAACAGATATTGTAGCCCCCAAGTTTTTATTTTCACAAGGGTAACAGGAGAAATTGGACTGCAATAGTTGTTGTCCAATTTATCCCGAGTACGCTGATGCGCCATATGTGGGGTAAACAACTGTTTGGGCGCACGGCAGAACTCGGAAGGGAAGGAGCGCCTTTTTGGAATGCAGACTTTGATAGAATGGTCTGTGGGCATTATGTTGCGATTGCAGAGCCCCTGATGTACCTAAACTGTAGTAACCCCCCACAAGTGACCCCATTTTGGAAACTAGACCCCCCAAGGAACTTATCTAGATGTGTGGTGAGAACTTTGAATGCCCAAGTGCTTCACAGAAGTTTAGAATGCAGAGTCGTGAAAATAAAAAAAAATTTTTTTCACAAAAAAGATATTGTAGCCCCCAAGTTTTTATTTTCACAAGGGTAACAGGAGAAATTGGACAACTATAGTTGTTGTTCAATTTACCCAGAGTATGCTGATGCCCCATATGTGGGGGTAAACCACTGTTTGGGCGCACGGCAGAGCTCGGAAGGGAAGGAGCGCCGTTTTGGAATGCAGACTTAGATAGAATGGTCTGTGGGCGTTATGTTGCGTTTGCAGAGCCCCTGATGTACCTAAACAGTAGTAACCCCCCACAAGTGACCCCGTTTTGGAAACTAGACCCCCCAAGGAACTTATATAGATGTGTGGTGAGAACTTTGAATGCCCAAGTGCTTCACAGAAATTTATAATGCAGAGTCATAAAAAAAATATATATATATTTTTCCACAAAAAAGATTTTGTAGCCCCCAAGTTTTTATTTTCACAAGGGTAACAAGAGAAATTGGAATGCAGAAGTTGTTGTCCAATTTATCCCGAGTACGCTGATGCCCCATATGTGGCGGTAACCCACTGTTTGGGCGCACGGCAGAGCTCAGAAGGGAGGGAGCACCATTTGACTTTTAGAGCGCAAAATTGGCTGTCGTGTTTGGAGACCCCCTGATGTACCTAAACAGTGGAAACCCCCCAATTCTAGCTCCAACCCTAACCCCAACACACCCCTAACCCTAATCCCAACCTGATCCATAATCCTAATCACTAACCCTAACCATAATCACAACCCTTACCCCAAAACAACCCTAATGTTAACCCTAACCATAACCCTAATCAAAACCCTAAATCCAACACACCCCTAATCCTAATCTCAACCCTAACCTCAAACCTAACCCTAATCCCAATACACCCCTAATCACAACCCTAACCTTAACCCTTATCCCAAACCTAACCCTAATCCCAAGCGTAACCCTAATGCCAACCTTAACCCTAATACCAACCCTAATCCAAACCCTAACCCTAATCCCAACTCTAACCCCAACTTTAGCCCCAACCCTAGCCCTAACTTTAGCCCTAACCCTAACCCTAGCCCTAACCCTAGCCCTAACCCTAACCCTAGCCCTAGCCCTAACCCTAACCCTAGCCCTAACCCTAACCCTAGCCCTAACCCTAGCCATAGCCCTAGCCCTAACCCTAGCCCTAACCCTAACCCTAGCCCTAACCCTAGCCCTAACCCTAACCCTAGCCCTAACCCTAACCCTAGCCCTAACCCTAACCCTAGCCCTAACCCTAGCCCTAACCCTAACCCTAGCCCTAACCCTAGCCCTAACCCTAACCCTAGCCCTAACCCTAGCCCTAACCCCAACCCTAGCCCTAACCCTAGCCCTAACCCTAGCCCTAACCCTAGCTCTAGCCCTAACCCTAACCCTAGCCCTAACCCTAGCCCTAACCCTAACCCTAATTTTAGCCCCAACTGCTGTTCTCCTGCCGACCAGCAGATGGAGACAGATGGCGGGCGCACTGCGCATGCGCCCGCCATTTTCTTTTGCCGGCGGACAGGAGGAGAAGCAGGAGGATCCAGGGACACAGGTGAGTATGATAGGGTCCCCGAATCCCCCTATTTCTCTGTCCTCTGATGTGCGATCATATCAGAGGACAGAGAATTACACTTTACTTTTTTTTTGCGGTCGCCGGTAAACAGTTAATTACTGGCGATCGCAAAACAGGGGTCGGTAAAACGGACCCCGATCATGCTCTTTGGGGTCTCGGCTACCCCCGGCAGCCGAGACCCCAAAGATTCTCGCGGGGCCGGCCGGCGGGCGCAGTGCGCATGCTCCCGCCGGGAGCCACGAGGAGCACCGGGGGAGATAGGTGAGTATTGGGGGGCTACCTGGGACCCCTTTTCTCTGTCCTCCGTTGTGCGATCACATCGGAGGACAGAGAAATTAAAAAGAGATCGCGTTTTTTTTTTTTTTGCGATCGCCGGTAAACGGTTAATTACCGGCGATCGCAAATGCGGGGTGGGTAAAACCCCCCCCGAATCATTTTCTCTGGGGTCTCGGCTACCCCCGGCAGCCGAGACCCCGGAGAAAATCCAACTCTGGGGGGCGCTATTTACTTTTTCCACAGCGCCGTTAATTAACGGCGCTGTGGTTTAAGTACCCTTAGCGGCCGCCGTTAAATGGCGTATCGGCGGTCGCTAAGGGGTTAAAATGTAAATGATCAAACACAATTTTCTTTGCTAATAATTGCAATTGTATTTGTAAAAATCAGATACAATATCGATGATCAATATGGGATCCAATATTGTTTGCACACCCATAGCTTGAATTGGAATAGTGCACACTGACATTTTTTTCCACGTGGATACTCGGACCATGTGCAAAAACTGCTATCAGAGCAGCACTATTAGATTCCAATGACCAGTGTGCTATTCGATTTTTACTCAGACAACGACATCCATAAAATATACTGATCTGAATGAACCCTTATATTGTCATATATGAAATTGCTTACATCTCCAACTAAAACTTAACTTCAGGTGATTATCCTTCATTTTTTCATGTTGCAGATTTAAAAGTTGTCACTAAGGGCAGGTGCAGGTGCACAACATGGATGGAGAGAAAAACGGTCTGATTATGCTGATCAGACTCCGATCAAGCTTTGATTAGAGTGGATCAGATTTTCTTGGAAGTGGAAAAAAAAGTTTCTCCACTTCTTCATTCAGTCAGTCCGTGAAATTTGGACCCCACTCGGATGTTATACGAGTGCAGTCTGATGATCTCAACAGACCCACAGTCTTGCACTGCACTAGGACCAAAATTGGACATGTCACCAATGTCAAAATCAGACATGTCCCTAATGCCAAAATTGGATGTCACCAATGCCAAAACTTGACATGTCACCAATGCCAAAATTGGGCATGTTACCAATGCCAAAATGGAACATGACACCAATGCCAAGATTGGACATGTCACCAATGTCAAAATAGAACATGTCACCAATGCCAAAATCGAACATGTCACCAATGCCAAAATCGGACATGTCACCAATACCAAAATCGAACATGTTACCAATGCCAAAATTGGACATGTTACCAAACCCAAAATCGGACATGTAACTATGGCAAGATCCAACATGTCACCAATGCCAAAATCCGACATGTCACCAATGCCAAAATCCGACATGTCATCAATGCCAAAATCCAACATGTCACCAATGTCAAAATCGGACATGTCACCAATGTCAAAATCGAACATGTCACCATTATTATTATTTATTATTATTAATGCCAAAATCCAACATGTCACCAATGTCAAAATCCAATAGACATAGAACAGGACATATAACAGAGATAGCAGTACATAAAATTAACCAATCCAATATGCCTTTCAAGTATCACTTAGGATATTCTATGGTTCTTTGCCAAACAATATGGGCGGCCTTGTAGAAAGACCTAACTATAACATACCTAGAGCTCGGCTGCAGATTATGAGACAGATGGAGACACAGAGAGAGTTTGTAAGAAACTAATTTGAGATTGTCTGTGTGTCCTTGGTCTCAGGTCTGCGGCTTGCCGGGCTTCAGGTATTGGTGGTCTTCCATTTCGGCTGCTCACCCAGGGACACCAGAATGTTAGGGTGGTCTTCAAGTCAGACTCTCAGGAATATTGGATGGCTGCCAGATGTGAGGATGCTTAAGCAATGATGGACAGAGACAGACAAATTCTGTTCAGATGACATAAATTTAATGGTCCCAGACAGTAAGTTATATACACTTTTGAGTAGGCGTATACATTATGTTCGTGCGCGAATCAGCTGTTTATTACATATGAAATCATCATTAATTCCACTAAGTGCTTCTTACATAAGAGGTAACCTGCGGACAGACACGTACGGTCCTAAAGTTCATCTGATTAACCTCACCCTCGTCAGCAATTCTAATTGATAATCAATAGTAATGACATAGCAGAGCTAGGCATGTCCGGGCATATTCTGTTAGACTAAAAAATATATATGTGAATTATAAGAATATATCAAGGTGGTCCCTGATTTCCCCATCATAACCAATGTCAAAATCGGACATATCACCAATGTAAAAATCGGACATGTTACCAATGCCAAAATCGGTCATGTCACTAATGCCAAAATTGGATGTCACCAATGCCAAAATCGGACATGTACGCAGCCCCATAGGTAATAGTGCTTTCTGTCAAAACCAAGGATAGTGCTTGTCTGGTATAAACATGTGCACGAGCCCTTAGTCAATGGTTGTATACACTTCTGCTTCTATAACTGCTTTGCTTATGTATCTATAGAGCAGCTTTTATTTAAAAATAAAACCCCTAATATATAAAAAGTGAAACATTTGTAAACATTTTAAACAGAGACTTTGACATTTGCGCTGAATTTTGTCCCTGTTTGCTGTAATCTTTTGGGCATTGCCATGCACACACATACAAATGCACACAGGGTCTCTCTATTTTGTATCCACATAAAGATTCATATTTGCTAGTGAAGCAGCGGACCATAGTTTGTGTCCAGTTTAATCAAATCAGAACAGTAAGCATATCTGTGGGGTTTTTGAGTTACTAGAAATTCTGAATCCAATTGCACACTGCTGGACTGAAAGACTGCATTAGCAGCAGCTGCTTTGCTGGAAATGATGGTAGTATTTGTCAGCCTAGAAGAGTCTTGAGGCTGCTTCTGAGAGATAGAAGGAGGCAACTGATAAGAAGAGCATCAGAAGGGCAGTTAATTGCCTCCAGTCTCTCGGTGCCGGGAATATTTAAAATCTATGGGATTAAAGGCAGATTAAAACTGTGGAAGCAGGGGCCCAATAGCGCTGAAAGATCCTAATCAGCAAGGGTAATGGCAGAGAAAAAATGAACGTTGCAAATAAAATGACAGATAGGAAATTCAGATCTGCTTCTAATGCTCAGAGTTCCATCTTGTAAGCACAATTCATCTACGTGTAAATCATTTTTTTGGCTTCAAGCTTATCAGGCAATCGTTGAATTAAAAATGCTCTTTCCTTGGAGGATTAAAGAGGTTGATTGAAGTCACTGTGAAAACTGGTTAATAAGTCTGGAAATGTCAGGAGGGTGCTTTATAGAAACTCAGTGTACTTTTAATATCAGCTCTCTAAAACAGGAAGTTTGAAAGCTGCTCTATATTGGGAAATGTATTTGAATGTACTTTTCTCTCCTCTATGCTGGTCGTACTGTATGCTCCATTTTAACCCCTTAATGACCGCCAATACGTCTTTTAACTGACCTGAGATATAAGAGAATAGTATCCCCATACAGGTGACAATCCAGCATCTGTCAGTTGTACACTATAGCTGACAACTTGCTGTACCAGCCACGATCAGTATTTGCACCATCTAAATCTGTTTAACCCCTTAGATGCTGCTGTCAATTGTGACTACATCATTATAAATGGTTAACAGAGCGTGGGGGCTTCTTCTTTGTCCCAATTGGTACCCTCATATCATGATTTTGTTGTCCTGATGTTTGCCATGGCAATTCATGGCCAAATAGCGGCCTTAGAGTCTGACGGCTGTAGTAATCTGTTTAGAAGTTAGAGACATTTAGGTGGTAAAAATACACATTTTCATTTCTGTCATACCACTTTGCATTAATTCCTGTAAAGCACCTGAAGGGTTAATAAACTACCTGACAGCAGTTTTCAATATGTTTAGGGGTGCTGTCTTTAAAATGGTATCACGTTTGTGGGTTTCCCAATATATGGGGCCCCTAAAGTCAGTATAAACATGGATAAGTCCCTAAAAAAATAAATTTTGTAAATTTCTTTGAAAAAATGAAAAATTGCTGCTACATTTTTAAACCTCCTAAACTGCTAACAAAATAAAATAATATTTTACAAACGGTCCTGATGTAAAGTAGACATGTGGGCGAAATGTTATTTATTAATGGTTTGCTGTGTTATGGCCATCTGGATTAAAGGGATAATCATTCAAATTTAGAAAATTGCTAATTTTTTAACATTTTTCTCAAATTTTTGATATTTTTTATAAATAAACACAAAAAATGTTGAACAAAATTTACCATTATCCTAAAGTATAATGTGTCACGAAAAAACAATCTCAAAATCACTGGGATTTGTTGAAGCGTTGCAGAGTTATTACCACATAAAGTGACACTGGTCAGATTTCAAAAATTTGGCTCGGTCACTAAGGGGTTAAACTTGTTATATGCCTTTGGAAAGCAACGAGGATGCAAAATGGCTTTTCAGCGTGGGCGAATGGCTTTGAGATTAGCATTGTATCACACAGTGCATTGTTAGAAATAAACTTATTATCTTTTGATGGCTCAAAACACAAGGGATGAATAATAATATTTAATTTTTATAAAGCACTCCTTTAATTGAAAAAAACATTTTTGCAATTAGAATGTAGAGTAGGAATGCTGTTAGAGTGAAAACCCAGCAACATATTTCAGTCCCTCAAATCCCAGTGGACAAATGAATAAATGATCTTGTTATTAGCTCCCACTGCTTCCCAGGACTCTCATATATGCGTTTGTGCAGTTAGTATCTGGAAGAGTGGGGAGTTAACACGCACTGTCCCAAGGGGACCATTTACAAGGACATGAATTAAGAGTTCTGGAAGCGCGGTAACTGCCTCTTCAGTGTCACCCAGCATTGTTGGCTTATCACCACTCACTGACTTGTGCAAAACAGTAATAAAACAAACAGGAAAGGAGAAACGTAAGGCTGCAAAGAAAACACATTTCCTTATGTGAACTGATTTGAAAACCTCAAGTAAATGGGAGTTTTAAAAGATGCACGTATAATATATTCGATAACACAAACCTATACAGTAATAGTCAAATTAGTCCCTTACAAACTCAAATGATCAAGCAGACCAGTGCCAGACTATTACATCACTACCTGGTGCAAAAATGCAGTTTGTTACTCCAGCCCTGTATATACGTTTCCTTTCCAATACATAATGACTTGCTGTTCATCTCCACGTCCCCGATAACATGTCCCACCAGAACTTTCAGCTAAGGTCCTTTAGAAGCAGTTCAATTTCGTTATTTGGCAGGCAATTTGTTGGAGTTGCCATGATGGCACAACTCTACTGGCTCAAACTGACCACACAGAGGAATTATGGGCAGCTGTGGGGCTCAGTGGTTAGCACTGCTCCTAAGCAGTGCTTGGTCAAATAGTTGCACTGTTACATAGTGCACTGGGGTTACACACAGGTGCTTAGAATATCATCAAAAAGTTAATTTATTTCAGTGCTTCAATTCAAAAAGTGAAACTCATATATTATAAAGTCATTACAAATAAAGATGAGGGGCACCAGGCCCAATAACGCAGACGAGCTGAAGGCTGCTATCAAAGTAACCTGGGCTTCCATAACACCTCAGCAGTGCCACAGGCTGATCGTCTCTATGCCACGCTGCATTGATGCAGTAATTGATGCAAAAAGAGCCCCGAACAAGTATTGAGTGCATTTACTAAACATACATTTCAGTAGGCCAACATTTCGGATTTAAAAAAAAAATTTCAAGCTGGTGTTGTAAACAATAATCATCAACATTAACAGAACTAAACACTTGAAATAGATCACTCTGTAATGACTATATAATATATGACTGACAGAAAAAAGACTGGCACATCCAAACTAGTGTGAATAGGTGCATACCAGCAGCAGCTACCTCCATATACAATATACAAAAAAAGGTTGCACTCTATCGTGCCAAAACACGTCAAATATGAAATACATGAAATATGAATAGCAAAATTGCTTTTTGAACATTAGGAAAAATTTTTTTGAGATGCTCAGCACAGAATTTGGCCAAATAGTGTGAGCCCATCAACCATCGTCAAGGTGGTCTCATTTAAAAACTGATGGGTACCTGACCTCCCTGTCCAAATATGAACACTTACCGAATGCTAATGTCTGCATGCTTGGGTGAATATGGACACCTCTCTCAGCAAAGCCTACATATGGGTTGGCCGGAACCAAGTGTGAATAGATGTAATTAAAAACCAGATGGTGAGGGGAGGAGTGCTCAGTCAATAAGCTAACATACAACTGACGGAAAAAAGACTGGCACATCCAAACTAGTGTGAATAGGTGCATACCAGGAGCAGCTACCTCCATATACAATATACAAAAAAAGGTTGCACTCTATCGTGCCAAAACACGTAAAATATGAAATATATGAAATATGAATAGCAAAATTGCTTTTTGAACATTATGAAAACAATTTTTGAGATGCTCAGCACAGAATTTGGCCAAATAGTGTGAGCCCATCAACCATCGTCAAGGTGGTCTCATTAAAAAACTGATGAGTAGCTGACCTCCCTGTCCAAATGTGAACACTTACCGAAGGCTAATGTCTGCATGCTTGGGTGAATATGGACACCTCTCTCAGCAAAGCCTACATATGGGTTGGCTGGAACCAAGTGTGGATAGATGTAATTAAAAACCAGATGGTGAGGGGAGGAGTGCTCAGTCAATAACCTAACATACAACTGACAGAAAAAAGACTGGCACATCCAAACTAGTGTGAATAGGTGCATACCAGGAGCAGCTACCTCCATATACAATATACAAAAAAAAATGTGTTCACATTTGGACAGGGAGGTCAGGTACCCTTCAGTTTTTTAATGAAACCACCTTGACGATGGTTGATGGGCTCACACTATTTGGCCAAATTCTGTGCTGAGCGTCTCAAAAAATTTTTTCCCAATGTTCAAAAAGCAATTTTGTTATTCATATTTCATGTATTTCATATTTGATGTGTTTGTTAGGGGTCGAGTTCCCGCTTCTGCACAGGGGGAATCTCGAGCCACTTCCGCTGCGGTCCCCCATTCTTGTCCAGCCGCAGTGGAGCCTGCTCAGCAAGGACGTCGGTCCCAGCGTCTTGCTCATTCTCACTCTGTTCTGAGAGTTAGTGCTGCTTCTCCAGTCTCTGCCTTTAAAGTCCGTGCTGGTCAGCAGCGAGCGGACTTCTCTGGGACTAAGTCCTTGTCTGCATGTACTGAGCATGCCCAGCGTAAGGTCTCCCGTTGGAGATCGAGGGTCATGTGCTCAGGCTCTGCAGCACATTCCATTGGTCCTCTTGGCAGGTCCTAGAAGGGCAAAAGTGCTGTGGCCACTTCCTGTGCTGCTGCTATATAAACTGCGCATGACCGCACGGCCATGCGCTAGTATTGTCTTACAATTGCTTATGTGTGTATGTTGTGAGTGCAAGTCGTCCTTGGAAACCCCTACCCTATTGAATGTCTGTTCGCGGAAGGTGTATGGCTGCTACCTAGCGCCCGACTTAGCCTACAGCACTAACACACATCACAGCGTCCTGTAGCTGTGCCTGCCAGTACGGCGCCGTGCGCCTGCCTTGCGCTTTCCATACCCGAGTCTGGGTGGTTAGTGGCGTCCGTTAGTGCGGCATCGCTCGCACTCTTGTGCACATAGATTGCTTAAGGTTCTCTACACACCCAGTTGCGGTGTTACGCCAGCAAGGGTCTAATCGGGCTCCAATCCCTTCGGGGGTTAAGTCCGCTGACCACTTGCTCGCGCACTAGTGCGGTACTGCGGTCCTGTGAATTAACAGGATTGCTTTCTTCACGCTGGGTGAGGTTTAACCCACGCGTATATACTTTAGTGTACCGCCATATTGTCTGCTAATTGCTAGCAGCAGGTTCTCACCTGCACGGTGGACCCCGGACTGCGAACGCACCTTTATCATCTGTCTTGGTGCGTTCCGCCAGTCCTAACAGAATACTAGCGCCAGGGTCTGGCTAGTAAAATGGCGGACGATCAGCGTTTACAGCGGTACATCCAGCAGCTGGAGGGAAGGTTGGCGGCTTTTGAGCGTTCAACCTCAGCTGTGGATGTTACTGCTGTCGCTGTTCAGGCTGCAAGTGTGGCTGCAGCTACCTTGTCCACTGCCGCTCCTGTACCGACGCTATCTCGCCTCCCGCTACCAGAGAAATTTTCTGGTGACAGTAAGGCCTGTAGGGGTTTCGTGAGTCAGTGCTCAATACATCTCGAGCTTCTGGCCTCTCGTTTCCCTACAGAGCGGGCTAAGGTGGGCTTTATAATTTCCTTATTGTCGGACAGGGCGTTGCAGTGGGCTACGCCGCTGTGGGAGCGTGGCGATCATGTGGTGCAGAGTTCTCCGTTATTCCTGAGCACTCTGAAACAGGTCTTTCTAGGACCTCGTGTCACCCATGACACGGCGCTCCAACTGTTGGCACTGACTCAGGGCTCGTCCTTGGTCAGCCTTTTTGCCGTCCAATTCCGCACTCTGGCATCTGAGCTGGAGTGGTCAGATAAAGCCCTTATCCCTATATTTTGGAGGGGGCTGGCTGACCACGTTAAGGACGCTCTGGCCACTAGGGAGATTCCCGCCACACTGGAGGAGTTAATAGCAGTATCTACTCGCATTGACCGCCGTTTTCACGAGCGGAGGTTAGAGCGAGCCCAGTGTAGGCAGAGGTTTCGGCTGGCTCCCACCTTCGCCAAACCTTTGGAATCTCCAGTTCAGGCTCCTGAGTTCCAGGAACCTAAGGTGGTGTCACGAGCGGGATCTAAGTCCCAGACTGCTCGTGCACTCCAGGGTTGCCAGGTTTGCCAACAGTCAGGACATCTTGCCACCAGATGTCATCAGCGGTCGAGGAAACGTCAGCGTCTAGTGGTAGTAGGTGGAGGTGCACTAGACACTGCGACGTTTGCCTCCAAATTGTCCTTTAAGGGGACAATTACCTTTGGCTCATCCTCCCACTCGGTAGACCTCTGCGTGGATTCTGGGGCGGAGGGCAATTTTATGTCTTCTGCCTTCGCCCAACGTCACGCAATACCCCTGGTTATGCTATCCCAACCAGTAACGGTACGAGTGGTGAATGGGTCGACACTCCCCGCACAGATAACACATCAGACCATCCCTGTTACTCTGTCCCTGTCGCCATCCCATCAGGAGATTATTTCTCTACTCATCATTCCTGAGGGTATTGATGAGGTCCTGTTGGGGATACCTTGGCTACGGTACCACTCTCCTCACATCGAGTGGTCCTCAGGCAGAATTCTGGGATGGGGTGAATCATGTGGGGGTAGGTGTCACCGAGAGTGCGTTCAGGTTGCTACTACTGAGGTACCCGCAGATCTATCCTCTCTCCCCAAGCAATATTGGTCTTATGCAGACGTGTTCTCCAAGAAGGCGGCGGAGACCCTTCCGCCCCATCGCCCCTATGACTGTCCTATCGATCTCTTGCCTGGTGCTGAGCCTCCCCGGGGTCGAGTCTATCCATTATCTCTCCCGGAAACGGAGGCAATGTCTCAGTACATACAAGAGAATCTGGCAAGAGGGTTCATTAGGAAGTCAGTGTCACCTGCTGGGGCAGGGTTCTTCTTCGTGCAGAAGAAGAATGGAGAACTACGTCCATGCATAGACTACAGGGGTCTTAATGCTATCACAGTTAAGAACAAGTACCCTTTGCCGTTGATATCTGAGCTTTTCGATAGGCTTCGGGGAGCTAGAGTGTTTACGAAACTAGATCTGCGGGGTGCTTACAACCTGATTCGCATCCGTGAGGGGGACGAGTGGAAAACGGCATTTAACACCAGAGATGGGCACTATGAGTATCTGGTGATGCCCTTCGGGCTCTGTAATGCACCTGCCGTTTTTCAAGACTTTGTCAACGACATCTTCCGGGATATGCTTTCCACCTCGGTTGTAGTCTATCTGGATGATATTCTCATCTTTTCTCCAGATATTGACTCCCACCGGAGAGATGTTGGCAGAGTCTTCGACCTCCTACGGGCAAACTCTCTTTACGCAAAGTTGGAGAAGTGTGTGTTTGAGCAGGAGTCCTTACCTTTCCTGGGCTATATCATCTCCGCCCAGGGATTGGCTATGGATCCTGCCAAACTACAGGCTGTGATGGACTGGCAAGAGCCCCATTCTCTTAAAGCGGTGCAGCGCTTTATGGGGTTCATAAACTATTACCGCCAGTTCATTCCCCACTTCTCAACTCTGGTGGCTCCCTTGGTAGCCCTCACCAAGAAGGGAGCGAATCCCAAATTGTGGTCGGAAGAGGTCTCCAAGGCCTTCACTTCTATTAAGTCCCACTTTGCTAGCGCTCCCATCTTACATCGTCCCGATGTGGATAAGCCATTCCTACTGGAGGTGGATGCCTCGTCCGTTGGTGCTGGAGCAGTCCTCTACCAAAAGGATGCTCAAGGTCGGAAGCATCCATGCTTCTTCTTCTCCAAGACCTTCACGCCAGCGGAGAGGAACTACTCCATCGGGGACAGGGAGTTGCTAGCAATGAAGTTGGCCTTTTCGGAGTGGAGACACCTTCTGGAAGGTGCGCGGTTTCCCTTCCAAGTTTACACGGACCACAAAAATTTGGTCTATTTGCAGACAGCCCAGCGGCTAAATTCTCGCCAGGCCAGATGGTCCCTGTTCTTCTCCCGGTTCCACTTTTCCCTTCATTATCTCGCCGGGGAGAAGAATATCCGTGCTGACGCTCTCTCTCGCTCCCTTATGTCAACTGAGGAGGAGGAAGAGGAGCCTCGGCTTATTGTCCCTTCCGAGAGCCTGAGAACCGTGGCGCCGGTATCGCTAGAGTCTGTGCCTCCGGGCAAGACTTTTGTGCCCATTAATTTGTGACCGGAGGTTCTCTCTTGGGCTCATTCGTCCAGGGTGGGTGGACACTTTGGGACAAAGAGGACATCTGAGCTACTGGCGAGGACGTACTGGTGGCCGCATATGGTCCAGGATGTCAGGGATTATGTTCTGGCGTGTGTCTCCTGCGCCAAAAATAAATCTCCGCGTCAAAGGCCAGCTGGTTTGCTCTATCCCTTGCCGGTGGCAGATAGGCCCTGGGAGATGGTCGGGATGGACTTTGTTGTGGGTTTGCCCAAGTCTCGCGGCTGTACCATCATTTGGGTCATCACCGATCATTTCTCAAAAATGGTGCATTTGGTGCCGCTGCCGCGGTTACCTTCTGCACGGGCCTTGGCAGCGTTGTTCATCAGACATATCTTCCGCCTACATGGTATGCCAGACAAAATTGTCAGTGACCGGGGTCCTCAGTTTGCGTCTCGGTTCTGGAGAGAGCTCTGTCGTCTTCTCAGTATTGAGTTGAATCTCTCTTCCGCTTATCATCCCGAGACGAATGGGTTGGTAGAGAGGGCCAACCAGACCTTGGTCACATACCTGCGACATTTTGTTTCAGCCAGGCAGGATGACTGGGCATCCTTGCTATCATGGGCAGAGTTTGCACTGAACAACGCCGTTGCCGACTCCACTGGACAAACCCCATTCCTCCTCAACTATGGTCAGCATCCACGGGTACCTGTGCCTATGCCCGTGTCTTCCGCCGACTCCAGGGTGGCAGACTGGGCTGTGGAGGCACGGGATATTTGGGACCGCACTCAGGATGCCATTCGGGCCTCTAAGGAGAGAATGAGGTCCTCCGCTGATGCTCATCGGCGCCCCGCCCCGACCTTTGCTCCTGGCGACTTGGTGTGGCTCTCCGCCCGTAACATCAGGCTGCGAGTTGAGTCCACTAAATTTGCTCCTCGCTACTTGGGTCCATTCAAGGTCCTCGAGCAGGTTAATCCTGTGGTCTATCGTTTGGCCCTTCCGCCACGCCTGGGTATCACCGACACCTTTCATGTGTCCCTCTTGAAACCCGTGTATATGTCCCGCTTTTCCGAGTCATCTGCTGGGACATCGGGTTCGTCTACGGACGATTATGAGGTGAACGCTATTTTGGGGTGCAAGGTGGTGCGTGGTAAAAAATTTTATTTGGTGGACTGGAAGGGTTATGGCCCCGAGGACAGGTCCTGGGAGCCTGTTGAGCACATTCGGGCCCCGCAGCTCATTGCTGCCTTCGAACGTAGCGAGGCCCAAGGAGGGGGGGGGCCATGTTAGGGGTCGAGTTCCCGCTTCTGCACAGGGGGAATCTCGAGCCACTTCCGCTGCGGTCTCCCATTCTTGTCCAGCCGCAGTGGAGCCTGCTCAGCAAGGACGTCGGTCCCAGCGTCTTGCTCATTCTCACTCTGTTCTGAGAGTTAGTGCTGCTTCTCCAGTCTCTGCCTTTAAAGTCCGTGCTGGTCAGCAGCGAGCGGACTTCTCTGGGACTAAGTCCTTGTCTGCATGTACTGAGCATGCCCAGCGTAAGGTCTCCCGTTGGAGATCGAGGGTCATGTGCTCAGGCTCTGCAGCACATTCCATTGGTCCTCTTGGCAGGTCCTAGAAGGGCAAAAGTGCTGTGGCCACTTCCTGTGCTGCTGCTATATAAACTGCGCATGACCGCACGGCCATGCGCTAGTATTGTCTTACAATTGCTTATGTGTGTATGTTGTGAGTGCAAGTCGTCCTTGGAAACCCCTACCCTATTGAATGTCTGTTCGCGGAAGGTGTATGGCTGCTACCTAGCGCCCGACTTAGCCTACAGCACTAACACACATCACAGCGTCCTGTAGCTGTGCCTGCCAGTACGGCGCCGTGCGCCTGCCTTGCGCTTTCCATACCCGAGTCTGGGTGGTTAGTGGCGTCCGTTAGTGCGGCATCGCTCGCACTCTTGTGCACATAGATTGCTTAAGGTTCTCTACACACCCAGTTGCGGTGTTACGCCAGCAAGGGTCTAATCGGGCTCCAATCCCTTCGGGGGTTAAGTCCGCTGACCACTTGCTCGCGCACTAGTGCGGTACTGCGGTCCTGTGAATTAACAGGATTGCTTTCTTCACGCTGGGTGAGGTTTAACCCACGCGTATATACTTTAGTGTACCGCCATATTGTCTGCTAATTGCTAGCAGCAGGTTCTCACCTGCACGGTGGACCCCGGACTGCGAACGCACCTTTATCATCTGTCTTGGTGCGTTCCGCCAGTCCTAACAGTGTTTTGGCACGATAGAGTGTAACCTTTTTTTGTATATTGTATATGGAGGTAGCTGCTCCTGGTATGCACCTATTCACACTAGTTTGGATGTGCCAGTCTTTTTTCTGTCAGTTGTATGTTAGCTTATTGACTGAGCACTCCTCACCTCACCATCTGGTTTTTAATTACATCTATTCACACTTGGTTCCGGCCAACCCATATGTAGGCTTTGCTGAGAGAGGTGTCCATATTCACCCAAGCATGCAGACATTAGCCTTCGGTAAGTGTTCACATTTGGACAGGGAGGTCAGGTACCCATCAGTTTTTTAATGAGACCATCTTGACGATGGTTGATGGGCTCACACTATTTGACCAAATTCTGTGCTGAGCGTCTCAAAAATTTTTTTCCTAATGTTCAAAAAGCAATTTTGCTATTCATATTTCATGTATTTCATATTTGACGTGTTTTGGCACAATAGAGTGCAACCTTTTTTTGTATATTGTATATGGAGGTAGCTGCTCCTGGTATGCACCTATTCACAATAGTTTGGATGTGCCAGTCTTTTTTCTGTCAGTTGTATGTTAGCTTATTGACTGAGCACTCCTCCCCTCACCATCTGGTTTTTAATTACATCTATTCACACTTGGTTCCGGCCAACCCATATGTAGGCTTTGCTGAGAGAGGTGTCCATATTTACCCAAGCATGCAGACATTAGCCTTTGGTAAGTGTTCACATTTGGACAGGGAGGTGCTTCTTTATCTTGAATATGTAAAGATTTTTAATTGCTAAAAAATAACCTATTAGTGATGATAATGACCACACCGTACATGCAATTATTCTTTAAAGCTGATAGGTGGTTATAGTGAAATATAACTCAATAATTATTTGCCAAATGACTACATTTATTTATCGATTTATATTTTTTACACACTATACAGACATTGTCATCACTTATGTAATTTTCTGCCCCTCGCAGGCTTATTTTTTTAATTCTGCATATTACATTTCCAAATTTTGCTTTGAAATAATATGAACTAAAATGACAACAAAATATATAATTATTGAATACTATCAATTATGAAAGGTTTTTTTTTTCAACAGTAACCATTCCTGATCCAAGACTGTCTTTTGATGGTGCAAGTCCAGGGTACACAATGCCATCTTTTGATAGCTTCTTTTGTATGCAGAAATTAATTGATCACCTGAAGTTTTCCTTGCACAGCAGAGCTACTGGTTCCTAGTACCTGACCAATATCAGATCTACTAGCGACTTTTCCATCCAGGGAGATATTTTTCTTGCAACTGGGGCTCAAGATAAGTGAAATTTGAGAAAAAATATGTAATGTCCACTCAAAGGTAGACTTTCATTTCCTGGGGAATGTGTTATTTAACAAATATTTGTAAACATAAAATACAATAAAAAAGTAATGAAGAAAAGGCCCCAACTCCCAAATCCCCCCCCAAAAAAAATAATAAATAAAAGACTAAAATATACCATTACTTCAAACAAAGCATATTTGATAGCATATACATCACAAAAACAATACATATTAGGTATCTGCATGACTTTGATAACATGAAGAATTAAGTCTAAAACATGAACAGTGGAAAGAAAAAAATAAATAAAAACAATCTCCATATCACTGTGTTCCATATATGTGTGTCACAAAAATAAATTGATTTATATTGCAAAGTAATTATTAAATAATTTATATGAACTCAAAAAAGGCACTGACAAATAAAGCATCAAAGCCTCCAACAGCCATATCAGTGGAACAAAACTTATGACTTGTGAATTGAATAGAGACAAAAACTGAAAAAAAATGGCAGGTCATTAAGTCATTTCATGACTGGTCATTAATGAGTTAAACCCATATGTATCTTGGTTTCTCCTGATGCTATCTTCCATATCCCTTAATGCAATATTTTGAGTTCATAGGAATATCTGTGTAAACTTCATTATGTTTTCCATATCGTGACATAGCAAAGTCGATATTGCCTTACAAGTATCAAGGATGTCGATCGAAGCTAACCTTTTACCCTTCTCAATTTTTGGCTACATTTGCTAATGCCGTGGCTGTGTGTGAATTTGAAAAATCAAGATTCTCACTCGAGTTCAGGTTCAGTTCATGTAAGATGCTATCTATCGTTACTATACAGTTTTAGTTGTAACAGGTCTTTTTAATTGTTGCAGATGCAGAGCAGAAGTTAAGGGGATTTGGTATAAATTCTAGAATAAAATTGCAAAAGGCAATCTGAGATTTAGCGGCCCGTTGTTTCCTAGAAGGGTTCACTGATATTGGGGTGGACACACTGAGTCATCTTTTAACTGGGAAGCTTGATGCTTTGGGTACTTCAGCAACAGGGATTTTTAGTTACTAGATAAGTGGAAGGAAAAAACACGCATAGGAGGAAACCGCTGAGAAACTAGTGGTGAGTAGGTGTAGGTCTATCATTTGCTTCATCTTCCTACATGATTTTTTTCTCATGAAATTCGCAGGAATTATTTTAAAGGCTATGTGTGTCAACATTCAGTCAGTTCAATAATGCATTACTAACAAACATTCTTATTACAAAGAAACTCTTTCCTCTGTATCGTAAACCACATCTTCTACACCTGCCTGAATAGCGCCAGTTTACTTTACATTAACTTTTTGGAAAAGAATAAGCAATGTAATCCATATCCCAGCAATTGCCCACACATAACCACTCCCCGCCCCGCCATAACCAGTCCTGACAGCAAGATAAATACAATCTCCTTTTTTAGTTTATTTTACTCACTTATATAGCGCCATTAATTCCACACTGCTTTACAGACATCATCACCACTGTCCCCATTGGGGCTCACAATCTAGATTGCCTATCAGTATGTCCTTTTCATAATAATGTGATGGTTATATTATTCAGATGAGGAATATGAGGCATGTGGAGGGATATGGATCAGTCTAGTAGTCTCTCTCGTGTGTCTGGGCCGGAACTGTTGGGACTGTCACCATTGTTGCCGGGGGAAGGACTTTTTGACCAGAGCAGGCCTTGGCATCTGACTGTTGGGGCGGGTTTGATATAAAAGGGACTGAGCATAGGAGAACGGGGCATTTGGCGGGTACCCAATGTGTGCGACAAGAGAAGGTTCACTCCCTCTCCACTGACTGACGCCAACCTAGAGACCCGCATTGCACCATGCAGACAGACTGTACATCTCCAGAGATCATCTCCCCATTACTCTGTAACCTCTACAGTACTAACTGATCTATACTGCTGACATCTGCCAAAACTCTTTGCACCACTGATCCTATGGTGCACGCAGTTTATAGTAGTGAGACTGCGGCCTCCACTCTGGGACTTTGTACACCAATAGCGGTGCTTCCGACCACCCCTCTGTCAGCACCTTGTTCCAGGACCACGAGACCACGTGTAGGAAGGCCAGGATACTTCATCGCTGTTCGCTGTGTTTATGAGGAATTACACCATTTGTGGCCATTATGTGACTCATACTGCGTTCTCACCAGTTTTCCCCTCTGCATACTCTACCTGTAACTTGTAGTCTAATGGCAGCTGCGTGAAGTAGATGAGCTGCACTGCACAGCTATAGCGTCAAAAAGGCTAATGGTTAAATATAGTCATACAACTCCTAGAACTCCTAGATATTGCTATCTCATTTCTCAAGCGTTAATTATAAGCAAATTCGACAAAAAGTCCTTTTTAGTTAGGTTTTTCCCATCCTATACATATTCACTTTGTGTTTGCTTAACATCCAGCAGTTGTATTAATTATTTTATTACTAGTCATTCATAATGATAGAATATTCATATTGCTGTTAAACTTATATACAGTAGAAGATAAATGTCAATCAAACAATTATTTAACCAACTATTATTCTGTCTATGGCCTTATTTAATAGTTTTAACAATAAATATAATGGTTATTTGTCTATGAATTAGGAAATAAAAATCAGTTTTCAAGTAATGGACTGCCAGTGGCAATATACTGTATATAAATGTAAATGTAGAACAGAAGAGCAAGATGTTCTGTACTGAGACTGTTTTAATTAGAAGAAATTATAGCAAGGATCAAGAACAGATCTGCTCTCCTGTAGAATGGATATACTTCTGGTGTTGGCATAAATTCAACGAGCAGTCCACTGTATTTTTTCCATTGGCTCACTGAATTAACTAACATTTGTGTAGGTAGCAGTTACATTATGTCATCTGTACTCTTTCTGTAATGTTCTGTATAATGGTTTCTCTTTCCAGCTTTACTGTGAAGTTACTTGAGATGCTGTTTCAACAGGGCTGTGTAACGATTGCAGGCCCACCCATTATTATTATTATTATTATTTATTGTTATAGTGCCATTTATTCCATGGCGCTTTACATGTGAGGAGGGGTATACATAATAAAAACAAGTACAATAATCTTAAACAATACAAGTCATAACTGGTACAGGAGGAGAGAGGACCCTGCCCGCGAAGGCTCACAATCTACAAGGGATGGGTGAGAATACAGTAGGTGAGGATAGAGCTGGTCATGCAGCAGTTTGGTTAATCGGTGGTTACTGTAGGTTATAGGCTTGCCGGAAGAGGTGGGTCTTCAGGTTCTTTTTGAAGGTTTCGATGGTAGGCGAGAGTCTGATGTGTTGTGGTAGAGGGTTCCAGAGTAAGGGTGATACGCGAGAGAAATCTTGTATGCGATTGTGGGAAGAGGAGATAAGAGGGGAGTAGAGAAGGAGATCTTGTGAGGATCGGAGGTTGCGTGTAGGTAAGTACCGGGAGACGAGGTCACAGATGTATGGAGGAGACAGGTTGTGGATGGCTTTGTACGTCATGGTTAGGGTTTTGTACTGGAGTCTCTGGGCAATGGGGAGCCAGTGAAGGGATTGACAGAGGGGAGAGGCCGGGGAATAGCGGGGGCACCCATGCCACAGCCATTTTCTAATAGTAGAAGAAACACACATCCGCACTGCTAAAAGGTCAAACTCAGAGACCGTGTTATGTTGTCGGTCTGGCACCACCGAAAGTGATACTGGCTGTGTAAATCCTCTACACCTGAATCAATGGGGTGCTGCTGCCAGAAAAAATGTACAAAGAATCCAATGGCAAAATAGAAAAATGGACGTCCGTGGCTGACTCGATCCCTCCCTGCTATCCATTTGTTTACATGTCCTAATAAAGTGATATTCACCGCAACAGGGTAAGTGCGCGCCTATTTTTTTCTATTTTGCCACAGCCATTTTCTGCTGAACGTTTGTCCGAGGATACACATTCAGCTGAAATGTATTGTGGTGCAGAGAACTACCGACTCCTTGCACCACAATAGTTATATAAGCCACTGTCCAATCAGAGGCCATCAGGAGACGTCTCTGTGGCAGTCGTGTGCAGCACATCATGTTATAGCCTTGAACCGCCTTGCCCCATGTGGCGGCCATAAAGCAGAAAAAGAATGGTCATTATTACAGGACGGGTGTCAGGATGGGTAACATTATTACAAGATTGGGGACACTATTACAGGACAGGAGTCAAAATGGGGGACATTATTACAGGATGGAGGACCTTATTTCAGAAAGAAACCAGGAAAGGGCACAATAAAACTGAATGGAGAACAGCACAACAAACATAATTATACAATGTGGGACATTATTACAGGATACAGGACATTACTACAGCATAGAGTCCAGGATTGGAGACATTATGACAGGATGGGCCAAAGGGAATATTGTTACAGGTTGGGGGCACATTATTACTTAATGGCGGAGATTAATAGAAAATAGGGGGCCTGGATGAGGGACATTATTACAGGAAGGGGCCAATATGGAGACATTATTATAGTATGAGGGACAAGACGAGAAGCATTATGACAGAACATGGGCACTATTAAAACACAGCGGGATGTTATTACAGGGTCTCACTCTATTAATTGTCTATAGGACTCTAGAGTGCAACATTCAACTTTTTCTGACTGTCTCATAGAAACTGAATGGAGCAGAGACCAAGCATGCGCACCTCCACTCTGTTCAGGATGGTGCTGCCAAGCCCCCTTTTTGGTCCCATGTTCCTAATCTCAGGATCACTGGGGGTCTCAGCGTTTGGACCCTCATTAATCAGCAAGTTATCCCCTATACCATGGAGAGAGATCATTTGAATATTTGGGAATAAATCTTTAATCAATAGACAGTAAATCAAGTAAAATAATAATTACTATAGACACAATTTTTACATTTGATGCATGATCGGTATTTGTTTCCAGTTGACAATTGGCTCATCTGTAGTGTTTGAAGGTAAGTACATCCAGCAGCATCTTACATATTATTTACTTAGTTTCTTGTCTCCATTTTTAAATGTGTAATTTAGAGAAGGAGAAAATTCATATATTTATTGTAAAATTAAGAACTAATAATTCTTCTTTCATGTAAGTTAAATGGTCATGATATAGCTTTATTACAGTGAAAGCAAAGCAATAAGTGTGATGGACAATTGTACCTCTTGTGGTAGGAACAGATGCCATGTAACATTCTAAAAGAAAGGAATGATCTTCTGTTAGATTAGATCCTCGTGATACAAAGAATTCTTCATTCACACTGACATCAATACCCCCTATGAGGGTCCTTTGTTCCAAATCGCAGATGTCATTATTAGAGTTTCATTGCTGAGCCATAAATGTTTCATCCTAGTATTTTTCCATTTTATGTACTGGGAGAAGATATGAGCCCTATCTCACTACGTCTCCTAAATAATCTAAATATAAAGGAAATGATTCCTTACTTTTATATGGACAAGACATGTGCAGTAATTCATGGACGTGCTAAGAAGATTGCAGTTACTTATTTTTATTAGGAAGCTTATACGTTTACATAGTCTGTAATCCCACTCACTGAGACCACCATCCTTTTGCCCTAGCTGGGATTTCAACATTTTATTATTAATGTATGTTCCTTCCCATTGTGTGGGTAGATTCGAATGGCCATTTGACCCATGTTGACATATGTAACTGTATGATAAATGTGTAGCACTCCTAAATAACTGTACAGGAAAAAACAATGACATATCTGATCATGCGTCATTTTTTTTAGCGTTGTAGATATATAAGCATTATTTGTAACCAATCTATCATGTTTTTAAAACACTGTAATTAAACACGGTATTAATTCAATTCAATTTTTCCCACGAGGATTGGTTAAAGGATCTGGGAATATTAATCATGGATAAAAGAAGGCTAAGAGTAGACCTAATAGCTGTCTATAAATGTTTGATGGAATGTAGAGGGATCATCCTTATTCTCATTTGCACATGGAAACACGAGAAGCAATGGAATGAACTGTTCATTCCTCAACCAAGAATCTGCAAAAACCCTAGTCATTGCCCTCGTCATCTCTCGCCTTGACTACTGCAACCTCCTGCTCTGTGGCCTCCCCTCTAACGCTCTTGCACCCCTCCAATATATTCTAAACTCTGCTGCCCGACTAATCCACCTGTCCCCCCGCTATTCCTCAGCTTCTCCCCTCTGTCAATCCCTTCACTGGCTCCACATTGCCCAGAGACTCCAGTACAAAACCCTAACCATGACGTACAAAGCCATCCACAACCTGTCTCCTCCATACATCTGTGACCTCGTCTCCCAGTACTTACCTGCACGCAACCTCCGATCCTCACAAGATCTCCTTCTCTATTCCACTCTTATCTCCTCTTCCCACAATCGCATACAAGATTTCTCTCGCGCATCACCCCTACTCTGGAACTCTCTACTACAATATATCAGACTCTCACCTACCATCGAAACCTTCAAAAAGAGCCTGAAGACCCACCTCTTCCGACAATCCTATAACCTGCAGTAATCACCGATTGACCAAACCGCTGTATGACCAGCTCTACCCTCGCCTAATGTATTATCACCCATCCCTTGTAGATTGTGAGCCTTCGCGGGCAGGATCCTCTCTCCTCCTGTACCAGTTGTGACTTGTATTGTTTAAGATTATTGTACTTGTTTTTATTATGTATACCCCTCCTTACATGTAAAGCGCCATGGAATAAATGGCGCTATAACAATAAATAATAATAATAATAATAATAATGAAACTGAAAGGGAGAAGATACAGATTTTTTTGACAGTGAGGGAGATCAATGAGTGGGGCAGGCTGCAACAAAAGGTGGCAAATTCTCCTTCAATGGAAGTCTTTGAACAGAGGCTGGACTGACATCCGTCAGATTTTTTAGTGAATCTTGCATTGAGCAAGGGGGTTAGACATGATGACCTTGGGAGCCCCCTTCCAACTCTAACATTCTTTGATTCTATGATAACCTCATCTACACCACTGACTGACAGCTTTCTGTTTACACAGGACATATGCAGAAATATGCTAATCAGTGTTGATGGCATTCAGGATAACAGCGAGCTCATGAATATGGAGAACTAAATAGCAGCAGGTTTACTAGTCCCTACATCATGTTGCTCTCAGATTATAAAACAAACACCTGAGGACAGATTCCCTTTAAGAATAACTATGTGGCATTGGAAATACTGTGTTACAAGTCAAGCACTACAGACCAATAGGCATTGTTTGGTGCCCCTGAAAGAGAGAAGTTCAGAGCAGGGTATAAACTATTATATGAGGTATGAACATAGACAATATTTAACCTTTATACTGTATGTCTTGGAGTTCTATAAACTTTAAATGGGTTTTCCATTTTCAAAGAATCCTGATCCTAGGCATGATTTATTACTTTAAAAAAAACAAACACACCAGACTTTACTTACTCTCTATATGTCCATCACTGTGTCTCTGCCGCTACTCCTCGTATCTAAAATCAGCTGGAGTGCTATATCATATTGACAGGTGGGCAGCTTATTGATGAGTCCGGTAGTGCTGAGAGGGGCTTTTTGTCTACAAAGGAAAAGCCACTGAGATCAGTGATTGGCTGCGGTGCTGTCAAAATGATATCAGCACTGCAGCCAATATCAGATACTGGGAACAGTGGCAGAGAATTGGTGGACTCTCGAATGGTGAGCAAAGTGAATTTTTTTCAACAAACTGCTCCCATATCTGTAAGGTGCAGATGCTGTTGAATTTAATGGTGGAACATCGAGCAATTCAGCCTGTACTTCTGAGTTTCAGCACACACAATAAAGTAACTAGGTCAAGTTTTTTTTTTCTTTTTTCTCTTGATAGCTAATTAGTCGGTACTTGTTGGAGTAGCTGTTGGGTCATTATGTTGTGCGGGGCATAATACTGTGTTAGGAGGAATTGTGAGGGTGTTATGCTGAGTCATAATTTTTGGAGGACTGTGGGGGCAATCATACTGTAGAGATAATTGTCATGTGTTGGGGGCTGTCCAGGCAATTATACTATTTGGAAGACACTGTAGAGTTAATCATGCTGTGGGTGGCATCATAATATTTTTGAGGCTGGGAAGACCATCATACTGTGTGAGAGGATTGTTGGGGTCATCATACTATGTGGGAGTCTATGAGGGCCATAATTCTGTGGGGGAGAGTTGGGAGTGGCCACCATACTTTGTGCGGATGACTGTGGGGCCATCAGGATGTGTGGGACATCATAATGTGTGAGCAAATTGTGGGATGATAGACTGTCAGGGCAAAATACTGTGTGGGGGTGACTGTTGGGCCATCATACTAAGTGGGGGGCCACATAATTTGTCTGGAGGAACTGTAGGGAGATTATATTGTGTTGGAGGTACTTAGACAGAATCATACTTTGTTGGGGCACTGTGAGGACCTCATATTTTCCTGGATACACTGGGGGCAAATTCTGTGGTGGAAATGAAATCACTATGGAAGTGTACTATGTGTGTAGGGGGTCATTTTTTTGAGCCATCATGTCCAATGGGGGCAAAGAAAGCGCTATCTTACTTAATCACTAAGGGTCCTCTGGATGGGAACAATTACTGTGTTCATGCTGTAATACTTGTCCCTCTCCCTATCTTTAAAAATTTGGAGGTATGCCCTTCTATGAATGTGCCTACACATTGTCACACTGCCAACTCCTATGTTTTTTTTTTAAGGCGGGGAATTTCAAATATCACTTTTGCTATGTTGTCCCATGATTTCTATTTATGCCCGTGACAGGATCCATGGCCTACACAAAAAATAATAAACCACCACACACTTGGACATGCATCATTATGACATCTAGGAAAGGATCAAAAGACTGAGAAATTATAAGCTAAAATTATCTCATCAGCCACACATCAGCAAAACAATATATTGATGTCTACAGAAATCACTTCATCTGAAGGCATTCTAATGGTCAGCACAGCAGTGCAAAATTTAAATGTGGCAGATGATCAGAAGATTCATGGGTTTTGAAGTTGGCCACTGGGTTGGATTATAGATGGCATTTTAGACCAGCTGCAGTTCATCATGGCTGAAGAAATGTGATTCAATCTTACTGCATATAGAAATTAGTAGAACAGGTACTGGAACATAAATATCTCTTAAAGGGAAGGTGCCGCAATTTTGTTTTTGTATTAAAAATGATTGTTTATATAAACAATTATTTTTAATACAAAATCTTTTTTTTTTAACTTTAATATATTTTTTATTATTAATTATTTTTGCAGCCACTGGGCACCGCCATTTTGCTTTGCAGCAGTGGAAGAGTCCCAGCAGGACACTTACACTCTGCTGCCCTGGACATAGGAGGCTGCGGTCGGCGTCCGACCCATTAGCTACAATTATAAACTGCTCTTTGCTCTGATGTGGCCACGCCCCCTGGGCTGTCTCCACATCACAGCAGAGGCAGGAGATCGGCGCCATCTTGCCTCAGCCCACAGTGGAGTGTACCTGACTGTGAGCTCCACTGTGACTGAGAGCTGCTCCCCTCACACTGTCAGCGGCCGTTCCCTGTCCTCTGCTGCCTGGTGTGTGGCTGTAATCCCTAGAGAGGGTGAAGGAATGCTGCCGTCTGATGTCCTCTTATCTGGAGCTGCAGAGAGGTAACAGAGGGGGATGGGGGAGGCTCTGTGCTGCTCCGACCCTGCCTCACTGTAGCTCCTCACAGGACATCAGACCGTGCATCTATCACTGTACTGTGCTGAGCCAAGTATCTAATCCTCTCCTGTGTGATAGTGTCTGCTGGCCCGTGTATCTAATCCTCTCGTGATACTATGCTGAGCCATGCATCTAATCCTCTCCTGTGTGATACTATGCTGAGCCATGCATCTAATCCTCTCCTGTGTGATACTATGCTGAGCCGTGTATCTAATCCTATCCTGTATACTATGCTGAGCCATGCATCTAATCCTCTCCTGTGTGATATTATGCTGAGCTGTGTATCTAATCCTGTCCTGTGTGATACTGTCTGCTGAGCCGTGTATCTAATCTTATACTGTGTGATACTGTCTGCTGAGCCGTGTATCTAATCCTATACTGTGTGATAGTATGCTGAGCCATGCATCTAATCCTCTCCTGTGTGATATTATGCTGAGCCGTGTATCTAATCCTGTCCTGTGTGATACTGTCTGCTGAGCCGTGTATCTAATCCTCTCCTGTGTGATACTGTCTGCTGAGCTGTGCATCTAATCCTATACTGTGTGATATTATGCTGAGCCGTGTATCTAATCCTCTCGTGTGATACTGTCTGGTGAACCGTGTATCTAATCCTCTCCTATGCACTCCTCTCCCCCCTGCATATCTTTCCCCATTGCACACACAACTCAATGCGTGTGTTAACAGGAGCTGCGGGCGTCATGCTGTATTATGGCATTATGTGAGATCTATATGACGGTATTATGTGATCTGTATGGTGGTATTATGCTTGATCAGTATTGTGAGAATTATATGGTGGTATTGTGTGTGTGATCTATATGGCAGTATTATGTGAGAACACTGGCAGCATTATGTGTGATCTATATGGCGGTATTATGTGAGAACACTGGCAGCATTATGTGTGATCTATATGGCGGTATGTGAGCACACTGGTGGTATTGTGTGATCTATA
The DNA here is from genome assembly GCF_032444005.1 of Ranitomeya imitator. Taxonomy (NCBI): domain Eukaryota; kingdom Metazoa; phylum Chordata; class Amphibia; order Anura; family Dendrobatidae; genus Ranitomeya; species Ranitomeya imitator. Next base: position 393,025,255 of record NC_091285.1, on the reverse strand, counting down.
TGGCGGTATTATGTGAGAACACTATGGCAGTATTATGTGAGAACACTGGCAGCATTATGTGTGATCTATATGGCGGTATGTGAGAACACTGGTGGTATTATGTGTGATCTATATGGCGGTATTATGTGAGAACACTATGGCAGTATTATCTTCAGAAAGCGGACCCATTCTATGGTGGTTCTGGCTGAGCACCTGCACGCGGGTCTGGGGTAATAGAGGGGGCAGCATGACCTCCAGTTAGGTGTAGTCAGGGGAAGGCTGGTGAGGTAGCTGAAGAGAGGGGTCTCATTTTTTTCGCTACTACATGGCTACATTTCCTTCCCAGCGTCACCCCAGACTGCGCCTGTCACCTCGCTTTCACACATCGCCAGGACAGGATGGAGAAGACAGGATCTGAGGAGGGGAATGGGGTCTGTATGCAAAGTCTGGATCAGACCAGGCCATCAATCCGCAGAAATGTTTCCTGGATTTCTGTGGAGCAGACGGTCCATCTATGTGTATAAAAGACAGCGCCCTATGTACAATCCCTGGCTGCTCCGCGCACCAAACAGGGGGCCCCCCCATAGACCTGCACACTGCTCTCCTGAAATACTCTGTGCTGCTGTCACCCTGCTCCCTCCACCACATATCTTCCAGAATCCTTGCTGCCTGCCATCCTCGGTGACTGTCTACTTGTCAGTATAAGGTTGCTTTCACACTAGCGTTGGTACGGGCCCGTTGCAGTGCGTCGGGTCGACGTACCGACGCATGCTGTGACAGAAATGTCCGACGTGGGCAGCGGAAGCAGTCTTACGACGCTTCCGTTGCCCCATTGTAAGGTATGGGGAGGATGGGGCGGAGTTTCGGCCGTGCATGCGAGGTCAAAAATGGCGGACTCGACGCACAAACAAACGTTACATGTAATGTCGGTAATGTTAGTATATGGGGAAAAAACGCATCCTGCAGACAACTTTGCAGGATGTGTTTTTTCTCCTGAACGACGCATTGCAACGTACAGCCAACAACGCTAGTGTGAAAGTAGCCTAAGGCTGCCGTCACACTAGCAGTATTTGGTCAGTATTTTACCTCGGTATTTGTAGCTAAAACCAGGAGTGGGTGATAAATGCAGAAGTGGTGCACATGTTTCTATTATACTTTTCCTCTATTTGTTCCACTCCTGGTTTTGGCTTACAAATACTGAGGTAAAATACTGACCAAATACTGCTAGTGTGACGGCAGCCATACTCTGCAGTCACCAACAAAATGGCTGCTCACTGGGTCCCTGAATCTCATCCTCTCTAATCCCTTAGCAAACACCCAGAAGTGGAGGAGAGGAGACATCACACACGTCAGCAGACTCCGCCCATATTTACTGCAGTGCTGTAATGTGAGCTATTTGTACACTAGGTTTTTCTGAAATTTCAGCAGCTGCTCCCCCTAGTGTTTAAAAGTGGAAATTCCAAAACTTTTCAAATTATTTTTCATATTTTACTAAATTATAAACAAATGATAATATTTTTTTAAGAACATGTATTCATTAATTCTTTACATTTTTACAATTTCTGCAAAAAAATTTTTTTTTGATGGCACCTTCCCTTTAACCCCTTCATGACCCAGCCTATTTTGACCTTAAAGACCTTGCCGTTTTTTGCAATTCTGACCAGTGTCCCTTCATGAGGTAATAACTCAGGAACGCTTCAATGGATCCTAGCAATTCTGAGATTGTTTTTTCGTGACATATTGGGCTTCATGTTAGTGGTAAATTTAGGTCAATAAATTCTGTGTTTATTTGTGATAAAAACGGAAATTTGGCGAAAATTTTGAAAATTTCGCAATTTTCACATTTTGAATTTTTATTCTGTTAAACCAGAGAGTTATGTGACACAAAATAGTTAATAAATAACATTTCCCACACGTCTACTTTACATCAGCACAATTTTGGAAACAAAATTTTTTTTTGCTAGGAAGTTATAAGGGTTAAAATTTGACCAGCGATTTCTCATTTTTACAACGAAATTTACAAAACCATTTTTTTTAGGGACCACCTCACATTTGAAGTCAGTTTGAGGAGTCTATATGGCTGAAAATACCCAAAAGTGACACCATTCTAAAAACTGCACCCCTCAAGGTGCACAAAACCACATTCAAGAAGTTTATTAACCCTTCAAGTGCTTCACAGCAGCAGAAGCAACATGGAAGGAAAAAATGAACATTTAACTTTTTAGTCACAAAAATGATTTTTCAGCAACAATTTTTTTATTTTCCCAATGGTAAAAGGAGAAACTGAACCACGTACGTTGTTGTCCAATTTGTCCTGAGTACGCTGATACCTCATATGTGGGGGTAAACCACTGTTTGGGCGCACGGCAGGGCTTGGAAGGGAAGGAGCGCCATTTGACTTTTTGAATGAAAAATTGGCTGCACTCTTTAGCGGACACCATGTCACATTTGGAGAGCCCCCATGTGCCTAAAAATTGGAGCTCCCCCACAAGTGACCCCATTTTGGAAACTAGACGCACCAAGGAACTTATCTAGATGCATAGTGAGCCCTTTAAACCCCCAGGTGCTTCACAAATTGATCCGTAAAAATGAAAAAGTACTTTTTTTTCACAAAAAAATTCTTTTAGCCTCAATTTTTTCATTTTCACATGGACAACAGGATAAAATGGATCCTAAAATTTGTTTGGCAATTTCTCCTGAGTACACCGATACTTCACATGTGGGGGTAAACCACTGTTTGGGCACATGGTAAGGCTCGGAAGGGAAGGAGCGCCATTTGACTTTTTGAATGAAAAATTATCTCCATCGATAGCGGACACCATGTCGCGTTTGGAGAGACCCTGTGTGCTTAAACATTGGAGCTCCCCCACAAGTGACCCCATTTTGGAAACTGGACCCCCCAAGGAACTTATCTAGATGCCTAGTGAGCACTTTAAACCCTCAGGTGCTTCACAAATTGATCCGTAAAAATGAAAAAGTACTTTTTTTTCACAAAAAATTTATTTTCGCCTCAATTTTTTCATTTTCACATGGGCAATAGGATAAAATGGATCCTAAAATTTGTTGAGCAATTTCTCCCGAGTACGCCGATACCTCATATGTGGGGGTAAACCACTGTTTGGGCACACGGCAGGGCTCGGAAGGGAAGGCGCGCCTTTTAACTTTTTGAATGGAAAATTAGCTCCAATTGTTAGCGGACACCATGTCGCATTTCGAGAGCCCCTGTGTGCCTATGCAATGGAGCTCCCCCACAAGTGACCCCATTTTGGAAACTAGACCCCCCAAGGAACTTATCTAGATGCATACTGAGCACTTTAAACCCCCAGGTGCTTCACAGAAGTTTATAATGCAGAGCCATGAAAATAAAAAATAATTTTTCTTTTCTCAAAAATGATTTTTTAGCCTGGAATTTCCTATTTTGCCAATGGTAATAGGAGAAATTGGACCACAAATGTTGTTGTCCAGTTTGTCCTGAGTATGCAGATACCCCATATGTGGGGGTAAACCACTGTTTGGGCGCACGGCAGGGCTCAGAAGGGAAGGCACGCCATTTGGCTTTTTAAATGGAAAATTATCTCCAATCATTAGCGGACACCATGTCGCGTTTGGAGAGCCCCTGTGTGCCTAAACATTGGAGATCCCCCACAAATTACCCCATTTTGGAAACTAGACCCCCAAAGGAACTAATCTAGATGTGTAGTGAGCACTTTGAACCCTCAAGTGCTTCACAGAAGTTTATAACGCAGAGCCATGAAAATAAAAAAAAAAAAATATTTTCTCAAAAATGAATTTTAGCCCGCAATTTTTTATTTTCCCAAGGGTAACAGGAGAAATTTGACCCCAAAAGTTGTTGTCCAGTTTCTCCTGAGTACGCTGATACCCCATATGTGGGGGTAAACCACTGTTTAGGCACATGCTGGGGCTCGGAAGTGAAGTAGTGACGTTTTGAAATGCAGACTTTGATGGAATGCTCTGCGGGCGTCACGTTGCGTTTGCAGAGCCCCTGATGTGGCTAAACAGTAGAAACCCCCCACAAGTGACCCCATTTTGGAAACTAGACCCCGAAAGGAACTTATCTAGATGTGAGGTGAGCACTTTGAACCCCCAAGTGCTTCACAGAAGTTCATAACACAGAGCAGTGAAAATAATAAATACGTTTTCTTTCCTCAAAAATAATTTTTTAGCCCAGAATGTTTTATTTTCCCAAGGGTTACAGGAGAAATTGGACCACAAAAGTTGTTGTCCAGTTTCTCCTGAGTACGCTGATACCCCATGTGTGGGGGTAAACCACTGTTTGGGCACACGTGGGGGCTCAGAAGGGAAGTAGTGACTTTTGAAATGCAGACTTTGATGGAATGGTCTGCGGGCGTCACATTGCGTTTGCAGAGCCCCTGGTGTGCCTAAACAGTAGAAACCCCCCACAAGTGACCCCATTTTGGAAACTAGACCCCCAAAGGAACTTATCTAGATGTGTGGTGAGCACTTTCAACCCCCAAGTGCTTTACAGAAGTTTATAACGCAGAGCCGTGAAAATAATAAATACGTTTTCTTTCCTCAAAAATAATTTTTTAGCCCAGAATTTTTTATTTTCCCAAGGGTTACAGGAGAAATTGGACCACAAAAGTTGTTGTCCAGTTTCTCCTGAGTACGCTGATGCCCCATGTGTGGGGGTAAACCACTGTTTGGGCACACGTGGGGGCTCAGAAGGGAAGTAGTGACTTTTGAAATGCAGACTTTGATGGAATGGTCTGCGGGCGTCACGTTGCGTTTGCAGAGCCCCTGGTGTGCCTAAACAGTAGAAACCCCCCACAAGTGACCCCATTTTGGAAACTAGACCCCCCAAGGAACTTATCTAGATATGTGGTGAGCACTTTGAACCCCCAAGTGCTTCACAGACGTTTACAACGCAGAGCCGTGAAAATAAAAAATCATTTTTCTTTCCTCAAAAATGATGTTTTAGCAAGCAATTTTTTATTTTCTCAAGGGTAACAGGAGAAATTGGACCCCAGTAATTGTTGCGCAGTTTGTCCTGAGTATGCTGGTACCCCATATGTGGGGGTAAACCACTGTTTGGGCACACGTCGGGGTTCGGAAGTGAGGGAGCACCATTTGAATTTTTGAATACAAGATTGGCTGGAATCAATGGTGGCGCCATGTTGCGTTTGGAGACCCCCTGAAGTGCCTAAACAGTGGAAACCCCTCAATTCTACCTCCAACACACCCCTAACCCTTATCCCAACTGTAGCCGTAACCCTAATCACAACCCTAACCCCAACACACCCCTAACCACAACCCTAACCCCAACACACCCCTAACCCTAACCACAACCCTAATTCCAACCCAACTCTAAGGCTATGTGCCAACGTTGCGGATTCGTATGAGATTTTTCAGCATCATTTTTGAAAAATCCGCGGGTAAAAGGCACTGCGTTTTACCTGTGGATTTACCGTGGATTTCCAGTGTTTTTTGTGCGGATTTCACCTGTGGATTCCTATTGAGGAACAGGTGTAAAACGCTGCGGAATCCGCACAAAGAATTGGCATGCTGCGGAAAATACAACGCAGCGTTCCCGCGCGGTATTTTCTGCACCATGGGCACAGCGGATTTGGTTTTCCATATGTTTACATGGTACTGTAAACCCGATGGAACACTGCTGCGGATCCGCAGCGGCCAATCCGCACCGTGTGAACATAGCCTAATTCTAAAGGTATGTGCACACGCTGCGGAAAATGCTGCGGATCCGCAGCAGTTTCCCATGAGTTTACAGTTCAATGTAAACCTATGGGAACCAAAAATCGCTGTACACATGCTGCGGAAAAACTGCACGGAAACGCAGCGGTTTACATTCCGCAGCATGTCACTTCTTTCTGCGGATTCCGCAGCGGTTTTAGAACTGCTCCAATAGAAAATCGCAGTTGTAAAACCGCAGTGAAATGCGCAGAAAAACCGCGGTAAATCCACGATAAATCGGCAGCGGTTTAGCACTGTGGATTTTTCAAATCCGCTGCGGAAAAATCCGCATAGGACCAGAATACGTGTGCACATACCGAAACCCTAACCCTAGCCCTAACCCTAACCCTAGCCCTAACCCTACCCCTACCCCTAACCCTAGCCCTAACCCTACCCCTACCCCTAACCCTACCCCTAACCCTACCCCTAACCCTAACCCTACCCCTAACCCTAGTTCTTACCCCAACCTTAGTGAAAAAAAAAAAAATTCTTTATTTTTTTTATTGTCCCTATCTATGGGGGTGACAAAGGGGGGGGTCATTTACTATTTTTTTTATTTTGATCACTGAGATAGGTTATATCTCAGTGATCAAAATTCACTCTGGAACGAATCTGCCGGCCGGCAGATTCGGCGGGCGCACTGCACATGCGCCCGCCATTTTGGAAGATGGCGGCGCCCAGGGAGAAGACGGACGGACCTCGGGCGGCCAGGTAAGTATAAGGGGGGGGGAGATCAGGGCACGGGGGGGGCGTCGGAGCACGGGGGGGTGGATCGGATCATGGGGGGGGGTGGATCGGAACATGGGAGGGAGGATTGGAGCACGGGGAAGGATTGGAGCACGGGGTGAGGGATCGCTGTGCGGGGGGGGGGTGGATCGGAGCACGGGGGGGGGGGGTCGCTGTGTGCGGGGGGGGGATCGGAGTGCGGGGGGGTTTGATTGGAGCGCAGGGGGTGTGATTGGTGCACGGGGGGAGCGGACAGGAGGACGGGGGAGCGGAGCACAGGACGGAGGGGAGCGGACGACAGATCGGGGGGCTGGGGGGGCGATCGGAGGGGTGGGGTGGGTGCACATAAGTGTTTCCAGCCATGGCCGATGATATTGCAGCATCGGCCATGGCTGGATTGTAATATTTCACCAGTTTTTTAGGTGAAATATTACAAATCGCTCTGATTGGCAGTTTCACTTTCAACAGCCAATCAGAGCGATCGTAGCCACGAGGGGGTGAAGCCACCCCCCCTGGGCTAAACTACCACTCCCCCTGTCCCTGCAGATCGGGTGAAATGGGAGTTAACCCTTTCACCCGGCCTGCAGGGACGCGATCTTTCCATGACGCATATGCTGCGTCATGGGTCGGAATGGCACCGACTTTCATGACGCAGCGTATGCGTCAAAGGTCGGGAAGGGGTTAACAAGCAACTTCCTGGTGCAAAAATTTACACTTGGTATGGAACTATTAGTACATTGATTTACAGTTGAATACTCTTTGATGAAAATGTTGAAGTAGATATTTACATGAACATATTTCAGAAATTTTGTTTACATACACTGTACCTGAACACGTCTGTGGATATTGCTTCTTTAAGCAAGATGCAGGATATACCGTATGTTTTTGTTGTTCATATCTGTATTTTTTTCTAAAATGTTTTTCAGTTGACTCTTAAAAAGAACATCCATTTAAAAAATTGCTACTAAACTACATACATTGGATTAATCTGCAGGTTAACAGCATTCAGAATCTGCCCAGCCCTGCATTGAGAGCCCCACTGCAGGGAAGATATTAACTTTATTCCTCCCTGCAACTTTGGGCTTTCAGCCTTAGGGGTGGCCCAGCATGGATTCAGTCATGGATGTAACCGCAACCCGGGCACTGACTGACAGCCACTCTTCATGAAAGCATTATCCCACCCCTATGACTGAAAGCCCAAGGCTGCTGGGAGTAATAAAGGTAATTTCCTTGCTGGAGTGGGGTTCTCTTTACAGGCATCAGACAACTTCAGAACGCTATTAACCTGCATATTAACCACATATCTGCAGGTTAATACTGTTTTATGACAGGTTCCCCTTAATCATTACCAATGTGCAAGAACGTAAAATTTGTAATATTCAGATGTTTTTGTTAGAACAATTTTCTATTAATTTCATTAAGAAAGTGAAGAAACTATAAAATTATATACAGCTCTGGCAAAAATTAAGAGTCCACTGCATAATGTTCAGTTTGTCTGATTTTTCTCTTCATAGTTATATTTTTGAGTAGAATGTAAATTATTATTTTATTCTATAAACTTCTGACAACATGTCTCCGAATTTCCAAGCAACAAATTTTGTATTTTTTTTTTTCTGAAAGGGAGAAATGGTCACAATTAAAAAAATAACCAGGGCTTTCAAATAATACAAAGAAAACAAGTTCATAATCATTTAGAAACAACGATACTAATGTTTTAACTCAGGAAGAGTTCAGAAATCAATATGTTGTGGAATAACCATGATTTTTAATCGCAGCTTTCATGTGTCTTGGCATGCTTTCCACCAGTCTTTCACACTGCTTCTGGCGCTAAAATTTAAGCAGTTCTTCTTTGTTTGATGTCTTGTGACTATCCATCATCCTCTTGATTACATTCTAGAGGTTTTCAATGGGGTTCAGGTCTGGAGATTGGGCTGCCCATGACAGGGTTTTGATGTGGTGGTCTCATAATTTTTGCCAGAGCTGTAGACTCTTATTTAAGCCTTTATCCTGTTTATCATTATATTTGAATTTTCTGTTAAAGAATATGATGAGTTTTATCTTGCAAGTTCTACAAAAAAATGCATAAATATAATATAAAAAATGTAGTAACATTTAATAAAATGTTTTTTAAATATGAAACCAGTGTGTTGACATTCATATTTCTACTTATACATATGCAACCACTAGCTGTGAATTCTGTAATATTACTGTATACTGTATTTGAACTGAGTTTCATCATAAATTAGAGTTGGAATAACATCATTGACTCACCTCCTCTATTGACTATGAAGAATAATTCTGAAACAGGGAAGTTGTCTTTTGTCCTCCAATCTCATGCAGGTTCTTCAAACCAAGAATTATGAAGCAGATAATTTAATCTGCTAAATACATCAGAAAGAGCACGTAATTCAATGCATTAGAGCAGGGGTGTCAAACTGCATTCCTCGAGGGCTGCAAACACGTCATCTTTTCAGGATTTCCTTGTACTGCACAGGTGATAATTTAATCACCAATTCATTATTTGTGTAGGTGAACCCCTTACCGGCATCGGACGTACTATACCGTCCGATGCCGGCTCCCCTGCTTTGATGCAGGGCTCCGCGGTGAGCCCGCACCAAAGCCGGGACATGTCAGCTGTTTTGAACAGCTGACATGTGCCCGTAATAGGCGCGGGCAGAATCGCGATCTGCCCGCACCTATTAACTAGTTAAATGCCGCTGTCAAACGCAGACAGCGGCATTTAACTACCGCTTCCGGCCGGGCGGCCGGAAATGACGTCATCGCCGACCCCCGTCACATGATCGGGGGTCGGCGATGCTTGTATATTGTAACCATAGAGGTCCTTGAGACCTCTATGGTTACTAATTGCCCGTCGCTGTGAGCGCCACCCTGTGGTCGGCGCTCACAGCACACGTGCAATTCTGCTACATAGCAGCGATCAGCAGATCGCTGCTATGTAGCAGAGCCGATCGGGTTGTGCCTGCTTCTAGCCTCTCATGGAGGCTATTGAAGCATGGCAAAAGTTAAAAAAAAAAGTTTAAAAAAATGTGAAAAAAATAAAAAAAACATAAAAGTTTAAATCACCCCCCTTTCGCCCCAATCAAAATAAATCAATAAAAAAAAATCAAATCTACGCATATTTGGTATCGCCGCGCTCAGAATCGCCCGATCTATCAAATAAAAAAAAGTATTAACCTGATCGCTAAACAGCGTAGCGGGAAAAAAACTCGAAACGCCAGAATTACGTTTTTTTGGTCGCCGCAACATTGCATTAAAATGCAATAACGGGCGATCAAAAGAACGTATCTGCACCGAAATGCTATCATGAAAAACGTCATCTCGGCGCGCAAAAAATAAGCCCTCAACCGACCCCAGAGCACGAAAAATGGAGACGCTACGAGTATCGGAAAATGGCGCAATTTTTTTTTTTTTTTAGCAAAGTTTGGAATTTTTTTTCACCACTTAGATAAAAAATAACCTAGTCATGTTTGGTGTCTATGAACTCGTACTGACCTGGAGAATCATAATGGCAGGTCAGTTTTAGCATTTAGTGAACCTAGCAAAAAAGCCAAACAAAAAACAAATGTGGGATTGCACTTTTTTTGCAATTTCACCGCACTTGGAATTTTGTTCCCGTTTTCTAGTACACGACATGCTAAAACCAATGATGTCGTTCAAAAGTACAACTCGTCCCGCAAAAAATAAGCCCTCACATGGCCAAATTGATGGAAAAATAAAAAAGTTATGGCTCTGGGAAGGAGGGGAGTGAAAAACGAACACGGAAAATGAAAAATCCCCCGGTCATGAAGGGGTTAAATTATCACCTGTGCTGTACAAGGAAATCCTGAAAACATGACCTGTTTGCAGCCATCAAGGAATGCAGTTTGACACCCCTGCTTTAGAGGATATATGAAGGTTTAATCAACAAACCATGTATTTAAAGTTGAACACGCAGGAAACCAAAGACCCTGATTAATTAAAAAAAATTATGCCAATCACTTTGATTAAATTCACTTTGAAAAGTCAGCAACTTTTTGTACAATGTGGATTTTTTACATTGTTTTCACATGAGTTTTGTCCAACTGCACCAAAATAGGCAGAAAATAGGCACAGTTAGGGCAGGATGAGGGCATGATGCCAAAGTTCATCTCGTTCATGATGAGCTGTGACATACCTTATATACCTCTGACTGAAGTAAGATTTGCACAAGGCACATCGAGGTGCATGACACTTGTCAAACAATCCTAATTCATTAAGAGCCGTGTGCATCTCAATGAATCAGGAGCATCTGACTCCAACACTCCAGACTTGATAAATTGGGGCTGGACAGTGAAAATTTTTAAATAAAACACTATTGCAAAAATTAAAATTACTTCCAAATACATAATGTTTTTTTAATTTTCCAAGTATGACGCTTGTTTATTTGTGGGGCGAGTTTTAGTTTTGAGTGATCCCATTAAAGGGGTGGTCCAAAGTCAAAGCAAATTTCAGTATAAATCTCTATCTGTGCCATAATCTAAGCTATTTTCTAATACACCTGCATTTTAGATCAGCTTTTAGTGTATGGTTAATTTATTTTATATTTTGACAGACCAGGCTTTTACGAATACGGTGATCCCAAAAATGTTTTATTTTTGTCTTTATGTTTAATGGCGATAAATTAGGTGATTCCATATTTTTACATATTTTCACTTTTAAAATCCTTTTTTTAAATAATTTTTTACTTCCCTTTTCAGTCCCTTCAGAGGACTTGAACCTGCAATCTGATCACTTATACTACATTCTGGAACGCCACAGGATTGCTGGATATAGTGAAAATCACGGTTTCCTTTGAAGCTCCGTCTGTGGCTAAGCAACATAGGAGTACCAAGATGGCCTTCAGCAGTTCCTTGGCAGAAAACAACATTGGAATTGAAATGGCTAACAGTGATTGGAGCTAAGCTCCAGTTATTGATGATAGTCGGTATCTATCATGTCTGCAGAGAGCTGAACTCCTGAGTTATCTCCACATGATCACTCCATTAGTGATGTGCATCTACTATATAATTGTCTAAGGGTCACTTCCGTCTTTCTGTCTGTCTTTCTGTCTGTCTGTCTGTCATGGAAATCCAAGGCGCTGATTGGTCGTGGGTGTTTTGCCACGACCAATCAGCGACAGCCATAGTCTGGCATCGAAATGGCCGCTGCTTTACTGCCCTGCAGTCAGCGCTGAGCGCTCACACAGGGTTAATGCCAGTGTTAACGGACCGTGGTGTAACACATTCTGTAATCACAGCTATTAACCCTGTGTGATCAAGGTTTTACTATTGATGCTGTGTATGCAGCATCAGTACTAAACAGATCTAATGTTACAAATAATAATAATATAAAAAACAGTTTTTCTCACCCTCCGACGTGGCGCCCTGTCCTCGGCAGTGCAAGCGGCAGGTTCCAGTGCCAAGGATGCTATGCGAGAAAGACCTGCCGTGATGTCATGGTCATGTGACCGCGACGTCATCACAGGTCCTGCGCTCATGCCAACCCTGGGACCGGAAGCTGCCGCGTGCACCGCACACAGGCAACAGGACTTCAAGGGGCCTTCAGAGGGTGAGTATATGTTTATGTTTTATTTTAAGTCTTTTTTAACCACGCATGTAGTGCCCACATTGCTATATACTACGTGGGCTGTGTTACATATTGCGTGGGCTCTGTTACTTACTACATCTTTGTGCTATATACTATGTAGTTGGGCAATATACAATGTGACTGTGCAATATAAAACGTGACTGTGCAATATACTATGTGCTCTATGTTATATACTACGTAGCTGTGCAATATACTATGTGGCTGTGTCGGTTCTGTTATATACTATGTTAACTGTGCAATATACTATGTGGCTGTGCAATATACTACGTAGCTATGCAATATACTACGTGCCTCTACAATATACTACGTGGCTATGTTATATACTACGTGGCTCTGCTATATACTACGTCGCTGACCAATATACTACATAGCTGTGCAATACACTACGTGGCTATGTTATATACTACGTGGCTGTGCAATATACTACGTGCCTGTGCAATATACTATGTGGCTCTACAATATACTATGTGGCTATGTATATGCTATGTGGCTATGCTATATACTACGTGGCTGTCCAATATACTACATACCTGTGCAATACACTATGTGGCTTTGTTATATACTATGTGGCTGTGTTAAGCTCTGCTATATACTACGTACGCTGTGTTACATACTACGTAGCTCGCTTATATACTATGTAGCTATGTTAGATACTACGTCGGTTGTGTTATATACTACGTCACTGTGCAATATAGTACGTAGCCTGTGCTGTATACTACCTACATAGTCTAGAATACCCGATACATTAAAATCGGGCCACCATCTAGTAGACAATATATTTGCATTAAAATGTGCAAGAAAGACTCTGTGTATTTAATCTATTCCATATATTTATATTTTCTTCCCAGATGCAAGTTTTAAATTTGGGTCTGGTTCAACCCATGTGTAAAAGTCCACAAATGCTGTCTATATAATAGATTACATTTTTGCTATCACAAGAAATGTAATCCTTAGCTTTATACTTTTTTATTATCATGGTGGGATTTCTTTATATGGCATGGAGTTATAGGGAAGTTCTCAATTCATATATTTTATTCAATCACATGTAAAGATTCAGCAAATAGTGTTTTGTGAAGTTGAATACAACACTATTTAAGACTTTAAGAAGATGTTTGACATTTATAACACATTTATAACCTTCTGCATCCCCTGTGACGATTTCTTTCTACTCTTATTTAAGAAAATGATTCATGCGTGTGAGGTTTTGTTTACCGTAATTCTGTCTGTTGGCTATAATTTTTTCTGCATAAGATTGAATGATCACGTTAAAATGCTGGTTTAGTCAATGTTTTTTGAGACAAACATCTATATCAAAAGAACCTTTCACATTATTTGTCTTTTATAGATATTTTGGAAGCAGGAAAAAAATATGAACAAATGGGATTTTTTATTCTTAACATGCCATAACAACAGACATGTGAAATTAATTTAAAATAGCAGTTGGACAAAAAGCCTGATATCTATCTCTTTGAAATTCCCTACATATTTACTGCTATGAGAGAGGGGATATAGATATTGCTTAGCTCCAGACACACTCTTTAAGCACTTAATCAATATACCCATCTTGTGCGATAAGAGGTTAATCCATAAGTATACGTACAACACGTCCAATATACAAAACCTAATGTGATGCTAGTCACTACTCATGGATGAACTGTGAGGCTGGTTAGTCAAGAGGTCCGAGGTCAAAAGCCAAAAGAGGTCATCATAGACAGAGGGGTGAGACAAAAGCATAGTCAGGAAAGAGTCCAAGGTCAATATTCCAAGAATGTAGTAGATCACGACAAAAGGGCTAGACAAACGGATGGTCAAGACAAATCTTTCGTGAAACAGCAAAGTTCAGAATTCCAGACAAGGAGCACAGAGCAAGAACACACCTCATGAGCAAATTTGGGAGCAATAAAAAGCAGAGAGCTGGTTAAATAGCCAGGTAATTACACTTGACAAAAGACATATTGCTGAAGCCATGGCTGATTGGATTGATAAATTGTCACTCTAGACTCTGACAGCTCAGCACGTCCCAACATCCAATTGAACAGCTGAGCTGTCCATCACCATACTGACAGCTCAACTGTCATTCACTGCATCAAGACACTCAGATAGGAGGAATCGTGAAACATCACTGATCGACCAAACCACTGCACGACCAGCTCTATCCTTACCTACTGTATCCTCACCCACCCCTTGTAGATTGTGAGCCCTCGCGGGCAGGGTCCTCTCTCCTCCTGTACCAGTTGTGACTTGTATTGGTCAAGATTATTGTACTTGTTTTTATTATGTATACCCCTCCTCACATGTAAAGCGCTATGGAATAAATGACGCTATAATAATAAATAATAAATAATAAATAATAATAATAATAATATAGAGCAGTGCAAAAGTGTCAGAAAAGTTTTAAAAATTCTGCAAAGTAAGAATGATTTCAACAGTTTATTTTTTATCAATTATCAAAACAGAATGTGAATCATCAAAAAAGAGAAATCTAAATCAAATCAATATTTGGTGTCACCACCTTTTGCCTTCAAAACAGCCTCAATTCTTCTATTCTTCTAGCTACACTTGTACACAGTTTCTGAAGGATCTCGGCTGGAAATTTAGTCAAAACATCTTGGAGAACTTATCACAGATCTTCTGTGGCTGTAGAGTGACTCAAATCCTTCCGCTCTTTCATATTATCCCAGATCTACTCATTGAGGGTCATATCATTACATCCAGGACTCTTTGTCCTAATCTGTGATGAAGATAGTTCTTAATGACATTGGTTGTATGTTTCAGTTAATTTCCCTTCTACAGAATAAATTTGGAGCCAGTCAGATGCCTCTCTGATGATTTTGCATGATGGATAAGTATCTGCTTATACTTTTAGCATTGAGGACACAACTAAGGATCAAATCCCCAAATTCATTTACTGAAACATACCCCCAAATTTGCATGGAACCTCCATTATGTTTCCCTGTTCCTTGCCGACACTCATTATTGTACTGCACTCTAGCCCTTCAACAAACAAAGTGACTTCTGTTACAGTCAAATATTTGAAATTTTGACTAATGTCCAGAGCATCAGCTGCCATTTTATGGAACCTCACTTCCTATATTTTCATACATAGTTGAGTCCCGTGACCTTGTTTCCATATGGAAGGTATAGTTTTTTTGCATCAGTTCCTCTATGGAGACCATTTCTGGCCATACTTATTGGAACAGTGGATAGGTGTAGCTGGTTCCCACTAGTGGCTGCCGTTTCTGAGCTAATGGCGCTGCTTTACAAATTCAGATTTTCAAGGGGAAAAAGCATGATATATTTTTCTTCTGCTACATTTTGTTTTCTTGTCCGACGACTGCGTCTATGGTCCTCAAAGTTGCTAATTTAGTGCTCCTTCAACAGAGTTTAAACAGCCTAGATTTTAAACTGTTAAAATGGTGTGTTGTTGCATGACCTCAAAAATACAATTCATGTTAGGAAACCCTTCAATGTGGTTGTATTACAACAATTCTCAAAAGATGAGTGAGCCAAAATTCCTCCAGAGCATTGTAAAAGACTCCTTGCTAGTTATCGCAAACGCTTGATTGCAATTTTTGCTCTTAAGTGTGGCCAAACAGTTATTAGGTTTAGGGGCAATTACTTTTTCACAAAGTGCCCTGTAGGTTTGGATTTGTTTTACCTTAATAATAAAGGCTTTAATTTATAAACTGCATTACGTGTATACTTGTGTCTTGTGTTAAATTTGTCTAGTATTTAAATTCGTTTGGTGATCTGAAACATTTAAGTGTGACCAACATGCAAAAGAACTATTCAAAAAGCTATCAATTTGATAGTCCCATTATAATAATATATATTAGTCAATATTTTTATGTTACATGTTATGTTATGTTTTATGCAGTTGGAGTGGGTATACATTTATATTTACTACCCTGAATTTAACTTGCTTTCCCCACCAATCGGTGTGATTGGAACAAAATGGCAATGTCTAAAAAAATCTATCTAATAATAATAATAATAATTATAATAATAATAATAATTTTTATTTATATAGCGCCAACATATTCCGCAGCGCTTTACAAATTATAGAGGAGACTTGTACAGACAATAGACATTACAGCATAACAGAAATCACAGTTCAAAATAGATACCAAGAGGAGTGAGGGCCCTGCTCGCAAGCTTACAAACTATGGGGAAAAGGGGAGACACGAGAGGTGGATGGTAACAATTGCTTTAGTTATTCGGACCAGCTATAGTGTAAGGCTCAGGTGTTCATGTAAAGCTGCATGAACCAGTTACCTGCCTAAGTATGTAGCAGTACAGACACAGAAGGCTAATACTGCATAAAGTGTATGAGAACATGATGCGAGGAACCTTTTTTTTTTTTTTTTTTATTATAAATAGGCCACACAGGGATCGTTAGGTTAATGCTTTGAGGCGGTAGGCCAGTCTGAACAAATGAGTTTTTAGGGCACGCTTAAGACTGTGGGGATTGGGGATTAATCGTATTAACCTAGGTAGTGCATTCCAAAGAATCGGCGCAGCACGTGTAAAGTCTTGGAGACGGGAGTGGGAGGTTCTGATTATTGAGGATGCTAACCTGAGGTCATTAGCGGAGCGGAGGGCACGGGTAGGGTGGTAGACTGATACCAGGGAGGAGATGTAGGGTGGTGCTGAGCCATGGAGTGCTTTGTGGATGAGGGTAGTAGTTTTGTACTGGATTCTGGAGTGGATGGGTAGCCAGTGTAATGTCAACTTAGATTACATTAGTAAAGTTTGTACATTATTCAGCAACTTAGCAACTTCTTATCTCAGAAATCTATTGAGCATTCTCTCTGTCGGGAAGAAAAAAAAGTTGTACTCCTATAATGTGTATGGTAAGAGTATATTTTTTTTACTGTGATGATTATGTATCTTTTGATGGAATCCACCATAAAAGAGTCTTAAATTACAAAACAAACTAAAAGAAATTGCTCCACATCTTGTAGGGGGTTTCAACTTTCTTTTGGAAAAAAACGGGGTAAACTTGTATTCCTTCATTTATCCAGTATTATTTATTATTTAGATTTAGTGCATCCAATATTACAAAGAAATCGAATTCTGTTACAACAGTTCCTCTGCACTTTTACATTTATTAGCCGTCATAATTATAACTATTCTACAAAGTACATCTTGACAGCAATTTGATTTGTGAATCTTGATATATGTTTTCTTTATTCTTTATTTCTTTGATTGCGCATATAGTTGTGGCACTATCCCTCTTCATAAGATATATATTTCCTACTACTATCACAAAGTGCAGTAGAACTGTCACATCATTTAGTAAAATATTGGTGTAGAGCTGACAAAATATGGGGCCATATTGTATATTGCTATAAAGTAATGACACAGCTATGGCGTCATGGATTTTTAAAAATCAGTACGGGTTCCATGCGCTAGTCTGGCTGTAACAGAGTACAAACATGGCTACTGGTACAGTGTCCTGTAAATGTTTGGGCTCGTCTCTAGTAGGAGGTAGGTAATATTGCAATACAAAATTACAGCTCATTGGTAGTTACATAATTATCTCCCCATGCCTACACTGTTCTCCATAATACATGGTCTCAACAGCCTCAAGATATGCCTCAGTCTTATTCTGCTATATAAGTAATTAGGAAAACACAACGCTTCTGGAATTCTAGTGGTGAACAAGTAGGATAACCAAACGCATCAGCTGTGATGTAGAAATACTTGGCACTCGTATAGGTGTGTTCAACAACTTATTTATTGAGTGAAGAAATTCCAGAAAAATGAGACATTTCGGTCGATACCTGACCTTCATCAGTTATGTGGATAGAGGAGATCTGTGTGGCAGCACGCTGTGTGAGAGTCTGCAGTGTCCACTGCAAAGTCAGGAAGTGCTTGTGCTATATAACTTATTATGGACATAAAATTCAGAAAATAATAAATATCAATATATACTTATGTATATGTATACATTATATATATATTATCAGGCCTTTTAATGAGCATTGCATAGTCTATTAAGGTAACAAATGTTCTGCAGTAGCAAGACTTTCTCAGTCACCCCTTCATCACATAATTTTAACATATCTGCTAAAAAAACTAGAAAGAAAGTAATGGCATCTATTACGATACAATGTTATTAGGTATCTCGGTATTTAATCTTAACTGTGTTTGAAATAAAGAGGATATTTCATAGCCAATTGATAGTATGAAGGGTATTATCTTTAAACACATACTGGGATGCATAAGGATAATTTAGCCATTCTTATCAGAATCACTATCAGTATAAAATGACAGTAAGGTTGTGTGTTTAATGAAAGTTGTGTTCTCTTTGTTAACTTTTGGTTCAAGTGATATAGCAGGTAGACACTTCTCTGTTATCTTATGACGTTATCAATGATATTGAAGAACTAGGAAGGCTTTGTGGTAAAGTGACAAGAGTGTGAGCTCTCATCTGCCATGTAATTATCCTGAGTTCATGATGTGCCAAAAATACTCATTTTGATGGACGACTTGTAAACTAAAACAAATCCCTAAAAACACCTGCTCTTTGAACTAGGATTAAGTATCTCTGAATATTTGAACAGGATTTAAAAAACATTTTCTCTAAATGAAAGCAAATGAAAACTTCCTTGTGGCCTCATTAAGGTAAGGCCAAGTTCACAAGTCTGTTAGCACAAACATTTGGTTTTGTACTTAATACAGCCATATAGGAGATAGCAATATATTAAGCTCCCGTAAATATATTTATAGCTGTTTTACTAGTTAACTTTGAACATTGAGTTTTATTGTCCAGGAAAGTTTTTTTGTTAGGCTCTGTTCACATTTTCAATTGCACACTCCATTTGTCCTCTCCATTTGAAGAACAGACTAATGTAATTTATGCTAATAAAGTGATCTATTATGTAAATTATGCAAACTAAGGCAACGGGGGCTCCATTGAAATTCCTGGGGACCATCTAGGTACCATCTGGTGTCTATTTTTTAGAGCACAATGAAAGTCCTACATGCTGAACATTATCCCCTATTCTAAAAAATGGAACTAACATGATCCCCATAATAATAAAGCCACTATTTGCACAATTGAAATTATGCATCTTATTGAAAGGATGAAACTTGAATTCCATTTGTCATTTCCTAAATCACTGCAATGAAGCTCTTAGGAATCACTTTAACCACCCACAGCTGAGCAGTCATAGACCAATTTCAGTGCAACCTGGAATTTCTTGAATGAGTAGTTGATGAAAACTTCTAGGTTAATTGAAACGATAGTGGGTAAAAGCCTAAACACCCATGCCAGCAAGTGTGGCCAGAGACATAGTGTAACCTAAGCCTATAAGTCCACAGGTTGCTGTAAGTTGCCAGTTAGCCAGACAGTGATACTGTGCACTACTGAGTGTCTTGGCCATCATTTTACAAAGGCCACTTGTACTGAGTTCGGAGTGAGAAGAATCCATTGTCGCAGTTGCCTACTGAGAGAGGAATAGCAACTCTGAGATCTGATGGTTTAAGACAACAGCCTCCAAAGTGGACCAACCCTGAAAGCTATTTCTCTTGGGCCTGCTGTAAATAGTACACCCTGAGTATAGGCGACCCTGAATATTTTAAGTGGTTGCTGACCAGTTCTGACCTATATTCTGTGTCATGGATGGGTAAAAGCCAAGATTCTTTGATTTAAAAGAGTTACCTGAGACAGCCTACTTGTCTCAGTAGCCACATGCTGTGACTTACAATGTGAACTGTGTTCGCATTGCTGCAGGTAACCACCACATCTGTGCCTGACCTATAGAGTTTAACCCTGTGCCTTTGTTTTGTCATGTTACTCAAAGCTCTGTACTTTATTACTGTGTGTAAAAGTCAAGAATGTAAACTAATTGACAGACTGCCACATTAGTGGCTTCATATTGAGTAATTCTTTGTTTCCGTTGAACCCCACTAAGTCTGTGAGAGTCATTGAGCCATCTTTGAGTGGAGTACTAAGCAGAGGCAGACTTACCCCATGTACAGCTGTTTCAGTTGCATGGTGGTCCATGGTGGGGGAGCAACCTGCATGTTTCTCACTAAAGATGCTGCTGAGATCATTCTGTTTCAGAGTTAGCACCAATTCCGCAAGAAGAGACAATTTATGGGTATTTATGGGCACTTTCTATATACCTGCGCTTGACTATTTTACCTTGGTATACTTACTAATTTACTGTTGGCCTATTCAGTGATTGCATTACTATTTCCATCTGATATTATTATCTCTTACCATTTAAAATAGTTTAGGGACTGTGATGAACCTATACCTCGCTACCCACCTGACATCATTATTACGCCAGATGGATCACATAATGCGGTCTCCCCTCTATCACCAATTTAACGTTTCATACCCCCAGCGGACACATAATGTCAGCTTGGTACATTTCTACACAGACTCACGGGTCCAGGGAGGCATGGGGAGTGAGAGTATGTGGCCCACACAGTGACTGATGTGGAATAATGCTCACTCACAACCCTGACAGGCTAGCACCATTGAAATAGAGCTCTGCCAGCCTGGAAGGTCTACTAACATTTCCTCGGTAGATATATGCCTGGTCTGTTAATGAGATTATATCGGGCCGGAAACCAGCCCCCTGAGGAAGCCGACGCGAAACGCATGCAGGAGTGCGTGTCTACACCCGCTGTCATGAATATGGGTAAGAACCAATATTGGCATCACTTGCTACATCACTGCTTAGGTCTAAAAACTTTAATGGTCACTGACCATAGAAAATAAATGATACTACATATCCTTTCCTATGTGGTGGTTGGGAGCGTGTTATTCCCTAAATTACTTCTCATATAACCTACTGCACTGTCATTTTATATGTATATCTGACTAAAAAGGTTTTGGTTCTGTGGTTTTTCCTCCCTGTATTTATGACTGCATCTTTGACCGAATTTGAATAGCTCTGTTGTTGATCAATTTGTTTTGAGATATATGTTATGTACAGTCTTTTTTGATCTACTGTGTTATTAAAAATATACCTTTTTAATTACTACATTTTTTTGGTGGTTAATATGCTCCATGTTTTCATGTTTAAAAACAGAAACCAGAACTGGTAGCATGGAAAGTTAAACCGAGAAATGGACTTGTGGATTTGTGGATTGAGATAAAAGAGCAGCCTATGGATAAATTATGTATTTTATCTCCTTAAGGGCTCACTAGACAGTACACTATATGCATGATGTTTACACATATACAATGGTCAGATATGAAAATACAGATAGTGGTGGGAAAAAAGATATAAGCAGATGAATCATATCAATTACCGGTTCGATGTTAGACCATGTGTGCGTTGGCAAAAGGAAAAGGGAAAGAACCACTCATGAAGTATGCACACCACCTACCATACTATCAGTACAGAAAACTTTATTGACACAAAAGCTAGAAACAGTTAAAAACAATATGTCAAAATCCCTCATGAAATCTGCTACCACAATATCAATAACAATATAAATCCTTGATACTTAGATAAACCGCATGGCAACCAAAGAATTATATATATATATATATATATATATATATATATATATAAAGTTAAGTATGCAGACAGATCACACCCTAAAGTTAAGCAGAATAAGCAAATGATTATGCAACAACACCCACACCCAAATTAAACTGAAAGCATGATAACCCCCACTAATAAGTAGGAATTAGAGTGTGGTCAGAGGTATGTTGGAGCCAGTCACAACCGATGTATATACTGACCAAGGCAAAAATACATAGTCTGATCCATCAAAAAAAGGGGAAAGCCAATGGTGCTGCTTAAAGGTAGCAAATAAGTCCTATGCTTGCATACATACTGGGAAGCCAGCGAATGCTTGTGTGCGTTGGGGCACAGGAGGCATGGGCTGCAAGCTGGCTCCTACGTCCTTCATACCATGTTACTCGACGTGACCCCCCCTTTCAAAGTGGACTACATGCATAACAGAGAGAGGGACCACATGGCCTTTCATTAGCCTCTATCCCCTTTTGGTCATTCCCCTCCTGACCTCTTGGCTGAACAGAAATCCCCTCCCCTTTCCTCTAGCAGCTAAAATTCCAAAACCTAAGATGGGTCATAATTCTTTAATAAATGGTCCTAGGGAGGCGGCTTTGGTGCCATCGGATCCGGCAGGCCCCTGCTGCGCATTAACACCAAACATGGCTTTGCTATCTGGTTTCTTCTAGCTGTTCTATGCATCTCCATACCCCTGTGTACTAGAATGGATCAAGACCACAATATTTGTCTTAGTACAGTGGTTCTGGTTAAAGTAATTGTCCAAGCTTGAGGTTTAAAGTCTGCAGTGACTCTATGTTACTGTGGACTTCTGGATCCTCCCAGAGCTCACATGATGTGAAGATTCTCAGATGCTGGTGATCATTTGCAGTGGCATAAGTTGAACAGCATGGGCCCCAAAGCAAAAGCTCTAATGGGGCCCCCCAATTATTGCAAGTCTTTAATAGAATTGATCATTTTATATAGACAAAGGGGACTTTTGGGGCCCCCTAGGCACCAGAGCCTAGGTGCTATTGCAACCCTTGCATCTACTGTAATTATGCCCCTGATCATGTTACCGCAAGCATGCGATTTGCATACATGCGAGCACCTGCTAACTAGACGTGTACAAATGAAATTTGCAAAGCCAAGTTCAATTAATTGGAATGTGGCTGGAGGTACGAAAATCACATAATTGCGGTCACATGATGACTGCTCCCAATGCTGGCACTGGACTAGTCTCACAGTGTGCACTATGAGGATAACCTCAACCCCTTTAATGATCAGTATGATGGTATTATTACTACTTTGTATGCTACTTATATTTGGTTATGGTTTGTTGCTATTTGTCTGTAATATTGCAATATTATTATTTTGATATTATTATTTAATCTTATACTGTATAGCAATCTTATTAGTATTTTTAGAAATATTGGTCTTGTAGTAAATCTTGAATTCCTCTATGCAGGGTAATATAAGTAATATATTCCCATCTGGTGTTTGGGGGTGGGAACACCATGGGCTTGTGAGATGTCAAATGCCAGGGCTGAATTTCAGTCCCAGTCCGTCCTTGGGTCCTGTGGACAGATTTTGTTGCCCAGTAGAAGCAAAGTATATTTGTTTACTAAATCTATGTTCAGGGTAATGCCTAACATTTTTTTTGTGAGGATCCAGGAACTGGAATGAAAGGGTGTGGGTTTTGGGGAATTGTTTTGACTGGCATAAAAATTGATTTGGTGTGCAATCAATAGTAGTACTTCTGTAGTAGTGAGAGTAGTGAAAATTTGGAAAAAAATAAAAGGGGGTAGAATTAGTTACATCAACTTCTAAACCAAGGGATGCTAGAAAAGGGGAAATTTGCGGGGAAAATGGATATCACAGTGAAGGGGGATCTGTAGAACTTGGTTTTGCTTCTGACGCTTCAGCAATGACGACCGACTCCGCTACCATCGTGCTGTGAGAACCCATGGCAGAAGAGTTGTCGTCACTGGCTGAAAACTGCTCTGCTTCAGAGGCAGATCCCGTTTCACTCCCGGAACTGCCGGAGCAAGGCAGGGTGAACGAATGTTCCACAGTAAACATTCTGCAGGCCATTATAATAGACCAAGAATAAAATTTAGAAAATTTTATTAGCAATGATTAAAAGACAAAAAATATATGAATAATATTCAAATGTAAACTAAACAAAGGGGATGAGAACACGGCAGAATGAACTCAGAGCAAATCCATATAGTGTATCAATATATATACATATAAAGGGGATGAATCAATAAATTACTGATTGTACAACAGCAACAGCAGGCTCTGGATGATAGAGAGGTCAATGGTAGAGTATTAACGCTGTGAGGATACCTGCTGATAGAAGGATTTGCCGTGAGGTAGGTAACCCCGACACGCGTTTTGCAACGTGGCTTCTTCCTGGGGGTCGACCCCCAGGAAGAAGCCAGGTATGCTCACAGCGTTAATACTCTACCATTGACCTCTCTAACATGGCTCCTATAGGAGTATATCTGAACTCCATTATGCACTGACACTGTACCTTGTGCCCACTTGGTAAATTAATAATCAGCACTGCCCGGTACTTACTGGCCACTTTGGCACCCTTCATAGGTACAATTTTATTTCCTCAGACTATATGGGTTTCAGTAGTCCTTAAAAGGCACATGTGTTATCATTTGTTACACTTTGGCCTTCAGGATACTTATTAACATGTATGCTTTGCTGAGAGGTACTTTATTGGTTATAGTTGCATCTACTTTGTGCTCATTCATTCCTATCATCCAGAGCCTGCTGTTGCTGTTGTACAATCAGTAATTTATTGATTCATCCCCTTTATATGTATATATATTGATACACTATATGGATTTGCTCTGAGTTCATTCTGCCGTGTTCTCATCCCCTTTGTTTAGTTTACATTTGAATATTATTCATATATTTTTTGTCTTTTAATCATTGCTAATAAAATTTTCTAAATTTTATTCTTGGTCTGTTACTTCCCTTTTCCTTTGGGTATAAATCTAATCTAACACTACTAGACAGATACCTAATCTAAAATTACTAGACCTA
Organism: Ranitomeya imitator; assembly: GCF_032444005.1. Lineage (NCBI taxonomy): Eukaryota > Metazoa > Chordata > Amphibia > Anura > Dendrobatidae > Ranitomeya > Ranitomeya imitator. The sequence goes on along the minus strand of NC_091285.1, from coordinate 393,000,644 downwards.
AACCTAATCTAACATTAGTATTTTTTTTTTTACTTTTGAAAAAACTGTAAGCTTAAGCCTAACCCTAACAATCCTAACCTTAATATGCCCAACCGTAACGCTAACCCTAATAAGCCTAACTCTATCAAGTCTATCCATAACCCTAGCCATAACTGCAAATAATGAAAGAAATAAAAATTATAAAAAAAATGTAATCTGAAAAGGGATTGCACAATGGTGGTGACTGGGGAATTATTTACAGAAACATAGTTAGAAATTAGATTTTTTAACCTTTTTTTTCTCTGACAGACAGCACCGTGTGTATCTCTCTTCTCTCCCTCTTCTCTCCCAGAACAACTACAAGGAGAGGAGAGAGGCACAACCCAAGTGCTTCCACATTTACTAATATTGGTTCTTTTAATCCTTGTGATACAGTCTACCACAGTAATCAAGAGCCATCGGCGAATTAAAAAAATCCTGCTTTTGCAGGGTGCAAGGAGACAGATCTTGATGCGCATGAGTCAGCCATTTTCTTTCAGCAGAAATAAAAGGGGGGCTAGGGGATCACGGATCCAGTACAAAGATTCCCATGGGGGCTCGGGGACACCATATTTCTCTCCTCTGACATGTTACGTCATGTCATAGGAGGGAGAAATTATTTTTTAACCAGATCATTTTTTAGGTGATTGCAATCACCATTATTTATTGAATAATGGTGATCACGTACTAGAGACTAGTGATGAGTGAATCCCTAGAAGTGATGAGTGAATATACTCGTTACTCGAGATTTCTCGAGCACGCTCGGGGGTCCTCCGAGTATTTTTAGTGCTCGGAGTTTTAGCTTTTAGCGCCGCAGCTGAATGATTTACATCTGTTAGCCAGCATAAGTACATGTGGGGATTCCCTAGCAATCAGGCAACCCCCACATGTACTTATGCTGGCCAACAGATGTAAATCATTCAGCTGCGGCGCTAAAAACTAAAACTCCGAGCACTAAAAAATACTCGGAGGACCCCCGGGCATGCTCGAGAAATCTCGAGTAACGAGTATATTCGCTCATCACTTCTAGGGACCATAAAAAACGTCCCTGATCGTGTTCTTCAGCGTCTTATCTACTCCGTGTAGTTGAAACCCCAGAGAGATTCTGACTCTGGAGGGTGCTATACTCTTATTCCTAATTTAAAACAGCCATGAGGGAATACGGCCCCCGAGCAACAGCCATTTTAAGACGTAACGGTGGCCATTAAGGGAATAAGCATTTAGAAATTCTAGTTGAGATAAAACCCAATAAATAATAATTAAATAAATAATAAATGAGAAAAGTCATTTTGCTTCACAAATAAAGACAGTACACTCTTGTGTGCAGATTAAATGTAAATCAAGGGCACTAATCTTTAACAAAATATGAGCATGAAGTCAACATTTCTTTCTTTCTCACTAAAAAAAATGACATTTCAAACAGGTTATTGAACCACGCATAACTGGTTAATTTGTGATATCTAGAGTCAGACCACCCACTGTGTTTTTTCCTGTGAATGCCTTCAGGTATAACATAAAAAAAGTTACGAGATACATGTTTGAACTGGTAAATTTAATGAAGGTCAGAAACTAGTATTTACAATACAAAGTACAGTACAGTAAGAAAGGAGTGGCAAACAACCATGGAAATAGCCTGCTCTAGAATAAATCAGTTCATGTTTAATAGTGCAAATTTCTAATGGGAACTGGCAAGGAAAATAATCATTAAATATTAAACAGAAATCAGCATCAGGAGACTTTATGCAACAGCAGTAAAATATTTCTTGATAAACATGCAGTTTCAAATCAAAGTTTTATATGAAAATTAAAAAGTAGAAAATAAAAAAAACTCTTCAAAAATGTCAGAATAGCATTACCCTCTATTGCTCTCTCTGCTGCACGCTGGACTAATAAAGAGAATTATGCTTTTTTATATGTTACAGAGATTGACTAAGGCCGCTTTCACATTTGCGGTTGTGTCCGCAACGTTTCTTCCGCAATTATCCGCATGCGTTGTGTATTCCTATATTTAACATTAGGGACGCATGCGTCTGCGATCGGTTGCGTTCTGCCATGTTTGACGACGCGTTCGTCGTTTCGTCATCTGCGGTTTGGCGCGGTAAACGCAGCATGTAGCAATTTATGTAGCGTCAATTTGCCGCCTAGAAACGTATGCAGTTGTTAGCGCAAGGAATGCGGCAAAAAAACGCATTACTGTCTATGGGAACGCCTGCGTACACATGTCGTTGCGTACGCATGCGTTTAATGCGCTTGCATACTTTGGACTGCACATGTCCAGGAACTGATTAAGACATGCCCATTAAAGACACACCTTCCTGGAAATACCAAAAAAATCGCTCCTGTCAAACCAATCTAATCAGTTTTTATGAAGAGGTAAGCTATAGGCTGGACCACAGTGAGTCATTGGACGTGGTATATCTCGATTTTTCCAAAGCGTTTGATACCGTGCCGCACAAGAGGTTGGTACACAAAATGAGAATGCTTGGTCTGGGGGAAAATGTGTGTAAATGGGTTAGTAACTGGCTTAGTGATAGAAAGCAGAGGGTGGTTATAAATGGTATAGTCTCTAACTGGGTCGCTGTGACCAGTGGGGTACCGCAGGGGTCGGTATTGGGACCTGTTCTCTTCAACATATTCATTAATGATCTGGTAGAAGGTTTACACAGTAAAATATCGATATTTGCAGATGATACAAAACTATGTAAAGCAGTTAATACAAGAGAAGATAGTATTCTGCTACAGATGGATCTGGATAAGTTGGAAACTTGGGCTGAAAGGTGGCAGATGAGGTTTAACAATGATAAATGTAAGGTTATACACATGGGAAGAAGGAATCAATATCACCATTACACACTGAACGGGAAACCACTGGGTAAATCTGACAGGGAGAAGGACTTGGGGATCCTAGTTAATGATAAACTTACCTGGAGCAGCCAGTGCCAGGCAGCAGCTGCCAAGGCAAACAGGATCATGGGGTGCATTAACCCCTTCATGACCCAGCCTATTTTGACCTTAAAGACCTTGCCGTTTTTTGCAATTCTGACCAGTGTCCCTTCATGAGGTAATAACTCAGGAACGCTTCAATGGATCCTAGCGGTTCTGAGATTGTTTTTTCGTGACATATTGGGCTTCATGTTAGTTGTAAATTTAGGTCAATAAATTCTGTGTTTATTTGTGATAAAAACGGAAATTTGGCGAAAATTTTGAAAATTTCGCAATTTTCACATTTTGAATTTTTATTCTGTTAAACCAGAGAGTTATGTGACACAAAATAGTTAATAAATAACATTTCCCACACGTCTACTTTACATCAGCACAATTTTGGAAACAAAATTTTTTTTTGCTAGGAAGTTATAAGGGTTAAAATTTGACCAGCGATTTCTCATTTTTACAACGAAATTTACAAAACCATTTTTTTTAGGGACCACCTCACATTTGAAGTCAGTTTGAGGGGTCTATATGGCTGAAAATACCCAAAAGTGACACCATTCTAAAAACTGCACCCCTCAAGGTGCACAAAACCACATTCAAGAAGTTTATTAACCCTTCAGGTGCTTCACAGCAGCAGAAGCAACATGGAAGGAAAAAATGAACATTTAACTTTTTAGTCACAAAAATGATTTTTCAGCAACAATTTTTTTATTTTCCCAATGGTAAAAGGAGAAACTGTACCACGTACGTTGTTGTCCAATTTGTCCTGAGTACGCTGATACCTCATATGTGGGGGTAAACCACTGTTTGGGCGCACGGCAGGGCTTGGAAGGGAAGGAGCGCCATTTGACTTTTTGAATGAAAAATTGGCTGCACTCTTTAGCGGATACCATGTCACATTTGGAGAGCCCCCGTGTGCCTAATAATTGGAGCTCCCCCACAAGTGACCCCATTTTGGAAACTAGACGCCCCAAGGAACTTATCTAGATGCATAGTGAGCCCTTTAAACCCCCAGGTGCTTCACAAATTGATCCGTAAAAATGAAAAAGTACTTTTTTTTCACAAAAAAATTCTTTTAGCCTCAATTTTTTCATTTTCACATGGACAACAGGATAAAATGGATCCTAAAATTTGTTTGGCAATTTCTCCTGAGTACACCGATACTTCACATGTGGGGGTAAACCACTGTTTGGGCACATGGTAAGGCTCGGAAGGGAAGGAGCGCCATTTGACTTTTTGAATGAAAAATTATCTCCATCGTTAGCGGACACCATGTCGCGTTTGGAGAGACCCTGTGTGCTTAAACATTGGAGCTCCCCCACAAGTGACCCCATTTTGGAAACTGGACCCCCCAAGGAACTTATCTAGATGCCTAGTGAGCACTTTAAACCCTCAGGTGCTTCACAAATTGATCCGTAAAAATGAAAAAGTACTTTTTTTTCACAAAAAATTTATTTTCGCCTCAATTTTTTCATTTTCACATGGGCAATAGGATAAAATGGATCCTAAAATTTGTTGAGCAATTTCTCCCGAGTACGCCGATACCTCATATGTGGGGGTAAACCACTGTTTGGGCACACGGCAGGGCTCGGAAGGGAAGGCGCGCCTTTTAACTTTTTCAATGGAAAATTAGCTCCAATTGTTAGCGGACACCATGTCGCATTTGGAGAGCCCCTGTGTGCCTATGCAATGGAGCTCCCCCACAAGTGACCCCATTTTGGAAACTAGACCCCCCAAGGAACTTATCTAGATGCATACTGAGCACTTTAAACCCCCAGGTGCTTCACAGAAGTTTATAATGCAGAGCCATGAAAATTAAAAATAATTTTTCTTTTCTCAAAAATGATTTTTTAGCCTGGAATTTCCTATTTTGCCAATGGTAATAGGAGAAATTGGACCACAAATGTTGTTGTCCAGTTTGTCCTGAGTATGCAGATACCCCATATGTGGGGGTAAACCACTGTTTGGGCGCATGGCAGGGCTCAGAAGGGAAGGCACGCCATTTGGCTTTTTAAATGGAAAATTATCTCCAATCATTAGCGGACACCATGTCGCGTTTGGAGAGCCCCTGTGTGCCTAAACATTGGAGATCCCCCACAAATTACCCCATTTTGGAAACTAGACCCCCAAAGGAACTAATCTAGATGTGTAGTGAGCACTTTGAACCCTCAAGTGCTTCACAGAAGTTTATAACGCAGAGCCATGAAAATAAAAAAAAAAATTATTTTCTCAAAAATGAATTTTAGCCCGCAATTTTTTATTTTCCCAAGGGTAACAGGAGAAATTTGACCCCAAAAGTTGTTGTCCAGTTTCTCCTGAGTACGCTGATACCCCATATGTGGGGGTAAACCACTGTTTAGGCACATGCTGGGGCTCGGAAGTGAAGTAGTGACGTTTTGAAATGCAGACTTTGATGGAATGCTCTGTGGGCGTCACGTTGCGTTTGCAGAGCCCCTGATGTGGCTAAACAGTAGAAACCCCACACAAGTGACCCCATTTTGGAAACTAGACCCCGAAAGGAACTTATCTAGATGTGAGGTGAGCACTTTGAACCCCCAAGTGCTTCACAGAAGTTCATAACACAGAGCAGTGAAAATAATAAATACGTTTTCTTTCCTCAAAAATAATTTTTTAGCCCAGAATTTTTTATTTTCCCAAGGGTTACAGGAGAAATTGGACCACAAAAGTTGTTGTCCAGTTCCTCCTGAGTACGCTGATACCCCATGTGTGGAGGTAACCCACTGTTTGGGCACACGTGGGGGCTCAGAAGGGAAGTAGTGACTTTTGAAATGCAGACTTTGATGGAATGGTCTGCGGGCGTCACATTGCGTTTGCAGAGCCCCTGGTGTGCCTAAACAGTAGAAACCCCCCACAAGTGACCCCATTTTGGAAACTAGACCCCCAAAGGAACTTATCTAGATGTGTGGTGAGCACTTTCAACCCCAAAGTGCTTTACAGAAGTTTATAACGCAGAGCCGTGAAAATAATAAATACGTTTTCTTTCCTCAAAAATAATTTTTTAGCCCAGAATTTTTTATTTTCCCAAGGGTTACAGGAGAAATTGGACCACAAAAGTTGTTGTCCAGTTCCTCCTGAGTACGCTGATACCCCATGTGTGGAGGTAACCCACTGTTTGGGCACACGTGGGGGCTCAGAAGGGAAGTAGTGACTTTTGAAATGCAGACTTTGATGGAATGGTCTGCGGGCATCACGTTGCGTTTGCAGAGCCCCTGGTGTGCCTAAACAGTAGAAACCCCCCACAAGTGACCCCATTTTGGAAACTAGACCCCCCAAGGAACTTATCTAGATATGTGGTGAGCACTTTGAACCCCCAAGTGCTTCACAGACGTTTACAACGCAGAGCCGTGAAAATAAAAAATCATTTTTCTTTCCTCAAAAATGATGTTTTAGCAAGCAATTTTTTATTTTCTCAAGGGTAAGAGGAGAAATTGGACCCCAGTAATTGTTGTGCAGTTTGTCCTGAGTATGCTGGTACCCCATATGTGGGGGTAAACCACTGTTTGGGCACACGTCGGGGTTCGGAAGTGAGGGAGCACCATTTGAATTTTTGAATACAAGATTGGCTGGAATCAATGGTGGCGCCATGTTGCGTTTGGAGACCCCCTGAAGTGCCTAAACAGTGGAAACCCCTCAATTCTACCTCCAACACACCCCTAACCCTTATCCCAACTGTAGCCGTAACCCTAATCACAACCCTAACCCCAAAAAACCCCTAACCACAACCCTAACCCCAACACACCCCTAACCCTAACCACAACCCTAATTCCAACCCAACTCTAAGGCTATGTGCCCACATTGCGGATTCGTGTGAGATTTTTCAGCATCATTTTTGAAAAATCCGCGGGTAAAAGGCACTGCGTTTTACCTGTGGATTTACCGTGGATTTCCAGTGTTTTTTGTGCGGATTTCATCTGTGGATTCCTATTGAGGAACAGGTGTAAAACGCTGCGGAATCCGCACAAAGAATTGGCATGCTGCGGAAAATACAACGCAGCGTTCCCGCGCGGTATTTTCTGCACCATGGGCACAGCGGATTTGGTTTTCCATATGTTTACATGGTACTGTAAACCTGATGGAACACTGCTGCGGATCCGCAGCGGCCAATCCGCACCGTGTGCACATAGCCTAATTCTAAAGGTATGTGCACACGCTGCGGAAAACGCTGCGGATCCGCAGCAGTTTCCCATGAGTTTACAGTTCAATGTGAACCTATGGGAACCAAAAATCGCTGTACACATGCTGCGGAAAAACTGCACGGAAACGCAGCGGTTTACATTCCGCAGCATGTCACTTCTTTCTGCGGATTCCGCAGCGGTTTTACAACTGCTCCAATAGAAAATCGCAGTTGTAAAACCGCAGTGAAATGCGCAGAAAAACCGCGGTAAATCCACGATAAATCGGCAGCGGTTTAGCACTGTGGATTTTTCAAATCCGCTGCGGAAAAATCTGCATAGGACCAGAATACGTGTGCACATACCGAAACCCTAACCCTAGCCCTAACCCTACCCCTAACCCTACCCCTAACCCTAGCCCTAACCCTACCCCTAACCCTACCCCTAACCCTACCCCTACCCCTACCCCTAGCCCTAACCCTACCCCTAACCCTACCCCTAACCCTAACCCTACCCCTAACCCTACCCCTAACCCTAGTTCTTACCCCAACCTTAGTGAAAAAAAAAAAATTCTTTATTTTTTTTATTGTCCCTATCTATGGGGGTGACAAAGGGGGGGGGTCATTTACTATTTTTTTTATTTTGATCACTGAGATAGGTTATATCTCAGTGATCAAAATTCACTCTGGAACGAATCTGCCTGCCGGCAGATTCGGCGGGCGCACTGCACATGCGCCCGCCATTTTGGAAGATGGCGGCGCCCAGGAAAGAAGACGGACGGACCTCGGGCGGCCAGGTAAGTATAAGGGGGGGGGAGATCAGGGCACGGGGGGGGGGGCGTCGGAGCACGGGGGGGTGGATCGGATCATGGGGGGGTGGATCGGAACACGGGAGGGAGGATTGGAGCACGGGGAAGGATTGGAGCACGGGGTGAGGGATCGCTGTGCGGGGGGGGTGGATCGGAGCACGGGGGGGTCGCTGTGTGCGGGGGGGGGATCGGAGTGCGGGGGGGTTTGATTGGAGCGCGGGGGGTGTGATTGGTGCACGGGGAAGCGGACAGGAGGACGGGGGAGCGGAGCACAGGACGGAGGGGAGCGGACCACAGATCGGGGGGCTGGGGGGGCGATCGGAGGAGTGGGGTGGGGGCACATTAGTATTTCCAGCCATGGCCGATGATATTGCAGCATCGGCCATGGCTGGATTGTAATATTTCACCAGTTTTTTAGGTGAAATATTACAAATCGCTCTGATTGGCAGTTTCACTTTCAACAGCCAATCAGAGCGATCGTAGCCACGAGGGGGTGAAGCCACCCCCCCTGGGCTAAACTACCACTCCCCCTGTCCCTGCAGATCGGGTGAAATGGGAGTTAACCCTTTCACCCGGCCTGCAGGGACGCGATCTTTCCATGACGCATATGCTGCGTCATGGGTCGGAATGGCACCGACTTTCATGACGCAGCGTATGCGTCAAAGGTCGGGAAGGGGTTAAAAGAGGTCTGGATACACATGATGAGAGCATCATACTGCCTCTGTACAAATCCCTAGTTAGCCCGCACATGGAGTATTGTGTCCAGTTTTGGGCACCGGTGCTCAGGAAGGATATAATAGAACTAGAGAGAGTACAAAGGAGGGCAACAAAATTAATAAAGGGGATGGGAGAACTGCAATACCCAGATAGATTAGCGAAATTAGGATTATTTAGTCTAGAAAAAAGACGACTGATGGGCGATCTAATAACCATGTATAAGTATATAAGGGGACAATACAAATATCTCGCTGAGGATGTTTATACCAAGGAAGGTGACGGGCACAAGGGGGCATTCTTTGCGTCTGGAGGAGAGAAGGTTTTTCCACCAACATAGAAGAGGATTCTTTACTGTTAGGGCAGTGAGAATCTGGAATTGCTTGCCTGAGGAGGTGGTGATAACGAACTCAGTCGAGGGGTTCAAGAGAGGCCTGGATGTCTTCCTGGAGCAGAACAATATTGTATCATACAATTATTAGGTTCCGTAGAAGGACGTAGATCTGGGGACTTATTATGATGGAATATAGGCTGAACTGGTTGGACAAATGTCTTTTTTCGGCCTTACTAACTATGTTACCAAACGCATGCGCATAAAAAGCGCAAACACATGTAAAACGCATGCAAACGCTGCTTTTTTTTACCATCATGTGTAAGCTGATGCGGATAATAAACGTTGCATTACCAGACATTTGCATGCGTTTTTGCATGCGTTTGCGGTTGCGGACGATACGCTGCGGACTTAACCGCAAATGTGAAACTAGCCTAATACATTTATGGACAATGAAATTAAAAAAACATACACATAAAAAATAATTGAATGAACATTAGCATAAAATTGTCTCTTAATATTCTTAAAGGATTTTAAAGTTTAGCAGTCAATGTCATCACAGAGGTGTTTCCAAATCTAATTATGCTTGAATATGACTAGTCTGGAAGATGAATAGAGGTTCCTCTGTTGGGTCTTGCAGCCCATAACTAAGGAGGATATTATGTTCTATTATTACTTTTACTAATGTATGGGTAGAAAACTTGCAGAGGTAAATACATTCAGGGATATATCAGGGACATAGTAATTGAGCTTGCACCAAATGAATGGATTTGTGTTATATATGGACCTGGATAGCATACCCCACTGGACCATTCTTCCTATAGATACTTATTTTAATAAACCTAACATTATATACATAGCTAAGAAATGGACACAATGTTGAATTCCATCGAGTTACTCCGCAATATGATCAAGATTGTATTGACAAGCCATGTTTTACCACTCAAGCGTTCACCATGCAAATCTCTTTAGCTTACCCCTTTTACAGCTCATTCTCAAAATACAACACTTTCTCTTTATAGCCAACACATAAATACTTTTCAGTTACAATAGTACACTTATAAAAGTAAATGTCAATGTAGCCTCATAATATGCCAGGTGCACATGACTGTATTTTGGGTCCGAGTGATATTCGACAAAACATCAGATTGCCCTTGGACCAATGTTAATCTATGGGGCCATGCATATATCCGATTCTTGCCTCATACCAACCCAGTCTATTGAAAAAATTGCAGCATGTCTGAATTTGATCCGATATTCAGATCACACTCGGCCATGCAAGTCAATGAGTCTGTGAAAACTATCGGACTGCGCTCGGATGACATCTGGGTGCAGACCGATTTCTGCACACTGACATAATGTAGAAGATGGAGAAATTTTGCTTTCCATTTTCTCACATTGTACTCCGATTCTAATCTCCGAATTGGATCACACTGTGCTAACACTCTGCTCATACTCCAATCAGAGTGTAATTTGTATAATTGTATTTAAGGCAAAAAAATATATTATATATATATATATATATATATATATATACACACAGTATATATATCTAATATATAAAGCTGAATGTGTGTGTGTGTGTATGTGTGTATGTCCGGGATTGGCATCGGCACCGTCGCAGCTACAGCCACAAAATTTTGCACAGTCACACGTCTGGACCCTGGGAGCGACATAGGCTATGTTGTGAGGTAAAATTTTAACCCCACGCGTTACAATTCCCCAAATAATTTGGCCCCTATCTACATAATGGGGAAAAAGTGAAAGGAAAAGTGTTGGAGGCAAATAGACAGCTGCCAGATGTGAACAAGGGGGACTTAAAGAGTGAGAGCGATGGCGCCAAAGAGTATATACCATACAGTTGCTAAGGTGGGGCCCCGACATGGGATACTCACCACACATGGGGATATGAACACACACAAAATGCGTCACACACTACCAAGTGCTTGAACACATATACCACCCTCAGCACACATTTCACCACACATACACCAACCTTGCCACATAAAAGTCGAAACACAAAAGTCACCACTCAAAACTCGCCACGCGCAAAATTTGCCGCATGCAAAACTAGGCTCACGCAAAACTCGCCACACGTGCAAAACTCATCTCATGGAAAACTCGCCACACGCAAAACGTGCACACACGGAAAAATTGCCACATGCACAAAAGTTGCAACACATGCAAAAGTTGCCTCACACAAAACTTGCACATACTCAAAACACACCACACATAAAACTCGCCACGCACAAAACTCACCATGGGCAAAACTTGCTGCACACAACTTGCTACACTAAGGCTACGTTCAGATTAGCGTTGCGCGCCGCTGCGTCAGTGACGCAACGCATGACGCACGAAAAAACGCGTGCAAACGCACGCAAAAACGCTGCGTTTTGCGACGCGTGCGTCGTTTTTTGACGAAAATCGGACGCAAGAAAAATGCAACTTGTTGCATTTTCTTGCGTCCGACGCTAGCGTCAAAAACGATGCACGTGTCGGAAAACGCAACAAGAAAAACGCATGCGTTCCCCATGTTAAACATAGGGGCGCATGACGCGTGCGTCGCCGCTGCGTTTCCCGACACAGCGTCGGGAGACGTTAATCTGAACGTAGCCTAACCTGTCACATGCAACTCGACACACAAAAAGTTGCTACACTCATGTCGCCACACAAAACTCATCTCACAAAAGTCGCTAAATGCATGTCACCACACGCAACTCAACACACACAACTTAACACATGAAACTCGCCCTAAAACACACACAAGTCTGGTATTATCCTTCAAAAATAAAAATCTGATTAATAAGCAGACAAACTACAAGAGCAACAAATGTACCATATAGGAAAAACGGCAGCTGTCAGTCACATGACCTGTCTATTATGTGTATATGTGAGCTAATATATACTGCCAGGTGGGAGGGCTTCCTGTTGGCTGGGGATTTATCAGGCTGCCAATAGCAACCAATCATAGCTCAGCTTCGATTTTGTTACAGTTAATTAATCTGAGGTCTGATTGGCTAATATAGGCAACAAAGGACATTCTCAGTATAACAAAGCTTGTGTGAGGTAATAGCATGTTGTTAGGATGTGTTAGTGGAAAGGCTGATGTCAGTCACATTACCTCTATTTGAGAGGATATAGAAACTGCCAGTTACATACATTTTTTTCTACAATAATGCCTCATAAGAAAAGGAATTTCATGGCACGAATGTCAGCTAATGCAAAAAGAAAAGCTGCATTACGGGCCAATGAAAAATGTGAAGACCGAGAAACAAGGCTGACACACATGAGAACAGCAGCTGCTTCCTCAAGAGCCAATGAACTTTCTGAGCAGAGGGAAGTGAGGCTTGCAGACAAGAGAGCAAGAACTGCTTCCTCAAGGGCCAATTAACTTTCTGAGGAGAGGGAAGTGAGGCTTGCAGACATGAAAACAAGAGCTGCTTCCTCAAGAGCCAATGAACTTTCTGAGGAGAGGGAAGTGAGGCTTACAGACATGAAAACAAGAGCTGCTTCCTGAAGGGCCAATAACTTTCCGAGGAGAGGGAAGTGAGGCTTGCAGACATGAAAACAAGAGCTGCTTCCTCAAGAGCCAAAGAACTTTCTGAGGAGAGGGAAGTGAGGCTTGCAGACATGAAAACAAGAGCTGCTTCCTCAAGGGCCAATGAACTTTCTGAGGAGAAGGAGTTTTGTGGTTTTTGTGTGCAGAATAAATGTTTGTTAACACGTTCTATTTTGCTAACAGCAGTTATTAACCTGGGCGAAGTCAGGTAGTACAGCTAGTATATAAATTATAGAGGGGACTTGCACAGACAATAGACATTACAGCATAACAGAAATACAGTTCAAAACAGATACCAGGAGGAAATGAGGGCCCTGCTCGCAAGCTTACAAACTATGAGGAATAGGGGAGACACGAGAGGTGGATGGTAACAATTGCTATAGTTATTCGGACCAGCCATAGTGTAAGGCTCGGGTGTTCATGTAAAGCTGCATGAACCAGTTAACTGCCTTAGTATGTAGCAGTACAGACACAGAGGGCTATTAACTGCATAAAGTGAATGAGAACATAATGCGAGGAACCTGATTATGTTGTGTTTTTTGTTGTTGTTATTTTTTTTTTTTTTTAAATAGGCCACACCGGGATATATATATATATTCATTTTTTTTTTTTTTTTCATTTGAAAAATTACAAAAAGAAGATGGGCTGATGCAAAAGTTTGGGCACCCTGCATGGATAGTACCTGGAAACAGGAACACATGGGCTACTTGCACAGTGAACAAGTCTGTATGATCATGTTCACACACCACCAAGAAACCTGAAGACACAAAAGAGAATAGTAAAACCAAAAACACTCAGTTTGAAAAAATGTTGCAGTAATCCGCAAGTGCTAGTAAAAGATGTAAAAAACAGGGTATTTGGTTGATACGTTTTTTGCAAAAAATGTATACTAAGCTGCTCTACCAATCTTCACGGTATACCCTTATCAGAGCAGTCCTAACTAATGTATGCAATCCCTATCTGATGTATTTAAAAACCTGATCATCTGTATATAACCTGTGTGAACAGGGTTCAGAGAGGAAAAATCCATGTGTGCATACAGGGTAGAACAGCTTTTGTGCAGATAGCCCAAGAGGAGTGGTGGAACTCCCCAGTCTTGTAGACACAAGAGAACAATTATGGAAACAGGAACACATGGGCTACTTGCACAGTGAACAAGTCTGTATGATCATGTTCACACACCACCAAGAAACCTGAAGACACAAAAGAGAATAGTAAAACCAAAAACACTCAGTTTGAAAAAATGTTGCAGTAATCCGCAAGTGCTAGTAAAAGATGTAAAAAACAGGGTATTTGGTTGATACGTTTTTTGCAAAAAATGTATACTAAGCTGCTCTACCAATCTTCACGGTATACCCTTATCAGAGCAGTCCTAACTAATGTATGCAATCCCTATCTGATGTATTTAAAAACCTGATCATCTGTATATAACCTGTGTGAACAGGGTTCAGAGAGGAAAAATCCATGTGTGCATACAGGGTAGAACAGCTTTTGTGCAGATAGCCCAAGAGGAGTGGTGGAACTCCCCAGTCTTGTAGACACAAGAGAACAATTATGGAAACAGGAACACATGGGCTACTTGCACAGTGAACAAGTCTGTATGATCATGTTCACACACCACCAAGAAACCTGAAGACACAAAAGAGAATAGTAAAACCAAAAACACTCAGTTTGAAAAAATGTTGCAGTAATCCGCAAGTGCTAGTAAAAGATGTAAAAAACAGGGTATTTGGTTGATACGTTTTTTGCAAAAAATGTATACTAAGCTGCTCTACCAATCTTCACGGTATACCCTTATCAGAGCAGTCCTAACTAATGTATGCAATCCCTATCTGATGTATTTAAAAACCTGATCATCTGTATATAACCTGTGTGAACAGGGTTCAGAGAGGAAAAATCCATGTGTGCATACAGGGTAGAACAGCTTTTGTGCAGATAGCCCAAGAGGAGTGGTGGAACTCCCCAGTCTTGTAGACACAAGAGAACAATTATGGAAACAGGAACACATGGGCTACTTGCACAGTGAACAAGTCTGTATGATCATGTTCACACACCACCAAGAAACCTGAAGACACAAAAGAGAATAGTAAAACCAAAAACACTCAGTTTGAAAAAATGTTGCAGTAATCCGCAAGTGCTAGTAAAAGATGTAAAAAACAGGGTATTTGGTTGATACGTTTTTTGCAAAAAATGTATACTAAGCTGCTCTACCAATCTTCACGGTATACCCTTATCAGAGCAGTCCTAACTAATGTATGCAATCCCTATCTGATGTATTTAAAAACCTGATCATCTGTATATAACCTGTGTGAACAGGGTTCAGAGAGGAAAAATCCATGTGTGCATACAGGGTAGAACAGCTTTTGTGCAGATAGCCCAAGAGGAGTGGTGGAACTCCCCAGTCTTGTAGACACAAGAGAACAATTATGGAAACAGGAACACATGGGCTACTTGCACAGTGAACAAGTCTGTATGATCATGTTCACACACCACCAAGAAACCTGAAGACACAAAAGAGAATAGTAAAACCAAAAACACTCAGTTTGAAAAAATGTTGCAGTAATCCGCAAGTGCTAGTAAAAGATGTAAAAAACAGGGTATTTGGTTGATACGTTTTTTGCAAAAAATGTATACTAAGCTGCTGTACCAATCTTCACGGTATACCCTTATCAGAGCAGTCCTAACTAATGTATGCAATCCCTATCTGATGTATTTAAAAACCTGATCATCTGTATATAACCTGTGTGAACAGGGTTCAGAGAGGAAAAATCCATGTGTGCATACAGGGTAGAACAGCTTTTGTGCAGATAGCCCAAGAGGAGTGGTGGAACTCCCCAGTCTTGTAGACACAAGAGAACAATTATGGAAACAGGAACACATGGGCTACTTGCACAGTGAACAAGTCTGTATGATCATGTTCACACACCACCAAGAAACCTGAAGACACAAAAGAGAATAGTAAAACCAAAAACACTCAGTTTGAAAAAATGTTGCAGTAATCCGCAAGTGCTAGTAAAAGATGTAAAAAACAGGGTATTTGGTTGATACGTTTTTTGCAAAAAATGTATACTAAGCTGCTCTACCAATCTTCACGGTATACCCTTATCAGAGCAGTCCTAACTAATGTATGCAATCCCTATCTGATGTATTTAAAAACCTGATCATCTGTATATAACCTGTGTGAACAGGGTTCAGAGAGGAAAAATCCATGTGTGCATACAGGGTAGAACAGCTTTTGTGCAGATAGCCCAAGAGGAGTGGTGGAACTCCCCAGTCTTGTAGACACAAGAGAACAATTATGGAAACAGGAACACATGGGCTACTTGCACAGTGAACAAGTCTGTATGATCATGTTCACACACCACCAAGAAACCTGAAGACACAAAAGAGAATAGTAAAACCAAAAACACTCAGTTTGAAAAAATGTTGCAGTAATCCGCAAGTGCTAGTAAAAGATGTAAAAAACAGGGTATTTGGTTGATACGTTCTCTTGTGTCTACAAGACTGGGGAGTTCCACCACTCCTCTTGGGCTATCTGCACAAAAGCTGTTCTACCCTGTATGCACACATGGATTTTTCCTCTCTGAACCCTGTTCACACAGGTTATATACAGATGATCAGGTTTTTAAATACATCAGATAGGGATTGCATACATTAGTTAGGACTGCTCTGATAAGGGTATACCGTGAAGATTGGTAGAGCAGCTTAGTATACATTTTTTGCAAAAAACGTATCAACCAAATACCCTGTTTTTTACATCTTTTACTAGCACTTGCGGATTACTGCAACATTTTTTCAAACTGAGTGTTTTTGGTTTTACTATTCTCTTTTGTGTCTTCATGGATAGTACCTGGTAGCATCCCCTTTTGAAAGTATGTATCACAGCTTGTAAATGCTTTTTGTAGCGAGCCAAGAGTCTTTCATGAGGGATTTTCATCCATTCTTCCTTGGAAAATTCTTCTAGTTCTGTGAGATTCCTGGATTGTCTTCTATGCACTGCTATTTTCAATGATGCTCAGATCATGGGAATGTGAGGGCCATTGTAAAACTTTCAGAGTGTGTTTATGATCACTATCCATTTGTAGAAGACATCCTTTTTGCAACTTCAGCTTTTTTACAGATGGTGTTCTTGTACATGGGCCCTCTTTTGTCTGTGTCTGCTCCTGAGGCACAGAACAAAGCTCCAAAAGAACTTGAACACTCATATATGACTCAATATTGTCATAAGCAAGGTCTATAGCATTTTACACTAGGAAAGTCAAAGACCACAGGACTTCTTTGTTTCTTTGTTTCTTTGAAGAAAATGACATTTGTTGATGTGTCAGCATGTCATACAACATTTTATAAAATGGTTGACATTTCAGTCTGCCTGCACCTTGGTTAGGAGAAGTATAGAGATTGTTCCATGAATACTGCTGTCAGTAATTTGATACAATGGAGAATTGAAGAAAGCTGAGCCAGTATTAGCAAAATTAATTATATTACAAAAGTATTTGTGCATTATTTCTTTCTATATCTATCCTGACTCTCCAATTAGCCTTTGTCTGAACTAAGGCAGCACCTTGTCCTTACTGTTTTACTGTGTAATTTATTAAAGTCCCCACCTTTTTACTGCACTAACACATTATAACATCACATTATAAAAGTACAAAGAAACTGTTCCATTTGTGGGGAAAATAAAAATTGACAGAGTGGAAAATTAAACAGTGAAGAGATCAATGCTTTAAAGAAGGAAAAGTACATTTCAGTGTATTGAAGGTTAATGGAATTATACAGTTTCCTGTGGCTAAATATAGTTTTAACTCGCTTATCTTTTCATCATACTACGCAGTGAATATTACCAATTGCATCAAATCCTTTATGGTAAGTAGAAATGTAAAATTTGCTTATTCACTACTTGTGCATTTAATATTTTATAATTACTTATCAAAAATTGTTTAGACATATACATCAACTACAAACGAAATAGTTACTGGCAAAGCAAATAACATTGACAAAACTTAAAATAATAATGTGGAGAAAGATAAAGTGTTATATAAGACTCAGTAACTTATGACACTGGGGCGAACAATGTCTGAAAAAAAGACATTATCAAAATGAAAAAAAGACAACAGGCAAATTGCTGTTACTTTAAGTCCTTCATCTCAAAGTTCATTTTCACCTTCCTAACCAGGCCAATTACTTCAATTCAGACAAGCGTCAATTTATGAGGTAATAACGCTGGAACTCTTCAACAGATCCTAGTAATTCTGACACTGTTTTCTAGTGACATATTGTACTTCATGATAGTGGTAAAATATGTTCAATACGACTTGCTTTGATTTGTGAAAATATCAGAAATTTGGTGAAAATGTCACAATTTTTAAACTTTTCATTTTTATGTCCTTAAACGAGTGTTAATTCATACAAAATGGTTAATAAATAACATTTTCCACTTTACATTAGTGCAATTTTTGATATATGGTAACAGGAGAAAATGGATCACACAATTTTGTTTTGCAGTTTCTTTTGAGAGCGCCAATGCCTCATATGATATGTGTGGGAAAACTACTGTTTGGGTGCACAGCAAAGCTTGGTAGGGAAGGAGCACTGTTAGACTTTTTGAACACAATGGCTGGAATCGATGGTGGACGCTATATCGCATTTGCAGGACCCCTGATGTGCCTAAACAGTAGAAATCCCCCACAAGTGACCATATTTTTAAAACTATACCACTTGAGAAACTTATCTAGAGGTGTGGTGAGCACCTTAACCCACAGGCACTTCACAGAAATGTATATTGTTGAGACAAAAAAATAAATAAATAATTTTTCCCCAAAAAATGTTGCTTTAGCCCCACATTTTTTATTTTTACAAGGGTAACAGGGAAAAAAGCCCATACAATTTGTTGTCGAATTTGTTTTGACTACACAGATACTCTGCATGTTGTGGAAAAGTACTATTTGGGAACACAGTAAGGCTCAGAATGGAAGGAGCAACAATTGAATTCTGGAGCACAATTTTGACAGGAACAGATTGCAAATGCCCCTGTGACATGCCAAAACAGCAGAAACCCCGACAAGTGGCCCCATATTGGAAATTACACATTCTGAATAATTAATTTAGCGATTTAGTGAGTATTTTTAGCTCTCAAGTGATTCATAGAATTGTATAACAGTGGGCTGAGTCAATTGAAAATTATTTTTTTTCCCTCTAGAATGTTACTTTGTACTCCTGTTTTCAATTTTTAAAAGAAATAGTAGGTGAAAATGGACCACAAAATATGTTACGCAATTTCTCCTGAGTACACCAATACCTCAAATGTGGTCAAAAACTGCTTTTGAGGCACAGTGCAAAGCTCAGAAGTGCCATATTGTAGTGCACATTTTGCTAGAATGATTTGTTGGTGCTATGTTAAATTGGCAGAGCCCCTGAGGTGCCAGACCACAAATTACAAACTACATCTCTTAATGAATTCATCTAGCGGTTCAGTGTTCACATTGACAACACAGTTGTGTAACATAACCTTACACCATTGGGCAGAGAAGAAAAAATAATTACATTTTACATTTCACAGGAATGTTGTTTTAGCCCAAGATTTTACATTGTCACATGGGGAAATTGATAAAAATGGCAACAAAATGTGTCACACAAGATCTGCTGAATATGGCAATACTCCACTTGTGGCTGCACAGTACTGCTTAGCAACTTGGCTTGGCACGGGTGGGAAGCAGAGCTCTGTGACTTTTGGAGAAAAAAATTATCATAGAATGGTTTGCAGGCTCCCTATACAGAGCCCCTCAGTACCAGAAGAGCAGAATACCCCTCTCAAGGGACCCCATCTTGGAAATTATACACCTCTGCAATTTATCTACAGGTGTAGTGGCAATTTTGACTCCATGGGTGTTTTCCAGAAGTAAGCAGCAGTGAATGTTGCTGAGTGAAAATTGTAAATCTGACAGTGTAGTGCCCAAACATTATAGTGTTCAGTATATTGTGCCCAGCTCATGCTTCTGGAAACATGCAACTGTAAATTAAGTGGGCTGTCTTTGCTACAGAAATGCAAAATCTGGATGCTAACAGCAGTTTAGGCACAGTTTGGGGCAAAAAAGAGAGTGGGACACTTGGATTCGGGAGCGTAGAATTCTCTGGATTTCTTTTGGGGGCAAGGAGCCATAGAGCTTTTCCAGAGCATTTGTACTGCAGTAACGTGGAACCCCTCTATATCTCCATTGATAGTTGACAAACCTGAATGAGTACTTGACTCTTTTGTAGATTGATTTGAAACTTTTTGGGAATATTTTACATAACATTTATCCTGCACTCTACGCTGAGTACTTACATTGGGATTTCCATCTACACATGTGGTCAAAATTGTTGGTACCCCTCATTTAATGACAGAAAAACTCACAATGGTCACAGAAATAACTTGAATCTGACAAAAGCAATAATAAATAAAAAATCTATGAAAATGAACCAATGAAAGTCAGACAATACTTTTCAACCATGCTTCCACAGATTTTTTTTTAAATAAAACTCACGAAATTGGCTTGGACAGTAATAATGGTACCCTTAACTTAATATTTTTTTTGCACAACCTTTTGAGGCAATCACTGCAATGAAACGATTCCTGCAACTGTCAATGAGACTTATGCACCTCTCGACAGGTATTTTGGCCAACTCCTCATGAGCAAACTGCTCCAATTGTCTCATGTTTAAAGATTGCCTTTTCCAGATGGCATGATTCAGCTCTTTCCAAAGATGCTCATTAGGATTTAGGTCAGGGCTCATAGAAGGTCACTTCAGAATAGTCAAATGTTTTCCTCTTTCATCCTTGGGTGTTTTTAGCTATGTGTTTTGGGTCATTATCCTGTTGCAAGACCCATGACCTGCGAATGAGAGCAAGCTTTCTGACATTGGGCAGCACATTTCTCTCTAGAATCCTTTGATAGTCAGGAGATTTCATTGTACCCAGCACAGATTCCAGATACCCTGTGTCAGATGCAGTAAAGCAGCCCCAGAACATAGCAGAGCCTCCTCCATGTTTCACAGTAGGTACAGTGTTCTTTTCTTGATATGCTTCATTTTTCCATCCGTGAAAATAGAGCTTATGTGCCTTGCCAAAAAGTTCCACTTTTGTCTCATCTGTCCATAAGATATTCTACCAGAGGCTTTGAGTCTTGTCAACATGTAGTTTGGCAACTTTCAGTCTGGCTTTTTTATGATTTTTTTTCAACAACGGTGTCCTCCTTGGTCGTCTCCCATGAAGTCCACTTTGGCTCAGATGACGACGGTGCGATCTGACACTAATGTTCCTTGAGCTTGAAGAAGTTCACCTTTAATGTGTTTAGAGGTTTTTCTGGGCTCTTTTGTTACCATTTGTATTAGCCGTCGTATTTGTCATCAATTTTACTCCTGTGGCCACGTCCAGGGAGATTGGCTGCAGTCCCATTGATCTTAAATTTCTTAATAATATGTCAAGCTACTTGGAGATGGTCTTATAACTTTTACCTTTAGCATGTTGGTCTATAATTTTCTTTCTAATCTCCTGAGACAACTTTCCTTCATTTCCTCTGATTCATGCAGAGTGTGATACACACCATGTCACCAAACAGCACAGTGAGTATCTATAGCCCTATATAGGTCAACTCACTGATTCCAAGATTGTAGACACCTGCGATGCTAATTAGTGGACACACCTTGATTTAACATGTCCCTTTTGTCACATTATTTTCAGGGGTACCATCATTTCTGTCCAAGCCTATTTCATGAGTTTTATTTTTTTTTTATTCTGTGGAAGCATGGTTGAAAAGCAATGTCTGAATTTCATTTGTTCCTTTTCTTAGATAGCACAAAACTGTGGTTGATCACACATTTATACACACCCCTTAAAAGGCAGACACAGAAGTATCATGGGACATATGACCTCCACAGTGTCTTGCCTCATAGGGAATCTTCCATCAGGGGCTTAGTCTGAATCCCATAGATTAGAGATTTACATGGAAACCCCAATGTAAGCACTCAGCGTAGAGCGCAGGATGAATGTGAGCTGAGCCTTACTGCGATTTTTGGGAGGCAGAGTGAACAAATCAATAACAGGAAAATAATTGGTTTATTACTTTTAATGCAATTTCTTGTGCAGTATAAGTGATTAGACAACTTTATTCTTCGGGTCAGTGAGATTACAGCAATTCCAGATTTATAGTTTTTTAATATTTGTCTGCTGTCACACACTAGACTTTTTTTTGCAAAACAAATTTTTTGCATCACCATATTTTGAGAGCTATAATTTTTCTAGATTTCTGCTAGATTTTCAACCACATTACATTTTTTTTTCATGTGATAAAATTGATAAGGCAGCTATTTTCTTCAGGTCAGAACGATTACAGCGATTCCACATTTATATATTTTTTATGTTTTGGCGCTTTTACACAATAAAAATATTTTGTAGAAAAAAATAATTGTTTCTACATCACTTTATTCTAAGAGCTATATTTTTTAAATTTTTGAATCGATGGATTTGTATGGTAGCTTATTTTTTTGCTAGACAAGATGAAGTTTTCAGCAACACCATTTTTATTTACATTCGACGTTTTGACGGCGTTTTATTCCACTTTATGTTCAGCAGTATGATAAGAAAGCATAGTTTTTTGCCACATTTTTTAATTTTTTAAAGTGTTCACTGAAGGGGTTAACTAGTGGGACAGTTTCATAGTTATGATCGTCATGGAAGGAGTGATACCAAATATGTGTACTTTGTATGTTTATTTTTGTTTTTAGATGAATAAATATATTTATTTGATGAATATTCTTTTTTGTTCTTTATTTTAGAAATATTTTTTAACACATTTTTTGTACTTTCTTACCTCCAGAAACAACATTATTGCTATGCTTTGCTTATATTGCTTCATTATTTTCAACAGCACTTTTGCAGACATTTTATCACTGTCCCCATTAGTTCTCACAACCTAAATTACCCTATCAATATACGAGGAGAATATACAAACTTCTTGCAGATGTTAGCCTTGGTGGGATTTGAACCCAGGACCCCAGGATAAAGCAGCAGTGCTAACCACTGCCCCAATGTGCTGACCAACAAGATTAGGAAGATTAAAATAGTTACTATTCAGTAACAGATGAGAAAGTGCTGTTTTAGCTCAAAGGGCAAGATCTTGCAATAAAACTTGAGATCTTGTGCTTTCAATGCTAGAGGGTTGTTGAGAGTTGTGGTATCCCAACCTGCAGGAATATGAGTTTTTTATTTTTTACATATCCATTTCCCTGGTAAAAGATTTATTTTGCCCAGTCAGATGCCTTAAGCTTACTGGACTTATCACATAGAAGAATAATACCATGCACTATTGATGTTTTACAACCTAAAGCACACCTTCAGCCAAAAAATATTTAAAAAATTTGATGTACTCTAATATGAACTGTATGCTTTCAGACAAGATATTTGTGTCAAAAACTCATATGCATTTAGTTGCACCCAGCTTGCTACATTTTTAGACTAATGTGGCTCACTTCGCTGTCATCCAACCAACAGAACTTTCAACTGTCCAGCTCTATTTTTTTCAGATAATGTTTGAAATTAATATTTACATTCGTAAGTTAATAGATAAAAATGTATGTGCATAGCTTTTTCTTTAAGAATTTGGACATCCATCTTTATGATACAGCGCTCCAAAGCCCAGATATAGTAAAATCAGGAAATGAAAAAGGTCAAGTCACCACAGGAAGGGGCTCAGGAGTTTGCTGTATACAAATTCAGTATTTCAATAAATTATAGAACAGTATATAATATGCCCTTGGGGTATTTTTACATTGATATTTTATGCCAGTGAAATATGGTTTGTCAGATTATTTGTGGCTCAAATTCAAGTTGCACCCTTGGGTTTCCACTGTGCATTAACTTTTACTTGTGGCTACCTGTTCCACTTTTCACCAGGGTTGTCATTATGATTTAAGAAGAGAAACCACAGTAGTTTGACAATAAATGGCTTCACCCAACCACTAAGCATGAGTGGAGAAAAAGTTTTGGTGTCATCAATCATATTCTCTGAAAAAAGGCCAAGAAAGCAAAAATTCTGCCGGAATATGTAATATTTTGAGCAGAACTGTATTTTATTTTTTTACTCACTTATATAGCATCATTAACTCCACAGTGCTTTACAAACATCATTGATACTGTCTTCTTTGTGACTCACAGTCTAGAATCCCTATTAGTATGTCCTTGAAGTGTGGGAGGAAACCCATGCAAAAATGGGGAGAACATCTCCTTGCAGATGTTGTCCTTGGTGGGATTTGAACCCAGGACCCCCAGTGCTGCAAAGCTGCAGTGCTGACCATTGCGCAACTGTGCTGCCCCGTGTGTGTATATATATATATATATATATATATATATATATACATACAGTATATATGTATACACATGCATATATGTATATGTTTATATGTATATTCCTTTTCACCATCTTTTGGTTTAATTTTATCTCATTATTTTAGTTTTACATATTTGTCACCTCATCTGGTATATTACCATTATATCCTCCACCATTTGTCTTCAAACATGTGCACACATATTCATATATATATATTTTTTTTTTTTCTACCTTTTGTATGGCACTATGCACATGTCCAATTTTTCCCTCCTACCAAATGTTCTGAGGAAAAAAGTCACAGCATGCGGGATTTGCCTTTGAGAATCGGATGGCACTCACCCATTCAATTCTATGACTTTTCGGAAAAAATTGGACTGCATTTGGATGACATCTGAGTTCAGTGTGATTTTCACAGGCTGACATTACACTGGAGAAACTTTTTTTCTTTCCACCTCCAAGAAAACAGGATCAGACTCTGTTCAATCTCTAATCAGTCTGATTAGAGTGTGATTAGCATCATCGGACTGATTTTTTTCAGATGTGCTCCTGCCCCTATTCTGACACTTGGCCTGAAATGTATCAACATGGTTAGCAGCCTGAGACACAACTGCATAAATGAATCATACATTTCTAAATGCAGCAAAGGCCAAATGTTATACTTCGTGGAGCAAATAACCTGACGATAGCTCTTGAAATATCCTTATGAAATGTACTTCAAAGTTGGTTCACACTTTATACAGTATAGATCATTGATAAATCTCCCCAGTTCCACAAGCTCGCTGCCTTGGGGTAATCCTTGACACTGATCTCTCCTCCAAACCACATATCCAAGCTTTTTCCACTTCCTGCCACCTTCAACTCAAAAATATTTCACGGATCCGTACATTCCTAAACCAAGAATCTTCAAAAACCCTAATCCATGCCCTCATCATCTCTCGCCTTGACTACTGCAACTTCCTGCTCTGTGGCCTCCCTTCTTACACTCTCGCACCCCTCCAGTCTATTCTAAACTCTGCTTCCCGACTAATCCACCTGTCCCCCCCCGCTATTCCCCAGCCTCTCCCCTCTGTCAATCCCTTCACTGGCTCCCCATTACCAAGAGAGACTCCCGTACAAAAGCCTAACCATGACATACAAAGCCATCCACAACCTGTCTCCTCCATACATCTCTGACTTCGACTCCCGGTACTTTCCTGCACGCAACCTCCGATCCTCACAAGATCTCCTTCTCTACTCCCCTCTTATCTCCTCTTCCCACAATCGTATACAAGATTTCTCTCGAACATCCCCCCTACTCTGGAACTCTCTACCACAACATATCAGACTCTCACCTACCATCGAAACCTTCAAAAAGAACCTGAAGACCTACCTCTTCCGGCGAGCCTACAACCTGCAGTAATTACCGATCGACCAAACCACTGCACAACCAGCTCTACCCTCACCTACTGTATCCTCACCCATCCCTTGTAGATTGTGAGTTGTCGCTGACAGGGTCCTCTCTCCTCCTGTACCAGTTGTGACTTGTATTGTTCAAGATTATTGTACTTGTTTTTATTATGTATACCCCTCCTCACATGTAAAGCGCCATGGAATAAATGGCGCTATAATAATAAATAATAATAATAAATTCCTCTTTATGTTGAATTAATTTTACTTAAACTCACCCTATTCAAAATCTAATAAAAACAATAAGTTATTACAGTGCTATGCATCTTATCACAGTCTATACAGATTAATATGATCAACCATTTTAATTTAAAATCTCCATGTTAGTGCCAGGTTTTTCTGATGCTTGTGAGAACATGTCTCTTCATAGGCCTCGCGATTAGTCTAACTAGTCCTGCCAAGACTTTGTCTTAGAGTAATCACAGTCGAAACATGAATCTTTCAGGCATTTTCCAGTGTATCAATCTGTCAGATGTGTCACTTAGTTGGATATATCTACTTATCTGTTACCACTTGCTAATTAGGATTTTCACTGCTAATTGTCACAAATCCCAGGGTGAAATGTGCTCTTAAATGCACCTTCAGGAATATAAGACTTTAAAACAAAGTAAAACTGTGTGTTGTCTAGCACTGATAACAGGTAAGGGATATGCTAATATCAGACATTGCTGCCCAGGCTTCTTAACAACTTATGAATAAACATACTGTGAGGTGTCACGTAGCTTTAGGCAGAAATAGCTGACATTCTATAGCAGCAATGAAGGGAAAACAGCATCTATGACTTACTTCTTACTTCTTGCCAGTTCCTTACAGTTGCCAGATGTGTTCAGTGAACTTTGATTTGAGGGAGTTTAACCTCTTAAAGAGGACTTGTCACCAGGTCAACAGGCATCAGTTTTAGCTCTTATTTTATTCCCTTTCCTCCCCTGAGTATTTAACTCTTCAATTCTATTAAATCCGCCACACAGTTCCAAAGATATAAACTTTTGTTTTTAGTGCTAATCTCCATTACTTTAATCCTGGGGGTGTTGCTCAAAGGGGAATAGTGAATCCTAAAAACATGCCCCATGGAATCCTATGGGCCTCACCCCCATATAAAAGCCATGAAAATAAGTGCAAAATAATAAGTCATGTATCTCTAGAACTAATGTCGGTACTGTCATTATTTTATTGATTTGCATTATAAAGTTAATTTGAAAATCAAACTAAATAGTGAACAGTGTTTCAATATTCCAGAACTAAGACTTCTTTATACATTCCACCTATAAAAAGAGTACTAAAAAGAGTCAAAAAGCTGTATGTAGAGATTGTCAAATTTATTGAAGTGGATTTGAATTATGACTGAATTCCACATTCTGGAGAATGCGTTTTTTTTTTTAATTTGCTCAGCGTGAGGTCACAAATATGGCGGCCAGCGTTGTCCGCCAACTTGCTAAAAACTAGAGGGTTGACTAAAGGATATAAATAAAAAAATACTTATCCCACTACTTACTTCTCTGGACACCACTGCTGCTTCCTGCCTGTGTTCACTCTTGGCCGGGGCTTCTCATCAAGAGCAGGCCTTGAAGGTGACTGTGCATGCCCTGGGTCTACGCATGGCCAGAAGTCCACGCATAAAGTAAACACCAAGCTGTGACTTTCTTAAATGTGGATTTTTTTTGTCAAATTTACAACTTACATTGAAAATGTTTTGATTTGGGACATTTTTTAAATATTTTGTAAATATTTTAAAGTATTCTTGCTTTTTAGATACTATGGCAACATCTAAAAGACATGGGTACATGTGTTATGATCTGGTGGCCTAGGAGCAGCATGAGACGGACTCTGGAGAAGGTACTGACCGCAAACCCTGAACCTAGCAGCACAACTAGAAGTAGACGTGGGGGGTACCTAACACTCCCTAGACCCCCTCGGCACAGCCTAAGATCTAACTACCCCTAAAGACAGAAACAGGAAACCTATCTTGCCTCAGAGAAAATCCCCAAAGGATAGATAGCCCCCCACAAATATTGACTGTGAGAGGAGAGGGAAATAACATACGCAGATATGAAATCAGATTTTAGCATAGGAGGCCACACTAGCTAAAAAGAAAGAATAGAACAGAGTACTATGCGGTCAGTACAAAAACACTAGAAAATATCCACCGCAGAAAATACGAATCACCACATCTGACTAAAGACATGGGGGGTATATCTGCATCTCCAGAGAAATAGCTAGGCTGCAAAAAATCCTTCACAGACTTAAGCTGGACAAGACAAAAACATGAAAATGCACAGAACTATAAGGTCCACAGCAGGTGGACAGCAAAAACAAAGCCAGGACTTATCTTTGTAGAAAAGCACAGCAAACTGGAGAAACCAGCAGGGAAGTGAATCCTTCAAGAACAATGGACAACTGGCACTGACTAAAGGATCCTGCAAAGCTATATACCCCAGTCAGTTTTGCAATTAGTAGATACACCTGTCCATTCCTGCAGTCCAGGCACAACTGCATTACCCTCTACAACCACCGGAGGGAGCCCAAAAGCTGAATTCACAACAGTACCCCCCCCTTGAGGAGGGGTCACCGAACCCTCACCAGAGCCCCCAGGCCGATCAGGATGAGCCCGATGAAAGGCACGAACCAAATCAATGGCATGGACATCAGAGGCAGAAACCCAAGAATTATCCTCCTGGCCATAACCCTTCCACTTGACAAGGTACTGAAGCTTCTGCCTCGAAAAACGGGAATCCAAAATCTTCTCAACAACATATTCCAACTCCCCATCGACCAATACAGGGGCCGGAGGATCAACAGAGGGAACAACGGGCTCCACATATTTCCGCAACAAAGATCTATGGAAGACATTATGAATAGCCAAAGAGACCGGAAGCGCCAGGCGAAAGGACACCGGATTAATAATCTCAGAAATCCTATAAGGACCAATAAATCGAGGCTTAAACTTAGGGGAAGAAACCTTCATAGGAACATGACAGGAAGATAACCAAACCAGATCACCAACCCGAAGCCGGGAACCAACACACCGACGACGGTTAGCAAAACGCTGAGCCTCCTCCTGAGACAGCACCAAATTGTTCACCACATAAGCCCAAATCTGCTACAACCTGGGAAACAAACTGGGAACCTCTGTCGGACACAAAATTCTCCGTAATACCATGCAAACGTACCACATGCTGAAAAAACAACGGAACCAAATCAGAAGAAGAAGGCAATTTAGGCAAAGGCACCAAATGAACCATCTTAGAAAATCGGTCACAGACAACCCAGATAACCGACATTCTTTGAGAAACAGGAAGATCGGAAATAAAATCCATAGAAATATGCATCCAAGGTCTCTCAGGGACCGGCAATGGCAAAAGCAACCCACTAGCGCGGGAACAGCAAGGCTTAGCCCGCGCACCAATCCCACAGGACTGCACAAAAGAACGCACATCCATGACAAAGAAGGCCACCAAAAGGACCTACTAACCAAATCTCTGGTACCAAAAATCACAGGATGGCCAGCCAACACAGAACAATGAACCTCAGAAATCACTTTACTAGTCCATCTATCAGGAACAAACAGTTTCCCCACAGGACAGCGGTCAGGCTTATCAGCCTGAAATTCCTGAAGAACCCGTCGCAAATCAGGGGAGATGGCAGAAAGAATCACCCCTTCCTTCAAAATGCTGACCGGCTCAAGAACCCCAGGGGAATCAGGAAAAAAAACTCCTAGAGAGGGCATCCGCCTTAACATTCTTAGTACCAGGAATGTACGAGACCACAAAATCAAAACGGGAGAAAAACAGGGACCATCGAGCCTGTCTAGGATTCAGCCGTTTGGCAGACTGGAGGTAAATCAGATTCTTATGATCGGTCAGGACCACAATACGGTGCTTGGCTCCCTCAAGCCAATGTCGCCACTCCTCAAATTCCCACTTCATAGCCAACAACTCCCGATTGCCGACATCATAATTGCGTTCCGCAGGCGAAAAATTCCGAGAAAAGAAGGCACACGGTTTCATCAAGGAACCATCAGATTTCCTCTGAGACAAAACGGCCCCTGCCCCAATCTCAGACGCGTCAACCTCAACCTGAAATGGAAGAGAAACATCTGGCTGACTCAACACAGGGGCAGAAGTAAATCGGCATTTAAGCTCCTGAAAGGCAGAAACAGCCGCGGAGGACCAATTCGTCACATCAGCGCCTTTCTTGGTCAAATCGGTTAGAGGTTTAACCACACTGGAGAAGTTGGCAATGAAACGACGATAAAAATTAGCAAAGCCCAAGAATTTCTGAAGGCTTTTCACAGATGTGGGCTGAATCCAATCATGAATGGCCTGAACCTTAACCGGATCCATTTCCATAGATGAGGGAGAAAAAGGAAACCCAAAAACGAAACCTTCTGCACTCCAAAGAGGCACTTTGACCCCTTCACAAATAAAGCATTATTACGGAGGATCTGAAATACCATCCTGACCTGTTTCACATGAGACTCCCAATCATTGGAAAAAATCTAAATATCATCCAAATATACAACCATGAATTTATCAAGATAACTCCGAAAGATATCATGCATGAAGGATTGGAACACAGATGGGTCATTAGAGAGTCCGAATGGCATCACAAGGTATTCAAAATGGCCTTCGGGCGTATTAAATGCAGTTTTCCATTTGTCAACCTGCTTGATATGAATAAGATTATATGCCCCTCGAAGGTCAATCTTAGTAAACCAGCTAGACCCCTTAATCCTAGCAAACAAATCAGTAAGCAAAGGCAAGGGGTATTGAAATTTAACCGTGATCTTATTCAAGAGGCGATAATCAATACAGGGTCTCAAGGAGCCATTCTTATTGGCAACAAAACAGAACCCCGCTCCCAACGGTGAAGAAGATGGCCGAATATGCCCTTTCTCCAAAGACTCCTTAATTATAGCTCCGCATGGCGATATGTTCAGGCACAGACAGGTTGAAAAGTCGGCCCTTAGGGAACTTACAACCTGGAATCAAGTCAATAGCACAATCACAGTCCCTATGTGGTGGAAGGGAACTGGATTTGGGCTCATCAAATACATCCTGGAAATCTGACAAAAACTCAGGAATTTCAGAAGAGGGGGAAGAGGAAATTGACATCAAAGGAACCTGATCATGAACACCTTGACAACCCCAACTAGTCACAGACATGGAGTTCCAATCTAACACCGGATTATGTAGCTGCAACCATGGAAAACCCAGCACAATATCATCATGCAAATTATGCAACACCAGAAAACGACAATCTTCCTGATGGGCTGGCGCCATGCGCATGGTCAGCTGTGTCCAAAACTGAGGTTTATTTTTAGCCAACGGTGTAGCATCAATGCCCCTCAAAGGAATAGGGTTCTGCAAAGGCTGCAAGAGAAAACCACAACGTCTGGCAAATTCTAAGTCCATTAAGTTCAGAGCGGCGCCTGAATCTACAAATGCCATGACAGAAAATGATGATAATGAGCAGATCAAGATCACAGATAACAGAAATTTAGGTTGTATAGTACTGATGGCAACAGAACTAGCGATTCTCTTAGTACGCAAAGGGCAATCAGAAATAACATGAGCAGAATCGCCGCAGTAAAAACACAACCTATTCTGACGCCTGAATGTTTGACGTTCAGCTCTAGACAAAATCCTATCACACTGGATAGGCTCAGGGCTCCACTCAGTGGACAACACCACAGTGTGCACAACTCTGCGCTCGCGCAAGCGCCGATAAATCTGAATGGCCAGAGACATAGAATCACTCAGACCAGCAGGCGTGGGGAACCCCACTATAACATCTTTAACGGATTCAGAAAGACCCTTTCTGAAAATTGCCGCCAAGGCATCCTCATTCCGTTTAGTCAGTACAGACCATTTTCAAAATTTCTGGCAATACAATTCTGCCGCTTCTTGACCTTGACACAGGGCTAACAAGGTATTCTCAGCCTGATCCACAGAATTAGGCTCATTATTCAACAACCCCAATGCCTGAAAGAACGAATTAACATTAAGCAAAGCAGGATTGCCAGATTCCAGGGAAAATGCCCAATCCTGTGGGTCACCACGCAGCAGAGATATGATGATTTAAACCTGCTGAATAGGATCACCAGAAGACCGGGGTCTTAATGCAAAAAACAGTTTACAGTTATTTTTGAAACTGAAAAATTTGGATCTGTCACCAAAGCATAAATCAGGAGTGGGAATCTTAGGTTCTAAGGCAGGAGACTGAACAATGAAATCTGAAATACCCTGTACCCTAGCAGCAAGCTGATCCACCCGAGAAACTAACTCCTGAACATTCATGTTAATACTAGACTCCGTAGCCACCCAGAGGTAAAGAGGGAGGAAAATACCAAACAGGCTAAGGAAAAAAAATGGCTCAAAAGCTTCCCTCCCTTCTTCTGAGATGCAATTAACTCATTGTTGGCCAGTTGTACTGTTATGATCTGGTGGCCTAGGAGCAGCATGAGACGGACTCTGGAGAAGGTGGTCACTGTATTGACCGCAAACCCTGAACCTAGCAGCACAACTAGAAATAGCCGTGGGGGGTACCTAACACTCCCTAGACCCCCTTGGCACAGCCTAAGATCTAACTACCCCTAAAGACAGAAACAGGAAACCTATCTTGCCTCAGAGAAAATCCCCAAAGGATAGATAGCCCCCCCACAAATAGTGACTGTGAGAGGAGAGGGAAATAACATACGCAGATATGAAATCAGATTTTAGCATAGGAGGCCATACTAGCTGAAAAGAAAGAATAGAACAGAGTACTATGCGGTCAGTACAAAAACACTAGAAAATATCCACCGCAGAAAATACGAATCACCACATCTGACTAAAGACATGGGGATCTCCAGAGAAATAGCTAGGCTGCAAAAAATCCTTCACAGACTTAAGCTGGACAAGACAAAAACATGAAAATGCACAGAACTATAAGGTCCACAGC
The DNA here is from genome assembly GCF_032444005.1 of Ranitomeya imitator. NCBI lineage: Eukaryota > Metazoa > Chordata > Amphibia > Anura > Dendrobatidae > Ranitomeya > Ranitomeya imitator. Next base: position 392,968,405 of record NC_091285.1, on the reverse strand, counting down.
AGGTGGACAGCAAAAACAAAGCCAGGACTTATCTTTGTAGAAAAGCACAGCAAACTGGAGAAACCAGCAGGGAAGTGAATCCTTCCAGAACAATGGACAACTGGCACTGACTAAAGGATCCTGCAAAGCTATATACCCCAGTCAGTTTTGCAATTAGTAGATACACCTGTCCACTCCTGCAGTCCAGGCACAACTGCATTACCCTCTACAACCACCGGAGGAAGCCCAAAAGCTGAATTCACAACATACATGGCAGCGAGGGAGACTCTTGTTACGCCTCATTTTTTTCTATAGCAACCCGTCAGCACCCCACAATTGTGCTGCAAGGTGGAAGTGATGGGCAGACTAAATGAGCGCTCTCCACACATCAAGCTCATGTGATGCTATTGTCAATTTTAGTGAGTAAGCAGCTGGGATTAGTATTTTCATTGATCCTAGCAGTTAGGGCTCCTTTTCACTTGCGAGATAAACGGACGGGTCTCGCAGGTTAAAACTCCCCTCTGGCAGTGGCTCTTGGGAGCAAAGCGTGCAGCTCCATGTGTTGCTATGCGGCCGCACGCTCCGCTCTGGAGTGTCGGCGCCAGAGGAAGGTTTTAACCTGTGAGACACGGACGGCTCCTTATATCAGCCAAGCCTGTAGCTGATCACGCAAGTTCAGATGCAGTCAATATAATTTTTGTGTCTGGCACTGATTTATAAGTGCTCATGGAAGATATATGCATCATATAAGGTTAAGGGGTTAAGTGGTATAAATTGTAATCTTGTTGATAATAGAAACAAACATTAAAACAAATGCCTCGATTCAGTTTTTACCTGATTAATCCCTTCCTGATATGCGCTGTACATACACTGCGTGCAGAATTATTAGGCAAGTTGTTTTTTGGATCACATGATACTTTTTATACATGTTGTCCTACTCCAAGCTGTTCAGGCTTGAGAGCCAACTAGAAATTAAGTAAATCAGGTGATGTGCATCTCTGTAATGAGTATGGGTGTTGTCTAATGACACCCTATATAAGGTGTGCTTAATTATTAGGTAACTTTCTTTCCTTTGGCAAAAAGGGTCAGAAGAGGGATTTGATGGGCTCTGAAAAGTCCAAAATTCTGAGATGTCTTGCAGAGGGATGCAGCAGTGTTGAAATTGCCAAACTTTTGAAGCGTGATCACGGAACAATCAAGTGTTTCATGGCAAATAGCCAACAGGGTCGCAAGAAGTGTGTTAGGCAAAAAGAGGCAAAAAATAACTGCCCATGAATTGAGGAAAATCAAGCGTGAAGCTGCCAAGATGCCATTTGCCACCAGTTTTGCCATATTTCAGAGCTGCAACGCTACTGGAGTAACAAAAAGCACAAGGTGTGCAATACTCAGGGACATGGCCAAGGTAAAGAAGGCTGAAAAATGGCCACCTTTGAACAAGAAACATAAGATAAAACGTCAAGACTGGGCAGAGAGCTCCACTCCAACTCAGACGCCAGCAAGGTGGATGTGGGGTACTGATATGGGCTGGTATGATCAAAGATGAATTTGTGGGACCTTTTCGGGTTGAGGATGGAGTGAAGCTCAACTCCCAGACCTACTACCAGTTTCTGGAAGACAACTTCTTCAAGCAGTGGTACAGGAAGAAGTCGGCATCATTCAAGAAAAATATGATTTTCATGCAGGACAATGCTCCATCACATGCCTCCAACTACTCCACAGCATGGCTGGCCAGTTAAGGTCTCAAAGAATTAAAAATAATGATATGGCCCCCTTGTTCACCTGATCAGAACCCCATAGAGAACCTGTGGTCCCTCATAAAATGTGAGATCTACAGGGTGAGAAAAGAGTCCACCTCTCGGAACAGTGTCTGGGAGGCTGTGGTGGCTGCTGCACGCAATGTTGGTCGTAAACAGGTCAAGCCATTGACAATCTATGGATGGAAGGCTGTTAGTGTCATCATAAAAAAGGTGGCAATATTGGTCACTAATTTTGGGGGGTTTTGCTTTTGCATGTTAGAAATAATTATTTCTAAATTTTGTGCAGTTATATTGGTTTACCTGGTGAAAATAAACAAGTGATATGGAAATATATTTTTATTAAGCTGCCTAATAATTCTGCACAGTAATAGTTACCTGCACAAACAGATATCCAAATCTAAAAAAAAACCACTCCAACTTCCAAAAATATTAAGCTTTGATATTTATGAGTCTTTTGGGTTGATTGAGAATATAGTTGTTGATCAATAATAAAAATAATCCTCTAAAATACAACTTGCCTAATAATTCAGCACGCAGTGTATACTACTTTGTTGGAGCTGCATTCCCGCAAACAGCAGTATATATGGCGGCGAGATCGCATGGCCTCACACTGAGCACCGCGGCAATCGAGTGCGGGTGTCAGCTCTATGTGAGAGCTGCCACCCACAGCAACACCCACGGTCGGTGCTAGCACCGATCGTGGGCATTTAATCCCACTGAAACCGCTGTCAGTAGTGACATAGACATCAAGGAGCATCCAATGCTTCCAATGCAATCGTGCTGTCCCAACGGTATCCATGGAGACCCCCGGCCACAAGATGGCCAAGGGGTCCTTCAGTGAAGGCTGCATGTCTGTGCCTGCTCAGAGCAGGATCTGAGACATCTCCTTCCTTGCCTGTCAGATGCTGTTCTGATGTTCTGCAGTGCAGAAGCATTGCAGAACATCATATCAGTGATCTGATGATATGCAGTAATGGCTCATCCTGGGAAAATGTAAAAAAGTTAAAAAAAAATTAGAAAGTGTAAACATATTTTTTTTTTAAATCCCTAAATAAAGAACTAAGAAAGAAACAAATACAGTGGATACAGAAAGTATTCAGACCCCTTTAAAATTTTAACTCTTTGTTTCATTGCAGCCATTTGGTAAATTCAAAAAAGTTCATTTTTTCACATTAATGTACACTCTGCACCCCATCTTGACTGAAAAAAACACGAAATGTAACATGTTTTGCAAATTTTATAAAACAGAAAAACTGAAATATCACATGGCCAAAAGTATTCAGACTCTTGGCTTAGACACTCATATTTAAGTCACATGCTGTCCATTTCCATGTGAACCTCTTTGAGATGTTCTACTCCTTCATTGGAGTTAAGCTGTGTTTAACCCCTTTACCCCCAAGGGTGGTTTGCACGTTATGGACCGGGTCAATTTTTACAATTCTGACCACTGTCCCTTTATGAGGTTATAACTCTGGAACGCTTCAACGGATCCCGGTGATTCTGACATTGTTTTCTCGTGACATATTGTACTTCATGATAGTGGTAAAATTTCTTTGATATTACCTGCGTTTATTTGTGAAAAAAACGGAAATTTGGCGAAAATTTTGAAAATTTCGCAATTTTCCAACTTTGAATTTTTATGCAATTAAATCACAGAGATATGTCACACAAAATACTTAATAAGTAACATTTCCCACATGTCTACTTTACATCAGCACAATTTTGGAACCAAAAATTTTTTTTTGTTAGGGAGTTATAAGGGTTAAAAGTTGACCAGCAATTTCTCATTTTTACAACACCATTTTATTTTAGGGACCACATCTCATTTGAAGTCATTTTGAGGGGTCTATATGATAGAAAATACCCAAGTGTGACACCATTCTAAAAACTGCACCCCTCAAGGTTCTCAAAACCACATTCAAGAAGTTTATTAACCCTTCAGGTGCTTCACAGGAATTTTTGGAATGTTTAAATAAAAATTAACATTTAACTTTTTTTCACAAAAAATTTACTTCAGCTCCAATTTGTTTTATTTTGCCAAGGGTAACAGGAGAAAATGGACCCCAAAAGTTGTTGTACAATTTGTCCTGAGTACGCTGATACCCCATATGTGGGGGTTAACCACAGTTTGTGCGCATGGCAGAGCTCGGAAGGGAAGGAGCGCCATTTGACTTTTCAATGCAAAGTTGACTGGAATTGAGATGGGACGCCATGTTGCGTTTGGAGAGCCACTGATGTGCCTAAACATTGAAACCCCCCACAAGTGACACCATTTTGGAAAGTAGACCCCCTAAGGAACTTATCTAGAGGTGTGGTGAGCACTTTGACCCACCAAGTGCTTCACAGAAGTTAATAATGCAGAACCGTAAAAATAAAAAATCATTTTTTTTCACAAACATTATCTTTTCGCCCCAAATTTTTTATTTTCCCAATGGTAAGAGAAGAAATTGGACCACAAAAGTTGTGGCACAATTTGTCCTGAGTACTCTGATACCCCATATGTGGGGGTAAACCATTGTTTGGGCGCATGGGAGAGCTCGGAAGGGAAGGAGCGCCGTTTGACCTTTCAATGCAAAATTGACAGGAATTGAGATGAGACGCCATGTTGCGTTTGGAGAGCCACTGATGTGCCTAAACATTGAAACCCCCCACAAGTGACACCATTTTGGAAAGTAGACCCCCTAAGGAACTTATCTAGAGGTGTGGTGAGCACTTTGACCCACCAAGTGCTTCACAGAAGTTTATAATGCAGAACCGTAAAAATAAAAAATCTTTTTTTTTTCACAAAAATTATCTTTTCGCCCCCAATTTTTTATTTTCCCAATGGTAAGAGAAGAAATTGGACCACAAAAGTTGTGGCACAATTTGTCCTGAGTACTCTGATACCCCATATGTGGGGGTAAACCATTGTTTGGGCGCATGGGAGAGCTCGGAAGGGAAGGAGCGCCGTTTGACCTTTCAATGCAAAATTGACAGGAATTGAGATTGGACGCCATGTTGCGTTTGGAGAGCCACTGATGTACCTAAACATTGAAACCCCCCACAAGTGACACCATTTTGAAAAGTAGACCCCCTAAGGAACTTATCTAGATGTGTGGTGAGCACTTTGACCCAATAAGAGCTTCACAGAAGTTTATAATGCAGAGCCGTAAAAATAAAACAAAATTTTTTTCCCACAAAAATAATTTTTTAGCCCCCAGTTTTGTATTTTCCTGAGGGTAACAGGAGAAATTGGACCCCAAAAGTTGTTGTGCAATTTGTCCTGAGTGCGCTGATACCCTATATGTGGGGGAGAACCAGCGTTTGGGCGCATGGGAGGGCTCGGAAGGGAAGGAGAGCCATTTGGAATACAGACTTAGATGGAATGGTCTGCAGGCGTCACATTGTGTTTGCAGAGCCCCTAATGTACCTAAACAGTAGAAACCCCCCACAAGTGACCCCATATTGGAAACTAGACCCCCCAAGGAACTTATTTAGATGTGTTGTGAGAACTTTGAGCCCCCAAGTATTTCACTACAGTTTATAACGCAGAGCCGTGAAAATAAAATAAAAAATTTCACCTCAAAATTATTTTTTAGCCCCCAGTTTTGTATTTTCTCGAGGGTAAAAGGAGAAATTGGACCCCAAAAGTTGTTGTCCAATTTGTCCTGAGTGCGTTGATACCCCATATGTGGGGTGAACCAGCGTTTGGGCGCATGGGAGGGCTCGGAAGGGAAGGAGCGCCATTTGGAATGCAGACTTAAATGGAATGGTCTGCAGGCGTCACATTGCGTTTGCAGAGCCCCTAATATACCTAAACAGTAGAAACCCCCACAAGTGACCCCATGTTGGAAACTAGACCCCCCCACGAACTTATCTAGATGTGTTGTGAGAACTTTGAGCCCCCAAGTGTTTCACTACAGTTTATAACGCAGAGCCGTGAAAATAAAAAATCTCTTTTTTTCCCACAAAAATTATTTTTTAGCCCCCAGTTTTGTATTTTCCCAAGGGTACCAGGAGAAATTGGACCCCAAAAGTTGTTGTCCAATTTGTCCTGAGTACGCTGATACCCCATATGTTGGGGTAAACTCCTGTTTGGGCACACGGGAGAGCTCGGAAGGGAAGGAGCACTGTTTTACTTTTTCAATGCAGAATTGGATGGAATTGAGATCGGTCGCCATGTCGCGTTTGGAGATCCCCCTGATGTGCCTAAATAGTGGAAACCCCCCAATTATAACTGAAACCCTAATCCAAACACACCCCTAACCCTAATCCCAACGGTAACCCTAACCACACCTCTAACCCAGACACACCCGTAATCCTAATCCCAATCGCAAATGTAATCCAAACCCTAACCCTAACTTTAGCCCCAACCCTAACTGTAGCCTTAACCCTAACCCTAGCCCTTACCCTAGCCCTAACCCTAGCCCCAACCCTAACCCTAACCCTAACCCTAGCCCTAGCCCTAACCCTAACCTTAACCCTAGTCCCAACCCTAACCCTAGCCCTAACCCTAGCCCTAACCCTAGCCCTAGCCCTAACCCTAGCCCTAGCCCTAACCCTAACCCTAGCCCTAACCCTAATCCTAGCCCTAACCCTAGCCCTAGCCCTAGCCCTAACCCTAACCCTAGCCCTAACCCTAGCCCTAACCCTAGCCCTAACCCTAGCCCTAGCCCTAACCCTAGCCCTAGCCCTAACCCTAACCCTAGCCCTAACCCTAATGGGAAAATGGAAATAAATACATTTTTTTCATTTACTTTTATAGCAGGTTTTTTAGCGGATTTTTATGATTGGCAGCCGTCACACATTGAAAGACGCTTTTTATTGCAAAAAATATTTTTTGCGTTACCACATTTTGAGAGCTATAATTTTTCCATATTTGAGTCCACAGAGTCATGTGAGGTCTTGTTTTTTGCGGGACGAGTTGACGTTTTTATTGGTAACATTTTCGGGCACGTGACATTTTTTGATCGCTTTTTATTCCGATTTTTGTGAGGCAGAATGACCAAAAACCAGCTATTCATGAATTTCTTTTGGGGGAGGCGTTTATACCGTTCCGCGTTTGGTAAAATTGATAAAGCAGTTTTATTCTTCGGGTCAGTACGATTACAGCGACACCTCATTTATATCATTTTTTTATGTTTTGGCGCTTTTATACGATAAAAACTATTTTATAGAAAAAAATAATTATTTTTGCATCGCTTTATTCTGAGGACTATAACTTTTTTATTTTTTTGCTGTTGTCGCTGTATGGTGGCTCGTTTTTTGCGGGACAAGATGACGCTTTCAGCGGTACCATGGTTATTTATATCCGTCTTTTTGATCGCGTGTTATTCCACTTTATGTTTGGCGGTATGATAATAAAGCGTTGTTTTTTGCCTCGTTTTTTTTTTTTTTTTCTTACGGTGTTTACTGAAGGGGTTAACTAGTGGGCCAGTTTTATAGGTCGGGTCGTTACGGACGCGGAGATACTAAATATGTGTACTTTTATTGTTTTGTTTTTTTTATTTAGATAAAGAAATGTATTTATGGGAATAATATATATATATTTTTTTCATTATTTAGGATTTTTTTTTTTTTTTTTTTTTACACACTTGGAAATTTTTTTTTTTACTTTTTTACTTTGCCCCAGGGGGGACAATACAGATCGGTGATCTGCCAGTTTGCACAGCACTCTGACAGATCACCGATCTGTCTGAGAGCAGTGCAGCGTTACCAAGTGCCTGCTCTGAGCAGGCACTTGGTAAGCCACCTCCCTCCCTGCAGGACCCGGATCCGCGGCCATATTGGATCCGGGACTTACTGCAGGGAGGGAGGTAGGAGACCCCCGGAGCAACGCGATCACATCGCGTTGCTGCGGGGGTCTCAGGGAAGCCCGCAGGGAGCCCCCTCCCTGCGCGATGCTTCCCTGCACTGCCGGCACATCGCGATCATCTTTGATCGCGGTGTGCCGGGGGTTAATGTGCCGGGGGCGGTCCGTGACCGCTCCTGGCACATAGTGCCGGATGTCAGCTGCGATAAGCAGCTGACACCCGGCCGCGATCGGCGGCGCTCCCCCCGTGAGCGCGGCCGATCGCGCTGGACGTAATATTCCGTCCTTGGGAATTAAGGCCCACCCCACATGGACGGAATATTACGTCCAATGGCAGAAAGGGGTTAATTAAACTGATAGGACTTGATTTGGAAAGGCACACACCTGTCTATATAAGACCTCACAGCTCACAGTGCATGTCAGACCAAATGAGAATCATTAAGTCAAAGGAACTGGCCAAGGAGCTCAGAGACAGGATTGTGGCAAGGCACAGATCTGGCCAACGTTATAACAGAATTTCTGCAGTACTCAAGGTTCCTAAGGGCACAGTGGCCCCATAATCTTTAAATGGAAGTTTTGGACCACTAGATGTCTTCCTAGACCTGGCCATCCAGCCAAACTGAGCAATCGTGGGAGAAGAGCCTTGGTGAGAGAGGTAAAAAAGAAGCCCAAGGTCACTGTGGCTGAGCTGCAGAGATGCAGTAGGGAGATGGGAGAAAGTTCCACAAAGTCAACTATCACTGCAGCCCTCCACCAGTCATGCCTTTATGGCAGAGTGGCCTGGTGGAAGCCTCTCCTCAGTGCAAGACATATGAAAGCCCGCACAGAGTTTGCTAAAAACACATGAAGGATTCCCAGACTATGAGAAATAAGATTCTCTGGTCTGATGAGATGAAGATAGACCTTTTTGGTGATAATTCTAAGCGGTATGTGTGGAGAAAACCAGGCACTGCTCATCCCCTGCACAATACAATCCCTATAGTGAAATATGGTGGTGGCAGGATCATGCTATGGGGTTATTTTTCAGCTGCAGGGACAGGGCGACTGGTTGTCATTAAAGGTAACATGAATGCGGCCAAGTACAGAAATATCCTGGATGAAAACCTCTACCAGAGTGCTCTGGACCTCAGACTTGGCCAAAGGTTCACCTTCCAACAAGACAGTGACCCTAAGCACACAGCTAAAATAACAAATGAGTGGCTTCAGAACAACTCTGTGATCATTCTTGACTGGCCCAGCCAGAGCCCTGACCTAAACCCAATTGAGCAGACTTGGAGAGACCTGAAAATGGCTGTCCACCAAAGTTCACCATCCAACCTGACGAAACTGGAGAGGATCTGCAAGGAAGAATGGCAGAGGATCCCCAAATCCAGGTGTGAAAACCTTGTTGCATCATTCCCAAGAAAACTCATGGCTGTACTATCTCAAAATACTGAGCAAAGGGTCTGAATACTTATGACTAGTGTTGAGCGATACCGTCCGATATTTGAAAGTATCGGTATCGGATGGTATCGGCCTATATCCGAAAAATATCGGATATCGCCGATACCGATATCCGATACCAATACAAGTCAATGGGACACAAATATCGGAAGGTATCCTCTATGTTTCCCAGGGTCTGAAGGAGAGGAAATTCTCCTTCAAGCCCTGGGATCCATATTCATGTGTAAAATAAAGAATAAAAATAAAAAATATTGATATACTTACCCTCGGACGCGCCCTGGTTGTAACCGCTGCAACCGCCATGATACCCTTCCTAAGAATGAGCGCGTAAAGGACCTTCGATGACGTCGCGGCTTGTGATTGGTCGCGTGACCGCTCATGTGACCGCTCACGTGACCAATCACAAGCCGTGACGTCATCGAAGGTCCTTCACGTGCTCATTCTTAGAAACAGAAGCATGGCGGTTGCAGCGGTTACAACCAGGGCACGTCCGAGGGTAAGTATATCAATATTTTTTATTTTTATTCTTTATTTTACACATCAATCTTCATCCCGATACCGATTCCCGATATCGCAAAAATATCGGATCTCGGTATCGGAATTCCGATACCGCAAATATCGGCCAATACTCGATACTTGCGGTATCGGAATGCTCAACACTACTTATGACCATGCAATATTTCAGGTTTTATTTTTTAATAAATTTGCAAAAATTACCATATTTCTGTTTCTTTCAGTCAAAATGGGGTGCAGAGTGTAAATTAATGAGAAAAAAAATGAACTTTTTTAAATTTCCCAAATATCTGCAATGAAACAAAGAGTGAAAAATGTAAAGGGGTCTGAATACTTTCCATATCGACTGTATTTTTCCAAAAAAATATATCTATTTATGTAAATAAAAGTACACAATAGAAGTACACATATCTGATATCGCCGCGTCCGTAATAACCCGCTCTATAAAACTGTCCCACTAGTTAACCCCTTCAGTGAGCATCGTAAATAAAATAAATAGAAAACAATGCAAAAAACAATGCTTTATCATTATACTGTCGAACAAAAAGTGCAATAAAATGCAAACAAAAATGGATGTAAATAAAAATGGTACTGCTGAAAACATCATCTTGTCCCACAAAAACAAGCCGCCATAAAGCTCCATCAGCAGAAAAATCAAAAAGTTATAGCTCTCAGAATTAAGCAATGCATCTATAATGATTTTTTCTATAAAGTAGTATTTATTCTGTAAAAGCACCAATACATAAAAAAAAGATATAAATTGGGTATCGCTATAATCGTACTGACCCAATTTATAAAGTGGCCTTATCAATTTTACCATACGAAGAGCGGTTTAAAAAACAGAACAAAAAGCAATTACTGAATTGCTGGTTTTTGTTCATTCTGTCTCTCAAAAATTGGAATAGAAAGCGATCAAAAATTGGCATGTGCCCAAAAATGGTACCAATAAAACTTTAACTCGTCCTGCCAAAAACAAGTTATCATATGACTTTATCAGCCGAAATATGGAAAAATTATAGCTGTCTAAATATTGTGATGCAAAGACTAGTTTTCGCAATAAAAAGCGTCTTTTATTGTGTGACAGCAGCCAAACATAAAAACCCGATATAAATCTGGTGTCACTGTAATTGCACTGACCTGAAGAATAAAGTCACCTAATCAATTATACCTCATGAGGAACGGCGTAAAAAATAAATAAAACCAATTCTTCACATGCTGTTGATTTTTACATTCTGCCTCCCAAAGAATGCAGTAAGGCTCAGCGCACATTTGTTCTGCGCTCTGCGTTGAGTGCTTACACCAAGATTTCCATGAAAATCCCTAAAATGCGTGATTCAGACAGTACCCTCAGCAGAAGATTCCCTTTAATGAGGCAGGTGGAGGCACTGTGGACGCCATCGGACCTGTTACCCGGCCAGTAATTTCACAACTGAACTTTTGACAAGACATACAGTACATGTCCATTGTCAGACATTATATTACTTGACATGGCTATGATTGGCCTGTCCAGCAAAACATGTAAAAGAAACTACGGTCCCCTCTATTTTTGAAACAAGCACAGATAAAACATACAGATGCGGGCTGCAGCCTTAAGCTGTCTGGTTTAATTTGGCTGGTTCTGAAAAATAGAGGGGTACCCACTCTGTTTTTTAAACAGATCCCCCAATTTTTATAACCAGCAAATCTAATGCAGACAGCTTGGGACTGGTATTCTCAGCCTAGGAAGGCCCATGGATATCTTGCCTTCCACTGCATAAAAATATCATCCCACAGCCACCCCAGAAAAGGGGCACCCATTAGCTTCGTTAGTTGTGGCACTTTGCCCAGCTCTTTCCACTTGCACTGGTGCACTGGCAAGCAGTTAAATATGTTGGGGTTGATGTCAGCTGTGTAATGTCCACTGACTTCAAGTCCAGAGGTTAGTAATGGAGCGGCATCTAAGAGACACCCCATTAATAACCCCGTAGGTAATAAAAAAAACACACGGAAAAATACCGTATTTTCCGCTTTGTAAGACGCACTTTATTTCCCCCAAATTTGGGGGGGAAATGTGGGTGCGTCTAACAAAGCGGATATACCGCTTACCATTACAGGCTGGGAGGAGGGGGTGTCCGCCGCCGCTACCGCCTGCCGCCGCTGTCGTCCGCCGCCACTGCCGGGGTTGTCCGCTGCTGCCCCGGGTGATGCTGAAGGCTCCGGTGCTGCGGGGGGCTCTGGCGACATATTGTGAAAGACCAGAGCCCCCCGGCAGTTCTTCCATGCGTTCCAGTATGACTAATTCCGGGAAAATGGCCGCCGGAATCTCGGGAGATGAGATTTCAGCGCTGAGATCTCATCTCTCGAGATTCCGGCGGCCATTTTCCCGGAGTTAGTTCCAGTATGACTGACTCCGGGAAAATGGCCGCCGGAATCTCGGGAGATGAGATTTCAGCGCTGAGATCTCATCTCTCGAGATTCCGGCGGCCATTTTCCCGGAATTAGTCATACTGGAACGCATGGAAGAACTGCCGGGGGGCTCTGGTCTTTCACAAAATGTCGCCAGAGCCCCCCGCAGCACCGGAGACAGCCCTACAGCACAGGAGCCCCCTGCAGACCCCTCATCCCAGCCTGCAGCAAAGGAGCCCCCTGCAGACCCCTCATCCCAGCCTGCAGCAAAGGAGCCCCCTGCAGACCCCTCATCCCAGCCTGCAGCACAGGAGCCCCCCTGCAGCACAGGAGCCCCCTGCAGACCCCCTCATCCCAGCCTGCAGCAATGCTCCACTCCTGCCTCCGGCAACGAGCCTGGGACCCTGATCCACCACAACCACAACCCCCGGTAAGTAATAAGACGCATGGATTATAAGACGCCCCACCAATTTATTAAAAAATAGTTTTTTCCTATTTTTCTCCTCAAAATTTGGGGTGCGTCTTATAATCCGGAGCGTCTTACAAAGCGAAAAATACGGTATATTTATTTAAAAAAAAACTCAAAAACAATTTCCCTCTTTCCCCATTTATTTAATAAAATAAAATAAATAAAATGCACGCCAGTAAGCCGTAGAACAAAAGGATGTCTCATGATGTTCCCAGTCTTCTTCATCCAGTCTATGGAGCTACACAGACTGGAGCAGCAGCACTGCCACACCAGGCTGCTGTGAACTGAGGTGACATCATTAAGGTTGTCTCAGATCACAGGCACCGCTTCTCACTAGAGCAGTGCGAGTGCTGAACTGATGAGTAGGGTTGAGCGACTTTTGTTTTTTTAGGGTCGGGTCGGGTTTCACGAAACCCGACTTTCTCAAAAGTCGGGTCGAGTGAAATCGGCCAATCCTATTAAAAAGTCGGGGTCGGCCGAAACAAGAAACCCAATGCAGTGCAATGGGATACTAATGGTTCCCAGGGACTGAAGGAGAGGAAACTCTCCTTCAGGCCCTGGGATCCATATTTATGTGTAAAATAAAGAATAAAAATAAAAAATAGGGATATACTCACCCTCGGACGCGCCCTGGTACTAACCGGCAGCCTTACTTCCTAAGAATGAGCGCGTGAAGGACCTTCAATGACGTCGCGGCTTGTGATTGGTCGCGTGACCGCTCATGTGACCGCTCACACGACCAATCACAAGCCGCGACGTCATCGAAGGTCATTCACGCGCTCATTCTTAGGAATGGAAGCTGCCGGTTACAGCGGTTAGTACCAGGGCGCTTCCAAGGGTGAGCATATCCCTATTTTTTATTTTTATTCTTTATTTTACACATAAATATGGATTACGATACCGCAAATATCGGCCGATATCCGATACTTGCGGTATCGGAATGAAACGCGACTTTTGCGCGAAGATCGCCGACCTCATGGCCGACCCCACACAGGGATCGGGTCGGGTTTCATGAAACCCGACTTTGCCAAAGGTCGGCGACTTCTGAAAATGGCCGACCCGTTTCGCTCAACCCTACTGATGAGCCATCATCATCCGAAGTAACCTTAATGACATCACCTCATTCACTTCACAGCAGCCAGTTTCTCATGGAGCACAGTATGGATTGTCAATGCAACCCTCTTCTCTCACTCTTGACTCACTGATAGCAACACCACAGAAGAAATGCTAGCACCTGCTTCCAGTATCCATTGTTTCAGATGCTGCACATCTCGCATCTTCACAGCATAGACAATTTACTTCAGATGACCCCAAAGATAAAAGTCTAAGGGGGGTCAGATTGGGAGACCTTGGTGGCCATTCAACTTCAATGCCACTGGATATCTGAAATTGCTACATGATGATGTGTTTTCCTCTTTATGCACTGAAGATGGCACGTTCCCTGAGCTTTTCCAGCAAGATGGTACACCACCACATTATGGGTGTCAGGTCCGAGCATTCCTACAAGAAATCTGACCCCCTTAGACTAGTATTTCTTCTGTGGTGTTGCTATCAGTGTGTCAAGAGTGGGAGAAGAGGGTTGCATTGACAATCCAACACAATAGGCAGCACTTTGAACACATTTTATAAGTAGTGTTGAGCATTCCGATACTGCAAGTATCGGGTATCGGCCGATATTTGCTGTATCGGAATTCCGATACCGAGTTCCGATATTTTTGTGATATCGGAAATCGGAATCGGAAGTTCCCAGTCATCTTCGGCGTGTGCGGTGCTTATGGTTCCCAGGGTCTGGAGGAGAGGAATTTCTCCTTTAGGCCCTGGGATCCATATTCATGTAAAAAATAAAGAATAAAAATAAAAAATATGGATATACTCACCCCTCTGGCGAACCCTGGCTGTCACCGCTGCAAGCGTCTGCCTCCGTTCCTGAGAATGCTGTGAGTGAAGGACCTTCTATGACATCGTGGTTAGGTGAGCGGTCACGTGAGCGGTCAGGTGACCGGTCACCTGATCGCGATGTCATCGAAGGTCCTTCACTCACAGCATTCTTAAGGACGGAGGCAGAAGCTCGCAGCGGTGACAGCCAGAGTTCGCCAGAGGGGTGAGTATATCCATATTTTTTATTTTTATTCTTTACATGAATATGGATCCCAGGGCCTGAAGGAGAGTTTTCTCTCCTTCAGACCCTGGGAACCATCCAGGATACATTCCAATATTTGTGTCCATTGACTTGCATTGGTATCGGGTATCGGTATCGGCCGATACCATCCGATACCTATACTTTCAAATATCGGAAGGTATCATTCAACACTATTTATAAGTGGTCACAAACTTGTAGACAACTCATGAAAGAATACATTTTGTTACAGAGTTACATTAAAACCAAGCACACCATTGTTTTTCTTGTGAAATTCTCAATAAGTTTGATGTGTCACACAACCCTCTTCCCATTGAAAAAAAAAAGTTGGATCCAAAATGGCCAACTTCAAAATGGCCACCATGGTTGCCACCCATCTTGAAAAGTTTCCCCTTCCTATATACTAATGTACCACAAACAGGAAGTTGATATCACCAACTGTTCCCATTTTATTTAAGTGTATCCATATAAATGGCCCACTCTGTAGACTGGATGGAAGACTGGGATCGTTGTGGGATTGTTATGCAGATAAGCTGGGAAACGACTTGGGGTGAACCCACTGGACTGCAACAGCGAACCTCCCCTGGGCGAGGGGACCAAGTGGACCGCCCCTATACATGGAGAGTTAGGAGCAGGCCCTGGGGAGACTACTGCTATGACAGCTGGTACTCAAAAGAGAATGGGACTAACAGAAAACTGAAGGAGAGAGAAGATGAAGAGAATGGCAAGGCAGAGGCACAGGGAAAAACACGTATAGAGTCAGGGACGCAGACTGTTATGACAAGGAGATGGGAGTACAAGGAGAGGTGAGAAACGAACCAGAAGACAAGGTGAAAATACGGGCAGGAAGACCACGTGGACACATGGGAACTCAGAGGGAATGGAGACACAAGCAGACTGGAGTTAGAAGGAAACAAAGAAGAGAACAATGGTTAAAAAGAAGCAGGCTAGCTAAGGGAAGCAAAGACGGAAGGCTAGCTGCTGTTGGAATGCAGAGGAACACGGGGTAGAGTTGAACGACTTTTACTTTTTTCGGATCGAGTCAGGCTTCGCGAAACCCGACTTTGTCAAAAGTCAGGTTGGGGGAAATCGGCCGATTATTGCGAAAAGTCGGGGGCCGACTGAAACACGAAACCCAATGCAAGTCAATGGGGAATCAAAGTCGGCAGTGAGTGGTGAACAGGAAAACACCTACAGTGCCCATTTTAATGCCAAAAATATCAATTCTTATTACTTAAGCTTGTCAATATTAATTTACTTTATAATAATAGTTAGGCATTGAAAACTGGGGGTCGTTTGGCTAAATTTGTGGGGGGTAGGGCTGGCTCAAGATTTTCGTGGGCCCAGGAAACGCGAAATACGTCATGGCGGTGGAGCAGGGAGAGGTAAGTATTTCAACTTTGCAAGTGCTGTGATCCTGAGCAAGCAGGGGTGGCCCACTCGTTGGCACTGGCACAGGGCACCTCATAGTACGGTGGTGTGTTTGATGGCGGGTGGCACCTTCCACTGGCAGAGACACTTTGCGTACTACCAGGGGCCCTGTGCCAGTGACGTTGCCAAAGAGTATGCCCCCCACCTGATGAAGGAACCTGCACTTTCATCTGCACCTTCCTCTTTGTCCTCGTGTAAGGTGGTATAGTATGCGGGAAGGGGAACCTGACTTTCAGCAGGGTCAGATTCTGGCTGTGTAGAGTGCAAGGGGAATGTAGTGGTCTGGGTCAATGTACCAGCAGACTCATCTAGCAGTGGCTGGGCAATGGGCAGGATGAGGAGGAAACACAGATATAGGCCCAAATAATAAAGTAGGCTAAATGCAGTCCAAAATTGGTAACAGGACTAAATAGGCGGCATTGCTTTGTTCAGTGGAGGAAAACTGGAATGAGTGGCAGACACAGTTAGTAGGCCCAAATAATAAAGTAGGCTAAATGCAGTTCAAAATTGGTAACAGGACTAAACAGGCGGCATTGCTTTGTTCAGTGGAGGAAAATTGTAATGAGTAGCAGACTAAGTTAGTAGGCCCAAATAATAAAGTGGGCTAAATGTCTGTCAAAAAATTGTTCAGAAATAAACAGGTAGCATAGCTATGTACAAGGGTGGGCTCCTCTTCTGAGTAGCAGACAGTGGTAGTAGGCGCAAAGTATTAACTGGTCTAAATGGAGGCAAGGGCCCCTGTATATTTTAACTATTATCTATCATTTCAACAAATTTGTATTGGCAGTGCCATTGAAGGATTTAACAGCACAGACTACACAGTGGTGGAGCAGGGAGAGGTAAGTATTGCAAGTGGTAGAGCACTGTTCGAGCTGGAGGGAATACTCTCTCATGGGCGGCGGTACTGGCACAGGGCCCCTCATATTACGACGGTGTGTCTGATGTTGGTTGTGCACCACCACCATCAGAGACACTTCATTGTACTATGAGGGACCCTGTGCCAGTGCCGTCGCCCAAGAGTGGACCCACACACCTGTCCAGGCAAACGGCACTCGCACGGGTGCTTGCGCCAGGCAGTGACCACGGCCCTGTGGGGGGAGTCAGCCCATTTAGGGAGGTATAAAAATGGCCTATGGTGGACATTCAGCAGCTGCAAATGGAGGAATTGGACATGTCAGTAAGAGGAGGCCAAAAGCAAGTAAATTTTGAGGCAAGCTGCGTGTCAGCAGGGGAAGGTGGGGCAAAATAATTTGAAATCCATGATTGGTTCATTTTAACCCCTTCAAGACATGAGCAGTACATGTACTGCTCATATCGTGTCTCCCCCTTTGATGTGGGCTCCGGCGTTGAGTCCACATCAAAGTCGAGACATGTCAGCTGTTTTGTACAGCTGACATGTGCGCGCAATAGCGGCGGGTGAAATCGCGATTCCCCCGCCGCTATTAACCTGTTAAATGCCGCTGTCAAACGCTGACAGCAGCATTTAACCGTCGCACGGCCGGAAAAGAAGCGCATTGCCAACCCCCGTCACATGATCGGGGGTCGGCGATGCGTCAGGATGGTAACCATAGAGGTCCTTGAGACCTCTATGGTTACTGATGCCGGCCTGCTGTGAGTGCCCCCCTGTGGACGGTGCTCATAGCACACCTGCAATTCAGCTACATAGCAGCGATCTGATGTTCGCTGCTATGTAGCAGAGCCGATCGAGTGGTGCCAGCTTCTAGCCTCCCATGGAGGCTATTGAGGCATGGCAAAAGTAAAACAAAAATGTTTTTAAAAATATGAAAAAAAATAAAAAAATATGAAAGTTTAAATAACCCCCATTTCGCCCCATGCAAAATATAATAAAAAAAAAAAATCAAACCTACACATATTTGGTATCGCCGCGTTCAGAATCGCCCGATCTATCAGTAAAAAAAAAGCATTAACCTGATCGCTAAACAGCGTAGCGAGAAAAAATGTGAAACAACAGAATTACGTTTTTTTTGGTCGCCGCGACATTGCATTCAAATGCAATAACGGGCGATCAAAAGAATATATCTGCACAAATGTGGTATCATTAAAAACATCATCTCGGCACGCAAAAAACAAGCCCTCACATGGCCATATTGACGGAAAAATAAAAAAGTTACGGCTCTGGGAAGGAGGGGAGCGAAAAACGAAAACACAAAAATGAAAAAGGGCCGCGGCATGAAGGCCAGATCATCCGGCTTTAAAAGCTGTTTTCGTACTCCCAGATAAGGGAGCCTTTGTGGCCTTGTGTAGTCAGACGATGATGCTGGCTCAACACCTCCAGCTTTAGATGCTATTGTACTTTTGCCACTACCACCAGATGCACCACCACCACCATTAGTACCAGCTGGCCACCACAGCCCACGGGCTCTTCCACCAGACTTCCTCATTTTTTGGAAAATCTAACCAAAATAACAACCGTTATATGGTACTGTAAAACAAGGTAGAAGGTGTATATAAAGTTGTTGAGAATTTGAATCTCCCTTTTTTTGGGAGACTGAACCAAAACTCAGGCCCTGTGCATAAAACAACACAATGTAAGTGGCAGAAAGTGGCTGGCTGATGTACGACAAACTAACAGGACTGAAGTATATCCACTTTGTGAGAATTTGAATATCACTTTTTTGGGGGGAGACTGAACCAAAACTCAGGCCCAGTGTATAAAACAACACAATGTAAGTGGCAGAAAGTGACTGGAGGATATATAAAAAAATACAAGGACAGTAGTACAATTTCAATCTCCCTGCAATGATCTCAGGACAAGTATTGCAGCAATAAAAAGGACTACTGCACACAAAAGTGTGGACAAATAAACAAGATAATGTGCAGAAAGGAGCAACAGGATTTTTGCTTTTAAAAAAGCAGTTGGTTTGCACAGCAGCGTGCAAACAGCAATGCAGCTATCAGGGAGCCTTATAAGGCAGCCTAATAAGCTACAGAGCTGATGCACAAAAATATAGCCTCCACTGTCCCTGCAAAAAAATGGTGGTGTTGGACAGTGGAAATCGCTACAGCACAAGTTGTTTGGGGGTTAATCTTCCCTCCCTAACTATATCCCTTCTTCTGATGAAGCTGCAGCAACCTCTCCCTCTGCTAAGATCAGCAGAAGTAAGATGGCGGTCGACAAGCACGCCCCTTTATAGCCCCTGTGACGCCGCAGAAAGCAAGCCAATCACTGTCATGCCCTTCTCTAAGATGGTGGGGACCGAGACCTATGTCATCACACTGCCCACACTCTGCGTCCACCTTTATTGGCTGAAAAATGGCGCTCAAAGCGTCATATGAAATGCGACTTTTGCGTGCAGATTGGCGACCTCATGGCCGATCCCACACTAGGATCGGGTTTCATGAAACCAGACTTTGCCGAAAGTCGGCGATTTTTGAATTTGTCCGATCCGTTCTCTCAACCCTAACACGGGGGCCAGAGTCACTTCCTAGAATACAAATGATAATTACGCACCGCCAAATGGAAGAAGCGGCCTGATATGCAGAGCAGCAGCGTACCTTCCGGATCAGGGTCCTCCAGAGGCATAGAGAGGAGTGGAGGGAGCGGCTGAATCAAAGAGCGCTGTGTGCACGAGTGCAGTGGGGTCTGGAGCGCGCAGAAACAGAGGACGGATGAACGCGCAGAGGACCGGAAGCAGCAGAAGAAACAGAAGCGCGCTGGAACTAAGTCGGATGGTAAGTATGAGGAGGCACCTGGGGCAGCAGCAGTGTAACAGAAGAGAACCGTGGCAGTGGCGGTGTAACAGGGATCTATATTTGGACTACGGGGGACTGGTGTGTATTTACATTTTTGATTTAGTTGATTTTTAACATAAATGGTTGAAAGAGGGAAGTTGTTGGGGCGTTTTTTTTTCAAATAAAGATATTTTTTCTGTATGTTTTTTTTCTCTTTTTACTTAAAGGGATCCTGTCACCCCCCAGGCGTTTGTAACTAAAAGAGCCACCTTGTGCAGCACTAATGCTGCATTCTGACAAAGTGGCTCTTATAGTTCTTGGTGCAGTAACTGAAGAAATAATCGATTTTGCAATTTGTCCAAAATACCTTGAAATAGTCATGGGGCAGGTCTTTCCCCCCTAATGCAGACACAGCACGGCCGTCATTCATGCCCTCTTGGTGCCTGGCGCCATCTTCTCAGCATTGTTTTCAACTGTCCCGGCTCCTGCGCCGTTATCTTATGCCTTGGGCATGCACAGTTAGCGCTGCCCATCTTCTGCCATCATTTGATGTCTTGCTGACTGTGCCTATGCGGCCACGCTGCCCGACATCCTGCCCCTCAGTTTGAATAAATCTGAAGACACTGCAGGGCGGAATCTCAGACTGCACGGCTGCACAGGCGCAGTCAGAAAGACATCAAATGAAGACGGGCAGCGCTAACTGCGCATGCCCAAGGCATAAGATAACAGCGCAGGCACCGGGACAGTTGAAAACAATGCTGAGGAGGTGGCACCAGGCGTCAAGAGGGCATGAGTGAAGGCAGTGCTACATCTGCATTGAGAGGAAAGACCTGCCCCAGGACTATTTCAAGGTATTTTGGACAAATTGCAAAATCAATTATTTCTGCAGTTACAGCACCAAGAACTAAAAGAGCCACCTTGTCAGAATGCAGCATTAGTGCTGCACAAATGTGGTTCTTTTAGTTACACACACCTGGGGGGACAGGTTCCCTTTAATAATGGGAGTGTCTAAGAGACACTACCCTATTACTAACCTCTGAGCTTGATGTCAGCGGAACTTATGCAGCTGACATCAACCCCAAAATATTACCCTGCTTGCCAATGCACCACGGAAAGTGGGAAGAGGTGAGGTTAAGAGCTAGAATTGGCACATCTAATGGATGTACCACTTCTGAGGCTGCTGAGGGCTGGACTTTTTATATTTATTGATTCGTATTTTAACTTTTTTAAATTTATTTACTAGTAATAAATAAATAATTGAATAAAACAACATGGGATACCCACTATTTTTGATAACTATCCAAGGAAAGCAGACAGCTGGGGGCTGGTAATTTTAGGCTGGGAAGGTACATGGATAGCTAGCGCTCCCAGTGTAAAAATAGCAGCCCACAGCCTCCCCAGAAAAGGCGCATCCATTGGATGCTCCAATTCTGGCACTTTGTCCGGCTCTTCCCCTTTTTCTCTTTTCTTTATTCTTGTTTGTTTTACCTTGTTGGTCTGGTTGATGTTTTTTCGGTACCCTACCACTCCCCTCTTCCCTGGGTGGAGGATAGGTACAGACTGAGGGAGGATTCAGGAGCTAAAGCAACGTACGTGGAAACGGGGTCTTTACCATCAGAAATAATCCAGGGAACAGGTTGAGCTAGGGTAACATCAGGGGTTAGGGACAGGGAAGTGGTACCTGGTCCAGAGACACCCAATAACAGAGTTGTGATACATGCTATCTGTGGTTGGTACAACATGTATCAGCTGTCAGGCTCCCTTCAAAACATATTTAGGAACTTACAATGAGACAATGAAGGGAATGAGTATTATAAACTTATTTCCAATGTGTTAAAATATTACAAACAAAAATGAACGCAAGAAGATTTTAGACTCTATAAAATTATTTAAATCCCTGAAGGCAGTATCGTTGTTAACCACATTACCATAATTGAAAGTAGCTTCAAGCAAACTGCAGACAACTATAAATTTATTTAAATTCCACCTAGATATTTCAAAGAAGATATGTTTTAAATCTATTGCAATTCATGTGAAGTAAAGCTTATTAAGTATAAAGTAGAAAATGGTTGGAATACCTTTTCATAGTCCAGGTGTACTGTCTTGGGAATCTACTAATTCTTAGCTTCACATGTTACCTTACATGACATTCATGTCATTAATTAGCTGACGTTATACTAAGTGTTCAGTTATCATAGCATTCTCAATGTTGAAAATACTTCAACATTTACATGCTACAGTGTAAATTGTGAGACTCCAGGTAATGCTAGAGGGCTACTCCTAAAAATTACGGTATGCAAAAATTAAGGCTGTCATGAGATTAAAATGGTCTGCTTTTAAAGTCACTGTATAACTCATGACAAACATTATATGCTAGCAATCAACATCATTGACCTTACCCTCCAAAAAGTTTATTGTGGATCAATAATTCTCTTTGGTTATCACCAGAATGATACAAGACGCTCAATCCTCCTCCTCAGACTATCAAAGAATATTAAACTGCTACTTGCATCTACTTTCCCGCTATAATAATCTTTTGTGCATTCTGAGTGTTTAATGTCAAAGAAAATCATGGTCAACGAAGGTGTAAATGACTAACTTTGATGTAATCACAGGCCATCTTCCACTGTATTTAGAGATTATTAAGTTGAAAATAGATAATTTTGGGGAGATTCTTTGATTTTAATAATTCTACATTATAATCATTAGGTCTCTTCCACATGACTGTATTATTGTACTTTCACAGAACCTGTCAGAGTCATGTTGCCAAACCACAGGCAGCATAAATCAGACCTTGTTTAAATAATTGCAAAAAGGTATGTTTTACTCTGAAATGGTGCCGTGTTTCAGAGTAATTATACTTTACAAAACTGGTCAGGTACTATAAGGAGAGATGCAGCCTACCCATGCCAGCTTCTCTGCACACCACTAGTTGATTGACTGGTTTCTCTTATTTATACATAGGAATATAAATGTTAATTAACTGGAGAGTGGCAGGAACAAGCCAGCCAGAGAGGTTTATATATATATATATATATAGAGAGAGAGAGAGAGAGAGAGAGAAAAATTTGGAACAGCACAAAACACAGTACCTCAACAGAGTGCACGCATCCCTAGCCAGCAATCTCAGAAGGCTCCTTACAACAGTAGAAAAAAAGGGGGAAACCGCACAGCAGACTTCCAGAAAAAGAGTTATGTTTATTGCCCAAATGGTGTGGTGACTAGGGTTGAGCGACTTTTATTTTTATAGGATCGGGTCGTGTTTCACGAAACCCGACTTTCTCAAAAGTCGGGTCGAGTGAAATCGGCCGATCCTATAAAAAAGTCGGGGTCGGGGTCGGCCGAAACACGAAACCCAATGCAGTGCAATGGGATACTATGGTTCCCAGGGTCTGAAGGAGAGGAAACTCTCCTTCAGGCCCTGGGATCCATATTAATGTGTAAAATAAAGAATCAAAATAAAAAATATTGATATACTCACCCTCGGACGCGCCCTGGTACTAACCGGCAGCCTTCCTTCCTAAGAATGAGCGCGTGAAGGACCTGCGGTGACGTCGCGGCTTGTGATTGGTTGCGTGAGCGGTCACATGGGCGGTCACGCGACCAATCACAAGCCGCGACGTCATTTAAGGTCCTTCACGCGCTCATTCTTAGGAAGGAAGGCTGCCGGTTAGTACCAGGGCGCGTCCGAGGGTGAGTATATCAATATTTTTTATTTTGATTCTTTATTTTACACTTAAATATGGATTCCGATACCAATTCCCGATATCGCAAACATATCGGAACTCGGTATCGGAATTCCGATACCAGATTCAGAAGATCGCCGACCTCATGGCCGACCCCACACAGGGGTCGGGTCGGGTTTCATGAAACCCGACTTTGCCAAAAGTTGGCATCTTCTGAAAATGGCCGACCCATTTCGCTCAACTTTAGTGGTGATGTTTCAGATGCAATCCTTTCTCAAGTGAGACAGTGACCAGCATTGTTGTAAATGGCCAGTATGTGTCGCTGGGGAGGAAAACCTGAAAGCCTGAAATGTTGTTCTAGGACCTGTAGTTCCACAAGCCACATTTTTGTTTATACTTTGGGGGGTTTACAGGGTTAGTCAGAGAGCTAGGCAGGACTGGCTAATCACACACACCTCCCACCTATAGGTGTGGTTTCATCTGCATAATGTGACCTTGGTTTGGGTCACATTGTTCAAGGTTGTAAGGTCCTACATGAGGTCAGACCTGTGTGTTGGAAGGTGTTATGAGTGGACGGACTTCCTGAACTGCACATGATGAGGCCGTGTACCTGGAAGGTCTCTGTGTTGGATGATCCTGTGAGTGGATCAGATTCCTGAACAGCACATGGAGAGACCGTGGACCAGGATGGTCACTGTGTTGGAAGGTCCTGAAGGTGGACTGGATTTCTGAATAGCACAGGGTGAGACCATGTACTCACAGAGTCTGTGACGGCACTGCGTTGGAGAAGCTATGGACCTTCTGAGGGTCTGGACTGTAGGGAGTGCCCTTTTCCCAAGGCATCGGATGAGATGGTGAACCCAGTAAGGCAGCTTCCCTAGAAGGAAGATATGATGAGGAGTCAGTGTGTGGAGCAGGAGCTCTTGTGTTAGGTGTTGAGTTCCCGCCTCTGCACAGGGGGAATCTCGAACCATCTCTGCTGCGGTCTCCCATTCTTCTCCAGCCACAGTGGAGTCTGCTCAGTGGAGACATCGGTCCCAGCTTCTTGCTCAGTCTCACTCTATGCATAGGGTTACTGCTGCTTTTCCTGCTTCTGCCATTGAAGCCAATGCTGGGCAGCGGTGAGCAGACGCTTTTGGGACTAAGTCCTGCTTTTCCCCTTCTGAGCATGCCCAGGGCAAGATCTCCCTTTGGAGATCGAGGGTCACATGCTCAGATACTGCAGCAGATCCCATTGGTCCTCCAGGAAGGTCCTGAAGGTGCTCAACTTCTGTGGCAGCCTCCCATTGGTCCTTCTGGGAAGGTCATGTACATGCTGCAGCTATATAAGGTTCGCATGACCGCATGGCCATGCGCTAGTATACAATTGTAATCGTATGTGTGTTGATGAGTGCAAGTCGTTCCTTAAAAAACCATCCCTTGTATATGACTGTTCGCGTAAGGTGTATGGCTGCAATCTAGCGCCCGGCTGAACTCACAGCGTTTACACATGAAACAGCGCCTACTGCTGTGACGGCCAGTACGGTGCCACGTGCTTCTTTAGCCCAAGTCTGGGTGGTTAGTGGCATCCGCCAGTACGGCACAGTTAGCACACTCGTGCTATTTAATTATTAGTTTTGTTACGTGCGGTACTGCGGCCCTGTGATGCAACAGGGTTCACTTCCTTCACACAGGGTGAAGTTAACCCATGTGTATTCACATTGTACTGCTATATAGTCCGTCATTACTTGGCAGCAGGTTCCATCTCTGCACGGTGGACCCCGGGCTGTGAACGCACCTTATTCTATCTTATTATTTGGTGCGTTCAGCTAGCCCTAACATCTTGTAAGGTAACTCCAGGCATGGGGGTTATGGTAAGGGCAGACAAGTATCTGCCAGTGGAACAGACTGTTGGTGCTTGTTGTGTTGTGTGGAAGTTAATGAACTGTGCGGTCACCCACAGTAACTGGACGCAGTGAAGTCCAGTGTGTTTAGAGTCTGCAAACTAATGAACTGAAGCGGTTTATAAGAGACTTTGTCACAACGTGCAGTCACCCACGGAAACTGAACACAGGAAAGTCCGCCGTGTTTAGGGACTGTGATTTAAAGCTATGTACAAAGAAGTGCTGTGGACTGGTGTGAAGTGAGATACTGTGATATATAACATGGCCTATAGTGGTTTATGAGTGCGTAATAAACCACATGGACTTTTTTAAGTGAGAAAACGTTCCTGTGTGCATTAATCTTGTTGCCAAGCAAGTGTCCCCCAAACACATTCAATAGCACTGCAATACAATATATTTACAGTACAGACCAAAAGTTTGGACACACCTTCTCAATTAACCCTTATCCGGCTGAATAGGTACAATTGTAACTATTCCGTTTTAAAATTGCAATAACTTTTTTTTGAAAAGACGTAGAGGGCTGAAATTTCGTGACATCTCTACATTTTTGGTCCAGAATATATTGGCCAAATTTCAATAAAATATCTCCACCCGCTTCCGAGATAAGGGGTCGAGATCTTTTTGCATCCATAACAAGCTGCATAGGTACAAATGTACCTCATATATTTTGAATGAAGATAATGCAAGGGAAAAAGCATAAATTTTTTTTTAATGATAATGCTATTTAACTATTATAAACAAGTAAAAAACTGTTCATTTACATTATAAAAGAAAATGTAAGAAACTTTTTTTTATTGATTTTCTTTGCAAGTAATGCATGTTGGCTTTGCTACAGAGTGTTCATCGCAAATGGGTTTCACACAAACCACACAAGACTTTCTAGTCTTGCGTTGTTTTCGCCTCAGGTCTCTGCAGACATAGCAACTACCAACAACAGGGGAGGGTCCACGACTACCATGAGGTATTTTGGGGCCAGCTGCTGGCTGCGATGCTACCACAATGCATCGTCCAAGCACCATTTCTACTGCACCTCGAAGAAAATGGTTTCTCATTATCATTTTGTTTGTACTACGATCTTCAATTGCAATCATACACAGCTGATTTGCGAGATCTTTCAGGAACTTTCTTCGTTGATCCTTTGCCCTGAAGCTTGGATTGTGTTCTCTGTAGATGATGTAGGATGCTAACCCACTGACATCAATCATATTGTAGAAAAATGCCAAAGTCCAACGTGATGTTCGTCGTTTCACAGTGTACTCTCCCAACATTTTATCCATAACATCAACGCCACCTTTTGTTATGTTGTAGTATTTTATTATCTCTGGCTTGGCTGCTAGTGTCTCTTCAACTTCTCCCGTCATGTGCATAGATGATAGAAGCACGACTGATTTGTTCTTCTTTGGTACATATGAACAGACTGTTGCATCATGATTGTAGGCAAAATTTGTCGAGTATACAGGCCTTTCTTTGGCAGGCTGCATGTTGTTAGGTAGGAACTAGTGTTGAGCGATACCGTCCGATACTTGAAAGTATCGGTATCGGATAGTATCGGCCGATACCCGAAAAATATCGGATATCGCCGATACCGATATCCGATACCAATACAAGTCAATGGGACATCAAGTATCGGAATGTATCCTCATGGATCCCAGGGTCTGAAGGAGAGGAAACTCTCCTTCAGGCCCTGGGATCCATATTAAAGTGTAAAATAAAGAATTAAAATAAAAAATATTGTTATATTCACCTCTCCGGCGGCCCCTGGACATCAGCGGGAGGATCCGGCGTCCGGCACGGCTTCTTTCTTCAAAATGCGCGCCTTCAGGACCTGTGGAATGACGTCCCGGCTTCTGATTGGTCGCGTGCCGCCCATGTGACCGCCACGCGACCAATCAGAAGCCGCGACGTCATTCCTCAGGTCCTAGAAGGCGCTCATTCTAGGACTTTAGCTGAGGAATGACGTCGCGGCTTCTGATTGGTCGCGTGGCGGTCACATGGGCGGCACGCGACCAATCAGAAGCCGGGACGTCATTCCACAGGTCCTGAAGGCGCGCATTTTGAAGAAAGAAGCCGTGCCGGACGCCGGATCCTCCCGCTGATGTCCAGGGGCCGCCGGAGAGGTGAATATAACAATATTTTTTATTTTAATTCTTTATTTTACACTTCCGATACCGATACCCGATATCACAAAAATATCGGATCTCGGTATCGGAATTCCGATACCGCAAGTATCGGCCGATACCCGATACTTGCGGTATCGGAATGCTCAACACTAGTAGGAACCTTTTGTTTTTTCTCACTGTACCAACTAGTGTCATGTTCCAGGAGTTCAATACCTTAGCTAGTTCCATGGTTGTAAAGAAGTTATCGGTGGTGACATTTCTTCCAGAGCCTTTATACGAGCTCACTAGGTCCAATACTGTTCGTTCTCCAATGTTTACTTGTCGAGGACCATCAGTTGGTTTCCCAGTGTAGAGCTGACCTTGTAAAGGGTAGGCATTTGATGAGTCACAAGCCCAGAAAATCTTTATGCCATATTTAGCTGGTTTTGAAGGTATATACTGGGTAAATTTAGTATGACCTCTAAATGGAAATAATTGCTCGTCGACGGTGATACAATGATATGGCTTGTAGGCTCTCTCCAGATTACTGTTCAGCATTGTCCAGATGTCCCGTATTGGTGCAGCTTTATCTGTTTGCACACGTTCTGCACGTGTATTTTCGTTGTCAAACCTGATAAATCTGAGTATCATCTTGAAGCGGTCACGAGACATGGCTGCACGTATAAGAGGCAGAGCAGCAACATTCCACATTTCCTCCAGATTCTCTTTGTTGGCTCTGTGCACACCAGCAGCAATCAGTATGCCCAAAAATGCATGAAGTTCAGTTTCAGTAAATTGCTTGAATGTTTTTTGTGGTGGCCGTTTGGAAGAATCAGGAAAACGTTGTACCAGTTCGTTGTTGTAAGCATCACAAACTCTCTTGGCCTTTCGATTCGTTTCCCGTAATATGATGTCACACATCTCGGGAGTCATGATGGACTTGAATAGCTCTTTTGCTTTATATAGGTTGCTGATTGCTGCAGGGCCACCTCTTTGTCGTAGGACATTACGAGATTTTGTTTGTGCATTTGGCAGTGGATTACTGCACCATTGAGTTTCATCCTTAGCAGTCCAAATGTCGCCTGCACTTTGAGGCACAGAATCATCCTCAACACTTTCGTCTGATTCGTATTCATTTTCATGCTCTATGACCATTTCTTGTTCAATGTCTGAATCTTCTTCAGTAACATCCACTTGTGGTACATAGTTTTCATCATCAGATGGAACATATGGTTCATCCTCATGCTCAGAATCAGATTCTTCTAGCATTCGCATTATTTCGTCAGACGTAAATCTGTAAATATGAAAAAATGTAAAATAAATAATTTTCCGAAATACTACATTATTGGCTTTTCACAAAATTATACTAACCTGCAAACACGTTTTCTTGGATTATGGCGGAAACTAGATCCAGCATTACTATCACTCATGATGACTTGCTAGATGAATTTTGGCTTCGTATTTTGTGCTGAATATAAATAAAACATCGTAAAACAATATGTAGATACTAATTATTATCCATTTTTCGTATAAAAATTATACCTATAGTGATAAGTTTCATACAAAATATATGTAAGCCAAGTCCAGGCTGAAAGACAATTTGACTGTTCTGTCCCCACATAATGAGAATAAAGGTATAACTGGCTGTTAGATGCTGTGAGACTTTCCTACCTTCGTTTCCAAGAAATTGAAGACTTCACAAGCCTAGAAATGTGTGCTCACAGCAATGAGATGAACAGCAAAATGGCTAATGAGAGGAGGGAGGCAGGAAGACAAGTAGAAGCCACTCCCAGTTTGAATTAACTTAATTGACAGCAACATAAGTGACCAGTAACAACACTGAACAATAGATATCAGCATAACATTTGTAGCTGAATGAACTTTAGTTTCTGAAACCAAGTAAAGTCTTCCCACAGTGGAGGTATATGTGAAGGTACAATTGTACCTATGCAGCCTGTTAAGGTTGTAAAATTATGCAGCCTGACAAGGGTTAAAGATTTTTCAGTATTTTCATGATGATGAAAATTGTACATTCACAATGAGGCATCGAAACTATGAATTAACCCATGTGGAATTATATACTTAACAAAAAAGTGTGAAACAACTTAAATTATGTCTTATATTCTAGGTTCTTCAAAGTAGCCACCTTTTGCTTTGATGACTGATTTGCACACTCTTGGCATTCTCTTGATGAGCTTCAAGAGGTAGTCACTGGGAACGGTTTTCACTTCACAGGTGTGCCCTGTCAGGTTTAATAAATGGGATTTTTTTTGCCTTATAAATGGGTTTGGGACCATCAGTTGTGTTGTGCAGAGGTCTGGTGGATGCACAGCTGATAGTCCTACTGAATAGACTGTTAGAATTTGTATAATGGCAAGAAAAAAGCAGCTAATTAAAGGAAAACGAGTGGCCATCATTACTTTAAGAAATGTCAGTCAGTCAGTCCCAAAAATTGGGAAAACTTTGAAAGTGTCCCCAAGTGCAATGGCAAAAACCATCAAGCGCTACAAAGAAACTGGCTCACATGAGGACCGCCCCAGGAAAGGGAGACCAAGAGTCACCTCTGCTTCTGATGATAAGTTTATCTGAGTCACCAGCCTCAGAAATTGCAGGTTAACAGCAGCTCAGATTAGAGACCAGATCAATGCCACACAGAGTTCTAGCAGCAGACACATCTCTACAACAACTGTTAAGAGGAGACTTTGTGCAGCAGGCCTTCATGGTAAAATAGCTGCTAGGAAGCCACTGCTAAGGACAGGCAACAAGCAGAAGAGATTTGTTTGGGCTAAAGAACACAAAGAATGGACATTAGACCAGTGGAAATCTGTGCTTTGGTCTGATGAGTCCAAATTTGAGATCTTTGGTTCCAACCACCATGTCTTTGTGCAACGCAGAAAAGGTGAACGGATGGACTTTACATCCTTGGTTCCCACCGTGAAGCATGGAGGAGGTGTCATGGTGTGGGGGTGCTTTACTGGTGACACTGTATGGGATTTATTCAAAATTGAAGGCATACTGAACCAGCATTGCTACCACAGCATCTTGCAGCAGCATGCTATTCCATCCGGTTTGCGTTTAGTTGGACGATCATTTATTTTTCAACAGGACAATGACCACAAATACACCTCCAGGCTCTATAAGGGCTATTTGACCAAGAAAGAGAGTGATGGGGTGCTACGCCAGATGACCTGGCCTCCATAGTCACCAGACCTGAACCCAATCGAGAAGGTTTGGGGTGAGCTGGACCGCAGAGTGAAGGCAAAAGGTCCAACAAGTGCTAAGCATCGCTGGGAACTCCTTCAAGATGTGAGAAGGTGTGTCCAAACGTTTGGTCTGCACTGTACATATATATATAGATATATATATATATCTATATATATATGTACAGTGTGTCGGTAAAGTCATGGTGCACTTTTAACCAGTCACAGGATCCATTTATAGTTTTTATTTTGGTGCCCATTCTCTGGTCCAATCATATCAGACCTGTTCATGAGGAGAAATAACAAGAACCAGTCAAATAACACAAACTCATTTAAGCTGTTGCTGAGCCCCCAGTCAGGTTAACCCCTGATAGAATGAACTCTGATTTATAAACTGCCAGGTCTGTGACATCATGCAACCACAAGCTTATGCCAGCTATGTGGTTTTCCATGCCAGTCAAGATGTGAACGGTACAGAAGAAAGTTCATTGTGTTCTGTGGCTCGCTAAATTTGAATCCATGACCAAATTGCTCCGTGAATATCTGCATGTTTATAACAAAGCGCCCCCACATTGGAATAACATTCCTCGATGGGATAAGCAGTTGAAGGAAACTGACAGTTTGGTGGAGAAACCCCGTTCTGGTAGGCCATCAGTCAGTGATGAGTCTGTAGAGGCTGTACAGGATAGCTACCTAAGGAGACCTAAAAGATCTGTGCGTGCATGTGCTCGACAATTACACCTAAGAAAGACTACAGTTCATAATGGTTACAAATTGCGGCAGTTTCACACTATCAAACCAGCGAATAGACCGAAATGATGCGTTTTTGCTACAGATATGCTTCATGAGATCGACAATTATGCAAGATTATTGCAGAAGATTGTGATTAGCGATGAAGCGACCTTCCATATCTGTGGACATGTTCATCATCATAACTTCCAAATATGGGCTGCTGAACATCCTCATGCCTACATTGAGTACAAACGTAATACCCCTAAAGTGAACATGTGGTGTGGCCTGATGCATAAGGTGATAGGCCCATTTTTTTCACGGAGCGGTCTGTGATGGCAAACACGTATCTTGCCTTGTTGGAATTGTGTGCAGTGCCACAATTTTCAGAAGGTGTTATCTTTCAACAGGACGGCGCTCTTCCACACTACGCCACCATTTTTTGTGAGTTTCTAGATAGAACATCCCCCCGGCAGTGGATAGGAAGGGGTTCTGTCAATCCATGGCACCATGATCCCTGAATTTGACACCCTTAGACTTTTACTTTTGGGGTTATGTGAAGCAACACATGTACATTGAACATATCAATGACATTAATCACTTAAAACAGAGAATCACAAACGTTATTCACTCTGTTACACTAAACATCCTTACGTGTGTGTGGCAAGAACTTTACTATCGTTTGGATGTATGTAGGGCAACAAATTGAGCCCACATCGAACTGCACTGAATAGGTATGAAACTGGGTATTTCTTTTATTTGGAGCAGATTTCGCATTTCTACAGTTTTTTCTGCTTTGCAGTGACTGGTCAAAAGTGCCACATGACTTTACAGACACACTGTATATACACAGTATACTATATATTATAAAACTGTGCAGGAAATAAGTATTTTTGCTGATTTTGTTAGCTTGCCCACTGACAAAGACATGAACAGTCTATAATTTTAAAGGTAGGTTAATTTTAACATTGAGAGATTATCAAAAATAAAATCCAGAAAATCACATTGTATAAATTATATAAATTTATTTGCATTTTGCAGTGAGAAATAGGTGTTTGATCCCTCTGGCATACAAGACTTAATGCTTGGTGGCAAAACCCTTGTTGGCAAGCACAGGAGTCAGACATTTTTTGTAGTTGATGATCAGGTTTACGCACATGTCAGGAGGAATTTTGGTCCACTCCTCTTTGCAGATCATCTCTAGATCATTAAGATTTGGAGGCTGTCGCTTGGCAACTTGGAGCTTCAACTCGCTCCATAAGTTTTCTATGGGATTAAGGTCTGGAGACTGGCTAGGCCACTCCATGACCTTAATGTGCTTCTTTTTGAGCCACTCCATTGTTGCCTTGGCTGTATGTTTTGGGTCATTGCTGTGCTGGAGGACCAAGCCATGGCCCATGTTTAATGAGGAAAGGAGGTTGTCACTCTGGATTTTACGGTACATGGCTCCATTCATTCTCCCATTGATTTGGTGAAGTAGTCCTGTGCCCTTAGCAGAGAAACAACCTCAAAACAAAATGTTTCCACCTCCATGCTTGACAGTTGGGATGGTGTTCTTTGTGTCATAGGCAGCATTTCACTTCCTCCAAACACGGCGAGTTGAGTTAATGCCAAAGACCTCAATTTTTGTCTCATCTGACCACAGCAACTTCTCAAAATCACTCACAGAATCATCTAAGTGTTAATTGGCAAACTTCAGACAGGCCTACTCATGTGCCTTCTTGAACAGGGGGTCCTTGAGGGCACTGCAGGATTTTAAACCTTTAAAGGCGTAATGTGTTACCAATGGTTTTCATGGTGACTGTGGTCCCAGCTGCCTTGAGATCATTAACAAGTTCCTCCGTGTAGTTTTAGGCTGATCTCTCACCTTCCTCATGATCAAGGATACCCCACGAGGTGAGATTTTGCATGGTGCCCCAGATCAATGTAGGTTGACAGTCATTTTGTATTTCTTCCATTATCTTACTATTGCACCAACAGTTATGTCCTTCTCACCCAGCATCTTACGTATGATTTTGAAGCCCATTCCAGCTTTGTGCAGCTCTATGATCTTGTCCCTGACATCTTATAAAGCTCTTTGGTCTTGCCCATATTGTAGAGGTTAGAGTCTGACTGATTAATTGAGTCTGTGAATAGGAGTCTTTTCTAAAGGTGACTACATAAGCAAGTTGTCTTTAATGCAGGTGATGACTTGATTAACAGCATCTAACTGCTCTGTAGGAGCCAGAACTCTTAATGGTGCGTAGGGGATCAAATACTTATTTCTCACCGCAAAATGCAAATAAATTTATATAATTTATACAATGTGATTTTCTGGATTTTATTTTTGATATTCTATCTATTAATATTAAAATTAACCTATCCTTAAAATTATAGCCTGTTCATGTCTTTGTCAGTGGGCAAACTTACAAAATCAGCAAGGGATCAAATGCTTGTTTCCCCCACTGTACCTCCATGATTAGGAGTTTTATGGAGGTCACCAGTAAAGTGTTAAGAAGCCTGTAGAGACTTGGTGTGCTTCTGTTAGGATCTGATCCTTAGCTTAAAACAATCTATAGACAGGGTAAATGTTGGTCATGTGTAGTAAAAATGTGTAAAAGTATTCATGGAAAAATTATTATCTATACCATTTCAAGGGTATACTAATGGCTTAAAAAATATCTGATTGTGGTTACATATTAAGAAAAATGTTGAAAATATGTTGGGCTTCGTTCCTTTTCCTGAGTGGATATATGTTGCATGGGTTGTCCAGGCTTGGGACAAAACTCTGCATTCACTCAATTTAACTCTAGACTGTCAAAATGACAGTACACTTTCATTATTCCTTTGTATTGCCGGTGCCAGCTGGTGGTCACATGACGTCATGTATGTGATTTTCACGCTTGTGGTCACATGTCAACTAGACAACTCAGACTTCACTTAACTGTGTCTTACTGAGCCAATTTATCTACTTGTCATGTGGTAGCAAGAATGCAATTCGCATACATGCAGTCACATGACCAAAAACTTCCACCGGGAATACCGGGGAATTGTGACAGTGCACACACTGCACGTTGTAATGATTTGGCAGTCTTCAGTCACATAAAGTGAGACTTTTGTTCCAAACCCAAAGAACCTCTTTAATATGTCCAAAATTTTCAAAAAGTTGAACTAATTATTATTTTTTATGTACTGATTCGTTTAAGAGTAAAGGTAAATAGAAAAGTAGTGGGTTTTCTTCTTTTCATGGATACAGTATATTTCAGATTTCAGCAAGTGTAACCTTTAAAAATACATTAGAAATATTAAAGCTCTTTAAAATACTGTCTCTCAGTTCATTATAATGATTTTCTAAGAATTCCAACTTAAAGTGCATTAATGACAAGCATAATTAGAGATGTCTGTCTAAAGTCCTCACATGAATAAAGAAAAATTTGTTGTTCACCTGAGATTCTTTACCTTTCTATGTTCCAGTAAAGTAATTTAAGCCCTTACTGAATTAGACAGGGACAGGTGTAATTGGCCTAGTCTCTGCTGTATTCAGTCATGCAATTACCATAATAAGGTTAACTATAGAGAGGTCAGTAGGTACTGCTAGCGGTCGGTTTGGCTGGAGCCTTATGAAATTTTCAGCAGAATGAGAACAAGGGATGCATTGGGTCACCAGAAAAGGTTCAATGGACACTTGTAATTGATATATTGACAGCAATGTCTGCAAGCAAACAACAAAAGTGGTCAAGAGGAATGAAAGATGTGGTGCCAAACATGCGCCTGAAAATGCAATTCTAATAGGACAAAGTAACAAGTAGAATAATGTGAAGCATTGTTCATAAAGTTATTAAAAGAGGAATGTACCTTGAAGTAGATTTTTGAAGATAGATTTAATTCAAATTTTCAGTGTTTACACATTTTTAGTGTAATAGTCTCTTTTAATATCAAGGTATTTGCCAAGGCAGCATTTGCCATTTCTGATGTAGAGTGGTCCTTTTCAATAGGTGTATGTCTCTTAATAAATATACAATATTCTATAGACAGAAATCAAGACCTGTTATCAGCTGATATGGATATGTGCTATAATTTTTGTTGTACTATAATAATAATAAATATGTTGATTTAATGGTGTCCTTCATCTTACAGGTTAATCCAGTCCACATTTCTTGTCACATCTAAAAATTGATGAGAGGTGAGAAAAGTTGAAAATTTCAGTATAAATATTATGTTCTCCAAAATGTTTGCATTTTTATGAAACAAAGTGGCACAAATCATTCTTTGAATATTTTTCCTTTAATTTGTTAAAACATTAAAGGGAACCTGTCACCCCCAGAACCGCGGGTGAGGTAAGCCCACCGGCATCAGGGGCTTATCTACAGCATTTTAGAATGCTGTAGGTAAGCCCCCTATATATCCTAAAAGATGAGAAAAAGACGTTAGATTATACTCACCCAGGGGCGGTCCCACTGTTGGTCCGGGTCCGGCGCCTCCCATCTTCATCAGGCAAGTAAATAAGGCAGCACACTGCAGCGCCAAAACATGCAAACACGAAACACGAAAATTGAACTGCATTACTGCACTAGAAATATGAAAAATGAGAGCGTTTAGCGCATAAAAATGGCCAATTTTATGTGTACTTTGTAGCCACTTTACGGCATCTCTCTTATACCAGGTCCTACACTTGCCTTTCCTCGCTGAGAATAAACGTCTCCATCTGAATGGGTACATGTGAAACCTCTTCTTAGACTAAAATTCTCTCTCTCTGTGGAGGGGTATTGGACCTGCTGTAATTAAAACACCTGTGGCTAGGAGGCGGAGTACTTCATCAGATGACGTCCTCTTCTGGTCTTCACGCTGCGGCTCCAGCGCAGGCGTAGTTTGTCTGCACTGTTGAGGGCAGAGCAAAGTACTGCAGTGCGCAGGCGCCGGGAAAGGTCAGAGAGGCCCGGCACCTGACATACAAAGTACAAGTATATTACAGAATCCTCCATATAAGCAATCTATAATGTCAAAACTCTTACAAATCTCAGGGCCTGAAGTATTTAGATGTGACACCAGAGTGACCAGTAGGCGAGGCAAGAATATGCTTTGTGTATCTGTGTTTGATTCAAATGTTCATATGCATGAGTAAATAAGCCCTATTAAAGTTCTAGATTCTTCTAAACTGGACTGATTATGAGGGTTAAACAGGTCAAAGAGCTTTCAAAGGTAAACTGCCGAAAACTTCCAAAAACTAGTTTTAAAGTTTTTTCTGTTTTTTTTCCAAGCTTTAAAAGAGCAATTGGCCATTTTGGCCATTAATGAACTAATTATTAAAAGTTTATAATATTTTATAATTTATTTATATTTACTGAAAGGTCGCACATTTTAATATATTACTGAGGAATTCTACATTGGGTAAAGTAACTGACGCTATAAGCTGTTTACAAACGAAACCATTTTCAGAAATAGTCTTCACTCTTGGCAGTCTCGAGTGTACTTAACTAAGATGAGGAAATATGGCATTTGATGGAACAGTTTATTTAAAGTATTTTCTAAACACTAACATTTCTAAACTGTGCCCTCCCAGATAATGAACTGAAAAGGAATGTATTCATGAAAAAGCATCCATAGACTGTAGTTTGAAGGCACTTCAGTTTATAAGTTCGAATTATGGTCATTTATTAGAATAGTTGTTAGTTTTAACAATAATATAATGCATTTGTGTTCTTATGTAGACATGACTATGTGCTCAATATTGATCAGCTCCATTTTCTTTACAATACACTATTTCAAATTTATACAAGTCTTATAATTGTATTACAGGTTCATTAAATAAAGCTTAGCCACTATATAGTGAAAAGTCATATCATTTTCCAGTACACTTTCTGTATTAGTTCCTCACTTTTCTAAGATTCCTGCTTACAATCTATATGCTGTTATTTGGCAGAACTCTGATAGGTGCTATAGGGTGCTGTTTTTGTTTAAGACAAGCAATTATCCTCTTCACAGAGCAAGAGGACTAGAACCCTAGTGCCATCTATTGGAAGTAGCAATCCTAAAACTCAATGTAATCCCTTAAGGTATTTGCCACATAACTTAGGTTAGAAATCTAAACCAGAAACCCCAATTGCAGACGTGTTTTGGAATGTTTAACTATCATTGGCTGAAAATAGGAGAACTGCTTTGGAGAGAATGGCTGGGTAAGAGGTCCCTGGTAGGGCTTGTACAGTTTCTCCTCTTGGAGAGGTGGCACTAGATATCCAGTACTCTTCCTATCTGTAGTATCTATTTGCATATTTAAATTCCCAGAGGATAATTTTATGGATTATAAGTTTCCATACCGTGAGGTAGAAGCATATAAAAAGAAACACCAAGTGTGGCACATAGCATGATAATGTATAGATTATTGAGTTTAGATGAAGGATATTAATTAGGGCTCACAAATTAAATAGCTGTGAATACTCAAAACAACTGTAGTAGCATGAATACGGAGCATATATATATATATATATGTATATATATATATATATACAGTGGGGCAAAAAAGTATTTAGTCAGTCAGCAATAGTGCAAGTTCCACCACTTAAAAAGATGAGAGGCGTCTGTAATTTACATCATAGGTAGACCTCAACTATGGGAGACAAACTGAGAAAAAAAAATCCAGAAAATCACATTTTCTGTTTTTTTATCATTTTATTTGCATATTATGGTGGAAAATAAGTATTTGGTCAGAAACAAACAATCAAGATTTCTGGCTCTCACAGACCTGTAACTTCTTCTTTAAGATTCTCCTCTTTCCTCCACTCATTACCTGTAGTAATGGCACCTGTTTAAACTTGTTATCAGTATAAAAAGACACCTGTGCACACCCTCAAACAGTCTGACTCCAAACTCCACTATGGTGAAGACCAAAGAGCTGTCAAAGGACACCAGAAACAAAATTGTAGCCCTGCACCAGGCTGGGAAGACTGAATCTGCAATAGCCAACCAGCTTGGACTGAAAAAATCAACAGTGGGAGCAATAATTAGAAAATGGAAGACATACAAGACCACTGATAATCTCCCTCGATCTGGGGCTCCACGCAAAATCCCACCCCGTGGGGTCAGAATGATCACAAGAACGGTGAGCAAAAATCCCAGAACCACGCGGGGGGACCTAGTGAATGAACTGCAGAGAGCTGGGACCAATGTAACAAGGCCTACCATAAGTAACACACTACACCACCATGGACTCAGATCCTGCAGTGCCAGACGTGTCCCACTGCTTAAGCCAGTACATGTCTGAGCCCGTCTGAAGTTTGCTGGAGAGCATTTGGATGATCCAGAGGAGTTTTGGGAGAATGTCCTATGGTCTGATGAAACCAAACTGGAACTGTTTGGTAGAAACACAACTTGCCGTGTTTGGAGGAAAAAGAATACTGAGTTGCATCCATCAAACACCATACCTACTGTAAAGCATGGTGGTGGAAACATCATGCTTTGGGGCTGTTTCTCTGCAAAGGGGCCAGGACGACTGATCCGGGTACATGAAAGAATGAATGGGGCTATGTATCGTGAGATTTTGAGTGCAAACCTCCTTCAATCAGCAAGGGCATTGAAGATGAAACGTGGCTGGGTCTTTCAACATGATAATGATCCAAAGCACACCGCCAGGGCAACGAAGGAGTGGCTTCGTAAGAAGCATTTCAAGGTCCTGGAGTGACCTAGCCAGTCTCCAGATCTCAACCCTATAGAAAACCTTTGGAGGGAGTTGAAAGTCCGTGTTGCCAAGCGAAAAGCCAAAAACATCACTGCTCTAGAGGAGATCTGCATGGAGGAATGGGCCAACATACCAACAACAGTGTGTGGCAACCTTGTGAAGACTTACAGAAAACGTTTGACCTCTGTCATTGCTAACAAAGGATATATTACAAAGTATTGAGATGAAATTTTGTTTCTGACCAAATACTTATTTTCCACCATAATATGCAAATAAAATGTTAAAAAAACAGACAATGTGATTTTCTGGATTTTTTTTTCTCAGTTTGTCTCCCATAGTTGAGGTCTACCTATGATGTAAATTACAGACGCCTCTCATCTTTTTAAGTGGGGGAACTTGCACTATTGCTGACTGACTAAATACTTTTTTGCCCCACTGTATATAGCCTGCTGATAATGGCTTTGGGAATGTTGGTCTTAAGGTACCTTCACACATAACGATATTGTTAACGATATCGTTGCTATTTGTGACGTAGCAACGATATCGTTAATGAAATCGTTATGTGTGACAGCGACCAACGATCAGGCCCCTGCTGGGAGATCGTTGGTCGCTGAATAAAGTCCAGAACTTTATTTCGTCGCTGGACTCCCTGGAGACATCGCTGGATCGGCGTGTGTGACACCGATCCAGTGATGTCTTCACTGGTAACCAGGGTAAACATCGGGTAACTAAGCGCAGGGCCGCGCTTAGTAACCCGATGTTTACCCTGGTTACCATGCTAAAAGTAAAAAAAAAAAAACAGTACATACTTACCTACAGCTGTCTGTCCTCCAGCGCTGCGCTCTGCACTCCTCCTGTACTGGCTGTGAGCCGGAAAGCAGAGCGGTGACGTCACCGCTCTGCTTTCCGGCTCCCAGACAGTACAGGAGGAGAGCAGAGAAGCAGAGCGCAGCGCTGGAGGACAGACGGCTGTAGGTAAGTATGTACTGTTTGTTTTTTTTTACTTTTAGCATGGTAACCAGGGTAAACATCGGGTTACTAAGCGCGGCCCTGCGCTTAGTTACCCGATGTTTACCCTGGTTACCGGCATCGTTGGTCGCTGGAGAGCGGTCTGTGTGACAGCTCTCCAGCGACCAAACAGCGACGCTGCAGCGATTCGGATCGTTGTCGGTATCGCTGCAGCGTCGCTAAATGTGAAGGGGCCTTTAGTTGCAAGGTGTGCTGACTAGCATACAGAGAATAACAGGCTTTTAATTAGTCCAACACTGGAGGAAGAAAATCCAAGGCAGTGGTGCTTCTTCATGTAAAAAGGGGTTTATTTAAAGCCTTAAAATACCATATTTTGAGGGGGTATCTCTCTTCTTATGATTATAAGACAAAATTATTTCCCGGAGAGTGAAGCCAGGCCAGCACTGATAGGCTGCAAGGATCGCCGTGATATAACAAAGTTTCAAAGTTTCAGGGGAGCCAGTGTCAACACCATTGTAACAGTGTCAGCACTGGAGGTGAGTATAGGATTTATTTTACTTGGGGGAAACATAGGGATTGAGAAATGGTTGTCTGAGTGGTGGACATCCCATTTCAAATTTGAATACAAACTACTCATCATCATCAACAATCAAGGAAATAGTATGGTTGAACAGTAGCATTTGCCCATAGCAGGGCCTCAATCCTCGTGGTATCTGTTAAATTGTGTTACTCTTTTATGGCTTTATTGTCTGTACAAATACCCTCTGAATAGTAAAGTTCTGTGAAATATGTTGGCGCTACAAAAGTAAAAATTATTACTATTATTATTATGACTAGTTCACACGTTCAGCATTTGGTCAGTATTTTACATCAGTATTTGTAAGCCAAAATCAGGAGTGGAACAGTCAGAGGAAAAGTATAAGGCTGTGTGCACACGTTGCGTTTTTTATGCGTTTCTGTCGCATTTTTTGCTGCAGCGGAAATGCATAAAAACGCTTAAAAACTGCAGTCGCATGCAATCCTATGGGATTCCGCAGTTGCAGTACCCATGCTGCGGATTTTCCCACTGCGGATTTGCATAACGGTAAAATCCACAGCATGTTCATTATTTCTGCGGAATTGCAGCATTGAAATGCTCACTTTACGCATGTGGCTATGCCCACCATGCGTAAAGTGAGCGCTTCATGTGCAGATGATACCCAATCTGGAGGAGAGAAGACTCTCCTCCAGGCCCTTGGGAACCATATTTCTGTAAAAAAAGAATTAAAATAAAAAATATGGATATACTTACCCTCTGATGTCCCCCAGAGTTCTTCTGCCTCTCAGCGGTGTGACGTCACAAAGGTCCTTCGTGCAAAGCATCCCTGGGAACGGAACGTACCGGGAGCGCCACTGAGGAGATCGGGGGCCGTTGGAAGGTGAGAATAACCATATTTTTTATTTGTTTATTATTTTTAATATTCTATCTTTTACTATTGATGCTGCATAGGCAGCATCAATAGTAAAAAGTTGGTCACACTTGTCAAGCACTTTGCTTGACAAGTGTGACCGACCTGTCAATCACTTTTCCAAGCGATGCTTCAAATCGCTTGGAAAACACAAGCATTCCGCAAGCTAAAAACGCTTGCAAAATGCTTGTGTTTTGTGGGAAAACGCATTTGAATTCCGCATGCGTCTTACCCGCGGCAGGGAGTTGAGGAAATGCTGCTGACATTTCCACAACATTTTTGCAACTTGGGCACATAGCCTAATAGAAACATGTCACCACTTTTGTATTTATCACCCACTCCTGGTTTTGGCTGAGAAATACCGATGTAACATACTGACCACATACTGAACATGTGAACTTACTCTAAGTAGATGAATACATTACTTTCCAGAGGTACATGAAGCAAATGTCAAAAGTTGAAAAGTACAACCTCCTACTTGAAAGTTAAAAAAATATAATTAAAATACAATAATACCAGATTGAAAAAAACTTGCATTAAAGTTACCGTAATGGGCAAAGTGCATGTTTGAATATAATAAACAGCCGCAGAATTAAAGTAATGGATGCTTCACATAAATTCATGTTTTATTTCCAATTACTTTTTATTTCTCTTTTTGTGAGGTGTTGTTTCAGTATTTTTGTTTCAATATTTTTGTATATACATAAATATATTTTTCATGCATTCTACATGCATTTTTGAATGGTGTGCATATTTCCATGTGCTTTTCCGATCTTGGTGAAGCTCAGTGACATTCAATATGTTACAGTTCTAGAATACCTTCTTTTAACTAGTTCAATAGCTCAGAGAGAGTGCTATTTTTAGGAAGAAGTGTTATCTCAGTGTCATACATGTCACAGTGTAAGATGTGGGTGCTCTATTAAGGCATCACCTAGAGAAGGATTGATGGTGGTAAATCGGGGAGTGGAAAGTGAATAATGGCTAGGACAGCTTTTTTATTATTTCACTGTCTTCATCTCAGTACAGTGACACATTTGCTAAAACTGCAGTGACTTTAAAAAGTTTCCAAATTAGTGCTCATTCTATGGAAATGCCCCTTTTTGGAAAAAAAGAACCAAAAATAACTGTTTATACGTGAAACAACTTGAATGGTTGGTTTAAAAGTATGACTGCAAGCTCTTCAAGCATGAACTGTAAGGATGATGACAAGAGAGACATTATTCAGCCTAAGCAGTCTATGATCATTACTGAATGAATTCAAATATTCACTTACGTGGTTGCTGGCTAAGCAGAAATCTCTGTTGGTTTTCTTGAAGGGTGTTGCAGAATCCAGTGCTGGCTGTGTTATCCCAAGTGGTGAATGTCAAAGTTCCCATCATTGAAAAGAATAAAGCTGAGTACTAGTATGGAAAATTAGTTAATAATAAGCATGACAAGTTACAAGTTTGAAACAGGTAATACAAAAAGAGATGAGTACTTACTGAAATTATCTTGTCATCTGCACCATCTCGTTGGTGGCTAACAGATGTTCAGAAGTTGCACTTTAAATAGGTGCACCCACCTAGAAATGAGCTGATAGTTGGAAGTTCAAATTTGTCACCTTCGCCAAATTTTCCCTAAAAGTTTGATTTGCGACAAATACAACTGTGTGAATTTCGGTACTGGAAAGGAAAGATGGGAGATACAGTGGGGCAAAAAAGTATTTAGTCAGTCAGCAATAGTGCAAGTTCCACCACTTAAAAAGATGAGAGGCGTCTGTAATTTACATCATAAATAGACCTCAACTATGGGAGACAAACTGAGAAAAAAAAACCCAGAAAATCACATTGTCTGTTTTTTTATCATTTTATTTGCATATTATGGTGGAAAATAAGTATTTGGTCAGAAACAAACAATCAAGATTTTTGGCTCTCACAGACCTGTAACTTCTTCTTTAAGAGTCTCCTCTTTCCTCCACTCATTACCTGTAGTAATGGCACCTGTTTAAACTTGTTATCAGTATAAAAAGACACCTGTGCACATCCTCAAACAGTCTGACTCCAAACTCCACTATGGTGAAGACCAAAGAGCTGTCAAAGGACACCAGAAACAAAATTGTAGCCCTGCACCAGGCTGGGAAGACTGAATCTGCAATAGCCAACCAGCTTGGAGTGAAGAAATCAACAGTGGGAGCAATAATTAGAAAATGGAAGACATACAAGACCACTGATAATCTCCCTCGATCTGGGGCTCCACGCAAAATCCCACCCCGTGGGGTCAGAATGATCACAAGAACAGTGAGCAAAAATCCCAGAACCACGCGGGGGACCTAGTGAATGAACTGCAGAGAGCTGGGACCAATGTAACAAGGCCTACCATAAGTAACACACTACGCCACCATGGACTCAGATCCTGCAGTGCCAGACGTGTCCCACTGCTTAAGCCAGTACATGTCCGGGC
The DNA here is from genome assembly GCF_032444005.1 of Ranitomeya imitator. Lineage (NCBI taxonomy): Eukaryota > Metazoa > Chordata > Amphibia > Anura > Dendrobatidae > Ranitomeya > Ranitomeya imitator. Next base: position 392,924,703 of record NC_091285.1, on the reverse strand, counting down.
CTGTCTGAAGTTTGCTAGAGAGCATTTGGATGATCCAGAGGAGTTTTGGGAGAATGTCCTATGATCTGATGAAACCAAACTGGAACTGTTTGGTAGAAACACAACTTGTCGTGTTTGGAGGAAAAAGAATACTGAGTTGCATCCATCAAACACCATACCTACTGTAAAGCATGGTGGTGGAAACATCATGCTTTGGGGCTGTTTCTCTGCAAAGAGGCCAGGACGACTGATCCGGGTACATGAAAGACTGAATGGGGCCATGTATTGTGAGATTTTGAGTGCAAACCTCCTTCCATCAGCAAGGGCATTGAAGATGAAACGTGGCTGGGTCTTTCAACATGACAATGATCCAAAGCACACCGCCAGGGCAACGAAGGAGTGGCTTCGTAAGAAGCATTTCAAGGTCCTGGAGTGGCCTAGCCAGTCTCCAGATCTCAACCCTATAGAAAACCTTTGGAGGGAGTTGAAAGTCCGTGTTGCCAAGCGAAAAGCCAAAAACATCACTGCTCTAGAGGAGATCTGCATGGAGGAATGGGCCTACATACCAACAACAGTGTGTGGCAACCTTGTGAAGACTTACAGAAAACGTTTGACCTCTGTCATTGCCAACAAAGGATATATTACAAAGTATTGAGATGAAATTTTGTTTCTGACCAAATACTTATTTTCCACCATAATATGCAAATAAAATGTTAAAAAAAACAGACAATGTGATTTTCTGGATTTTTTTTCTCAGTTTGTCTCCCATAGTTGAGGTCTACCTATGATGTAAATTACAGACGCCTCTCATCTTTTTAAGTGGTGGAACTTGCACTATTGCTGACTGACTAAATACTTTTTTGCCCCACTGTACATTTTGTTTCAATATGATCTGCCTTCTCCACATAGCCTGTGCATCTGGAGATGGAATCAAACTTTGCTATACATATGGCCAGTTCTGCACCCGACTGTGCTGCATGGTAACCGCTGCTCTCTGACTACCCCATAGTGCATGACCACTACTGAACAAGACATTATAATTCAATTTATAAATTGGGATGTGATTTCATAGCTAATGGGCATTATGGGGAAGCCAGCTTGGCCACGCAAATCAACATTAGTATGGTAATTTATGCTCCATCAGTATGTGAAATGGTGCAAGGATACTTTATTTATGAATTCAGACTCAAATCTTAAAGTGTTCAAACTTGCATGGAACTGTGAATTTCAAGAACTTTGACTGGAACTCGATCCTCCATAGATCAATATGATCATCCCTATTCTCTTCACATCCATCAATCAGGCACAATGTCCCAATATCACACATCTACTTTCATTTTTTCAAGTGTTTTTACATAGTTTTTAGGTCATCTTTTTGACTGGCATTGTCACGATTCAGCTGTCGGGTGACCCGGAACCATGGGCTCCTTCCCTGTCCCTAACACTAGGGAGCGCCCTAGCATTCCCTATTTCCCAGGATACTTCTGAAGGTGAAAATGCCAGAGCCTCCATCCTTGCTTTATCACCTGAATCAGCCCTCTGTCTGTTCCCTTCCCCCACCCAGGGAAGAGGGGAGCTTCCGTAAACTGTAGTACACCAACCCGACAAACAAGGCAACACAAACAAGGAGTATCTGAAAATACCAGGCATACAAATATTCATTCACATTTAACAGAGGAATGCATTAGGGCATGGAGGATAGGGATACACAAAATGAGAGGAGGTAAGGGAAATATCACACTTACAAGCCCACGCAACAGTCACAGATAACTACTCCAAACTCCTTCTCCTAATAAGCACCAAAATACCTGTGTTTTGATTGGGACCTAGATGATATTGGAGATAGGAGCGGCTAACTGAGCTCAGCTGAGAGCTCAGACTCCCAGAACTCCCAACATGGCTGATTGACCCTGTTCTGCCAGAAAAAATAAACACCATTTGAAAATAAGGTGAAGTGTTTCTTTTCAGTGCAGTAGTAGGACCAATCAGATGCTGCAATCTTCTGGCTCCTCTCTGTTGCAGTAACCCTGTGATAGGCATTTTCTGGTTGACAGTGGTTTCTGAAACAAAAGAGCAGAGAAAACACATAAAAAATATGCCCAGACGTCTCTTGAGCATTCCCTTTGAGAAAAGGCCTAAAGACGCCTTTAGGGTATGTGCACACGATGCGGATTTTGCTGCGGATCCGCAGCGTTTCCGTAACTGCGGATCCGCAGCAGTTTCCCATGCGTTTACAGTTCAATGTAAACCTATGGGAAAACAAAAAAGCTGTGCACATGCTGTGGAAAAAAAACGCGCGGAAATGCAGTGGTTTACATTCCGCAGCATGTCACTTCTTTCTGCGGATTCCGCAGCGGTTTTACAACTGCCCCAATGGAAAACCGCAGTTGTAAAACCGCAGTGAAAACCGCAGAAAAACCACGGAAAATCCGCGGTAAATCCACGATAAATCCGCAGCGGATTTATCAAATCTACTGCAGAAAAATCCGCAGGGTACATTATACATGTGCACATAGCCTTAGAATTGTCAGGTCATTTCTTTTAGCCGTTTGGCATCTTTTGAAACCTGAAGCAGTTAAAAGAAGCTCAAAAGCCTTGACATATGAACAGCAAGTTGTTTTCACATGGGATGCATATATTCATTCTTTTTGAGCATTTCATGAGCTTATTGTCCTGCGGGTTCCCGCAGACCCACCAGCAAAAGATGTCATGTGTACCTATCCTTAGAATGTCTAGTTTGAACATTTTATTGATTACCATCCAGATAGTGCAGGTGACTACATAAGTTTAGTAAGTGGTCACATCTACTTTTGTGTGAATAATTCCTGGTAAATGAACACGAGAAATATCTATTTTTATTTCATAAATTTACACGTGTAAGTTACTGAAAAGTCATTCATTAATCATACTTTGTCATTATTATTAGGGAAAAACGCAAAGTAAAACCTAGAAAGGGGATAGACATCCCAGAGCATGGAAACTGAATGTTTATTGTGTAGTCACTGCAAAATTTTCCTAACATGATTAATAGGTACAGCTTGTCATTACGAATTAAGAAGAAAATGCTGCAGAAGAATGAATGAATAATTGCAGGGCATAAGACCATTTTTATACCTTCGCCAACACCAAAAATTGTAATGTATTGTAGTTGAAAAGAAAACAAACTTTAAATATAGCTTTAATAATGAATGTATATCTTTGTGATTGCACTGCATAAGTCTCGGCATCAGCACAGGACAAGTGGAAATTGATAAGTCAAACTGATCCTGGGGATCCACTCGGCCCATATTTTCAAGTACAGAAGATGAGAGTACTATGCAGTACAACGTGGGCTCAGTAGATGGGCTTCACAGGAGATAGTAAATTTGACAATATTACCTTATTTCAGTGTATTGTACATGTGATTATGAAATCTCAGGTTTAAATACCCTAGGTGAATAAAACTATAAAAAAAAGTATTAAAAAAATGAAAAATATTCACCCCCTACACATGGAACATTAATAAAATGTAAAAAAAAACTAAAAATAACAAATTTGCCATCAGTAAGTGTGTAACTTTACAAAATAATAAAATATCATAACTTTTATCCCATGTGGTGGATGCGGAAGCAATTAAAGAATAATGAAATGTAAGAACAGCTGTTTTTACATTTCTTCTATGAAGAGGTCACAGAAGGGGATTCTGTCATGCAGTTCATTTTTGGGGATAATGATTCTGTGATGTAAACTGAGGTACTGCTACTCTGTGGGCCATCAGGACATCACTATGGCAGCAGCAGGCACAGCGTAGAAGTGGGGAAAAAGTAGGGAGGATGCCCTAAAAGAGATCAGCTATGTATATCTGCTTGTTACAATCTACATAGATGAGTCATGACTGGGAGAAATCACTGCAGTGAACCCCTTAAGCCCCGAGGGTGGTTTGCACGTTAATGACCGGGCCAATTTTTACAATTCTGACCACTGTCCCTTTATGAGGTTATAACTCTGGAACGCTTCAACGGATCTTGGCGATTCTGACATTGTTTTCTCGTGACGTATTGTACTTCATGATAGTGGTAAAATTTATTCGATATATCTTGCGTTTATTTGTGAAAAAAATGGAAATATGGCGAAAATTATGAAAATTTTGCAATTTTCCAAATTTGAATTTTTATACCCTTAAATCACAGAGATATGTCATGCAAAATACTTAATAAGTAACATTTCCCACATGTCTACTTTACATCAGCACAATTTTGGAACCAAAATTGTTTTTAGTTAGGGAGTTATAAGGGTTAAAAGTTGACCAGCAATTTCTCATTTTTGCAACACCATTTTTTTTTAGGGACCACATCTCATTTGAAGTCATTTTGAGGGGTCTATATGATAGAAAATACCCAAGTGTGACACCATTCTAAAAACTGCACCCCTCAAGGTGCTCAAAACCACATTCAAGAAGTTTATTAACCCTTCAGGTGTTTTACAGGAATTTTTGGAATGTTTAAATAAAAATAAACATTTAACTTTTTTTCACACAAAATTTATTTCAGCTCCAATTTGTTTTATTTTACCAAGGGTAACAGGAGAAAATGGATCCCAAAAGTTGTTGTACAATTTGTCCTGAGTACGTTGATACCCCATGTGTGGGGATGAACCACTGTTTGGGCGCATGGCAGAGCTCGGAAGGAAAGGAGCGCCATTTGACTTTTCAATGCAAAATTGACTGGAATTGAGATGGGACGTCATGTTGCGTTTGGAGAGCCCCTAATGTGCCTAAACATTGAAACCCCCCACAAGTGACACCATTTTGGAAAGTAGACCCCTTAAGGAACTTATCTAGATGTGTGGTGAGCACTTTGACCCACCAAGTGCTTCATAGAAGTTTGTAATGCAGAGCCGTAAAAATAAAAAATCATATTTTTTCACAAAAATGATCTTTTCGCCCCCAGTTTTGTATTTTCACAAGGGTAACATGATAAATTGGACCCCCAAGTTTTTCACTACAGTTTATAACGCAGAGCCGTGAAAATAAAAATTCTTTTTTTTTTCACAAAAATGATTTTTTAGTCCCCAGTTTTGTATTTTCACAAGGGTAACATGATAAATTGGACCACAAAAGTTGTTGTCCAATTTGTCCTGAGTACGCTGATACCCCATATGTGGCGGGGAAGCACTGTTTGGGCGCATGGCAGAGCTCGGAAGGGAAGGAGCGCCATTTGGAATACAGACTTAGATGGATTGGTCTGTAGGCGTCACGTTGCATTTGCAGAGCCCCTGATGTACCCAAACAGTAGAAACCCCCCACAAGTGACCCCATATTGGAAACTAGACCCCCCAAGGAACTTATGTAGATGTGTTGTGAGAACGTTGAACCCCCAAGTTTTTCACTGCAGTTTACAACGAAGAGCCGCAAAAATAAAAAAAATCTTATTTTTCCCACAAAAATGATTTTTAGACCCCACATTTTTATTTTCCCAAGGATAACAAGAGAACGTGGACCCCAAAAGTTGTTGTCCAATTTGTCCTGAGTACGCTGATACCCCATATGTTGGGGTAAACCCCTGTTTGGGTGCACCGGAGAGCTCGGAAGGGAAGGAGCACTGTTTTACTTTTTCAACGCAGAATTGGCTGGAATTGAGATCGGACACCATGTCGCGTTTGGAGAGCCCCTGATGTGCCTGAACAGTGGAAACTCCCCAATTCTACCTGAAACCCTAACCCTAACACACCCCTAACCCTAATCCCAACGGTAACCTTAATCACACCCCTAACCCTGACACACCCCTAATTCTAATCCCAACCCTAATCCCAACCGTAAATATAATCCAAACCCTAACCCTAATTTTAGCCCCAACCCTAACCCTAACTTTAGCCCCAACCCTAACCCTAACTTTAGCCCCAACCCTAACCCTAACTTTAGCTCCAACCCTAACCCCAACCCTAACCCTAGCCCCAACCCTAGCCCTAGCCCTAGCCCAAACCCTAGCCCTAACCCTAACCCCAACCCTAGCCCCAACCCTAGCCCCAACCCTAGCCCTAACCCTAGCCCTAACCCTAGCCCTAACCCTAACCCCAACCCCAACCCTAGCCCCAACCCTAGCCCTAACCCTAGCCCCAACCCTAGCCCTAACCCTAGCCCTAACCCTAGCCCTAACCCTAGCCCTAACCCTAGCCCTGATGGGAAAATGGAAATAAATACATTTTTTTAATTTTATTATTTTTCCCTAACTAAGGGGGTGATGAAGGGGGGTTTGATTTACTTTTATGGCGTTTTTTATATCGGATTTTTATGATTGGCAGCCGTCACACACTAAAATACGCTATTTTATAGCAAAAAAGTTTTTGTGTCTCCACATTTTGAGACCTATAATTTTTCCATATTTTGGTCCACAGAGTCATGTGAGGTCTTGTTTTTTGCAGGATGAGTTGTCGTTTTTACTGGTAACATTTTTGGACACATGACCGTTTTTGATCACTTTTTATTCTGATTTTTGTGAGGCAGAATGACCAAAAGCCAGCTATTCATGAATTTCTTTTGGGGGAGGCGTTTATACCGTTCCGCGTTTGGTAAAGTGGATGAAGCAGTTTTATTCATCGGGTCAGTACGATTACAGCGATACCTCATTTATATCATTTTTTTATGTTTTGGTGCTTTTATACGATAAAAGCTATTTTATAGAAAAAATAATTATTTTGGCATCGCTTTATTCTCAGGACTATAACTTTTTTATTTTTTTGCTTATTATGCTTTGTGGCGGCTCGTTTTTTTGCAGGACAAGATGACGTTTTCAGCGGTATCATGGTTATTTATATCCGTCTTTTTGATTGCGTGTTATTCCACTTTTTGTTCGGCGGTATGATAATAAAGCGTTTTTTTTGGCTCGTTTTTTTTTTTTTCTTACGGTGTTCACTGAAGGGGTTAACTAGTGGGACAGTTTTATAGGTCGGGTCGTTACGGACGCGGCGATACTAAATATGTGTACATTTATTGTTTTTTTTGTTTTTTTTTATAAAGAAATGTATTTATGTGAATAATATATATATTTTTTTTATTTATTTAGTAATTTTTTTTTTTTTTTTTTTTACACATGTGGAAATTTTTTTTTTTACTTTTTTACTTTGTCCCATGGGGGGACATCACAGATCGCCGATCTTACAGTTTGCACAGCACTCTGTAAGATCGGCGATCTCATTCATCGCTGCAGCGTTACCAAGTGCCTGCAGGCGACCCGGAAGTGCTCCTTGCAGGACCCGGATGCAGCCCCGTGGCCATTTTGGATCCGGGGACTGCAGGGAGAAGACGCTCGGTACACGGTGAGTACATCACCGTGTACCGATCGTCTCAGGGAAGCACGCAGGGAGCCCCCTCCCTGCGCGATGCTTCCCTGTACCGTCGGCACATCGCGATCATGTTTGATCGCGGTGTGCCGGGGGTTAATGTGCCGGGAGCGGTCCGTGACCGCTCCTGGCACATAGTGCCGGATGTCAGCTGCGATAGTCAGCTGACACCCGGCCGCGATCGGCCGCGCTCCCCCCGTGAGCGTGGCCGATCGCATATGACGTACTATCCCATCACTGGGAATTAAGTCCCAGGGCACCTCGACGGGATAGTAAGTCATATGGGATTAAGGGGTTAAAGAAAAGCTAATAAATAAATTCCTCCCAATGGAAATATCACCGAAGAGGCATTGGATTTACCTATACTGTATACTCCTGCGTATTATAGCAGTCTAAAACTAACTGGTCACTGCGGGGATGTAATATTGGTCTAACTATGCAAAACTTCCAGGACAATCTGTAAGAATAGGGCACTTTCTCGCCTGTCAGTAAAAGACTGTGGATCTCTGAATCTGTGATTTTTTGGCAGATTGAAAAACTTGTACAGATCATTTTGACTTTAAAGGAATCCTGCCATGTTGAAAAACACTATTAATAAGCAGATTTAGGGTTAATCTGCAGGTTTATAGCTTTTTCAATGCTGCATGTCCGCCTTAAGGAAAGTGTGTCTAATGGGACACAATTTCCACCTTGGAGCCACCAACCTTCAGTCTTGGGGTCATGCACAAAGGTAACTATAGTCACCGCTCACTTTACTGTTCACTATAATGAGAGTGGTGGCTGTAAGAAAATCCACAATATTTTGATTGACAGCCTACTTACCTAAGCACATTTGTATTTAGGCACTCTAAATAAAGCTTAAAAAGGTTGTTCAATAGTAAAATATATTTTTTTTAGGAATGGATTATTTTAAAATAATAAACTGAGGTATCTTCACCTTCCAGGGCCCTCATGTATTTAGTGCAGGTTGCAGGTTGCTCCTGAGGTTTGGGTTGACTCTGTAAACGGTGGCTCTGCTTAGAAGTTACCGAACTACCGCAGCCTATGATTGGTTGTAGAGTTCAGGTGACTGGAAGAGCGCTTTATCAGAATTAAATTTCAGAGTTTTAGGGACATATTGAATTGTATATCTAAATGAAATATTTACAATGAATAACTATTCTAGTAAAATATATTGTTTTTGGAAATGTTTTATGTTTTCTTCATGAACCTCAATATCAACAGAGGCTTATTAACACTAACAGCAAAATAGACACTTGCAATATACTCTAAGTACTGATTTTATGGTAGAAAAACCTGTTGGGGAGACAAAGAAGAAGAACAAATATCTTTGCAGCTTAAGATTTCATCCATGACAATAAGGATTCCAGTTTCTGCTGACTGCATTTTCACCTTCAAATCTATTAGGTCAGCAAGAGGTAATGTTTTCATTCAAACATACCTGTTAAGTTGACCTAAGTTTTAACATAAACAAAGCCTTTCAGATGCAGACACCTGAAATGCTGGGGGTTTTAATCCTGGCTCCAGTACATGTCTTTGAAAAGGAAAGCATGCCGCCCTCTATGTCTTTGAATGAGTGTTCTCCGATTTTAATATACCAATTCATAATAAACAGTAAACTCTATTGTTCTCTGCTTAGATTATAAAAGGAAAGTATAAAACAACAGTCAATTGAAAACAAACAACTTTGTAATATATCATTGAAATATTCTTCTTTCTCCTCGTGGATTGATATTTCACTCTCAATTCCTGGGTAAAATCTGCATTCAGTGAAGATATATTTTCACATACCGTATATACTCGAGTATAAGCCGACCCGAGTATAAGCAGACCCCCCTAATTTTGCCACAAAAAACTGGGAAAACCTATTGACTCGAGTATAAGCCTAGGGTGGAAATGCAGCATTTACCGGTGAATTTCAAAAACAAAAATAGATCATTATTTCCCCATAGCTGTGCCATATAGTGCTCTACACTGTTCATATTGCCCCATAGCTGTGCCATACTGTGCTCTGCAGCGTTCATGTCTCCCATAGCTCTGCCCCATATAGTGCTCTGCTGCGTTCATGTCTCCCATAGCTCTGTCCCATACTGTGCTCTGCACCGTTCATGTCTCCCATAGCTCTGCCCCATACTGTGCTCTGCACCGTTCATGTCTCCCATAGCTCTGTCCCATACTGTGCTCTGCACCGTTCATGTCTCCCATAGCTCTGCCCCATACTGTGCTCTGCACCGTTCATGTCTCCCATAGCTCTGCCCCATACTGTGCTCTGCACCGTTCATGTCTCCCATAGCTCTGCCCCATACTGTGCTCTGCACCGTTCATGTCTCCCATAGCTCTGCCCCATATAGTGCACTGCAGCGTTCATGTCTCCCATAGCTCTGCCCCATACTGTGCTCTGCAGCGTTCATGTCTCCCATAGCTGTGCCCCATACTGTGCTCTGCACCGTTCATGTCTCCCATAGCTCTGCCCCATATAGTGCTCTGCTGCGTTCATGTCTCCCATAGCTCTGCCCCATACTGTGCTCTGCACCGTTCATGTCTCCCATAGCTCTGCCCCATACTGTGCTCTGCACCGTTCATGTCTCCCATAGCTCTGCCCCATACTGTGCTCTGCACCATTCATGTCTCCCATAGCTCTGCCCCATATAGTGCTCTGCAGCGTTCATGTCTCCCATAGCTCTGCCCCATACTGTGCTCTGCAGCGTTCATGTCTCCCATAGCTGTGCCCCATACTGTGCTCTGCAGCGTTCATGTCTCCCATAGCTCTGCCCCATACTGTGCTCTGCACCGTTCATGTCTCCCATAGCTCTGCCCCATACTGTGCTCTGCACCGTTCATGTCTCCCATAGCTCTGCCCCATATAGTGCTCTGCAGCGTTCATGTCTCCCATAGCTCTGCCCCATACTGTGCTCTGCAGCGTTCATGTCTCCCATAGCTGTGCCCCATACTGTGCTCTGCACCGTTCATGTCTCCCATAGCTCCGTCCCATATAGTGCTCTGCACCGTTCATGTCTCCCATAGCTCTGCCCCATATAGTGCTCTGCAGCGTTCATGTCTCCCATAGCTCTGCCCCATACTGTGCTCTGCAGCGTTCATGTCTCCCATAGCTGTGCCCCATACTGTGCTCTGCACCGTTCATGTCTCCCATAGCTCTGCCCCATACTGTGCTCTGCACCGTTCATGTCTCCCATAGCTCTGCCCCATATAGTGCTCTGCAGCGTTCATGTCTCCCATAGCTGTGCCCCATACTGTGCTCTGCACCGTTCATGTCTCCCATAGCTCTGCCCCATATAGTGCTCTGCAGCGTTCATGTCTCCCATAGCTCTGCCCCATACTGTGCTCTGCACCGTTCATGTCTCCCCATAGAGCTCCACATAAATCTGTGCCATGGCCGCTGCTGCTGCAATAAAAAAAAAACACACATACTCACCTCTCTTGATTGCAGCTCCCAGCGTCCTGTCCCGGCGTCTCTCCGCTCTGACTGATCAGGCAGAGGGCGCCGCGCACACTATATGCGTCATCGTGCCCTCTGACCTAAACAGTCAGAGCGCAGACGCCGGGAAGATGGAGCGACGCCCGGCGGCTGGAACGTGGACAGGTGAATATAACATACTCACCTAGTCCTGGCGATCCTCGCGCTGTCCCCTCCTGTCACAGCTGGTCTTCGGTGCCGCAGATTCTTTCTCTATCAGCGGTCACCGGCACCGCTGATTAGAGAAATGAATAGGCGGCTCCGCCCCTATGGGAGGTGGAGCCGCCTATTCATATCTCTAATGAGCGGTCCCACGTGACCGCTGAAGAGGGGAAGAAGCTGCAGCACAGAAGCCCGTGGGACGGCAGGGACAGGGCGAGGATCGCTGGGACTAGGTAAGTATTCCTCAGCGCCCTCTCCCCCTCACCCGCCGACCACATCGCTACCGTGACTCGAGTATAAGCCGAGAGGGGCACTTTCAGCCCCAAAATTTGGGCTGAAAATCTCGGCTTATACTCGAGTATATACGGTAATAAAGATAGGAGATGAAAGTTACTATTCATAATTTTTCTCGAGATGGAGGAGTTACAGACAATCACAAATGATCTGCTGCAATTTCTCTTAGGGTGGTTTCACATTTGCTTTTTTTTGCATTTTTGCGGCAAAAAACGCAAAAAAAGCATGCGTTTTTTCCCTATATTTAACATTAAAAACGCATGCTTTTTTTGTATGCGTTTTGACGCGTTTTTGCAACGCATGCATTTTTCTGCATGCGTTGTGTTGCAGAAATGCAACATGTAGTATTTTTAGCGGCGTTTTTTTGCTGCAAAAAACACATGCTTTTTTTGCGGCAAAAAAATGCATTGCTGTCTATGTAAACGCTTGCGTTTTTAACCACATGCATTTGCATGCATTAAAAACGCATGCGTTTTTTTAAAAAAAACATAAAAACACACTGATAAACCACCCCACACCATAAAATTGATAAAGGGATCCTACCCCTAACCCTAACCCAACCCCTAACCCTAACCCTAACCCTCACCCTACCCCTAACCCTAACCCTACCCCTACCCCTAACTCTAATCCTAACCCTACCCCTAACACTAACCCTAATCCCTTTTAAGGGTAGGGTTAGGGGTAGGGTTAGGGGTAGGGTTAGGGTTAGGGTTAGGATCCCTTTAGGGTTAGGGTTAGAGTTAGGATCCCTTTAGGGTTAGGGTTAGGGTTAGGATCCCTACCCCTAACCCTACCCCTAACCCTAACCCTAGCTCTTTCTGTTTATAGTTACATAGTTACATAGTTATTAAGGTTGAAGGAAGACTATATGTCCATCTAGTTCAACCCATAGCCTAACCTAACATGTTGATCCAGAGGAAGGCAAAAAAAACCCATGTGCAAAGAGTAAGCTCCACATTGGGGAAAAAAATTCCTTCCCGACTCCACATACGGCAATCAGACTAGTTCCCTGGATCAACGCCCTATCAAGGAATCTAGTGTATATACCCTGTAACATTATACTTTTCCAGAAAGGTATCCAGTCCCCTCTTAAATTTAAGTAATGAATCACTCATTACAACATCATACGGCAGAGAGTTCCATAGTCTCACTGCTCTTACAGTAAAGAATCCGCGTCTGTTATTATGCTTAAACCTTTTTTCCTCCAACCGCAGAGGATGCCCCCTTGTCCCTGTTTCAGGTCTATGATTAAAAAGATCATCAGAAAGGTCTTTGTACTGTCCCCTCATATATTTATACATTAAAATAAGATCACCCCTTAGTCTTCGTTTTTCCAAACTAAATAGCCCCAAGTGTAATAACCTATCTTGGTATTGCAGACCCCCCAGTCCTCTAATAACCTTGGTCGCTCTTCTCTGCACCCGCTCCAGTTCAGCTATGTCTTTCTTAAACACCGGAGACCAGAACTGTGCACAGTATTCTAAGTGTGGTCGAACTAGTGACTTGTATAGAGGTAAAATTATGTTCTCCTCATGAGCATCTATGCCTCTTTTAATGCATCCCATTATTTTATTTGCCTTTGTAGCAGCTGCCTGACACTGGCCACTGAATTTAAGTTTGTCATCCACCCATACACCCAGGTCTTTTTCATTGACGGTTTTGCCCAGAGTTTTAGAATTAAGCACATAATTATACATCTTATTACTTCTACCCAAGTGCATGACCTTACATTTATCCCCATTAAAGCTCATTTGCCATTTATAAGCCCAAAATTGTCCTCCTCTGTATTGATTACCCTGCAGAGTTTAGTGTCATCTGCAAATATTGAAATTCTACTCTGAATGCCCCCTACAAGGTCATTAATAAATATGTTAAAAAGAAGAGGGCCCAATACTGACCCCTGTGGTACCCCACTGCTAACCGCTACCCAGTCCGAGTGTGCTCCATTAATAACCACCCTTTGTTTCCTATCCCTGAGCCAGCTCTCAACCCACTTGCACATATTTTCCCCTATCCCCATTATTCTCATTTTATGTATCAACCTTTTGTGTGGCACAGTATCAAAAGCTTTTGAAAAGTCCATATATACTACATCCACTGGGTTCCCTTGGTCCAATCTGGAACTTACCTCTTCATAGAAACTGATCAAATTAGTCTGACATGAACGGTCCCTAGTAAACCCGTGCTGATACTGGGTCATGAGGTTATTCCTCTTCAGATACTCCAGTATAGCATCCCTTAGAATGCCCTCCAGTATTTTACCCACAGTAGAGGTTAAGCTTACTGGCCTATAATTTCCGAGTTCAGTTTTTGTCCCCTTTTTGAATATTGGCACCACATTTGCTATACGCCAGTCCTGTGGCACAGACCCTGTTATTATGGAGTCTTTAAAGATTAAAAATAATGGTCTATCAATGACTGTACTTAATTCCTGCAGTACTCGAGGGTGTATCCCATCCGGGCCCGGAGATTTGTCAATTTTAGTGATTTTTAGACGCCGCCGCACTTCCTGCTGGGTTAAGCAGGTGACATTTAATTGGGAATTTTTATCACTAGACATTTTGTCTGCCATGGGATTTTCTTGTGTAAATACTGATGAAAAAAAGTCATTTAGCATATTGGCTTTTTCCTCATCCTCATCCACCATCTCACCCAGACTATTTTTAAGGGGGCCAACACTATCATTTTTTAGTTTCTTACTATTTATGTAGTTAAAGAATATTTTAGGATTATTTTTACTCTCTCTGGCAATGAGTCTCTCTGTCTCAATCTTTGCTGCCTTGATTTGCTTTTTACAGAATTTATTTAATTTTCTGTATTTATTTAATGCCTCCTCACTACCTACTTCCTTTAATTCCCTAAATGCTTTCTTTTTGTCACTTATTGCGCCCCTTACAGCTCTATTTAGCCATATTGGTTTCCTCCTATTTCTAGTATGTTTATTCCCATACGGTATATACTGTGCACAGGTCCTATCCAGGATGCTAATAAACGTCTCCCATTTTCTTTGTGTATTTTTGTGTCTCAGGATATCGTCCCAGTTAATTGCACCAAGATCCTCTCTCATCCGTTGGAAATTTGCCCTCCTGAAGTTTAGTGTCCTTGTAACCCCTCTACTACACATCTTTTTAAAGGATACTTGAAAACTTATTATTTTGTGATCGCTATTTCCCAAGTGACCCCCAACCCTTATATTTGATATGCGGTCTGGCCTGTTGGTTAATATTAGGTCTAGCAGTGCCCCCCTTCTTGTTGGGTCCTGAACCAGTTGTGAAAGGTAATTGTCTCTCATAATTGTCAAAAACTGATTACCTTTGCTGGAACTGCAGGTTTCTATTCCCCAATCTATTTCAGGGTAGTTGAAGTCCCCCATAATAATGACTTCTCCTTGAGTCGCAGCTTCATCTATTTGCTTTACGAGGATATTCTCCATTGCTTCCATTATTTTTGGAGATTTATAACAAACCCCTATCAGTAATTTATTATTTTTTCCCCCTCCCCTTATCTCCACCCACAGGGATTCTACATTTTCATTAAATTCACCTATATTATCGCGCAGGATGGGTTTTAAGGATGATTTTACATATAGACACACCCCTCCCCCTCGCTTATCTGTACGGTCATTTCTGAACAGGCTGTAGCCCTGCAAGTTAACAGCCCAGTCATGGCTCTCATCCAGCCACGTTTCAGATATCCCCACCATGTCATAATTATGCTCCAACAACATTAGTTCTAATTCGTCCATTTTGTTGGCGAGGCTTCTGGCATTAGTATACATGCACTTTATGTTCCTCTCTGTACTTCTATTTCTTAAATTATTAACTGTTCTGACCCCAACCCCCATGCCACCGCCACCCCCAACTTCCTTATTTGTGCCCAGGTCTCTGTCTGCACTATCTTCCCCTCCTATAAAATGAATACCCTCCCCCCCCAATTCCTAGTTTAAACACTCCTCCAACCTTCTAGCCATTCTCTCCCCCAGCACAGCTGCACCCTCCCCATTGAGGTGCAGCCCGTCCCTAGCGTAGAGCCTGTAGCCAACTGAGAAGTCGGCCCAGTTCTGCAGGAACCCAAACCCCTCTTTCCTACACCAATTCTTGAGCCACTTATTAACCTCCCTAATCTCCCGTTGCCTCTCTGGCGTGGCACGTGGTACCGGCAGTATTTCGGAAAATACCACGTTGGAGGTCCTTGCTTTCAGCTTGCAGCCTAATTCCCTGAAATCATCTTTAAGGACCTTCCATCTTTAAGGACCCTAACCCTACCCCTAACCCTAACCCTAGCTCTTTCTGTTTATAGTGGGTTTTTTACTTTATTTTGATGATTAGCAGCTGTCACACATTTATCTGCATGCATTTAAAAAATGCAAACGCATGAAAAAACGCATGTAAACGCGTCAAAACGCCGCGTGTTTTTCACCACATACAAAAACGCATGCGTCAAAAAAACGCAGCGTTTGCACACGTTTACATGCGTTTTTTCACCATGCGTTTTTTTTAAACGCATGCGTTTTGAAACGCAAGTGTGAAACCAGCCTTACAAGGATATTTATACTTAAGCACAAACACAACTTAAGGCCTCATTCAGATGTTCATGATTTTGCATTTACAAATAAACCAGTCCAAGAGTCATCAGTGTTTTTGTTCTGATTTCTGGAAGTCTTTGGTCAGTGTTTCAGTTTTTATCATCAGGATTTCATCAGTGATTTATGTAATAAAAGTATAACAATTATGATGTATAAATTTCAAAGCTTCTCCTATCCATTTCGATGTTAGTGAAAGACTGAAAACTGATAGCACACTGATGCCATACGAGTACGGTCAGTGATTTTCATAGACCAATAGACTTTTAAGTGACAGTAATAAAAAAAACAGGCTTGTCGCTGTGATTTTTTTGCTGACACACGGTCTGCAAAAAACACGGTCATGTAAACAACCCAATAGAATACAATAGATACATATTCTATCAATGAAAATCATTGATAAAACACATACATAAAAATGGATCTCAGAATTAAGCTTTGGTAATAGCAAAGTGCTAACCAATAGCCCAATTATTAACAGTGCACGGACAGACTTTTCCTGCCTCATTTTTTAAAATGGTTAAAACATTATCCCTCCTAGTCCTTTCTGATCAGACATATCGATCTGTGCAGAACACTAACTCAAACTGATGGTGTCGCTGTCAAAGAGAGCATCATTCTGCTGTCAGTGAGAGGAGTGCTATACCGTCCATAATCCCTTATATTTCCTCCCTACTAATTTAACTATGATAAGGTTTTTTTTCTATTACATTATTGTATCATACATATTGTATCATACAATTATTAGGTTCTGTAGAAGGACGTAGATCTGGGGATTTATTATGATGGAATATAGGCTGAACTGGATGGACAAATGTCTTTTTTCGGCCTTACTAACTATGTTACTATGTTACTATGTTACATTACCCGTTCATTACCACTGCCACTTTTTCTTTTACCATATATTTTGTACAACACTGTATTTAACTTTTGACAATCTTTTCAACCTCAATTATTCAACCCTTGACAAAAAAAGAACATAGAGTGGGGGAAAAAGTATTTAGAAACCAATTGTGCAAGTTCTCCCACTTAAAAAGATGAGAGAGGTCTGTAATTGACATCATAGGTAGCCACAACCATGAGAGTCAAAATGAGAAAACAAATCCAGAAAATCACCTTGTCTGATTTGGCAAGATTTATTTTGCAAATTATGGTGGTAAATGAGTATTTAGTCATTAACAAAAGTTCATCTCAATATTTTGTTATATATCCTTTGTTGGCAATGACAAAGGTCAAACGTTTTATGTAAGTCCTCACAAGGTTGGCACACACTGTTGGTGGTATGTTGGCCCATTCCTCCATGCAGATTTTCTCTAAAGCAGTGATGTTTTGGGCCTGTTGTTGGGCAACATGGACTTTCAACTCCCTCCAAAGGTTTTCTATGGGGTTGAGATCTGGAGACTTGCTAGGCCACTCCAGGACATTCATAAGCTTCTTACGAAGCCAATCCAACATTGCCCTGGTGGTGTGATTGGGATCATTATCATACTGAAAGACTCATCCACGTTTAATCTTCAATGCCCTTGCTGATGGAAGGAGGTTTGCATTCAAAATCTCAAGATACATGGCCCCATTCATTCCTTCATGTGCAGGGATCAGTCGTCCTGATCCCTTTGCAGAGAAACAGCCACAAAGCATGATGTTGCCACCCCATGCTTCACAGTAGGTATGGTGTTCTTTGGATGCAACTCAGCATTCTGTATCCTCCATGCATGATGAGTTTTGCTTCTACCAAACAGTTCTACTTTGGTTTCATCAGACCATATGACATTCTCCCAATACTTATCTGGATAGTTCAAATGCTCTCTAGCAAACTTCAGACTGGCCCGGACATGTACTGGCTTAAGCAGAGGGACATGTCTGGCACTGCATGGGTTCCTCCTAATGCAGGATAATGCTAGACTTCACGTGGCTGGAGTGTGTCAGCAATTCCTGCAAGATGAAGGGATTGAAGCTATGGACTGGCCTACCCGTTCCCCAGACTTGAATGCGATTGAACACATTTGGGACATCATGTCTCGCACCACCCACCAATGTCACGTTGCACCACAGACTGTCCAGGAGCTGGCGGATGCTTTAGTCCAGGTCTGGGAGGAGATTCCTCAGGAGACCATCTGCTGCCTCATCAGGAGCATGCCCAGGCATTGTAGTTAGGTCATACAGGCACGTGGAGGCCACATGCACACAACAGAACTTCATGTCCTTGTCTTGAGGTATTTCCACTGAAGTAGGACCAGCCTGTAATTTGATTTTCACTTTTTTTTGAGTATCATTCCAAATCCAGACCTCCATGGGATATTCATTTTGATTTACAGTGATCATTTTTATGATTTAATGTTCTCAACACATTCCACTATGCAATGAATAAAGATTTGCAACTGAAATATTTCATTCAGTGATATCTTGGATGTTGTATTTTAGTGTTCCCTTTATTTTTTTGAGTAGTGTATTTTAGATAGAGTAAAATTGCCTAAAGACATGAATTTCAGTTGAGTCCAATGTCATTATCCTTCACAAGATCCTGCCACTATTATCTTCAATGGAGTCTGCTGAAAGTTATGCATAACAGGAATGTGATGCTCAGGGAGCTCTTACTTGATATGGATGGATGAGACTGGGCATAACCGAAAGGCTTTTAGAACTAGGAAAGGATCTAATGAATGAAGTATACCTTGTCATCATATACTGTATATTCTCAGTGCAACATTCAAAACTGAATGCTTGCTTTCTCTCATCTTTATGTCACTCATCTGACAACTTAAAAAAATTGATAATTCTTTCAATATTTCTACTTGTACTATTACCACTTGTACTACTACTACTACTACTACTACTACTACTACTACTACTACTAATAATAATACCCACCATCACTACTCCCATTACCAGCATTTAGAGATGAGCATTTCATTTGAGATTCAAATTTTCTAGCTTTTGTAAATTTTCCTGGCAACTCAAAAGTACTGAAAGGCCTCTAATCTCCCTGAAAATATGTAATACAGCGATTCTCCTATTCCATTCTTAATTCAATTTGTATTTTTCTCTTTTAACTAACACACTAATCTTCTTAATTGCTGGGCTGTCTTGCATATTATAAGTACTGTTTCTTCAGTGTTTTAAGGCTTTCCATGACTATCTATGACTAAATTGTGAGCGCTGACGTTCTCTCACTATCCAGATTCACCACAATACGGTTACTGCATTAATTGCTTCTGTTTATATACAGGCTAAGGTAATCCTTCCTGATTGACTGCTGATGAGATGTGAATCCTTCCTGATTGATTGTGCTGATGTGATGTGACAGCAGCATGCAACAGTGGAAAGCCTTCCCAGCAGTGCCCAAAAGGTCATGTGATCCTTTTCTATTAATGCAATCTTCATTGATGTGTCAAATTGTGACAGCTACTATATTTTTTGAGCCAAAAGATGCACTTTTTTCATCCAAAAATGTGAAGGAAAATGGAGGGTGTGTCTTACAGTGTGGATGTACCTGCTCTGGCTGTGGATGGGCAGGTGGGGGAGCGACAGCGGTGGAACAGCGGGTCACAGAGGCAGGAGCTGGCTGCTGCGGCTTACTCCTGTGCCCGCTGCTAAAGAGAAATTAAAGAGAAATTAATATTCACTGCTTTCTGCACCCATGGGAATGGAGAGCAGTGAATATTTATTTCTCTTTTAACAGCGGACACAATGTTAGCTGCAGCCGCCGGTTTCCTGCAGCTGCCAGGCGTTCACATGTGTTCTTCCCTCATGTAATCTCCAGTCCTCCCAAGACCTCCTTCCCTCCTCCACACTTATTTGCTCCTCACGCAACCAGCTCCAAGGCTTCTCCTGAATATCCCGCATCCTCTGGAATTCTTTGCCCCAACACGTCCGACTATCAACCACATTCAGACCCTTCAGTCTGAACCTGAAAACACACCTCTTCAGGAAAGCCTACAGCCTGCACAGCCTGCACTGACCCCGCTGCCTCCTCACCACTACCGAAGCTACCACCTCAACAACACCGGAGCTCCTGCAACCCTCAACCTATTGTCTCCTTCCCCACCATCCTGTAGAATATATGTCCGCAAGGGCAGGGTCCTCGCCCCTCTGTATCAGTCTGTAATTGTTAGCTTGCTTACTGTAAGTGATATCTGTAATTTGTATGTAACCCCTTCTCATGTACAGCACCATGGAATCAATGGTGCTATACAAATAAATAATAATAATAATGTGCCCATTATGTAAGGGAATGAATATTCACTGCTCTCCACTGCCATAGGCATTGAGAGCAGTGAATATTCACTGAACTTTAATATCGGGCACAGTAGCAGTAGCCGCAGGCTTACTGCGCAGATGTGCTTCACGTGTGTCCACTATTAAAGAGAATGAATATTCACTGCTCTCCATGCTTATGGGAGTGGAGAGCAGTGAATATTCATTCCCTTAAGTAGCAGGCACAAGTGAATGCCTGGCAGATGCAGGAAGCCTGCGGCCGCGGCTAGCACTGTACCCAATATTAAAGATCAGTGAATATTCACTGCTCCACACACCTATAGTCCTGGCATGGGGAGCAGTGAACATTCCGACAGCTGTCCTCTGCTTGTAAGCAACGCATGACATCACTGCTATGTTCTGCTTTCAAGCACAAATCAGCTTCTGACATCAGAACAGAACGCTGCAAGGAAGTTCAGGGAAGGTAAGTAAAATGGGTTATGTTTTCTTTAATGTTTTTCAGATGGGGGCCATATTTACCAGGATGTGTATGGGGGTCCATGCATACCAGGATAGGGATAAGGGGGTATTCACACGAGGTTAGGGATGAGTGGGTCGTGCATAAAAGGATAGGGATGAGGGCGACCATGCTTTCCAGGATAGGGATGTAGGTGACATGCCTACCTCAATAGCGATGAGGGAGCCATGCCTACCAGTATAGGGATGAGGGGGCCATGCCTACCAGGCTATGCATGAGGAGACCATGCATATCAGGATAGGGATGAGCAGGCCATGCCTACCAGGCTATGCATGAGGAGATCATGCATATCAGGATAGGGATGAGCAGGCCATGCATACCAGGAAAGGGATGAGGAGACCATGCATATCAGGATAGAGATGAGGAGGTCATGCATACCAGAGTAGAGATGAGGGGGCCATGCATACAAGGATAGGGATGAGGGGGCCATGTAAGCCTGGATTGGGAAGATATACACACTAGGATAGAGGATATTTGTACAGAATTGACCACATATTTTCTTCAATTTTGTTTTCTTCGTTGCTCCTCTAAAATATATGTGTTAGGTGTCGAGTTCCCACCTCTGCTTCAGGGGGAATCTCGAACCATCTCCGCTGTGGTCTCCCATTCTTCTCCAGCCACAGAGGAGTCTGCTCAGCAGAGACGTTGGTCCCAGCGTCTAGCTCAGGTTAATACTGGACAACTGGTTACTACTGCCCTTCCAGGCTCTGTTCTTGTAGCCAGTAATGTTCAGCAGCAAGCAGGTCTTTCTGGGACTAAGTCCAGATTTTCCCTTTCTGAGCATGCCCACGGGATTACCTCCCATTGGAGGTCGGGGTCACATGCTTAGATACTGCAGCTAATCCCATTGGTCCTCTAGGAAGGTCCTAAAGGTGTTCTTCTTCTGTGGCAGACTCCCATTGGTCCTTCTCGGAAGGTCTTGTACTTGCTGCAACTATAAAAGGTTTGCATGGCCGCACGGCCGCACGGCCATGCGCTAGTATACAATTGTTATCATGTGTGTTGATGAGTGCAAGTCGTTCCTTAAAAAACCCATCCCTTGTGTATGACTGTTCGTGTAAGGTGTATGACTGCAATCTAGCGCCCGGCTGAACTCACAGCTTTAACACACGAAACAGCGCTTAACTGCTGTGACCGCCAGTGCAGCGCCATGCGCTATTAGAGCGCTTACCTTACCCAAGTCTGGGTGGTTAGTGGCGTCCACTTGTGTGGCACAGCATGCACTTCTGTGCATATTAGTTACCTCTGATACCCCAATTGTCGTGTCGATTGCAAGAGGTCTACACTAACTCTAATCCTGTGTCCTGGGATAGAGTTCTGTGGTTCCTTGCTTGCGCTTTCTGTGCGGTACCGCGACCCTGTGACTTAACAGGGATCGCTTTCTTCATACAGGGTGAAGTTAACCCATGTGTGTATCCTCATTGTACTGCCATATAGTCCGTCATTACTTAGCAGAAGGTTCCATCTCTGCACGGTGGACCCCGGGCTGCGAACGCACCTTATTATATCTATTTAATGATTTGGTGCGTTCCGCTAGCCCTAACAATATGTGCGTCTTATAGTCCGATGCATCTTATAGTCCAAAAAATAAGGTATTTAGCACATTTTTTGCAAAGCAAATCACACCAGATTTGAATGGACAAGGTTCTGTAAATTCCCCCCCAAAATTGCAAATTAAATTTGATCATCTCTACCTGTATCATTAAAAAATAATTAGCAGAGAAGATTAGATGAATCTCTTTCCTTAAAGCACTATTAATTTTCCAACAACATTGATTTGAAATAAATATCTTATCTGACATTTTTCAGTCAAAATCCTAACCTAAATCCCATTTAGATTCCATGGCAAGACTTCAAAAGTGCTGTTCACCATCCAATCTTACCGAGCTAAAGCTAGTTTGCAAAGAAAAATAGGAAAAAATGTCTGCCTCTAGATGTGCAAAGCTGGTAGAGACATATCCGAAAAGGCTTGCTGCAGTAATTGTAGTGAAAGGTGGTCTTAGTATTGACTCCGGGGGGGGGAAGAAAACAAGTGTACATCACAATTTTAAGATAAATATTTTCTAAATATTTTGAAAACCATGCATTATATCCTTTACAATTTGTTACTTTGTGTTGGTATATCGCACAAAATATAAATAAAAAACATTTAAGTTTGTGGATGTAACAAAAAAAAATTGTAAATCTTTGCAGGGTATGAATACTATTTCAAGGCTCTGTATGGGCATGCAGGTCATGAGAAGTTGAATAAAATGATACCTTGATATCTGTGATCCAATTTCATATGAAAGAGAAATCCATGTTTTCTTATATGTAAATTAATTGTTCAGGACTATGAGTCGGACCTTGATCTGTATGAGAATCCACCTTCATGGCTTAATTTAAATAGAAGTTGGAGTTACCACTATGATGGGTAATGGTTGCTGTCTGCTCTACTGATTTCACAACAGAGGCGTGTAATGATTATCACTGACACATCTGCAGGTGTCATCTCATAGTGGTTCAGCTTCCAACTCACAGGATGCCAGTGTTGAAGTACAGCAGAGCTGTGAGAGTGCAGCAAATGTGTTTGTAAGACAAAGTTAAGATCCACTGTACTGCGCTAGTTACATGTCTCACACTAGTGTTTCACCAGTATTGTAAATAAGCCCTCGAGGCCAATTCTCATGTAGATCAGTGTCCAGCCCATAAATGTTAATAGCTTATATTTACAGTATATATGTACAGTATATATTGTAGTGTTTCTCCTACTTCGTGTCTTGGGGGACACTCGTTTGGCACGGGAATAACACATACAGGCACGGTTTTCTTACAAAACACAGTCTCTTGGGTTTATTTCACAACATTATAAACCACATCCTCAGAAACTTGATAACAGCTTGAACACCGCCTGCACATATTCAGCTTTACCACAGTTCCACACTGACCCCGGTCAGCATGACACACGGACCTCGTCCGTACCTGTTGGAGACCTTCACAGGTTCCTGGACACCTCTTGGCCTCATACACCATGTCTCTCTCCTCTGACCCCGGACAGCATAACACGGATCCCTTTCCGTTACCTATTGGTGCCGCACAGGTTCTCGGATACCTCTCCCACACAGAGTTATCCTTCAGACGGTCTCACTGACCCTGGTCAGTATTACCCACGGTTATCAGACCGTTCCACACACTGGCATGTGCCAGGTCCAGAGCCCCGCCATGTGCTCTTCAGGGATACGACACTCCCAACACATGGGCTCTTCAGGACCTTCCATCACAGACCATTCAGGTCCACACTCAGAGCCCATGTGACCAGACCTCAGTCACATTATATAGTTGTAACCACTCCCCTGAATGGGAGTGTGTGTGGCTAGTTTGACCCTCCCATCTCTCAGAACTAGCCCTGCCAGCCTCCCTAGTTAAACAACACAATTCACTTGTAGGACTACAGGTCCCAAAACATCCTTACTTCAGGCTGATAGTGCAGAGTGTCTTCCTCGGTGACACACATACCAGCCATTCACAATAA
Source organism: Ranitomeya imitator (assembly GCF_032444005.1). Lineage (NCBI taxonomy): Eukaryota > Metazoa > Chordata > Amphibia > Anura > Dendrobatidae > Ranitomeya > Ranitomeya imitator. The sequence continues at coordinate 392,900,651 of NC_091285.1, read as the reverse complement.
TGCCGGACTTTGACTCATCACCACACTTATATCTGCGATTGCCATGCATTCCTATGGCCTCCATACGCCTCCATGTGCACTATGGAAAGCCCATACAGTGCCCCCTACCTCTAACAGAGGTCACTACACCACTATACATATATATATACTGTATATATACATATATATATCTCTCCTCGCTACTCCTCTGCTTCCCCCCTCTGCAAATCCCTTCACTGGCTTCCATTCCCTCAGTGTATCCAGTTCAAATTACTAATACTAACCTACAAAGCCATCCATAGCTTTTCTCCTCCATATACAGTGCCTTGGGAAAGTATTCGGCCCCCTGGAACTTTTCAAACTTTCACCACATATCATGCTTTAAACATAAAGATACCAAATGTAAATTTTTGGTGAAGAATCAACAACAAGTGAGTGGAACACAATTGTGAAGTTGAACAAAATTTATTGGTTATTTTAATTTTTTGTGGAAATTCAGAAACTGAAAAATGGAGTGTGCAATATTATTCCACCCCTTTACTTTGAGTGCAGCAAACTCACTCCAAAAGTTCATTGTGGATCTCTGAATGATCCAATGTTGTCCTAAATGCCTAATGATGATAAATATAATCCACCTGTGTGTAATCAAGTCTCCGTATAAATGCACCTGCTCTGTGATACTCTCTGTGCTTCAAACAGAACCCTGAGACTATCATGAAGACCACGGAACACAACAGGCAGGTCTGTGATACTGTTGTCGAGAAGTTTAAAGCCAGATTTGGATACAAAACGATTTCCAAAACCTTAAACATCCCAAGGAGCACTGTGCAAGCGATGATATTGAAATGGAAGGAGTATCAGACCACATATCATATAAATCTACCAAGACCCAGCCGTCCCTCTAAAATTTCATCTCAAACAAGAAGACTGATCAGAGATGCAGCAAAGAGGCGCATGATCACTCTGGATGAATTGCAGAAATCTACAGCTGAGGTGGGACAGTCTATCCTAGGGCAACAATCAGTCATACACTGCAAAAATCTGTCCTTTATGGAAAAGTGGCAAGAAGAAAGCCATTTCTCAAAGATATCCTTAACCCCTTCCCGACCTTTGACACAGCGTATGCGTCATGAAAACCCGTGCCAATCCGACCTGTGACGCAGCATATGCGTCATGGCCGGATTGGGCTCCTGCAGGCCGGGTGAAAGCTTTAACTCCAATTTCACCCGGCCTGCAGAGACAGGGGGAGTGGTAGTTTAGCCCAGGGGGATGGCTTCACCCCCCTGTGGCTACGATCGCTCTGACTGGCTGTTGAAAGTGAAACTGCCAATCAGAGCGATTTGTAATATTTCACCTAAAAAACTGGTGAAATATTACAATCCAGCCATGGCCGATGCTGCAATATCATCGGCCATGGCTGGAAACAATTTTGTGCCCCCACCCCACCCCACCGATCGCCCCCCCAGCCCTCCGATCTGTGGTCCGCTCCCCTCCGTCCTGTGCTCCGCTTCCCCGTCCTCCTGTCTGCTCCCCCTGTGCTCCAATCCCACCCCCCGTGCTCCAATCCACCCCCCCCTGCACACCAATTCACCCCCCGCACACCGATCCACCCGCCCGCACACCGATCCATCCCCCCGCACACCGATCCACCCGCCCGCACACCGATCCACCCGCCCGCACACCGATCCACCCCCCCTATGCTCCGATCCCTCCCCCCGTGCTTCGATGATCCCCCCGTGCCCTGATCTCCCCCCCTTATACTTACCTAGCCTTCCGGGGTCCGTCCGTCTTCTTTCCTGGGCACCGCCATGTTCCAAAATGGCAGGCGCATGCGCAGTACGCCCGCCGAATCTGCCGGCCGGCAGATTCGTTCCAATGTGAATTTTGATCACTGTGATAAAACCTATCACAGTGATCAAAATAAAAAAAAACAGTAAATGAGCCCCCCCTTTGTCCCCCATAGGTAGGGACAATAATAAAATAAAGATTTTTTTTTCCACTAAGGTTGGAGTTATAACTAGGGTTAGGGTTAGGGGTAGGGGTAGGGTTAGGGGTAGGGTTAGGGTTAGGGGTAGGGTTAGGGGTAGGGTTAGGGTTAGGGTTAGGGGTAGGGTTAGGGGTAGGGTTAGGGGTAGGGTTAGGGGTAGGGTTAGGGTTAGGGTACGGTATGTGCACACATATTCTGGTCCTCTGCGGATTTTTCCGCAGCGGATTTGATAAATCCGCAGTGCTAAACCGCTGTGGATTTATCGCGGATTTACCGCAGTTTTTCTGCGCATTTCACTGCGGTTTTCCAACTGCGATTTTCTATTGGAGCAGTTGTAAAACCATGTGGAATCCGCAGAAAGAAGTGACATGCTGCGGAATGTAAACCCCTGCGTTTCCGTGCAGTTTTTCCGCAGCATGTGTACAGCGATTTTTGTTTCCCATAGGTTTACATTGAAATGTAAACTCATGGGAAACTTCTGCGGATCCGCAGCGTTTTCCGCAGCGTGTGCACATACCTTTAAAATTAGGCTATGTGCACACGGTGCGGATTTGGCTGCGGATCCGCAGCGGATAGGCCGCTGCGGATCTGCAGCAGTGTTCCATCAGGTTTACAGTACCATGTAAACATATGGAAAACCAAATCCGCTGTGCCCATGGTGCGGAAAATACCACGCGGAAACGCTGCGTTGTATTTTCCGCAGCATGTCAATTCTTTGTGCGGATTCCGCAGCGTTTTACACCTGTTCCTCAATAGGAATCCGCAGGTGAAATCCGCACAAAAAACACTGGAAATCCGCGGTAAATCCGCAGGTAAAACGTAGTGCCTTTTACCCGCGGATTTTTCAAAAATGGTGTGGAAAAATCTCACACGAATCCGCAACGTGGGCACATAGCCTTAGGGTTAGGGTTGGGTTGGAATTAGGGTTGTGGTTAGGGTTAGGGGTGTGTTGGGGTTAGGGTTGTGGTTAGGGTTACGGCTACAGTTGGGATAAGGGTTAGAGGTGTGTTGGCGTTAGAATTGAGGGGTTTCCACTGTTTAGGCACATCAGGGGGTCTCCAAGCGCAACATGGCGCCACCATTGATTCCAGCCAATCTTTTATTCAAAAAGTCAAATGGTGCTCCCTCCCTTCCGAGCCCTGACGTGTGCCCAAACAGTGGTTTACCCCCACATATGGGGTACCAGCATAGTCAGGACAAACTGCGCAACAATTACTGGGGTCCAATTTCTCCTGTTACCCTTGAGAAAATAAAAAATTGCTTGCTAAAACATCATTTTTGAGGAAAGAAAAATGATTTTTTATTTTCACGGCTCCGCGTTGTAAATGTCTTTGAAGCACTTGGGGGTTCAAAGTGCTCAACACATATCTAGATAAGTTCCTTGGGGGGTCTAGTTTCCAAAATGGGGTCACTTGTGGGGGGTTTCTACTGTTTAGGCACACCAGGGGCTCTGCAAACGCAACGTGACGCCCGCAGACCATTCCATCAAAGTCTGCATTTCAAAAGTCACTACTTCCCTTCTGAGTCCCGACGTGTGCCCAAACAGTAGTTTACCCCCACACATGGGGTATCAGCGTACTCAGGAGAAACTGGACAACAACTTTTGGGGTCCAATTTCTCCTGTAACCCTTGGGAAAATAAAAAATTTTGGGCTAAAAAATTACTTTTGAGGAAACAAAACGTATTTATTATTTTCACGGCTCTGCGTTATAAACTTCTGTGAAGCACTTGGGGGTTGAAAGTGCTCACCACACATCTAGATTAGTTCCTTTCGGGGTCTAGTTTCCAAAATGGGGTCACTTGTGGGGGGTTTCTACTGTTTAGCCACATCAGGGGCTCTGCAAACGCAACGTGACGCCCGTAGAGCATTCCATCAAAGTCTGCATTTTGAAATTTCACTACTTCACTTCCGAGCCCCGACGTGTGCCCAAACAGTAGTTTACCCCCACATGTGGGGTATCACCGTACTCAGGAGAAACTGGACAACAAATATCGGGGTCAAATTTCTCCTGTTACCCTTGGGAAAATTAAAAAATTCTGGGCTAAAAATTATTTTTGAGGAAAGAAAACGTATTTATTATTTTCACTGCTCTGTGTTATAAACTTCTGTGAAGCACTTGGGGGTTCAAAGTGCTCACCTCACATCTAGATAAGTTCCTTTCGGGGTCTAGTTTCCAAAATGGGGTCACGTGTGGGGGGTTTCTACTGTTTAGCCACATCAGGGGCTCTGCAAACGCAATGTGATGCCTGTACAGCATTCCATCAAAGTCTGCATTTCAAAACGTCACTACTTCACTTCCGAGCCCCGGCATGTGCCCAAACAGTAGTTTACCCCCACATATGGGATATCACCGTACTCAGGAGAACCTGGACAATAAATATCGGGGTCAAATTTCTCCTGTTACCCTTGGGAAAATAAAAAATTGCGGGCTAAAAAATCATTTTTGAGAAAAGAAATTTTTTTTTTTCATGGCTCTGCGTTATAAACTTCTGTGAAGCACTTGAGGGTTCAAAGTGCTCACCACACATCTAGATTAGTTCCTTTGGGGGTCTAGTTTCCAAAATGGGGTCATTTGTGGGGGATCTCCAATGTTTAGGCACACAGGGGCTCTCCAAACGTGACATGGTGTCCGCTAATGATTGGAGCTAATTTTCCATTTAAAAAGCCAAATGGCGTGCCTTCCCTTCCGAGCCCTGCCGTGCGCCCAAACAGTGGTTTACCCCTACATATGGGGTATCTGCTTACTCAACACAAACTGGACAACAACATTTATGGTCCAATTTCTCCTATTACCGTTGGCAAAATAGGAAATTCCAGGCTAAAAATCATTTTTGAGGAAAGAATAATTATTTTTTATTTTCATGGCTCTGCGTTATAAACTTCTGTGAAGCACCTGGGGGTTTAAAGTGCTCAGTATGCATCTAGATAAGTTCCTTGGGGGGTCTAGTTTCCAAAAGGGGTCACTTGTGGGGGAGCTCCAATGAATAGGCACACAGGGGCTATCCAAACGCGGCATGGTGTCCGCTAACAATTGGAGCTAATTTTCCATTCAAAAAGTCAAAAGGCGCGCCTTCCCTTCCGAGCCCTGCCGTGTCCCCAAACAGTGGTTTACCCCCACATATGAGGCATCGGCGTACTCGGGAGAAATTGCCCAACAAATTTTAGGATCCACTTTATCCTATTGCCCATGTGAAAATGAAAAAATTGAGGTGAAAATAAATTTTTTGTGAAAAAAAGTACTTTTCCATTTTTACGGATCAATTTGTGAAGCACCTGGGGGTTTAAAGTCCTCACTATGCATCTAGATAAGTTCCTTGGGGTGTCTAGTTTCCAAAATGGGGTCATTTGTGGGGGAGCTCCAATTTTTAGGTACACGGGGGCTCTCCAAATGTGACATGGTGTCCGCTAAAGAGTGCAGCCAATTTTTCATTCAAAAAGTCAAATGGCGCTCCTTCCCTTCCAAGCCCTGCCGTGCGCCCAAACAGTGGTTTACCCCCACATATGAGGTATCAGTGTACTCAGGGCAAATTGGATAACAACTTTCGTGGTTCAGTTTCTCCTTTTACCATTGGGAAAATAAAAAAATTGTTGCTGAAAGATCATTTTTGTGACTAAAAAGTTAAATGTTCATTTTTTCCTTCCATGTTGCTTCTGCTGCTGTGAAGCACCTGAAGGGTTAATAAACTTCTTGAATGTGGTTTTGTGCACCTTGAGGGGTGCAGTTTTTAGAATGGTGTCACTTTGGGGTATTTTCAGCCATATAGACCCCTCAAACTGACTTCAAATGTGAGGTGGTCCCTAAAAAAAATGGTTTTGTAAATTTCGTTGTAACAATGAGAAATCGCTGGTCAAATTTTAACCCTTATAACTTCCTAGCAAAAAAAAATTTTGTTTCCAAAATTGTGCTGATGTAAAGTATACATGTGGGAAATGTTATTTATTAACTATTTTGTGTCACATAACTCTCTGGTTTAACAGAATAAAAATTCAAAATGTGAAAATTGCGAAATTTTCGCCAAATTTCTATTTTTATCACAAATAAACACAGAATTTATTGACCTAAGTTTAACACTATCATGAAGCCCAATATGTCACGAAAAAACAATCTCAGAACCGCTAGGATCCATTGAAGCGTTCCTGAGTTATTACCTCATAAAGGGACACTGGTCAGAATTGCAAAAAACGGCAAGGTCTTTAAGGTCAAAATAGGCTGGGTCATGAAGGGGTTAAAAAGTGTTGTTCAAAGTTTGCAACAAGAAACATCAAACATGTGGAAGAAGGTGCTCTGGTGAGATGAAACCAAAACCAAACTTTTTGGCAACAATGCCAAATGATATGTTTGGCGTAAAGGCAACACAGCTCACCATCCTGAATACACCATCCCCACTGTCAAACATGACGGTGGCAGCATCATGGTTTAGGCCTGCTTTTCTTCAGCAGGGACTGGGAAGATGGCTAAAATTGATGGGAAGATGATGGAGCCAAACACAGGACCATTCTTGAAGAAAAATTGTTAGAGTCTGCAAAAGACCTGAGACTGGGACGGAGATTTGTCTTTCAACAAGACACTGATCCCAAACATAAAGCAAAATCTACAATGGAATGGTTCACAAATAAATGTATCCAGGTGTTAGAATGGCCAAGTCAAAGTCCAGACCTCAATCCAATTGAGAATCTGTGGAAAGAACTAAAAACTGTGTTCACAAACGATCTCCATCAAACCTCACTGAGCTCGAGCTGTTTGACAAGGAGGAATGGGCAATAATTTCAGTCTCTTGATGTACAAAACTGATAGAGACATACGCCAAGAGACTTGCAGCTGTAATCGCAGCAAAAGGTGGCGCAACAAAGTATTAAGTTAAAGGGGCCTAATAATATTGCACGCCCCACTTTTAATTTCCACAAAAATTTAAAATAACCAATAAATTTTGTTCAACTTCACAATTGTGTTCCACTTGTTGTTGATTCTTCACCAAAAATTAACATTTGGTATCTTTATGTTTGAGGCATGATACAGTTAGGTCCATATATATTTGGACAGAGACAACATTTTTCTAATTTTGCTTATAGACATGACTACAATGATTTTTAAGCAAAATATTTCAGATGCAGTTGAAGTTCAGACTTTCAGCTTTCATTTGAGGGTATCCACATTAAAATTGGATGAAGAGTTTAGGAGTTCCAGCTCCTTAACATGTGCCACCCTGTTTTCAAAGGGATCAAAAGAAATTGGACAATTAACTCCAAGGCTATTTCATGGACAGGTGTGGGCAATCCCTTCGTTATGTCATTCTCAATTAAGCAGATAAAATGCCTAGAGTTGATTTGAGGTGTGGTGCTTGCATTTGGAAGGTTTTGCTGTGAAGTAAACATGCGGTCAAAGGAGCTCTCCATGCAGGTGAAACAAGCCATCCTTAAGCTGCAAAAACAGAAAAAACCCATCCGAGAAATTGCTACAATATTAGGAGTGGCAAAATCTACAATTTGGTACATCCTGAGAAAGAAAGAAAGCACTGGTGAACTCATCAATGCAAAAAGACCTGGGCGCCCACGGAAGACAACAGTGGTGGATGATCGCAGAATAATCTCCATGGTGAAGAGAAACCCCTTCACAACAGCCAACCAAGTGAACAACACTCTCCAGGAGGTAGGCGTATCAATATCCAAATCTACCATAAAGAGAAGACTGCATGAAAGTAAATACAGAGGGTTCTCTGCACGGTGCAAGCCACTCATAAGCATCAAGAATAAAAAGGCTAGACTGGACTTTGCTAAAAAACATCTAAAAAAGCCAGCACAGTTCTGGAAGAACATTCTTTGGACAGATGAAACCAAGATCAACCTCTACCAGAGTGATGGAAAGAGAAAAGTATGGCGAAGGCGTGGTACAGCTCATGATCCAATGCATACCACATCATCTGTAAAACACGGCGGAAGCAGTGTGATGGTTTGGGCATGCATGGCTGCCAGTGGCACTGGGCCACCAGTGTTTATTGATGATGTGACACAGGACAGATTCTGAGGAATTCAGAGACATACTGTGTGCTCAGATCCAGCCAAATGCAGCAAAACTGATTGGTCGTCGTTTCATACTACAGAAGGACAATGACCCAAAACATAAAGCCAAAGCAACCCAGGAGTTTATTAAAGCAAAGAAGTGGAATATTCTTGAATGGCCAAGTCAGTCACCTGATTTCAACCCAATTGAGCATGCATTTAGCTTCTTAAAGACAAAACTTCAGACAGAAAGGCTCACAAACAAACAGCAACTGAAAACCACCGCAGTGAAGGCCTGGCAGAGCATCAAAAAGGAGGAAACACAGCATCTGGTGATGTCCATGAGTTCAAGACTTCAGGCAGTCATTGCCAACAAAGGGTTTTCAACCAAGTACTAGAAATGAACATTTTATTTAAAATTATTTAATTTGTCCAATCACTTTTGGCCCCTTTAAAAACAGGATGGCACATGTTAAGGAGCTGAAACTCTTAAACCCTTCATCCAATTTTAATGTGGATACCCTCAAATGAAAGCTGAAAGTCTGAACTTCAACTGCATCTGAATAATTTTCTTTAAAATTCATTGTGGTAATGTCTATAACCAAAATTAGAAAAATGTTGTCTCTGTCCAAATATATCTGGACCTAACTGTATGTGGGAAAAAGTTAAAAAGTTTCAGGGGGCCGAATACTTTCGCAAGGCACTGTATCTCTGAACTAATCTCCCGAGATCTTCCCTCACGTAATCTCCGGTCCTCCCAAGACCTACTTCTGTCCTCCACACTTATTCGCTCCTCACCTAACCGCCTCCAAGACTTCTGCTGAATATCCCCCATCCTCTGGAATTCTTTGCCCCAACATGTCTGACTATCATCCATATTTGGATCCTTCAGACGGAACCTGAAAACCCACCTCTTCAGGAAAGCCTACAGCCTGCACTGACCCCGCTGTCTCCTCACCAATACCGAAGCTACCCCATCACCAACAGTGGAGCTGCTGAAACCCTCAACCTATTGTCTCCTTCCCCACCATCCTGTAGAATGTAAGGCGGCAATTGCAGGGTCCTCGCCCCTTTGCATCAGTCTGCAATTGTTAGTTTGCTTACTGTAAGTGATATCTGTAATTTGTATGTAACCTCTTCTCATGTACAGCACCATGGAATAAATGGTGCTATATAAATAAATAATAATAATTAATATTGGGTATACCATGGCTATATATTCACAACTCTGTTACTGACTGGTGTTGGAATGATATTGTTAAGTAGAGCTCCAGTTGTCATATGAAATGTCAGTTCTCTACAAATTTGCTCTAGTGGTCTGGAGGGTTTGCCGTGGTATCTGAAAGCCTTCGGAGTAAAAAGAAGCAGAGCTTTTACCTCCTCATCCTTATAATTGTGCTATTGATCTTGTCCCTAATGCCAAATTACCTAATGCTTGCCTGTATAATGTGTTGGGACCCAAATGTACCACCATGAAAGAATATGTAAACTGAAGAGTCATATCCATCCTTCCTCCTTGCCAGCAGTTGATGGATTTTTCTTTGTTAAAAAGAATGATGGAGGTCTGTGCCCTTGCCTCTATTTCTATGAACTAAGCAAAATTACGGTTAAAAATACCTACCCACTTCCACTCATCCTTGACCTATATCATTAGCTTATGGGGGCTAAATTGTTTTCTAATTTGATACGTATCCGCAAGGGTATTGAGAAGACGATGGCGTTCTTTACATCTGAGAGCCTTTCTGAAAATCTTGTTGTGCCATTTGGGCTAACCATTGTGTCAGCAGTATTTTAAAATGTTATGAACAATATATTTTCTGATTGTATTGGGAGGCTTATTGTGGTATACCTTGACGACATTCTAATTTTTTACCTTATGTGGATTCGCACTATGAACATATCCATTTTATTTTACAAATGATTAGAGAGAATTCCTTATTTGTTAAACAGGAAAAAATGCACCTTTTCTGTCCAAAATATATCATTCCTGGAGTTTATTGTATTTGCTGAAGGGTTTAAGATGGAAAAATTGGAAAGATGCAGAATATCAAGTTCACCAAGTCACGGTAATGACAGAACATAATAATTCTTACTACTAATACTTTTGCAGTCTCAATGCCCTGGAGAAGCTAGCAATGGTGAAACATGTCGGGGAGGCAGCTGGTTCCACATTTTAAAGCAGTTAGTCTCTATTGGTGCTCACATGCAAAATAGTGGTTCACGGCCACATTATGCCAAGAGTTATTGAACTGAATAATATGAAGGTAGTGTCCTAAAGGTATGATATGTCCATAAACAAAGACAACCAGATTAGCCATATTAATATTGAATTAATGACTAATCAGTACTCAGTTGACTGACCACAGGGCCAGTGCCAATAATTTAAAATCAGTGGCAGTCTGTTTAGTCTTCTAATTGGCCGCTAGGATAATATGCATTAACCAATACAGACACTGTGATTTTAAATAGCACAATTATTAGTTTTGGAATAAAAGTTATATTTTAATATCACAGAATCGTTATTTAGGGTCTATTTGCCTTATGGCAATTTGTATTTCAAATCATTAAACTCTACGCTGATTCATAATAATTCAGCCTATACTGAATCAGCTAAATTTTTAACTCCAAGACAGAGCAGATGGTCCTTAATTTTTTCTAGATTCTATTTTTCAATCACGTTCAGGCCTGGGTCCAAGAATGTGAGGGCTGACGTTTTATCATGCAGTCTTGATTCGGTTTCTAGAACAAAGCCTCCATCCTTCATTCTTTCTCAGGATATTGTGGTTTCTATGGTATCCTTGGAGCTCCGTAAAGCCTAGGCATTGGCCCCTTCCATTACTCTGGGTTCCAAATTATTTGTGCCTGTATATCTAAGATTGCTTAGATTGCAGGAGTTTCATGATTCTGTTTAGATTTGTCATCCTGGGGTTACTGGTACATGGAAAGCTATTGCTAGACTCTTTTGGTGGTCATCCATATATAATGATATTAACGTTTTTGTATCCACATGTGAAAATTTATCTTTGGTTTGAAAACTTTTATTTGTTCGATAGTTGACTGATTCAGTGAACAATCTCAGTTTGTTCCATTATCTGAGTTACATAATACTGAAAAGTTTTCCACCTTGTCTATCAATCATATGGTGAGATTGCATGATATTCCTTTGAACATTGTATTGGACAGGGAGGTGCAATTTGTCTCCAAATTCTGGAGAGCGTTTTCAAAGAAATTGGTGAATAATTTGTCATGATTTTGCTTTACCACCCTGAAACCAATGGTCTGACAAAGAGGACAACTCAATCATTGGAAAAACATTTAAGAAGTTTTGTTGTGGCTCAGCAGGAAGAATGGTCCTCATGTTTACCTCTTACTAAATTTGTCTATACAAGAAAGGCGGAGGGCACCATTGAACAAAATCGGATGAAGAATCGGGATCAGTCCTGAAGCGTGTAATGAAACAATGTATTGTCAAAAAAAGAGGGAAAGACACGCTAATATGGAGATCACCGAAATTATAAACAAATAAATGCCTTATATGGGTGTGCAAACAGACCAAAAATTACCTTAAAAACATTTTAAAACACACAAACAGTTCCCCAATAGATGGAAACTACCCCATGAGACCACAAATGGCTGGTAATCACAACATCAAGAACAGCATAAGCAACTCTGGCATAAATAGCCTGTGTGCTAGTAGGAAGTAAAGTGTAGCAAATGCTAATCTTGGCACATGGTAGGAAGAGTTAATAATCAGTGATCTATAGCAATATCCCAACTTGCAGTCCAAGTAAATGCAAATACCCTTAGTACCAAGATGTTGCTCAAATGTATAGCCTATGAATTCAAATGCCTGGGCCCTAATAATCTCAAACCTATAGATGATGATACTAGTGGTCTCAAACATATCAGGGCATCAATATTAATAGAAAGTGCATATCAGTGCGAAGAATGCCTATTGAACACGACCAACCTAAATACAGATGAAAGGAAGTAAGTATACATTACGACAGGCAGACTGCAATATGGTGCATGCAGTCACACTAGATTCCACGAGGGCCAAGGCTGCTGCCAGAAGTCTGGATAGGGTCCATGGGAGGCAAAAGACCAATGCATGTCGCCACACACGGTAGCTTTGTCAAGGGCAAAAAATGGTCTTGGTAAATTTGCCAATAACAGCCAGGTCAACCAGTCCACTGAAACCTCTCCATTTTTTTTTAAATTATGGGTTTCATCCTTATTTTGGTGAATTTTCTAGGATGAGTTATGGTTGTCCTGGAGTAAAAGTGCCCATAGAGATTCCTGGGGATGTCTGGATGGAGGTTTAAAAGAATATTGGGGTAGCTCAATTTTGTTAAAAATGGAAGTAGGGGATAAGGTTTGATTGTCTTGCAAAAGTATTCAGTTGAAAGTACCATTGGCAAAGTTTGGTCCTAAATTTAATCGCCAATACGAGATTCTGGAGGTAGTCAATCTGGTTACCTTCAGATTAAAAAAATCCTCAGTCTCTTTGTGTCCCTAAGATATGCCACAGATTGCTGTTAAAAAGAGTTTTTCACTCTGCTGTTGTCTGTCTCATCCTTATCTCCTCCAGTTTCTGAAGGCTTAAGGTATTATTACACTAAACGACTTACCAACGATCATGACCAGCGATGCGACCTGGCCGTGATCGTTGGTACGTCGTTGTGTGGTCGCTGGGGAGGTGTCACACAGACAGCTCTCTCCAGCGACCAACGATCAGGGGAACGACTTCGGCATCATTGAAACTGTCTTCAACGATGTCAAAGTCCCCGGGTAACCAGGGTAAACATCGGGTTACTAAGTGCAGGGCCGCGCTTAGTAACCCGATATTTATCCTGGTTACCATTGTAAAATTAAAAAAAAAAAAACACTACATACTCACATTCCGATGTCTGTCATGTCTCCCGCCGTCAACTTCCTGCACTGACTGTGTCAATGCCGGCCATAAAGCAGAGCACAGCGGTGACATCATCGCTGACGGCGGGGGACGTGACAGACATCGGAATGCGAGTACGTACTGTTTTTTTTTAACTTTTACAATGGATACAGGGTAAATGTCAGGTTACTAAGCGCGTCCCTGCGCTTAGTAAACCGATATTTACCCTGGTTACAAGTGAACAAATCGCTCGATCGGCGTCACACACACCGATCCAGCGATGACATGTCATCTTCTATATATAGCATATACCTGTATGTCATCTCCTCCTGTATATAGTATATACCTGTAGGTCATCTGCTCCTGTATATAGTATATACCTGTATGTCATCTCCTCCTGTATATATATGTACCTGTATGTCATCTCCTCATCTATATAGTATATACCTGTGTGTCATCTCCTCCTGTATTAGACCTCGTTCACACATTATTTGCTCAGTATTTTTACCTCAGTATTTGTAAGATAAATTGGCAGCCTGATAAATCCCCAGCCAACAGGAAGCCCTCCCCCTGGCAGTATATATTAGCTCACACATACACATAATAGACAGGTCATGTGACTGACAGCTGCCATATTTCCTATATGGTACATTTGTTGTAGTTTGTCTGCTTATTAATCAGATTTTTATTTTTGAAGGATAATACCAGACTTGTGTGTGTTTTAGGGCGAGTTTCGTTTGTCAAGTTGTGTGTGTTGAGTTGCGTGTGGCGACATGCATGTAGCGACTTTTGTGAGATGAGTTTTGTGTGGCAACATGCGTGTAGCAACTTTTTGTGTGTCGAGTTGCATGTGACAGGTTAGTGTAGCAACTTGTGTGCAGCAAGTTTTGCGCATGGCGAGTTTTGCGTGTGGCGAGTTTTGTGTGGTGCCTTTTGAGTATGTGCAAGTTTTGTGTGAGGCAACTTTTGCATGTGTTGCAACTTTTGTGCATGTGGCAATTTTTCCGCGTGTGCAAGTTTTGCGTGTGGCGAGTTTTCCATGAGGTGAGTTTTACACTTGTGGTGAGTTTTGCAAGAGCCTAGTTTTTGCATTTGGCGAGTTCTGCGCGTGGCGAGTTTTGAGCGGCGACTTTTGTGTTTCGACTTTTATGTGGCGAGGTTGGTGTATGTGTGGTGAAATGTGTGCTGAGGGTGATATGTGTTCAAGCTCGTGGTAGTGTGTGGCGCATTTTGTGTGTGTGTTCATATCCCCGTGTGTGGTGAGTATCCCATGTCGGGGCCCTACCTTAGCAACTGTACGGTATATACTCTTTGGCGCCATCGCTCTCACTCTTTACGTCCCCCTTGTTCACATCTGGCAGCTGTCAATTTGCCTCCTACACTTTTCCTTTCATTTTTTCCCATTATGTAGACAGGAGCAAAATTGTTTGGTGAATTGGAAAGCACGGGGTTAAAATTTCACCTCACAACATAGCCTATGACGCTCTCGGGGTCCAGACGTGTGACTGTGCAAAATTTTGTGGCTGTAGCTGCGACGCCTCCAACACTTTTCCTTTCACTTTTTCCCCATTATGTAGATAGGGGCAAAATAGTTTGGTGAATTTGAAAGCGCGGGGTTAAAATTTCACCTCATAACATAGCCTATGATGCTCTCGGGGTCCAGATGTGTGACTGTGCAAAATTTTGTGGCTGTAGCTTCGACGCCTCCAACACTTTTCCTTTCACTTTTTTCCCCATTATGTAGATAGGGGCAAAATTGTTTGGCGAATTGGAACGCGCGGGGTTAAAAATTTGCCTCACAACATAGCCTATGACGCTCTCGGGGTCCAGACGTGTGACTGTGCAAAATTTTGTGGCTGTAGCTGCGACGGTGCAGATGCCAATCCCGGACATACACACACACACATACACACATTCAGCTTTATATAGTAGACTAGGTTTCACATTCAGTGTGTAATGGTGATATTGATTCCTTCTTCCCATGTGTATAACCTTACATTTATCATTGTTAAACCTCATCTGCCACCTTTCAGCCCAAGTTTCCAACTTATCCAGATCCATCTGTAGCAGAATACTATCTTCTCTTGTATTGACTGTTTTTCTTAGTTTTGTATCATCTGCAAATATTGATATTTTACTGTGTAAAATGAAAATGCATGCTCTCTTGGTACTGACCCTGGAACGTTTGACTACTCTGCCTCACGGCCTGTTGGTGAGTAGTAACTAGCGTCACAGTATCATTTTACTCAACTTTCTATGACCTTTATGTCCACAATGATGGCGTAGGAAGGTAGCACCTACAGAAAGATTCCCTTTAATTATCCTAATAGTTCTATGAATTGAGTTGTGTTGAATGCGTGCTTCAACAGATTTCTGTTAAAAACCATTTACAGTGATATTTATAGTGATTTTACAAATGTAAAATAAAATTATTCCATGGATGTTAATAAGTTTAGTTTTAAATCTAATACACTTACATTTTTCAATGCTCGCCATGTCAGTGTAAAACTGTCATGGCTTGTCTAGGCAGTGTTTCCCACACTACAGTACTCAAGGCACTAATCAGGTCATATTTTCAGTATTTCCACAGTGTTGCCAAGGTGAGAAAATTTCTGATGCCTTAATGATACTTCCATCACTTGTGCATTACTATTGAAATCCTGAAAACATGACCAGTTTAGGGCAGTGAGGACTGGAGTTTGGGAAACACTGGTGTAAGGCTACATAGTAAAGTTGGTTCATTGCAGCATAATGCAAGTGAATGTATTGTGCAGGTGATTAGGCTATGGTTTTCACCTAGGGTATGGCAACCGCTTCATTCAAATCACAAGAAGAGAGAATAAGGCTACTTTCACACTAGCGTCATACGACACACGTCGCAATGCGTCGTTTTGCAGACAAAAACGCATCCTGCAAAGTTGATTGCAGGATGCGTTTTTTCTCCATAGGCTTGTATTAGCAACGCATTGCGACGCATTGCCACACGTTGCAACCGTTGTGCGACGGTTGCGTCGTGTTGTGGTGGACCGTCGGCACCAAAAAACGTTGCTTGTAACGTTTTTGGTGCGTTGTGTCTGCCATTTCCGACCGCGCATGCACGGCCGGAACTCCGCCCCCTCCTCCCCGCAACTCATAATGGGGCAGCGGATGCGTTATAATAATGCATCCGCTGCCCCCGTTGTGCTGCGTTGTCACAGGATGCGTCGGTACGTTGGCCCGACGCACTGCTGACACCGACGCTAGTGTGAAAGTAGCCTTAGCTTGATTTTCTGCTATTTGCATGTTGTGCTTGATGTACTTTGTTTTACGCTGTGACATAGCCCAAGCCTTAATGGGATCCCTGTAATGGTAGCTCTAAAGCATTTCTAATGTCAATCAGATCAACCTTAAGCACTCCATAATCATGCCACAGGGCAAAGAAACGCACTTCTGAATGTCTACGCCTTTAGATGTGTTGTTATTGATATCAATGCAACTAAAGGATTATTGTAGGATGCCGATACCATTTTGTAAGTAATTCATACTTTGTGATGATGTTATCAATGGTACTACTTACCATTTATGTAATCAATAATAGGTTTTATAAGACAAATTAAATGTGTTTCCTAAGCTTTATTGTTCCTGGTTTAAACATATTCATGGTTCCAGAGAATTTCTGATTGCTAGCCTGATGCGGGTTCACTATTTAATTCTTTCATTTTTGAAATGAGTGGATTTGATAAGATTTGAATTTGGCAATTTACTTGGTTTTTACAATGACATTCTATCCCCAGCACAGTTATTATATGCCAATTGAGTATTCATTTTTATATCCTGGGGTCTCACCTCTTCCCAAAGCATAATAAGTGTAGGATGTACAAAAAATTAGGATACTCACCTCACTGCTCACCTGTCGAGCCATTCTCACAGTCTACAGATCCTTCCCATTATTTATTTTCCCTTTCTTATATTTCATGCATTCTGTTTATCTGTTTCAATTCAGGCCCTGGTTTCGGCTTGATCTAGCCCTTCTAATTTCACAGCGTCATGAATGCCAGAAGGTCTAGATCTGCAGCAAGTCAAGAGCTGGAGTGCAAACACAAAACAGAATGCACACAACAGGGGAAGTGAAAAGGAAGTGACACTGAGGAAATGATAGCAGGCTCCAGGGGCAGCGGGACAGGTGTGTGGTAAAGTGAGTATATTATTTTTCTTAATAATTTACTGATCTATGAATCAGCAAAATTAAGGTTCCAGCTGTTGCCATTTTGTTGACTTCACAAAGAGTGAGGTATAAAAAAAATCAGATTTTTGGAGAATTGCAACTTTTGATAAGATTCGGGAACATTCCACTCAAATAAATTTGCTCATTTATTTATTTTACTTGCATGAGACCTTTATATCATACAGTGCCTTACAAATATTTTACCCAGTGTACCTACTGGGTTTCAGAATCTAAATTTCCATCATTATGTCTTTGAAGTGTGGAAGGAAACCAACGCAAAAACGGGAAGCAGATACAAACTCCTGGCAGGTGTTGCTGGTAGGATTTGAACCCAGTACCCCAGAGCTGCAAAGCAGCAGTGCTATGCCAATTTCTAATAATTTTAATTTTGATATTTTTTAGTTAGTGGTTCTATTCCGTCCATCTCTGTTTTGCAGTATTCATCTTCCCAGGATAGAAGCTGAGTTCTGATTGGTTGCTATGAGACCTTTTATTTACTTATTTTTAGACATTCTATTTTTTAGAATTGTCTAGTAAATTCGGCAATTCGGAAATTAGTAGCAAAAATATTTGTAAAATATTACTTTAGTATTTACCAATGTCAATGAGTAAAATGATCTTCTATATCTAATGAAGTTGATATATGTCAGTGAGAGGCAAGCAGTCATTTTATTTGTGAAGTCAACCTAAATTTGGGGCAATCCCTCAATTTTTGTACTTTAGTTGCATATTTGATTTTCAGCGCAGTTTCATGAATGAAACGCATCAAAATGCATGTTCCCCTTACATGACTGTATCAGTAAAGTTTTGACAAAGCTAAATACCTAGAAGCATCAAAAGCAAAGCAGCTTTGTTTAAAACATGGCAGAGTTCTCCCCGTGTTTGCGTGGGTTTCCTCCAGGTTCTCCAGTTTCCTCTCACATTCCAAAGACATACTGATAGGGAACTTAGATTGTGAGCCCCAATGGGGACAGTGCTGATAATGACTGTAAAGTGCTGTGTAATTCATGCATCTATATAAGTGAGTAAAATAAATAAAATAAATTTACAGCCATTTTTCTAGATAGTGTAAATGCAGCTTTTTTTCCAGCTGTGTTGTTTTTTTTTGCCTAAAATCTAACGCGTTTAATATTTCGATGGGATTTAATGAAAACTCCCATCTAAGCGAATAATTTCCAAATAAAAAAATGCTGTGTCACTTCTTCACCAAAAATTCATACATAATAAAAGAAGGAAAGATATTTAAAAAAATGCAGAAAAGAACAATAATCAATGCAGATTGCTATTGCGTATTTTCATTCAGACATCTACTGAAAAACCATTATGGAAATAAATGCAGTATTTTTGGACGTGGGTAATTAATAATAATAATAATAATAATAATAATCTTTATTTATATAGCACCAACATAATCCGCAGCGCTTTACAGTTTAACAGTTTCAAACACAACAGTCATAAGTAACAACGTTAACAATACAATAATAAAGCGAAATAAAACGACCCTGCTCGTGAGCAATTGGCCTTATATGTTGAGTGCACATTTGTTGAATTTTTAAACTACATTGTAAATGGGAGCATTTTCCAAAAGGGTAGCTAAAATCCAGGAGGATTCTATATAGTTTGCATCTAGGGGTTGGATGGAAGTTACCAGTAATCATATTTCTAGAGATCATCATTCTCTGTCTTTCGGCTCAATTCCCTGGTGGTACAGAAGTCTTATGACTAATCCCTGCAGACTGGCTTCACCTTTTTTGTTTTTAATCACTAAATAAAATCCAATTAAAGACCATTATGTTAATTTGAACAGAGAGAGAGATAAAACAAGGCATTGAAATGTTTAATTTGGCCCAGAATGAGTTTATTTCCCAGGACATAAAAAATCTCCTTTAGATTGTTGCTGCAGTGACATTAGAAACATGCAAACTGATCCTCTGATTAGAATCTGGAAAAGAGAGATAAAAGGTTTATCTTTGTGACAAGGGCTGTTTGATGGGCCATTAGATGACACATTTGTATGTTTGCTTAAGCCCTCTTTGATTCTGTCAGTGCCTTGTCAATGAAAAAAATATGAGCAAGCCTTTAAAGATGCTTTATTGTTAGGTTAGAAATTGGAGAGATGCAAATTAGCCTAATAAATGAATGATTTTATGAAAAGAATAACCTTTATCAGCATAAGATAGAGGACAAAGGCAATCACACATGCTGATGGCAAATCTACAAAAATCTAAATATTTGTCTATAGACAAAATAGGTTAGTGACAATGTTAAACAATCTTATTAAATTAAAATTCACAGAGATGCTACTAAGGTTTATTTATTTATATTGCATCAAACCTTTATTTTTAGTTGTCTAAATGCTACTTTTGCATTCATATTAACAACATATATGTCTTTTAAAAAGTAATTCTAATTTGTTCAGCATATAATTATTTTATGCTCCAATATATGTGAAAAAATATGTTTTTTAATTTTTACCATAAAAAGAAATTATACCACCTGATTAGTTAATGTACAGTCATAGTATTTTTTCTAAATACCCACTTATAGTGTTAAGCTGCATGGTACATAAGTCCTAATGAATAATTAGTACCAAAAGTAGGACCATAACATGACCTATCATCATATAGCATACATATATCCAAAAAGAGATGATCATCAGTCTGATAGTAGGAAACATCAAAAACTTTATTATTAAAATAACACCAGGTGTAAAGAAGCAAGATACAGACAAAAATCTAAAATAGTGCTGCAAAGACAATGGCAGGAGACATGTGACAGGAGGTCAGATAGTCTATACAGGGTAGTGGGATAAACAAACGGTGTGACCCAAACAATAACCACTCACAGTGCAGGGCTCGCACCTATATTCCATCATACTCTGTAAGAATACTGAGCGCTGCGACCATAAATAATCTTATAATAGCCTATTGCACAATTATACAGAGGCACAGCGCCACAAAGATGGTACAATGAACAGAGCACATAACGAATAATTACCCACCGCAATCAGGGGAGACACTCCTGGCACACGCCTCCGCCCCAACGTGCGTTTCAGTAAACAACCTTCATCAGGGGGCATTGAGTGCATGCGGAGACGAGTCTTAAAAGGGGATAACCCCGGAAGTGCATGGTGCGTGTGCTCCGGAAGTGGAGGAGCGCTGCCATGCCAACAACAGATGCGCGGCGTGCACCGATACCACTGCAAGGGGAGGAGACCACGGGGGCCCCACGTGATCACCAGCACCTATCCGAGATCCAGCTGCGCACACGCGCAGTGCGGTAGGCAGATGCTCACACAGGAGCCGGTAAGTATACTAGTGAAAATAAAAAAGATGATGATGCGTAGCTGCACAATACAGACTAGTCAGTGAGACTGACAGCCGCAATAAAGATTAATCCCGATAAGGGCTACCACGGGGACTATATGAATATACTAATACCCACAAGGCACTACAAGTGATTAAGGGGCATACCATACCGCACAACTTATATCACTATTACTCATGGGGTGGCGAAAAAGTCACTACCACGGGATAGGATCAAACAATACCAATAGCTAAGAAACAATAATAATAACTATATATCCTGCAATTAAAGAGGCAACATTCTTACAAATCCATGTTGTATAGCGATAAGCTCAGTATGATAAAGGCAATGTTATAAAATGTACGCTTACCGAAAATCAAATATTGTGTATCATGGGCCTAATCAAGATAAATCACACAGTTTCATAGTTAATAATAATAATATTATATCACAATAAAAAGACAAGATAATTAGACATATATAGATTAACCCCTTAGCGACCGCCGATACGCCTTTTAACGGCGGCCGCTAAGGGTACTTAAACCACAGCGCCGTTAATTAACGGCGCTGTGGAAAAAGTCAATAGCGCCCCCCAGAGGCCGATTTTCTCCAGGGTCTCGGCTGCCGGGGGTAGCCGAGACCCCAGAGAACATGATTCGGGGGGTATTTAACCCTCCCCGCATTTGCGATCGCCGGTAATTAAGCGTTTACCGGCGATCGCAAAAAAAAATAAAAAACGCGATCTCTTTTTAATTTCTCTGTCCTCCGATGTGATCGAACATCGGAGGACAGAGAAAAGGGGTCCCAGGTGGCCCCCCAATACTCACCTAGCTCCCCCGATGCTCCTCGTGTCTCCCGGTGGGCGCCGCCATCTTCAAAATGGCGGGCGCATGCGCAGTGCGCCCGCCGGCCGGCACCGGGAGAATCTTTGGGGTCTCGGCTGCCGGGGGTAGCCGAGACCCCAAAGAGCATGATCGGGGTCGGTATTACCGACCCCTGTTTTGCGATCGCCGGTAATTAACTGTTTACCGGCGACCGCAAAAAAAAAAAAAAAGTAAAGTGTAATTCTCTGTCCTCTGATGTGATCGCACATCAGAGGACAGAGAAATAGGGGGATTCGTGGACCCTAGCATACTCACCTAGGTCCCTGGATCCTCTTGCTGCTCCTCCTGGCCGCCGGCAGAAGAAAATGGCGGGCGCATGCCCAGTGCGCCCGCCATCTGTCTCCATCTGCCGGCCGGCAGGAGAACAGCAGTTGGGGCTAAAATTAGGGTTAGGGGTAGGGTTAGGGTTAGGGGTAGGGTTAGGGGTAGGGTTAGGGGTAGGGTTAGGGGTAGGGTTAGGGGTAGGGGTAGGGTTAGGGTTAGGGGTAGGGTTAGGGGTAGGGGTAGGGGTAGGGTTAGGGGTAGGGTTAGGGTTAGGGGTAGGGGTAGGGTTAGGGGTAGGGGTAGGGTTAGGGGTAGGGTTAGGGCTAGGGTTGGGGCTAAATTTAGGGTTAGGGTTGGGGCTAAATTTAGGGTTAGGGTTGGGGCTAAATTTAGGGTTAGGCTTCTTTCACACTTACGTCGGTACGGGGCCGTCGCAATGCGTCGGCCCGACATACCGACGCACGTTGTGAAAATTGTGCACAACGTGGGCAGCAGCTGTAGTTTTTCAAAGCATCCGCTGCCCAATCTATGTCCTGGGGAGGAGGGGGCGGAGTTACGGCCACGCATGCGCGGTCAGAAATGGCGGATGCGACGTACAAAAAAACGTTTCATTGAACGTTTTTTTGTGCCGACGCTCCGCCAAAACACAACTGATCCAGTGCACGACGGACGCGACGTGTGGCCATCCCTCACGATCCGTCGGCAATACAAGTCTATGGGCAAAAAACGCATCTTGCGGGCACATTTGCAGGATCCGTTTCTTGTCCAAAACAATGGATTGCGACGGAATGCCAAACGACGCAAGTGTGAAAGTAGCCTTAGGGCTAGGGTTAGGGTTGGGGCTAAAGTTAGGGCTAGGGTTGGGGCTAAAGTTAGGGTTAGAGCTGGGATTAGGGTTAGGGTTTGGATTAGGGTTGGTATTAGGGTTAGGGTTGGCATTAGGGTTACGCTTGGGATTAGGGTTAGGTTTGGGATTAGGGTTAAGGTTAGGGTTGTGATTAGGGGTGTATTGGGATTAGGGTTAGGTTTGAGGTTAGGGTTGAGATTAGGATTAGGGGTGTGTTGGATTTAGGGTTTTGATTAGGGTTATGGTTAGGGTTGACATTAGGGTTGTTTTGGGGTAAGGGTTGTGATTATGGTTAGGGTTAGTGATTAGGATTATGGATCAGGTTGGGATTAGGGTTAGGGGTGTGTTGGGGTTAGGGTTGGAGCTAGAATTGGGGGGTTTCCACTGTTTAGGTACATCAGGGGGTCTCCAAACACGACAGCCAATTTTGCGTTCAAAAAGTCAAATGGTGCTCCCTCCCTTCTGAGCTCTGCCGTGCGCCCAAACAGTGGGTTACCCCCACATATGGGGCATCAGCGTACTCGGGATAAATTGGACAACAACATCTGGGGTCCAATTTCTCTTGTTACCCTTGTGAAAATAAAAACTTGGGGGCTACAATATCTTTTTTGTGGAAAAAATAATATTTTTTATTTTCACGACTCTGCATTCTAAACTTCTGTGAAGCACTTGGGCATTCAAAGTTCTCACCACACATCTAGATAAGTTCCTTGGGGGGTCTAGTTTCCAAAATGGGGTCACTTGTGGGGGTTTACTACAGTTTAGGTACATCAGGGGCTCTGCAATCGCAACATAATGCCCACAGACCATTCTATCAAAGTCTGCATTCCAAAAAGGCGCTCCTTCCCTTCCGAGCTCTGCCGTGCGCCCAAACAGTGTTTTACCCCACATATGGCACATCATCGTACTCGGGATAAATTAGACAACAACTATTGCAGTCCAATTTCTCCTGTTACCCTTGTGAAAATAAAAACTTGGGGGTTACAATATCTTTTTTGTGGAAAAAAAAATATTTTTTATTTTCACGACTCTGCATTCTAAACTTCTGTGAAGCACTTGGGCATTCAAAGTTCTCACCACACATCTAGATAAGTTCCTTGGGGGGTCTAGTTTCCAAAATGGGGTCACTTGTGGGGGGTTACTACAGTTTAGGTACATCAGGGGCTCTGCAATCGCAACATAATGCCCACAGACCATTCTATCAAAGTCTGCATTCCAAAAAGGCGCTCCTTCCCTTGCGAGCTCTGCCGTGCGCCCAAACAGTGGTTTACCCCCACATATGGCACATCAGCGTACTCGGGATAAATTGGACAACAACTATTGCAGTCCAATTTCTCCTGTTACCCTTGTGAAAATAAAAACTTGGGGGCTACAATATCTTTTTTGTGGAAAAAAAAATATTTTTTATTTTCACGACTCTGCATTCTAAACTTCTGTGAAGCACTTGGGCATTCAAAGTTCTCACCACACATCTAGATAAGTTCCTTGGGGGGTCTAGTTTCCAAAATGGGGTCACTTGTGGAGGGTTTCTACTGGTTAGGTACATCAGGGGCTCTGCAAACGCAACATAATACCCGCAGACCATTCTATCAAAGTCTGCATTCCAAAACGGCGCTCCTTCCTTCCGAACTCTGCCGTGCGCCCAAACAGTGGTTTACCCCCACATATGGGGTACCAGCATACTCAGGACAAATTGGACAACAACTTTTGGGGTCCAATTTCTCTTGTTACCCTTGTGAAAATAAAAACTTGGGGGCTAAAAAATCTTTTTTGTTGAAAAAAAAAATATTTTTTATTTTCACGGCTCTGCATTATAAACTTCTGTGAAGCACTTGGGCATTCAAGGTTCTCACCACACATCTAGATAAGTTCCATGGGGGGTCTAGTTTCCAAAATGGTGTCACTTGTGGGGGATTTCTACTGTTTAGGCACATCAGGGGCTCTCCAAACGCGACATGGCGTCCGATCTCAATTCCAGCCAATTCTACATTGAAAAAGTAAAACGGCACTCTTTCTCTTCCAAGCTCTGCGGTGCGCCCAAACAGTGGTTTACCCCCACATATTGGGTATCGACGTACTCAGGAGAAATTGCACAACAACTGTAGTGGTCTAATTTCTCCTGTTACCCTTGTGAAAATAAAAGTTTGTGGGCAAAAAGATCATTTTTGTAGAAAAAATGCAATTTTTTTTTTTCACGGCTCTACGTTATAAACTTCTGTGAAGCACATGGGGGTTCAAAGTGCTCGCCACACATCTAGATAAGTTCCTTAAGGGGTCTAGTTTCCAAAATGGTGTCACTTGTGGGGGGTTTCCACTGTTTAGGCACATCAGGGGCTCTCCAAACGCGACATGGCGTCCAATCTCAATTCCAGCCAATTCTACATTGAAAAAGTAAAACGGCGCTCCTTCACTTCCAAGCTCTGCGGTGCGCCCAAACAGTGGTTTACCCTCACATATGGGGTATCGACGTATTCAGGAGAAATCGCACAACAAATTTAGTGGTCTAATTTCTCCTGTTACCCTTGTGAAAATAAGAATTTGTGGGCGAAAAGATCATTTTTGTGTAAACAAAAGCGATTTTTTATTTTCACGGCTCTACGTTATAAACTTCTGTGAAGCACTTGGGGGTTCAAAGTGCTCACCACACATCTAGATAAGTTCCTTAAGGGGTCTAATTTCCAAAATGGTGTCACTTGTGGGGAGTTTCCACTGTTTAGGCACATCAGGGGCTCTCTAAACGTGACATGGCGTCCGATCTCAATTCCAGCCAATTCTGCATTGAAAAAGTCAAACGGCGCTCCTTCACTTCCAAGCTCTGCGGTGCGCCCAAACAGTGGTTTACCCTCACATATGGGGTATTGGCGTATTCAGGAGAAATTGCATAACAAAATTTATGGTTACATTTCTGTTTTACACTTGTGAAAATAAAAAAAATGGTTCTGAATTAAGATGTTTGCAAAAAAAAGTTAAATGTTCGTTTTTTCCTTCCACATTGTTTCAGTTCCTGTGAAGCACGTAAAGGGTTAATAAACTTCTTGAATGTGGTTTTGAGAACCTTGAGGGGTGCAGCTTTTAGAATGGTGTCACACTTCATTATTTTCTATCATATAGACCCCTCAAAATGACTTCAAATGTGATGTGGTCCCTAAAAAAAAATGGTGTTGTAAAAATGAGAAATTGCTGGTCAACTTTTAACCCTTATAACTCCCTAACAAAAAAAAATTTTGTTTCCAAAATTGTGCTGATGTAACGTAGACATGTGGGAAATGTTATTTATTAACTATTTTTTGTGACATATCTCTCTGATTTAAGGGCATAAAAATACAAAGTTTGAAAATTGCAAAATTTTAAAAATTTTCGCCATATTTCCGTTTTTTTATAAATAATTGCAAGTAATATCAAAGAAATGTTATCACTAACATGAAGTACAATATGTCACGAAAAAACAGTCTCAGAATCAGCGGGATCCGTTGAAGCGTTCCAGAGTTATAACCTCATAAAGTGACAGTGGTCAGAATTGCAAAAATTGGCCTGGTCATTAAGTACCAAATTGGCTCTGTCACTAAGGGGTTAAATAGGGAGGCAGTCCGTAAGCTGTTATGTATTCAATAGAGATGAAGCTACAGTCCATAATAGAAGCCCTCAGATTCTTCCACCCGAGGCAGGGTCCAAAACCAGGGAGACAGCTTGTACAGCATCGCAAACACCGGGGTAAAAAACAAACCAAAATTAGGAAAACAAAGTAAATGAGGTTAAAAACAAAAATAAAAACAACGTACCTAATACAGCACATCTCAGACCGCATGACTGTGCGCAACAGAGAACCGGTGCTCACAAAAATGGGGCATAACTAATATTATCATTTAGCCCTGCTGGATGGACCGTATTTAGGGTCCAAATCCATCTTGATTCGATCTGGGCAAGATGTTGGAAGGTACCCCCACCCCGAATACCCACTTCCAATAGATCAATGCCCCTGACTTTCAGGAGGCCGGCATCACAGTTGTGAAATCTCCTGAAATGACGCGGTAGCATCTTTAATGTGGAGATATCAGTCACGTCGGCCGCTGCGTTGATGCCCAAGACATGTTCTCTAACACGTATCTTAAGCTGTCTTGTTGTCATCCCGATATAGATTTTATTACACGGATAAACCGCATAGTAAATTACATTCCTGCTGGTACATGTAATTCTCTCCCGAATAGTGAATTGACGGGATCCCTCCGAATTGGAGAAGACACTAATGCGTTTAATGTTGGGCCAAGCAACGCAGCGGCCGCAAGGACTGCACCCCACACTTACTGCTGCTTAATCCAGGAAAGTGCGCACTGGAGTACTCGTATAGTGGCTATGCACCAACATATCTCGCAGATTCTTAGCATGTCTAACTGCAATACTCACATTTTTAGGAATGTACCGTGCCACTATAGGATCAGCCGTGAGGACATGCCATGATTTGGACAACATTTTTTTCATGAGTGGAAATTGCGAATGATAGTTCGATTTGTGACAAACTATCTCTTGATCCTGCCTTGATCTGGTTTCATATAATAGGGCATGTCTGGAAATATGTCGAGCCCTATTAACCCTCCGTTACATACAATATTCGGACTAACGAGTTCACATACAATGTGCCTGTCAGGCGCCTGCTGGAAAAATACCTATAATATCTAAAGTTTGCAATTTCAGTGCTCTAAAAGTGATCAGTGACCTTCATAGGGATGTAATAAAAGAGACTACACATAATCAGTTGCAAAAAAACCCATTTACTTAACATAAAACTAATAACTATGAAATACAAACTTTTCAAAACTCCCGCCAGATAGTCCCCAGTTCGACTCTCTCAAAAAAATGTACAAAGAAAATTTTTGAACACAAACTTAATTTTAAGGTACCTTAAGTACTATTAAAAACATATTCAAATCAGAAGTAGATGCTGAGGTTTCCCCAGAAAAGTCACACTTGCAGAGCAAATAGCAAGAATTACACACCATTTTTGCATGTGTCAGGCAAATTGCTTTATGACATTTGAGACATTCATAATTTGAAAGCCTTCTGGTTCCGCTTTCCGTTTGGCAGGTGGTGCATCTCCCTCTTTTGTGAGGTGGTGCAGATGGTGACTTTAAACCATCATCTTCTGGGCGGAACCTTTTGAGCTGAACTTGAAGGCGAGAGGGGATACCGATTGTTTTCACGCTTCTCCTGCGTAGCTCTCCAAGTACTAGTTCATGGGCCAATTTTTTCAGATACAATCGTCTATGGAGTGGTTCAAGCTTGTTTTCAAGATAAATTACTTGTGAATTTATACCACCCAAATTCAACATAGCAAAAAATATGACCATTGGCCAGCGTTTGATGTTTCTGCTGACGTTGAAAGTGGAGCACATCTGAAATGCTGTATCCACACCCCCTTTGGTGGCATTGTAAAATGTAATTATCTCCGGGTTTTTTTCTGCCCCAGTCCCAGGATCGATGGCAGCATCATCATGAAGTGTTGATAGAAGAAGTACGATTTTTTTGGCATGTGGTACATAGGAAACTAAAGCCTTTCCATTATGGAATGCAAACATACTGCTGTACTGTTGTCTCTCTTTCACACTTACAAACTGTGGCGGCAATTCCCTTTTGTTTTTTCTTACAGTTCCCACATATGACAGCTTCTGAATTTTCAGATAATCAATCAGATCACAACTTGTAAACCACTTTCCTCTCCTAAATCCTCATTCAGTGTGAGGTCTCTATCATCTAACAGCATGTTTGTTACTTCCTCAACGTCAAGTTGTTTGGATCAATTGTACATTTTCCTCTCCATTTCAGCAGATAATCTGAAGCAAGAGAAGGAATATGTTAGGGAACTACTGTATATGCCTGAGCAGCACACTTTCTTTTATAAAATCTCCCTTATTTCTATGAAATATCCTCACATTTTGTGCTATACATTCATAAAACAAGCTAAATAAACTATTGTGATGAATAAAAACATAAAATACCAACCTCACTGAATGTGACGTATTCACATACAATGAGCCTGAGAGATCTGTGCAGCTATATCCTCTCCCCTGAAGCTCTGAAATCCAACTGTGATATCAGATTTCACAGACCTTCAAGAGACAGGAGACTACCTGCAGGGAGGGGGTTTCCTCACAATCTGGTGAGGAAGGAGAAATGAAAGTAAAAGAGAAGCGCCTGTCAGATCAGTTGTATGTGACGGAGGGTTAAACGCTTTTTTAATGTTACGCTTGCTATGTCCCCGTGCCAGCAACCTCTCCCTTAGATCATCTGCTTGTTCTAAAAACGCCCTACCAGTGGAGCATGATCTACGGAGACGAAGAAACTGGCCAGTGGGAATAGCCCGTATAATATGGCCGGGATGAGAGGAGGAGGCATGCAATAAAGAGTTTGTGGATGTAGGTTTGCGGTAGATATCCGTCTGCAATTCCCCACTTAAATCTCTTTTAATTATAACATCGAGGAATTCAATGGTGTTCTTGTCCAATCTAAAGGTTAGTGCAATATTCTGATTGTTGATATTCAGTGAAGTCATAAAGTTCTGAAGGCCTAATGGCGAACCCTGCCAGATCATAAGTATGTCGTCGATTTACCGCGCCCAAAAGAGGACGTGGCCCATCGACGACAACTGATCAGGCAGGGGGAGGTCCCTCTCCCACAGCCTCAGGAACAGATTGGCGTAGGCCGGGGCAAAAGGAGTCCGCATAGCTGTTCCCTGGAGCTGCAGGAAGAAGGACCCCTTGAAAACAAAGAAATTATGAGTCAAAGACCACTCCCACCATCCTTTATAAGTTCACCTGGTGCATCAGCTGACTATTGGTTATACAGTTCCTTTCAGGAGACCAACCTCGCAGTAGCAGCTCCCTGGTGTCAGCCAAGTCTGGTGTTTGGAGCTCAGTTGCTGTACTATCTGTGTTGTGGAGTCTGCAGCAACGTGCACAAGCTAAGTTCTGAGTTTTGTTACTTTGTAGTTTGTGCATTCACCTTTTGGTATCGTGTTCCCCTTACTCTCATATTGTTTATTCCTGTTTATTTGCTTTGTGGTGCTGTTTACACTTGTTCACCTCCTGGGGTGGGGGTTGGGGGTTTAGTTCAGGGTTTAACAGGAGACAGGGACAGGTTGGTGACTTGGGCCTCCCTACCTTCAAGGGTACCCCCAAGTTAATGAAAGACAGGGCTTCCCCTAGCCTGAGGGGCAATTCAGGGGCCCAGATTCCTCATCTCCTGTTTTCCTATTTCTGCCCCGTGACACTAGGTCCTCTATGGCTCGAATCACATGTGCAGGTTTTTTGGCAGTTTTTTGCTATCAAATGTAGGAATGATTAAAAAAAGATGAAACATCAGTCTTTCCTGTATTCTCCCCCTTCATGTTTATTTCATTCCATTTGTTTAGCTTAAAAAAAGTCACAAAAATGTCATATGTAATTTTGACATAAGCTTATTTTAAATGGTATTCTTCAGGTTTTTGTCGCTTTTTGGACCACAGATATTGCTTTAAACTGTGAAGCAAAATGAATAAAATAAAATGCACTTTGTGCAAAGTGTTGTGAAATTGTTTAAATCAATAGAATTTTTTCCAAAATACATGATTTTGTGGGTTTGTAATTTTCCGCAAAGCTCTCTGTATGACTTGAAAATCTGCTATTAAATGCAAGTGTAGAATTTTACAACATGAAAATGTGCAGTGAAAAATGTTCTGAAAAATGCTTAAATTTGAAACATTGTTTACAAGTAGTGTTGAGCGATACCGTCCGATACTTGAAAGTATCGGTATCGGATAGTATCGGCCGATACCCGAAAAATATCGGATATCGCCGATACCGATATCCGATACCAATACAAGTCAATGGGACATCAAGTATCGGAATGTATCCTGATGGTTCCCAGGGTCTGAAGGAGAGGAAACTCTCCTTCAGGCCCTGGGATCCATAGTGAGGTGTAAAATAAAGAATTAAAATAAAAAATATTGATATGCTCACCTCTCCGGCGGCCCCTGGACATCACACTGGTAACCGGCCGGCTTCTTTGTTTAAAATGAGCGCGTTTAGGGCCTGCGAATGACGTCGCAGCTTCTGATTGGTCGCGTGCCGCTCATGTGACCGCCACGCGACCAATCAGAAGCCGCGACGTCATTCTCATTCACTAAATTCCTAATTCTAGGAATTTAGGACCTGCGAATGACGTCGCAGCTTCTGATTGGTCGCGTGGCGGTCACATGAGCGGCACACGACCAATCAGAAGCTGCGACGTCATTCGCAGGCCCTAAACGTGCTCATTTTAAACAAAGAAGCCGGCCGGTTACCAGCGTGATGTCCAGGGGCCGCCGGAGAGGTGAGCATATCAATATTTTTTATTTTAATTCTTTATTTTACACATCGCTATTGATCCGATACCGATACCCGATACCACAAAAGTATCGGATCTCGGTATCGGAATTCCGATACCGCAAGTATCGGCCGATACCCGATACTTGCGGTATCGGAATGCTCACCACTGTTTACAAGCATTAAAAAGCTCCAAGGACTCCTTTATATGCACTTTTTTTAAGAATTGCAAATGCTTCCAAGGCCTTATTCACACATCGATGTTTAAAAATGCAAATCAACAAATGGTACCGTATCATCAGTGTTTTGGATCAGTGTGTTCATTTTTATCATCAGTGTGCCATCAGTGTTTTTCACCCGTGGATCAATAAATAAATAACACAGCTTCTTTTATATTTTTTTAATGTTAAATACGGGCAGCACACATATGGGACACAGAATGTTAGGTGTTGAGTTCCCACCGCTGCACAAGGGGAATCTCAAACCATGTCCACTGTGGTCTCTCCTTCTCCTCCAGCCACGGTGGAACCTGCTCAGCAGATATGTTGATCCCAGCATCTGGCTTAAGCTGATTCTTGGTTACTACTGCCTTTCCAGGCTCAGCCCTTGTAGCCAGCACTGATCAGTGGCAAACAGACGTTCCAGGGACTATGTCCTTCTTTTCCCCTACTGAGAATGCCCACGGGTCGACCTCTCATTGGAGCTCGGGGTCACATGCTCAGGTCCTGTAGCGTCTCTTATTGGATCACTAGGAAGGTCCTGGAGAGCTACAGCTATAAAACGTTTGCATGGCCGCACGGCCATGTGCTAGTATAAATCAGTAATTGTGGGTGTGTGTGTGGATGTATGCCTGTTCTGGTGAAAGCTCCAAATCATACCCATCCCTAGTGTTGATGAATGCTCATGAGTGTTGGAGCTGTCTAGCGCCAGTTAGTGCCATCCAGCACCAGGCACAATCTTTAGCATCTATCAGTAGCGTTACCCAGTGCGACACTGTGCACAACCAGTGTGCTTACCTGTCCCTTATTAGGGCGGTTAGTCGTGTCCGCCAGAGTGGCGCTGTGCGCACCCAGTGCACTAAATCTATTTAAGTTTAGTTTTCTCCTGACACCACTGTTGCGGTGTTGAGCGCAAGAGTTCTAGAGGGACTCTAACCCCGCATCTTAGGGCAGAGTTCTGTGACTCCTTGCTTGCATTTCCTCTGCGGTATTGCGGCCCTGTTACGAAACAGGGTTCGCTTCCTTCATACCGGGTGTAGCTAACCCCTGTGTGTTTTTATTATACCAACATTTACTGTCCTCCATTACCTAACAGCAGGTGTCATCTCTGCACGGTAGACCCTGGGCTACGAACGCACCTTATTCCATCTTTATAATTATTTGGTGCGTTCCACCAGCCCTAACACAGATGGCATGCATGTGCTGTACATGTTTTGCATGGACCCCTAGACTTTTCTTCATCCGTCCAAAAATGAACATATTTTTGTGAGTTTTGCATGACCACACTGTCCACAAAAAAACATGTGCATGTGAATAGCACAATAGATTATAATGGGTACACATATCCATGGAAAACATCTTTAGAGCATGTACGCACAACATGGTCGTCTGAATGAGGCCTTAGATTAAATTCCACACTGACTTTTTAGTGAGGTTTTGACACTGTATTTTCACTACGCAAAAAATACAAAAGTTCTAACAAAGCAGATTGATTATATAGAAATTTCATGCCCACTGTGCTTTTTCTAGGCACCGTAAAGTGACCTGCAGTTTGTGTTTGAAATGCACAGCATGCCAATTTTGTTTATGCGTACACTGAATTTTATGTTCAGATTTTCCCAATAAAATGTCATTTCTGCTGCATAAACATACTACAAAAACGCAAGCAATCTGAAAAAACTGTATCCATAAACTTGTCAAAGTCAAATATCAGGAAGTATCAAAAGCAAAGCAGCTTTATTTAAAACATGACTCACCAAAAAGAGACAAAAATCACTAAGAACATAATAAAAACACTCAAAAATGCAATTGAAAAAACCCTCAAGTAATTTAATTTACCTAATAGATGAAGAAATGAAAAGCACAATTGATATCAGTACAGTATTCAGATACATTTTTTAGAAGTATTTTGGTTGAGTTTTTTATTCTTTCATTTATAACATGCACTTTGCTGGTGTTTTTCAGGTCTTATGGACAAAGCTATGGGATAAAATACCAGAAGAAATGCTATGCCGGGATAATACTAAGTTAAGAGAATTCTACAAACCCTTTTAAAAAAGATGCTAAGTGATATAAACAAACATGTTGTGTAGGAAGACTTTTAGATTATTCAGTTCTACATATATATATATAAGCTAATACTTGCATTAGTAACTAGCAAATGCTACCCCCTGGACACCAGTGCTGACAAAGGGTAGGTCACGGGAAAAATGTGTGGATGTGATTGGAATATTAAAAAAAAAAAAATGTTTCCCTACCATGAATTGCTTGCCTTCATAGATCATAGATCCCATTACACTGCAAGATAAAAAAAGAGCTGTGATCATTCTGTTAAATTAAGGCCTCATTCAGAAGTAAGTGTTTTTTTCTGGTATGCAAAAAACAGCTTGATTTTCATTAGTGCTTTTGTCATTAGTGTCTTATCACTGTTTGGTCAGTGTTGCATTTTTTTCCATTTTTATTTAATCAGTGATTTCCTTGTAGAAAAAACTAAATAAATTACAAAATTTCTCCTATCTACTACAATGTTAAAAATGAACTACTAAAGACTGCACACAGATGACAGTGCATGCTGTCAGCAATTTTTCACAGATTAATAGATCTATAGACTTGATCGAGTAATTTTGATGTTTAAAGGGAACCTGTCACCTGAATTTGGCGGGACAGGTTTTCGGCCTTGCGCAGGCGTGTACTACGGAGGACAGAGAATGAACTTCAATCCAATATTGCGGCCAGCATGCAGCCAGCGGGTAAGAAAAAGGTGAATCAAACACCTAAAAACTCCGCCCATATGACCGAATACCGGTCCCACCAAATTCAGGTGACAGGTTCCCTTTAACTAGGATCAAAAATGGACATGTCTACATTAATAATAGCTAGACATGAGAGAATAAATTGCAGTTGAATTGTTCTCAAACATAACAAAAATCTGCATTCACCAAAATGCAGATTTTTTTGAATCAGCAAAATAGTGGCAGATGTTTTTCTGTACCATAAAGGGTCACCAAAAGGTCAAAAAACCAAAAATTTATACTTACCACTCTGCTATCTGGTCCCTCTACTTCTCACCTCTCCGTTTCTCGTTGCATCTTCTGATCCATCACCGCTCATGGTGAGCAGAGGATCGGGGCAGGTCTGTGCATTTGTTCAAGTGTAATGACCAGACCGAACGATGCCTGCTATTCACCCCCACATGGTGTCCACAGACGAAGGAATTATGACACACACTGGTCTTTGGGATAACAGTTGCTTTTACTTCAGCAGGAACAGGATTTATAACTTGGAACAAATAAGGAACAGTCTCTCATGCATAGTCCATGGCAATTACAGTTCACACTTAGATGCTGAGATGTGATTGGGGTCTGGAGTAGAGATGAGCGGTGTTTGAGTTGAACTGTTCGCCAATTTCAAATTCAAGCTGTTTTGGGTGGTGTTCGAGTCGTTCGACGAACTCGAAAAATTTGCTTAAAATTCGGCTGTTCGAGTTTCTGTTCGATAACTGTTTGTTCACCAAAAGCCTCGCTTGATTTGCACATTAAAACTGTTTATCATTGTTAATAGACTGTTTCAGTGTATAGTGGGCGGGGGGGGGTATAGATCTGTGCTGAAATAACGCCGATTTCCATTTTTTTTTCTTTCCCGTATTTACAGTGGAGCGGTGCAGTCTCTCAGCCTATCAGCAGTGCGCACACACACAGCAATGTGCATGTGATGCACACAAGCAAGGGCATGTGTCATTGGCTGTGTATGTCACATGTCCTTGCCCTATAAGATCCAGCCATTTGCCCCGTCGCCACCATTTCCTCACTGCTGCAGTTTAGTGTTAGACGGCACCGCTGCTGCTGTGGGCGCTATACAGACTAACAGTGTTTTTTTGGAGTGAATTGTCAGAGAGATAGGTTTAGGGAGTCGGGAGGAGTCGGGACTAGTTGTAATATCAGCCCTTTTCAGGGTAGGTTACATCAGTTCATAGCACTGTTTGCCAGGCAGGTCTGTGCCAGTGCTGTGTAAGTGTTTGTCACAGAATGTGGTGTAATCTAGCTCAGCCAATCCTTTAGGGCTAGTAGCATTGTCTGATAGTGATCTGAGTAGCCCGCCTGTGAAGCTAGCTACACCACCTGTGTATCTCAATATTCATTGCATCTAATCCAGTTGATAGTTTTGGGCCTAGGAGCTGTGTCTGCACGTCAGCAGAGTAGCCCACATGTGAAACTAACTACACCGCCTGTGTGTCTCTATTTTCACTGCATCTAATCCAGTTAATAGTTTAGGGCCTAGGAGCAGTGTCTGCACGTCAGCAGAGTAGCCCGCCTGTGAAACTAACTACACCGCCTGTGTATCTCAATTTTCACAGCATCTAATCCAGTTAATAGTTTTGGGCCTAGTGCCACAGTTTGGCCACTCAGTTCTGCTCGGTTTTCATCCATTGGTTGTTGTGCCAACAACTACAGATACAGAGTTGCCAATTAGTTAAGCACTAAAATGAGTGGCAAAAGGCCTGCTGCTCGTGGAAAGGGGAATAAGCGTGTTGGAAAGGGAAAAAAGGTTGTGTGCGTGGGGTAGGTGGTAAAGCAACAGTAACATCTGCCGAAGAAAGACTATCTTCCAGCCAATGTAAGATATCTACTTCTTTTCGTGGAAAATCTAATATGATCCCTTTCTTATGACCATCGCTACAAGCATCACCAAAAATTCCAGATGAGGCACAAAAACAGCAGGTGCTTGAACAAATATCAAGTGCTTGTTCAAGTGGGTTCTCCTCCATGTCAACTTCAACATCACAACTACTCCAGTCCTCAGAGTTGTCACCCCAATGGGACTTGTTTCCTCACAGCTCCCAAGTCTCCAGCTGCCCATCTGAGCATGGGGTAACGCACATGGTTGAGTCTGTAGAGCTGTTTACGCATACTATAGCCTGGGAATCAGAGGTCTGCTCCAGAGCTTCTGTGAATCCAGACGAGGAAATGATCTGCACTTATGCCCAGAATCTTTGTGAGTCGGATCCAGGCCCAGATGAAGAAGGTTCTGAGCATAATGTAGACCCTCGTTCCCA
The DNA here is from genome assembly GCF_032444005.1 of Ranitomeya imitator. Classification (NCBI taxonomy): domain Eukaryota; kingdom Metazoa; phylum Chordata; class Amphibia; order Anura; family Dendrobatidae; genus Ranitomeya; species Ranitomeya imitator. The sequence goes on along the minus strand of NC_091285.1, from coordinate 392,864,684 downwards.
AACTGTAACTCCTGTTGGTGGAGACAATAAGGAAGATGATGATGAGACTGAGATACCTGATTGGAACGAAAACTTGACTTTTCGGTCGGGGCAGGAAGAGGTTGGCTCTGAGGACGACGTGTGTGAGAACACACAGGATGATGATGACGAGGTTGTAGACCTCACTTACTGTCAACCCCCAGTCCGCCAGTCCATGAGGTCAGCAGAGGAAGTGGAGGAGGATGCTAGTGACGAGTCTGACAACGAGGTAATGGTGCACCTCCCTGGACAGAGATAGAGTACTGGAAGCACGTCAACAACTGCATCCTCAACCCCAACTGTGCCTCAGACCAGAAGTCGTGGTGACTTTTCAGGTCGCACGGGCTCTAAGCCTTGCATAGCCTGGCATTTTTTGACATTGCAAAGGATGACCCAACTCATGTTGTCTGTAAGATTTGTCAACAAAATCTCAGTAGAGGCCAAAAAATCACTAGATTGAGTACTTCATGCATGAACCGTCACATGGATATGAGGCATAAGTTGCAGTGGGAAGCTCACTGTGCTACAATGCAGCCTAGTGGGCCGGGTCAGCCACCATCTGCCCCATCAAGTGCATCCGCATCCTCTTCATCCTCTGTGACTGTGGGGACAGCAGTCGCACATGGTTTTGGATGCAGACCTTCCATCTCTTTACCCGCAACAGCCAGTGTGATTGGCAGGTCGTCAAGACATTTGCAAGTGGAAACACCTGCTGTTGTTGAGCGCTCTCCGACATCGACACCGCATTTTGATCAAGGCAACATAACATCTCCGCCTGCACCTTCCTCACAGACTAGCAGTTTGCCGGGGACACCCTATTCAACTCTGTCTAAGCACGGCAGCCAGCCCTCAGTCCCTCAGATGCGGACAAGTAAAAGACCATTTCCTCCTAGCCATGACAAAGCTAAGAGGAGTTGTGGTCAGCACTGGAGACTGAGTTCCATCAATGGTTGTCTCCACTCAACCTGCAGCCAGAGAAGGCTGTGTGCGACAATGCTGCAAACCTGGGTGCGGCCCTTCACCGGGGCAATGTCACACACATGCCTTGTATGGCTCACGTTTTGAACCTGGTTGTCCAGTAATTTTTATACCACTATCCCGGACTAGATGGGCTTCTGCAGAGGGCATGGTCGCTGTGTGCTTACTTCCGCCGTTCGTATCCCGCAGCTCGACGACTTGCATCTCTACAGAATTCGTTGGGCCTGCCAGTTCACCGGCTGAAATGTGATGTGCCCACATGGTGGAATTCAACTCTGCACATGTTGCAGCTACTGTGGCAGCACCGACGAGCCCTGGTGCAATACGTTATGACGTATAGCCTGGGCCAACGAGATCAAGAGGTGGGGCAAATTACGCTGCAGGAGTGGTCTCAGATCAGGGACCTATGCACCCTTCTGCACAGTTTTGAAATAGCAACGGAGATGTTTAGTGCTGACGATGCCATTATCAGCATGACCATTCCGGCGATTTACATGCTGCAGCACACCTTACACAATGTTAAGAGTCAGGTGGTGGAACAAGAGGAGGAGGAGGAGGAACAGGAGGAGTCGTATGCAGAAGGGATCATATCTCCAAGGTCAAGAAGGTTGGTAGCACCAAGGCGGCTGGCATTGGAGGCTGGGGGAGAGGGATTACCGAGGGCGCATGGTAGCAGCCAAACTGTTAAGGAAGGTGCAGGAGGCGAGGAAGAAGTGGAGGACGAACTGGCGCTGGGCATGGAAGACTCATCAGATGATGGAGACCTTGACCAAATTTCTGTTGTGCGAGGTTGTGGGGAGAGGGCAGACAAAGGAATCATGATTCTCACCTCGCCACCACCAAGACAACAAGGACTTGGTCCTCCTGGATGCGCAAAACACATGAGTGCCTTCTTGCTGCACTACCTGCAACATGACCCTCGGATTGTCAGAATCCGAAGTAATGCCAACTACTGGGTTGCCACACTCTTAGATCCCCGGTACAAAAGCAACTTTGGTGAAAAAATTCCTGCCATAGAAAGGGATTCACGCATGCAGGAGTATCAGCAGAGGCTGTTACAGAATCTAACATCTGCTTTTCCACAAAACACCAGTGATGCACGTAGTGAATCTCTGAGTTCTAACTTGCCAACCGTGGGACTATCGAGTCATCACTCAAACCATAACAGTAACATCGTATCTGGTGGTAACAGCAATTTTTTCCAATTGTTTCAAGATTTTTTTAGACCATCCTTTGCAAGGCCACAGGAGACAGGAAGTCTGACGCACAGCCAACGCCTAGAGAGGATGGTTCAAGAGTATCTCCAAGTTAACATTGATGCCATGACTGTGGAACTATATCCTTGCTCATTTTGGGCTTCCAATCTTGAAAAATAGCCTGAGCTCCCCACTCATGCCTTGGAGATCTTGTCGTGCCCCGCAGCCAGCATTCTCTCTGAACGTGTGTTCAGCGCTGCTGGTGGTGTGCTGACAGATAAACGCACGCGGCTGTCCAGTGACAATGTAGACAGACTAACGTTCATCAAGATGAACAAATCCTGGATCCGCAATGACTTTTCTACCCCGTGTCATCTTGGGGAGACTAAAAGCTTGATGATTTTTGAAAATCACCTCACCAACCGTTTTAAAAAACTCTGGCGAAATTGATGCCACTTAAGTGGTGTCTGTGGCCGAATTTTTGGAAAAAGTGGAGACTCTTTTATTTAGTCCCCTTGCTGAGTTTTACATGACGTTGCCATCGTCAATTACAGGTGGGTGGGGTCGTCTGCAGAGTTGTTTACTCATACTATGGACAGGGATTCAGAGGTCTGCTCCAAAGCTTCAGTGTCTGCTAGTCAGCAGTGTAGCCCAGCCACCCACCACCTGTTTACCTAAGTACTATTTTTAACGGCATCTGGCCCAGGAAATCCTTTTGGGCCTAGTAGAATTTGGCGCTACTCAGCAGCGTACCCCACCCATGAAGCAAGCTACACCACCTATTTACCTAACTACTATTTTTAAATGACATCTAGCCCAGGAAATCCTTTTGGGACTAGTAGAATTTGGTGCTACTCAGCAGCGTACCCCACCCATGAAGCAAGCTACACCGCCTGTTTACCGAAGTACTATTTTTTAACGGCATTTGGCCCAGTAAATCCTTTTGGGCCTAGTAGCAATTTCTGCTACTCAGCAGAGTACCCCACCCATGAAGTAAGCTACACCGCCTTCTTTCTTTCTCAATCTAACCCCTCGGCTCTGGGGTGTCCACTCTCCCTCCAGCTCTCTCCTTCTCACAGGTGGACTACTGCATGTTTTCACACTGTGGCAAATGTTTTGGGCCCAGGCATAAGAAGTCGTCGAGGTAATGGATAATATGTGCCGCCTTACAAACGTCCATGACAATACATTCAAGGAAGCAACTAAACACCTCAAATAGTGAGCAGGATATGGAGCACCCCATGGGCATACAGCGATCTATGTAGTATGCTCCCTCACAGAAGCAGCCCAATGGAAGGACACTATTCGGAGCCACAGGTAGTAACCGGAATGCCCCCTCAATGTCTGTTTTGGCCATTAGGGTGCCCCTTACCAACTTCTTGACCCGCCTGATTGCCTCATCAAAGGAGGTACAGTACATAGTACTGTACTTAGTTCTGTGTCGATGTTATCGTTTACTGACCTGCCCCTTGGATATGACAAATGGTGGATTAGTCTTAATGTATTGGGTTCATTTTTTGACACAACTCCCAATGGGGGTACCACAACGTCTTCTAAGGGAAGTGTTCTGAATGGACCCGCCGCCATTTTACCTAAAGATATTTCTTTTTTTTATTTTTTTGTCAAGACGTCTGGGTGTTAGTAGAGTGAGTTTAGATTTTTACTCCAGCCTTTCTTGATTTTAGAAGGGCATGACAAGCCTATATCGGTGCCTCCTCCTCCTTTTACTCCTCCACCTCTTTTCTTTTCGCATGACTATATGTAGTTATGACTTTTCCATGTTTTTTGTGTCTTCTGAGCAGTTTGTCAGCTTTTGGACACCTTTTAAGGTGTTTTCTATGTGTTTTCCATGTGTTTGTATGTGTTTGTGTTTGCCTGCCATTGGTTTCAATGGGGTTCGACGGTGTTCGATGAACATTTCGTCGAACACGTTCCTGTTTGATGAACCGAACTGTACCCGAACATTAGGGAGGTGGCTCAACACTAGTCTGGAGCTTTAAGAGCACTTGACAGTGTCTTTTGATAGCTTACAGAAGGAGGTAAATGCAGCAATTAGAGGTTACAGACCTGTACTCGGGGTTACCTCCACGGCACGTGCCCAAGTACTTATAGGTGAATGTAAAAACTGAGGCGATTCTAGTCAGAAAGACTTTAGAATGATGTCACTTATAGGTGAATGTAAAAACTGAGGTGATTCCAGTCAGAAAGACTTTAGAATGATGTCTGTAGAGGTTTTAGAGGGACACCTGCCAGCAAAGAGAATGTATTAAAATAGAACTTTCATTTCCTTATAAATTAAAAACTACCTATAAGAGAAAGTGATATGACAATGACCATAGAAAGGCCGGGAGTAACAAAAAAATCCCTTTTCTATGGCAATGTACCCGAGTAGTGCGTGGAGGTCCCCTGAGGATTCTTAGCATTGATGAAACGTGTCGGGACGCATAGGGATGAGTAGGGCTAATATTGAAAGGGCCAGTTGTGGACTGCCCTTGTCAGGGCGGGTGTCTTTGGGGTTAGGGTCGTAATAGCCTTTACAGGGCTTAATAGGTTATGATTACCCCACTCCTCTACATGGAGCCCGGCTGTTTGGAAATGAAGGATTGATGGTCAGTGCCTTAGCTGCTTATGGGTGAGAGCCTTCCATATTCTTTATACAAAATGGTGTGGAATTAATATGTGCACCCAAGTAAGCAAGTCCACGTTCAGATTGTGATTTTTGCTTGTAGATTGGACATCGTTGATGATGCTGGGAATGTTGCAATAATATCGCAGTTTATGATGATATGAATTTGTATCCAATTTAAATGTCAATCAGAATTGGAATTATAAACATAAGGATGAATGACCTCGGGGAGATCAAAACATCCAACATCGCGGAGACACCATCACGTGTTTCTCAATGCAGTGATCCAGAACACTGCCCCCATCCCTTATGGGAAATATGCAAATGCATGTAGATAAGCCGCGGAGACACCATCATGTGTTTCTCAATGCAAGCAATGAATAGCCAGGTCTTTCACAGGAAAGGAACAACCACGGCAAGGGCAGCATCCATAAAGCCCTTCCCGTGGTTGTTCCTTCCCGGTGAAAGACCTGGCTATTCATTGCTTGTGTTGAGAAACACGTGATGGTGTTTCTGCGGCTTTTCTACATGTATTTGCATATTTCCCATAAGGGATGGGGGCAGTGTTCTGGATCACTGCGTTGAGAAACACGTGATGGTGTCTCCGCTGTGTTGGATGTTTTGATCTCTCCAAGGTCATTCATCCTTATGTTTATAGTCCTTTTACTAGGCACTGCTCCTAATAGCCAGTTTCCTACTCCACACTGATGAGGGGCAAATACCCCGAAACAGCTGTCTGTGGATAGATACCATGTTTTGGCATAGGTGGTTTTCCTTTATGGATGCTGCCCTTCCCGTGGTTGTTCCTTCCCGGTAAAAGACCTGGCTATTCATTGCTTGCGTTGAGAAGCACATGATGGTGTCTCCGCGGCTTTTCTACATGCATTTGCATATTTCCCATAAGGGATGGTGACAGTGTTCTGGATCACTGCGTTGAGAAACACGTGATGGTGTCTCCACGGTGTTGGATGTTTTGATCTCCCAGAGGTCATTCATGCTTATGTTTATAGTCCTTTTACTAGGCACTGCTCCTAATAGCCAGTTTCCTACTCCACACTGATGAGGGGCAAAAACCCCGAAACAGCTGTCTGGAGTGAGGTTTTCTGGAGCAATCCAGACCCTTTTGCAGAGAATTCTGTTTTTTTCTGTGGTCGTTTGTACCGACAGCTTTGAAGATGAGTTATGTGAGGAACACCATCCGAGTGACGTTGGAGCCATCTATCCGGGCAAGGAACAGTGTGGTCTTTATTGTTCGTGACCTTATTGAGGAAAAGGCTGGAGGAAAGCGAGAAAACATCTTTAGTATCAATGAGTTCCCTAATCAAGGTAACTACGACATTACTTTTATGTCAGAGCATTATTGCCTGAACATCTATGAGTAGTTCCGGAATCATGCCAGGGATCCCTGTTTGAAGGGAGTGAAATGTGAACCACTGTTTGGTCTTCAGGAAAGGCAGGTGACTATCACTGTCTATAACCCCTTTACTGAACCTGCATTGTTGGAGAGCTTCCTCTCACAGTATTGTGACTTTGTTTCAAGGGGAGAGAAGCAAGTGAACTGCTTCGGAATCTTTAATTGTCGATACAAGTATCGTGTAAGGTTCAGAAGAGATCCTGGCAGTGTGGGTGGGTTCAGACACCCTCCGGCGAACTTCTCTGTGGCAGGGCATAGGGGTTTCCTAACGTACCCTGGGCAGCCTCTGTTTTGCAGGAGATGTTTCTCTTTTGGACATGTCCAGGCAGACTGCCAGAAGGGGCAGTGTTGCCGAAACTGCAAGAAGGAGGGGCATATGGCTGGTGATTGCCCGATCGCTAAGACCTGTGACGTGTGTGGTAGTAGTGACCACATGTATAAGGATTGTCCGCAGAGAGCGCCTAGATGCTCAGAGAGTGAATGGAGAGAGGAGGAGGAGAGAAGGAGGAGGTTGGCGATTATCAGAAAGGAATCTGAAAGAATGGAGAGAGAGGAAAGGAGGGAGAGGGAAAGGGAGAGGGAAAGACGCTCTGTGACTCCAGATGACATTGTGTTAGCACCCCGTGGTGCTATGAGTGATGTACAGAAGGAAGATAAGGAGTTTTGGTTGGCGGCAAAAAAAGTAGAGAAGGGGTTTAAGAAGAAGGAAGAAGATCAGGAAGAAGATGAGGAAGAAGATGATGACTCTACTGTGCCTGAAATGTTTTCTCTTGAGGAAGCAATGGATGCAACGGAGGAAGACGTGCGCATTTCTGAAGCTGAGAGCCCTGTGCACCCCTCAGATCCTCAGAATATTGGAGGGCTTTCTTCAGATGAGGACAGGGGTGGGAATAAGTGTCAGAGGGAGGAGGATGGGGAAAGTGATGAGGCATGCACTAGTATGCCTAAGAGAAAAATTGGGCCGGCTATAAAAAAATGGAGTGAGCACGAAGGGGCTAGTGGTTCAGAGACTTGCTGTTCAGTCCGAATGGCAGAGGAGGACAATGGTGATACTGGGTAAAATGAAAGCTCAGTGGATCTGTTGTTTTTTTTTCTCTCCTTTCTGTGAGTCTTGACCTTTGTCAAGGGCTTTTTGTGTAATGTGTGTAGTTTTGTGGTAATTTTTGCATTGTTTTTTGTTTTTATAGTATGGGTTTTTCTATAGTTTCTCAAAATGTGAGAGTTTTTAAGAAAGCAAGGAGGAGAGCAGCAATTTTGGATTTTTTAGCTATGCAGAGTGCATCTATTTTTTGTTTGCAAGAATGTGGGATTGTGGATGGTGTGAAAGGGGATGAGTGGTCTTATGGTGCGTCTGTATGGTCTGGTAGTGCAAATAATAGAAATGATGGTGTGGGTATTTTAGTTAAGGGGCAGGAGGTGGTTTTGAATAATTATTTGGTGGTGGAGGTGGGGAGGTGTATCTTAGCAAATTTTGAATATAAAAATGCTAAGTTTTGTGTTATCAATATTTATGCGCCAGTAGAAAAAAATGAGCGTAAGTTATTATTTGAAAAAGTGAAGCTTTTTGTTCCAGGAAGAGTGCCTGTGGTGATTGTGGGTGATATGAATTGTGATGTGGGGGGAGTGAATGTGGATGTGTCTGGAAAAGTTTTGCTGGAGTTAGTTACTGACTTTGATTTGAGTGATATGCAGCGTGTGTGTAAGGTTAACCCTTTGTTAGATACCTTTTTTTCTGATAGTGGAAGAGCACAGTCCAGGTTGGATTATTGTTTTATTTCTAAAAATATTATTCCTGTTGGATATAAGCAGGATAGGGTCGTTTTTTCGGACCATGTTTGTGTGTTGTGCGAGTTAGATATTAATGTTAGTGGTGTGTTTGGAAAGGGTTTGTGGAAATTAAATGTGAAATTGTTGGAAAATGAAGCTGTGAGGAAGGAGTATGTGAGAAAGTATGAACAGTGGTGTAAAAGTAAGGAAAGTTTTGGGAATGTTTGTGAGTGGTGGGATTGGGTTAAGAGGCAGACAAAAAAGTTTTTTAACCCCTTCCCGACCTTTGACGCCACGTAGGCGTCATGAAAGTCGGTGCCATTCCGACCCATGACGCCTATGCGGCGTCATGGAAAGATCGCGTCCCTGCAGATCGGGTGAAAGGGTTAACTCCCATTTCACCCGATCTGCAGGGACAGGGGGAGTGGTAGTTTAGCCCAGGGGGGGTGGCTTCACCCCCTCGTGGCTACGATCGCTCTGATTGGCTGTTGAAAGTGAAACTGCCAATCAGAGCGATTTGTAATATTTCACCCATTATAACGGGTGAAATATTACAATCCAGCCATGGCCGATGCTGAAATATCATCGGCCATGGCTGGAAATACTAGTGTGCCCCCACCCCTCCGATCGCCCCCCCACCCCCCCGATCTGGCCGGTACACTGCTCCGGCTCCCCTCCGTCCAGTGCTCCGCTCCCCCCCGTGCTCGTGTCCGCTCCCCCCGTGCTCCAATCACCCCCCCGTGCTCCAATCACCCCCCCTGCACTCCGATCCACCCCCCCCGTGCTCCGTTCCAGCCCCCCCGTGCTCCGTTCCACGCCCCCCGCGCTCCGTTCCACCCCTCCCGCGCTCCGATTCCCCCCCCCGTGCTCCGATCCCCCCCCCGTGGTCCCCCCCCACCCTATCATACTTACCGATCCAGCCGTGGTCCCGTCCGTCTTCTCCCGGGCGCCGCCATCTTCCAAAATGGCGGGCGCATGCGCAGTGCGCCCGCCGAATCTGCCGGCCGGCAGATTCGTTCCAAAGTGCATTTTGATCACTGAGATATAATCTATCTCAGTGATCAAAATAAAAAAAATAATAAATGACCCCCCCCCCTTTGTCACCCCCATAGGTAGGGACAATAAAAAAATAAAGAAATTTTTTTTTTTCCACTAATGTTAGAATAGGGTTAGGGTTAGGGGTAGGGTTAGGGTTAGGGTTAGGGCTAGGGGTAGGGGTAGGGTTAGGGTTAGGGTTAGGGTTAGGGGTAGGGTTAGGGGTAGGGGTAGGGTTAGGGGTAGGGTTAGGGGTAGGGTTAGGGTTAGGGGTAGGGTTAGGGCTAGGGTTAGGGTTAGGAATGTGCACACGTATTCTGGTCCTCTGCGGATTTTTCCGCTGCGGATTTGATAAATCCGCAGTGCTAAACCGCTGCGGATTTATGGCGGATTTACCGCGTTTTTTTCTGCGCATTTCACTGCGGTTTTACAATTGCGATTTTCTATTGGAGCAGTTGTAAAACCGCTGCGGAATCCGCACAAAGAAGTGACATGCTGCGGAATGTAAACCGTTGCGTTTCCGTGCAGTTTTTCCGCAGCATGTGTACAGCGATTTTTGTTTCCCATAGGTTTACATTGAACTGTACACTCATGGGAAACTGCTGCGGATCCGCAGCGTGTGCACATACCTTTAGAATTAGGCTATGTGCACACGGTGCGGATTTGGCTGCGGATCCGCAGCAGTGTTCCATCAGGTTTACAGTACCATGTAAACATATGAAAAACCAAATCTGCTGTGCCCATGGTGCGGAAAATACCGCGCGGGAACGCTGCGTTGTATTTTCCGCAGCATGTCAATTCTTTGTGCGGATTCCGCAGCGTTTTACACCTGTTCCTCAATAGGAATCCGCAGGTGAAATCCGCACAAAAAACACTGGAAATCCGCGGAAAATCCGCAGGTAAAACACAGTGCCTTTTACCCGCAGATTTTTCAAAAATGGTGCGGAAATATCTCACACGAATCCGCAACGTGGGCACATAGCCTTAGGGTTAGGGTTGGAATTAGGGTTGTGGTTAGGGTTAGGGGTGTGTTGGGGTTAGTGTTGTGGTTAGGGGTGTGTTGGGGTTAGGGTTGTGATTAGGATTATGGCTACAGTTGGGATTAGGGTTAGGGGTGTGTTGGGGTTAGTGTTGGAGTTAGAATTGAGGGGTTACCACTGTTTAGGCACATCAGGGGTCTCCAAACGCAACATGGCGCCACCATTGATTCCAGCCAATCTCGTATTCAAAAAGTCAAATGGTGCTCCCTCACTTCCGAGCCCTGACGTGTGCCCAAACAGTGGTTTACCCCCACATATGGGGTACCAGCATACTCAGGACAAACTGCGCAACAATTACTGGGGTCCAATTTCTCCTGTTACCCTTGTGAATCTAAAAAAATGCTTGCTAAAACATAATTTTTGAGGAAAGAAAAATGATTTTTTATTTTCACGGCTCTGCGTTGTAAACGTCTGTGAAGCACTTGGGGGTTCAAAGTGCTCACCACATATCTAGATAAGTTCCTTGGGGGGTCTAGTTTCTAAAATGGGGTCACTTGTGGGGGGTCTCTACTGTTTAGGCACACCAGGGGCTCTGCAAACGCAACGTGACACCCGCAGACCATTCCATCAAAGTCTGCATTTCAAAAGTCACTACTTCCCTTCTGAGAACCGACGTGTGCCCAAACAGTGGTTTACCCCCACATATGGGGTATCAGCGTACTCAGGAGAAACTGGACAACAACTTTTGGGGTCCAATTTCTCCTGTAACCCTTGGGAAAATAAAAAATTCTGGGCTAAATAATTATTTTTGAGGAAAGAAAACGTATTTATTATTTTCACGGCTCTGCATTATAAACTTCTATGAAGCACTTGGGGGTTCAAAGTGCTCACCACACATCTAGATAAGTTCCTTTCAGGGTCTAGTTTCCAAAATGGGGTCACTTGTGGGGGGTTTCTACTGTTTAGGCACATCAGGGGCTCTGCAAACGCAACGTGACGCCCGCAGAGCATTCCATCAAAGTCTGCATTTCAAAACGTCACTACTTCAATTCCAAGCCCCGGCATGTGCCCAAACAGTAGTTTACCCCCACATATGGGGTATCACCGTACTCAGGAGAAACTGGACAACAACTTTTGGGGTCAAATTTCTCCTGTTACCCTTGGGAAAATTAAAAAATTCTGGGCTAAATAATTATTTTTGAGGAAAGAAAACGTATTTATTATTTTCACGGCTCTGCATTATAAACTTCTATGAAGCACTTGGGGGTTCAAAGTGCTCACCACACATCTAGATAAGTTCCTTTGGGGGTCTAGTTTCCAAAATGGGGTCACTTGTGGGGGGTTTCTACTGTTAAGCCACATCAGGGGCTCTGCAAACGCAACGTGACGCCCACAGAGCATTCCATCAAAGTCTGCATTTCAAAACGTCACTACTTCACTTCCGAGCCCCGGCATGTGCCCAAACAGTGATTTACCCCCACATATGGGGTATCAGCGTACTCAGGAGAAACTGGACAACAACTTTTGGGGTCAAATTTCTCCTGTTACCCTTGGGAAAATAAAAAATTGCAGGCTAAAAGATCATTTTTGAGAAAATAATTTTTTTTTTTATTTTCATGGCTCTGCGTTATAAACTTCTGTGAAGCACTTGGGGGTTCAAAGTCCTCACCACACATCTAGATTAGTTCCTTTGGGGGTCTAGTTTCCAAAATGGTGTCATTTCTGGGGGATCTCCAATGTTTAAGCACACAGGGGCTCTCCAAACGTGACATGGTGTCCGCTAATGATTGGAGCTAATTTTCCATTTAAAAAGCCAAATGGCGTGCCATCCCTTCCGAGCCCTGCCGTGCGCCCAAACAGTGGTTTACCCCCACATATGGGGTATCAGCGTACTCAGGACAAACTGGACAACAATATTTGGGGTCCAATTTCTCCCATTATCCTTGGCAAAATAGGAAATTCCAGGCTAAAAAATCATTTTTGAGGAAAGAAAAATTATTTTTTATTTTCATGGCTCTGCGTTATAAACTTCTGTGAAGCACCTGGGGGTTTAAAGTGCTCAATATGCATCTAGATAAGTTCCTTGGGGGGTCTAGTTTCCAAAATGGAGTCACTTGTGGGGGAGCTCCAATGTTTAGGCACACAGGGGGCTCTCCAAACGCGACATGGTGTCCGCTAACAATTGGAGCTAATTTTCCATTCAAAAAGTCAAATGGCGCGCCTTCCCTTCCGAGCCCTGCCGTGTGCCCAAACAGTGGTTTACCCCCACATATGAGGTATCGGCGTACTCGGGAGAAATTGCCCAACAAATTTTATGATCCATTTTATCCTACTGCCCATGTAAAAATGAAAAAATTGAGGCGAAAATAATTTTTTTGTGAAAAAAAAGTACTTTTTCATTTTTGCAGATCAATTTGTGAAGCACCTGAGGGTTTAAAGTGCTCACTAGGCATCTAAATAAGTTCCTTGGGGGGTCTAGTTTCCAAAATGGGGTCATTTGTGGGGGAGCGCCAATGTTTAGGCACACAGGAGCTATCCAAACGCGACATGGTGTCCGCTAACGATGGAAATAATTTTTCATTCAAAAAGTCAAATGGCGCTCCTTCCCTTCCGAGCCTTACCATGTGCCCAAACAGTGGTTTACCCCCACATGTGAGGTATTGGTGTACTCAGGAGAAATTGCCCAACACATTTTAGGATCCATTTTATCCTGTTGCCCATGTGAAAATGAAAAAATTGAGGCTAAAAGAATTTTTTTGTGAAAAAAAAGTACTTTTTCATTTTTACGGATCAATTTGTGAAGCACCTGGGGGTTCAAAGTGCTCACTATGCATCTAGATAAGTTCCTTGGGGCGTCTAGTTTCCAAAATGGGGTCATTTGTGGGGGAGCTCCAATTTTTAGGCACACGGGGGCTCTCCAAACGTGACATGGTGTCCGCTAAAGAGTGGAGCCAATTTTTGATTCAAAAAGTCAAATGGCGCTCCTTCCCTTCCAAGCCCTGCCGTGCGCCCAAACAGTGGTTTACCCCCACATATGAGTTATCAGCGTACTCAGGACAAATTGGACAACAACTTTCGTGGTTCAGTTTCTCCTTTTACCATTGGGAAAATAAAAAAATTGTTGCTAAAAGATAATTTTTGTGACTAAAAAGTTAAATGTTCATTTTTTCCTTCCATGTTGCTTCTGCTGCTGTGAAGCACCTGAAGGGTTAATAAACTTCTTGAATGTGGTTTTGAGTACCTTGAGGGGTGCAGTTTTTAGAATGGTGTCACTTTTGGGTATTTTCAGCCATATAGACCCCTCAAACTGACTTCAAATGTGAGGTGGTCCCTAAAAAAAATGGTTTTGTAAATTTCGTTGTAAAAATGACAAATCGCTGGTCGAATTTTAACCCTTATAACTTCCTAACAAAAAAAAATTTTGTTTCCAAAATTGTGCTGATGTAAAGTAAACATGTGGGAAATGTTATTTATTAACTATTTTGTGTCACATATCTCTCTGGTTTAACAGAATAAAAATTCAAAATGTGAAAATTGCGAAATTCTAAAAATTTTCGCCAAATTTCCGTGTTTATCACAAATAAATGCAGAATTTATTGACCTAAATTTACCACTAACATGAAGCCCAATATGTCACAAAAAAACAATCTCAGAACCGCTAGGATCCGTTGAAGCGTTCCTGAGTTATTACCTCATAAAGGGACACTGGTCAGAATTGCAAAAAACGGCAAGGTCTTTAAGGTCAAAATAGGCTGGGTCTTGAAGGGGTTAAAAGTGTGGGGTATGAATTTGCGGCAATTAAGAGGGAAAAGTTTGTTAAGTTGAATGCCCGTTTATGTTTATTGTATAAATTGAGGGAAGGAGGAATGGAGGTGGAGGAGGGGATAAAAAAGGTTAAAAAAGAAATTAAAGAGTTTTTGGAAGAGAAAGGGAAGAGTATTATTTTTAGGGCAAAAATTGATAGAATGGAGCAAGATGAAAGGTGTTCAAGGTTTTTCTTCAAAAAGGTTTTTGGGAAAAAGCAGAGTATGAGTGTTTTGAATGCAGAGGATGGAAGAGAGGTAAGTGGGGAGGATATGTGTGAACATGTGGCTAAGTTTTATGAGGAGCTGTATGCAGTGAAGTGGAGGGATGAGGCTTTGGAGGAGGATGTACTAAGTGTATTAGAAAATAAATTGAGTGAGATGGAGAGAGAGAGAGTGATGGGTGAGGTGACAGGTGATGAGGTATGGAAGGTAATGAATAGCATGGTGTTAAATAAGACTCCAGGAGAGGATGGTCTTCCTATAGAGTTTTATAGGATGATGTGGCATGTGATTGGTAAGGATTTTGTGGATGTGTGTAAGTATATGTGGTCTAGTATGGAGGTGGCTGAGAGTATGCGTGCAGGGATGGTTGTGTTAATACCTAAAAAAGGAGATTTGAAGAGTTTAAAAAATTGGAGACCGATAACGTTGTTGAATTGCGATTATAAGATCTATGCGAAAGTAATGGCGAATAGGATGCGTGACGTGATAGAGAGTGTGATTGGGGATGAACAGTGTTGTGCAGTGCCTGGGAGACGTATACATGAGTGTGTGTGTATGTTGAGAGATTGTTTGTGGGACTGTATGAGTCGGAAGAAGAGTGTATTTGTTTTGAGTTTGGACTTTGAAAAGGCGTATGATCGGTTATCACATAGTTTTTTGTTCCGGGTATTATTGAGAATGGGGTTTCCGCCTGATTTTGTTTGGAGGGTGAGGAGCTTATATAAAGACATTTATAGTTGTGTTTTGATGAATGGTTCTGTGGGTAGAAGAGTGAATGTTTTTTCAGGTATGCGACAAGGTTGTCCTTTGTCTCCTGTGGTTTTTATTTGTGCGATTGAACCGTTACTTTGTATGTTGAGGAAAGATAAAGTGATTAGAGGAGTACAAGTGCCAGGAGGTGGAGGGAGGGAATGGAAGGTTAGTGCTTATATGGATGACGTGTGTGTGTTGTGTGATTCAGAGTATTCTGTGAGGCGGGTGAAGTTATTAGCGTCTATTTTTTGTGGTGCGTCAGCATTTAAGGTGAATTGGGAGAAGAGTGAGTGTAAGGTTTTTGGGGGAGGGGTTTTAAGTAAGGATGTAGGAGTGAATGAGGTGACTGGGTCTATTAAGGTTTTGGGGGTGAAATTTTCAGAGAGTTTGGATGGGAAAGAAAGTTGGGATGATGCGAAAGGAAAGGTTGAGCGGAAGCTATGTTTTTGGAAGATGAGAAGTCTTTCGTTTTTTGGAAAAATCTTAGTTATTAAAAGTGTGATTTTGCCTATTTTCTTATATATTGCAGTGGTCTTTCCGCCGGGGTATATGTGTATGAGGGGGTTAAATAGGATTCTGTTTGTGTTTTTGTGGAATTCTAGAATGGAGAGGGCTAGGAGGGAGGTTTTGGTGAAACGTTTAGAAAAAGGTGGGTTGGGTTTTCCAAACCTTGAGGTGTTTTTTGGTGTAAATATTGTGGTTTTTGTGTTGAGGGTGATTAGGATGGATGGCAAGTTTTCTTGTCTGTGTAGGTTTTTGTTTGGGGCGTATTTATTTTGTTTGAAGTGGCGAGAGAGGGATCTGAGGTATCCGGTTGCTTTTGACGTGCCTAGATGGTATGTGTGGGTTTATAAATTTTTGGTGAAGTATGAGTTGTGTGATGTGGATGTTAGGTTGTTGAGTAATAAGAAGGCTGTGTATAGGATGATTGAATGTAGAGAGACAGAGTGTGGAATAAACATGGTTAGAGGGAATGATATAGAAAAAGTATGGAAGAAAGTGCGGTTGGACGGTATGACGAATAGGCAGAGTGAGATTGTGTGGCAGTCTTTGCATGGAGTGTTACCAGTTAGAGAATTTCAGAAGAATCGTGGGTTGGGGAGAAGTGATATGTGTCCGAGAGGTGGGTGTGGTGGAAGGGAAAGTGTAATACATGTGTTTTGGAATTGTCATTATGCTAGGGAGGTGATTGGAAGAATGGGACCGTTGTGTAAAGAATTGTGTGGTGTGAGCTTGTTATCATTCGAGTTGTTCATGTTTGGCTTGGGAATGTGTGATGGAGTGAAGGAGAGAGTGTTGTGGTTAATAGTTGCATGTATAAAGGAAGTATTATGGGATGTGAGGAATGTGTATGTTTTTAAGAGAAAGGAAATTGTAGTAAAGAATAGTCTAAAAGTGATTTTGGGGAAGATGTATGTGTGTTTTCTATGGGATAAAAGAAGAAGGGGGGAGGTGGATGCCGAAGGGATTTGGAAGGTGAAGAAGTGGAGATACCTTGTAAATATGTCTTGATTTGTTTTTTCTGATGTTGTATTAAACTGAAATTTTCCGATGATGATGGGAACAGCTTTTGTGTTTTGGATTTGACGCAGCTGTTTGGGATTTTTCTTTGGTCTTGGATTTCTGGACCGTGGATTTTCCCATCTGAGGGAAAAAAAAAAAAAAAAAAAAGAAACAGCTGTCTGTGGATAGATACCATGTTTTGGCATAGGTGGTTTTCCTTTATGGATGCTGCCCTTCCCGTGGTTGTTCCTTCCCGGTAAAAGACCTGGCTATTCATTGCTTGCGTTGAGAAACACATGATGGTGTCTCCGCGGCTTTTCTACATGCATTTGCATATTTCCCATAAGGGATGGTGACAGTGTTCTGGATCACTGCGTTGAGAAACACGTGATGGTGTCTCCACGGTGTTGGATGTTTTGATCTCCCAGAGGTCATTCATGCTTATGTTTATAGTCCTTTTACTAGGCACTGCTCCTAATAGCCAGTTTCCTACTCCACACTGATGAGGGGCAAATACCCCGAAACGGCTGTCTGTGGATGGATACCATGTTTTAGCATAGGTGCTTTTCCTTTATGGATGCTGCCCTTCCCGTGGTTGTTCCTTCCCAGTGAAAGACCTGGCTATTCATTGCTTGTGTTGAGAAACACGTGATGGTGTCTCCGCGGCTTTTCTACATGCATCAGAATTGGAATTAGTCATAATTAATAGTATATAGCGACTGAATTATCCCTATGTTTTTGGTTCATTGAGGCTAATACTTGATGAGTGAGATTTTATTTGCACTATAATCACTTTCTCTTATAGGTAGTTTTTAATTTATAAGTAAATAGAAGCTATATTTTAATACATACTCTTTGCTGGCAGGCATCCATCAGATTAAAGAACATTCGAGATTTGCCTTGAAAATAGCTCCTCCTATTGACCATGTGACTAGGAGCTTGCTAACAGGACACCAAATTCACATCTCAGAGCCTTACAAAACAATAATTATGAGTCATTGTACACTTTCACCATTTAGCGGCGCCAGAACACGGCAAATGAGAAAAGCATTGCATCTAAAATGGAGGTGACTAGAAATAGAGAATTACAGCTCACAAATGCAGGGGATAATGTAGAAGGGCAGTAAGAGAGTGAGCTGTAGTGTACAGGAGCTACTCACAATCCAGGACTACTTAAAAGGAAGGACACACTCTCGACTGGGTCACTACACAAGGTCATTGCGTGTTTCTGGCCGTCATATTGTTGTGATCTTTCGCGCTTGCGCAGAACCTTCCCAAACCTCTTCAGGGCCTGATATCTAAAATGAGAGGGATAGTTCCAGAAATTTCAGCAGGAGCATTGGGGATTAGAAGATGCAACAGGTATGGGACAGGTGACTATGAGGAGCGGACTTCCTGAGAGGTGAGTGATGAGGTGAATATAAGGATATTTTTTTTTACATATTCAAATTTTGATGGATTCACTCATTTCTAATAATAATAATAATAATAATAATCTTTATTTGTTTAGTGCCAACATACTTCGCAGCATAATAATAATAATAATAATAATAATCTTTATTTATAGAGCGCCAACATATTCCACAGCGCTTTACAGTTTAACAGCTTCAAAAACAACAGTCATAAGTAACAATGTTAATAATACAATAATTAAAGCAACACAAGACGACCCTGCTCGTGAGAGCTTACAATCTACAATGAGGAAGGGGGATACAAAGTACAGGTGTGTATTTACAATGATGTATTTACAATGATGGTCCAGCCATCTTCAGGGAGTGGGGGATGGATGGAAGTAGTGAATGGGCTACACACAAACAAAATAACTGATTAGGGAACATGATAGGCCGCTCTGAACAAATGTGTTTTGAGGGAGCGCCTAAAACTATGCAAATTGTGGATGGTCCTAATTTCTTGGGGTAGAGCATTCCAGAGGATTGGCGCAGCACGGGAGAAGTCTTGTAGTCGGGAGTGGGAGGTACGGATTAGTGCAGAGGTTAGTCGAAAGTCATTTGCAGAGCGCAGAGCTCGGTTAGGCCGATAGACAGAAATGAGGGAGGAGATGTAAGGGGGTGCTGCACTGTGAAGAGCTTTGTGGGTGAGAACAAGTACTTTGAATTGTATCCTGTAATGAATGGGCAGCCAGTGTAATGACTGGCGAAGAGCGGACGCGTTTGAGTATCGATTAGCTAGATAGACGACCCTGGCTGCTGCATTAAGGATAGACTGGAGAGGGGAAAGTCGAGTGAGGGGGAGGCCAATTAATAGAGTGTTGCAGTAGTCCAGGTGGGAGTGGATCGGTGCGACAGTGAAGGTTTTTGTTGTTTCTATGGTGAGAAAAGGGCAGATTCTAGAGATGTTCATTAGGTGTAAGCGGCGTGAGCGGGCAAGAGATTGCATATGAGATGTGAAGGAGAGATCGGAGTCAAACATAAGACCCAGACAGTGCACCTGCTGCCGGGTTGTTATTATGGTGCCATCCACAGAGAGGGAAACATCAGGTTTAGGGAGGTTAGTAGATGGTGGGAGCAGAAGAAGTTCAGTTTTTGAGAGGTTGAGTTTCAGATAGAGAGCGGACATGATGTCAGAGACTGCTGACAGACAGTCAGTGGTGTTCTGTAGTACAGCAGGAGTAAGGCCAGGGGATGACTTATATAGTTGTGTGTCGTCGGCATAAAGATGGCACTGAAAGCCAAATCTGCTGATGGTCTGTCCAATTGGGTCCGTGTAGAGGGAGAAGAGAAGGGGGCCCAGGACTGAGCCCTGGGGTACCCCGACAGTGAGAGGAAGAGAAGATGAAGTGGAGCCAGAGAACAGAACACTGAAGGAGCGGTCATAAAAATAGGAGGAGAACCAGGAGAGAGCAGTGTCCTTAATGCCAAGTGACTGGAGTAGCACTTTAGAAATCACAAGATTGATGTACAGAATATATAAAACATTACCGCATCACACACAATTTAACAACAAGAGGAGTCAGGGCTCTGCTCGCAAAGTTACAATCAGGAAAAAGGGGTGGCACAAAAGGTAAAAAGTGCTTGTCATGTATGGTCCAGCTGTCAGTATAATAAATAAATAGGGCTCCACCAAAATTATGGACATATGAGCCAGATAAACTATAACAGGTATGTGTTCTATCCATGAAAAGCAAGGCTAAAACATGCCCATTATTCACTGACATCTGAATGAGGACTAACTAAATAATGAAATAAGAAAAATAAAAGATTATGTAGACATATCTTAACCATAAGCATTCTCTCGTTGTCATACAGTATATAAGCAATGTTTTCAAACAAACAGCACAGAACAAAAGTTTGGACACACCTTCTCATTTAACGATTTTTCTGTATTTTCATGACTATGAAAATTGTACATTCACACTGAAGGCATCAAAACTATGAATTCACACATGTGGAAATATATACTTAACAAAAAAGTGTGAAACAATGGAAATTATCTATATATATAATTGTCTAAGGGTTTTCCATCTGTCTGTCTTTCTGTCTGTCTGTCCTGGAAATCCCGCGTCTCTGATTGGTCGAGGCCAGTAGGCCTCGACCAATCAGCGACGGGCACAGCGACGATGATGTCATAAAGGACGTAGATATCCCGCGTCTGATTGGTCGAGGCCGCCAGGCCTTGACCAATCAGCAATGGGCACAGTATCGACGTAGATGTCATAATGGTTGCCATGGCGACGATGATGTCCTAAAGGTTGCCTCGACCAATCAGCGACGGGCACAGTCTGCCGCGAATTCTGGAATCATCATTGTCCATATACTACGGGGACATGCATATTCTAGAATACCCAATGCGTTAGAATCGGGCCACAATCTAGTCTACTATATAATTGTCTAAGGGTCACTTCCGTCTTTCTGTCTGTCAGAGATATTCATTGGTCGCGGCCTCTGTCTGTCATGGAAATCCAAGTCGCTGATTGGTCGCGGCAAAACAGCAACGACCAATCAGCGACCGGCACAGTCCGGCGGAAAAATGGCCGCTCCTTACTACCCGCAGTCAGTGCCCGCTCCATACTCCCCTCCAGTCAACCCTCACACAGGGTTAATGCCAGCGTTAATGGACCGCAGTGTAACGCACTCCATTAACGCAGCGATTAACAATGTGTGACCAACTTTTACTATTGATGATGCATATGCAGCATCAATAGTAAAAAGATCTAATGTTACAAATAAAAATAATAATAATAATAATAATAAAAAGGTTATTCTCACCTTCCGTCGTCGTGTCCTCTCCTCGGTAGTGCAAGCGGCAGGTTCCGGTGGCAAGGATGATATGCGAGAAGAACCTTTCATGATGTCACGGTCATGTAACCACGACGTCATCACAGGTCCTGCGCTCATACCAACCCTGGGACCGGAAGCTGCCGCGTGCACCTCACACAAGCACCAGGACTACAAGGGGCCCTCGGATGGTGAGTATATGTTTATTTTTTATTTTATGTCTTTTTTAACCTGTTACATACGTGGCTAGGCAATATACTATGTGGCTGGGCAATATACTACGAGGCTGGGGAATATACTACGTGACTGACCAATATACTACATGACTGGGCAGTATACTATGTGGCTCTGTGCTGTATACTACATCGCTGTGCAATATACTACATGGCTGGGCAATAAACTATGTGCCTGGGCAATATGCTACGTGACTGGGCAATATACTACTTGCCTGGGCAATATACTACGTGCCTGGGCAATATACTACGTGACTGGGCATATACTACGTGCCTGGGCAATATACTACATGCCTGGGCAATATACTATGAGACTGGGCAGTATACTACGTGTCTGTGCTGTATACTACATGGCTCTGTGCTGCATACTACGTCGCTGTGCAATATACTATGTGGCTGCGCACTATACTACGTGACTGGGCAATATACTATGTGACTGGGCAATATACTACGTGACTGAGCAATATACTAAGTGGCTGGGCAATATATCACATGGCTGGGCAACATACTACGTCGCTGGGCAATATACTACGTCGCTGGGCAATATAGTACGTGGCTTGGCAATATACTACGTGGTTGGGCAATATACTACGTGGCTGGGCAATATACTACGTGTCTGGGCAATATACTACGTGCCTGGGCAATATACTATGTGACTGTCCAATATACTACGTGACTGGGCAGTATACTACGTGTCTGTGCTGTATACTACATGGCTCTGTGCTGTATACTACATCACTGTGCAATATACTACGTGGCTGGGCACTATACTATGTGACTAGGCAATATACTATGTGACTGGGCAATTTACTATGTGACTGGGCATTATACTACGTGACTGGGCAATATACTACGTGGCTGGGCAATATATTACATCACTGGGCAATATAGTACGTGACTGGGCAATATACTACGTGGCTGGGCAATATACTACGTGGTTGGGCAATATACTACGTGGTTGGGCAATATACTACGTGACTAGGCAATATACTACGTGACTGGGCAATTTACTATGTGACTGGGCATTATACTACATGACTGGGCAATATACTACGTCGCTGGGCAATATACTAGATCACTGGGCAATATAGTACGTGACTGGGCAATATACTACGTGGCTGGGCAATATACTACGTGGTTGGGCAATATACTACGTGGCTGGGCAATATACTACGTGGGCTGTGCAATATACTATGTGGACATGCATATTCTAGAATACCCAATGCGATAGAATCGGGCCACCATCTAGTGTCTTATATTCTAGGTTCTTCAAAGTAGCCACCTTTTGCTTTGATGACTGCTTTGCACACTCTTTGCATTCCATTGATGAGCTTCAAGAGGTAGTCATGGGAATGGTCTTCCAACAATCTTGAAGGAGTTCTCAGAGATGTTTAGCACTTGTTGGCCCTTTTGCCGTCACTCTGCGGTCCATCTCAATTGGGTTCAGGTTTGGTGACTGTGGAGGCCAGGTCACCTGGCGTAGCCCCCATCAGTCACTTTCTTGGTCAAATAGCCCTTACACAGCCTGGAGGTGTGTTTGGGGTCATTGTCCTGTTGAAAAATAAATGATGATCCAACTAAACGCAAACCGGATGGAATATCATGGTGCTGCAAGATGCTGTGGTAGCCATGCTGGTCCAGTATGCCTTCAATTTTGAATAAATCCCCAACAGTGTCACTAACAAAGCACCCCCACACCATCACACTTCCTCCTCCATGCTTCATGGTGGGAGCCAGGCATGTAGAGTCCATCCATTCACCTTTTCTGCGTCGCACAAAGACATGGTGGTTGGAACCAAAGATCTCAAATTTGGACTCATCGGACCAAAGCACAGATTTCCACTCGTCTAATGTCCATTCCTTGTGTTATTTAGCCCAAACAAGTCTCTTCTGCTTGTTGCCTGTACAAAGCAGTGGTTTCCTAGCAGCTATTTTACCATGAAGGCCTGCTGCACAAAGTCTCCTCTTAACAGTTGTCGTAGAGATGTGTCTGCTGCTAGAACTCTGTGTGGCATTGACCTGGTCTCTAATCTGAGCTGCTATTAACCTGCGATTTCTGAGGCTGGTGACTCCGATAAACTTATCCTCAGAAGCAGAGGTGACTCTTAGTCTCCCTTTCCTGGGGTGGTCCTCATGTGAGCAAGTTCCTTTGTAGCGCTTGATGGTTTTTGCCACATCACTTGGGGACACTTTCAAAGTTTTTCCAATTTTTCAGACTGACTGACCTTCATTTCTTAAACTAATGATGGCCACTCGTTTTTCTTTACTTAGCTGTTTTTTTCTTGCCATAATACAAATTCTAACAGTCTCTTCAGTTGGACTATCAGCTGTGTATCCACCAGACTTATGCTCAACACAACTGATGGTCCCAACCCCATTTATAAGGCAAGAAATCCCACTTATTAAACCTGACAGGGCACACCTGTGAAGTGAAAACCATTCCCGGTGACTACCTCTTGAAGCTCATCAAGAGAATGCCAAGAGTGTGCAAAGCAGTCATCAAAGCAAAAGGTGGCTACTTTGAAGAACCTAGAATATAAGACATATCTTCAGTTGTTTCACACTTTTTTGTTAAGTATATAATTCCACATGTGTCAATTCATAGTTTTGATGCCTTCAGTGTGAATGTACAATTTTCATAGTCATGAAAATACAGAAAAATCTTTAAATGAGAAGGTATGTCCAAATTTTGGTCTGTACTGTATGTGTTCCCAAATATAACATTATATTAACATGGCACTGGTATTACCTAAGGATAAGTAGTTGGATATAGAATAATCCAACAGTCCTGATCTGATTTAGAATTGTATTTTTTAACATTATTACTCTAAAATTAGGGAAAAACTTTTAGACTCCTGAGGTATGAATTCTGTTTCAATTACTCGATTTTATCCTTAGTACTAATGCCAAGGTTTATGGCAAAATAAGCAATAGCTGAACTGTTTTTTTTTTATAATGCTTGCATATATAAATAGCATATTCTGCACTGTTATAAACACATTTGTTTCGGCTGGAGCTGTGGTGAGATCGGGCATCTCATTCATTCCCTGGGCTGCTTCCTGAGTGCTCCCCTATGACCACTCTTCATTGACTTTCATAAATACATTATTATCACTGTCCATATTGGGGCTCACAATCTAAAACTCCCTATCATATATGTCTTTGGAGTGTGGGAGGAAACATAAACTCTGCAGATGTTTTAGTGGTTGGGATTCAAAGCCAGGACCCCAGCACTGCAATGCAATAGTGCTTCGCCTTCACCATATATTGCTGAAATATTATTGCAATACAGAGCTCAATACTAAATAATGGCCAACTGATAGCATACAGAGCCAAAATACTACTGATGTTAAGTATCTTACCTACATCAACCAAAATACTACTGATGTTAAGTATCTTACCTACATCAACCAATCCATCATACAAATTCCCCTAAGGCCGGCGTCACACTGGCGTATTGCATCCGATGCGAGATCATCAGATCCGATATGCTAATGACACTTGGCTCCTGCTCACAGCAGAGCAGGATCTGAATGTCATGCGTCTGTGCTCCGATTCTCTCGCACAGGGAGGATCGGAGCACAGCTGCGGAGGAGGTGGAGGAATGAATTTCTCCATCTCCTCCATTGCTGGGGTCCCCTTATAACGCACATCACTTGCATGATATCCAAGTGGTGTGCGCTGTCTCACTCTCACCCATAGGCTTATATGGGTGCGAGTGAGCTGAGAGTTTTCCTCGGTCCGAGACAATCGCAGCATGATGCGATTGTCTCGGACCGAGGAAAACGGCCAACAAAAAGTCGGCTGCTGGGAGCTGCCCCATAGCTTAACCGAGTGCAATGCGATTTTTTTTATCGCATTGCACTCGGCCGTTTAAAACGCCAGTGTTACCCCGGCCTAACACATCCATCTAGAGCCACATTATTTCACCTCTAGTCACCTCACCATTTGGAAGCATATTTTTAATTGAGTCTAGTATTTTAGGCAGTCATTGATAATTTTTCAATAATTGTTATTGTATTTGGTAATATTTTACAATATACATAAGGCTTATCTAAATGTTAGGATATTAAAACAGCCATACACAAATAAAATCAACTAAGTTCACTGATTTTGATGAATTGACTACTCATTTATGATATATGGGGGCATTCCGATTCTTCGCCAAATTAAAATTTTTAGCTGAGCATGCATATGTATGGGGAGACAGAATTATATTGTTAGGCCAACAGCTTCTTGATGTGTATGGCTACCTTCAGAATTTGTTGTCTTGTGTATCCTTGACTATTACCAACCATCTATTCATTACTCATGTTCTTGTGACTAAATTCTTGCTTTATTGCAAGCAGTGAACATTTCAGTAGAAAATCTGCAATATAGCATGGTTTCATCAGCAAATTAGTCAATAAATCTATTTCCATTATCATAAGTGTATTTAAATTTACTAGGAGATATTTAGGGTTTATTTTATTAATAGATAATTTTTGATTTGTTTACATCTTTCCAGTAGTTGATATATTAAAAAAAACATACTGTATACCTTGAATTGCAAATTGCTAGTGGAAGAGACTGAAACAATATCTGGATGGCATGAAATAATATATTCTTCGTTTAACACTTCCAGAATAAATATGCATGTCATTTAGAGAGACTGATGGTACCAATTATTCATGTAGAATTGGAAGATCTATCAGGGTGGACCATACTATTTATCAATTACCTCACAAAAGACCAATTGTCTTTTTTGGGATCTATGCCACCGCACGAACAGGTTTTTACTTATCTACATTCCAAAACTTCAATCACGGGATAAAAATCCCGTCTGTTCGCAAGACAATGTGTTCAATTTACCAATTTGTTTCAAAGAGGAGACATCATCCAACTACTTTAAAGAATATTGTATGAACAGTCATGTACTTGGCAGAAAAATAACAATTCTGGGTTACTCATTCTGCAGACATTTCACTTTTGAGATGTAATTTGCTATTTTTTACTTAGACTTTAAATAATGTAATAACTTTCATTATTAGAGAGTAATCCTTATACAGTTCATGTAAATGTTTTATCTTCTTAGTGACCGACACAGAAAGAAAAAGCCCCCTATGCCACATACGAGCCCTTTGAAATCTAATAGTTAAGCATAATTGTAAGCACCGTGGAATTAATGGGGCTGTATAAGTGAGCAAAACAAAAAAATGAATAAATAATGCACAATTCCACCTGCTTTGGATGTACAAATGGACCCCCTTTCCTACTCGACCCTTGTGCGACTGCACAGGTCACACCGACGGTATGACCTCCGCTGTATGTTTTAGATAGTGACACTGTTAGCATCTACCCAGTGCTGGGTTGCCAGAACACTCTGTAAAAGTAGGACAAGTGAAAAAAAAGGATAGGCAAAAATATCTATCTATACTAACTTAACTAACACAACCACACATATTTCTATCTGCTGCTACCAGCTAATAAGCATTTTGTAACCACCAAATGTACTAGATACACTTTTAGACATTCAAAATATTTATTTCTACTGTTAAACTGCACCAGTGTAAAATTATTTAGGAATTTTGTAAATTCAAGGTGAAAACATAGGGTTTTGCAAAAAAGAAAAAATCTAGGATATTAAACACACCCGATGAAATTCATAATAATTGAAAATTAATCATTCATGCTATTATGAAAATGATAGACTTATGTACCCCAAACCTCACTGTTATGTTCTGACTGGCAAGCACTTTTGCATCTTTTTCTGTTTGACTTGAACACTATGGGATGATAATGATTCAATGACAACACGTTTGCACTGGGTTCCTGATTTCTAGTTAAGGGAAATACGTGTATAAATGAAGACAACACCCATACAAGATTTGCTTCTTGCAAATAGTATATCGGCCCCTTTGGAACCAGGCAATTTTTCTGTTATTGTTTTTTTTTCTCCCCTTGTTCCAAGAACAATACCTTTTGTATTTATTTTTTGTTAATGTAGCCTAATGAGGACTGTTTTTGTTGCAAGAAGAACTGAAATTTTGAATGACAACTTTTATTCTTCCAAATCTTATACTGAAAAATTTAAAGCAAAAACCAAATGTGATGAAATTGTGAAAAATGTGTAAGTTCTCCATGGATTTCCATATTTTGTTTTTACAGAGTTCACTATGCACTAAACATGATTATGCAGCACAAATATTCTTTTTATAGTTTAACCTCTTAGTGATAGCCTATATGGTAATGACCAATCCAATTTTTACAATTCTGACCACTGTCACTTTATGAAGTTATAGCTCTGGAACGCTTCAACATATCCCACTGATTCTGATTTTTCGTGAAATATTGTACTTTATGTTAGTGGTAAAATTTATTCAAAATAACTTGCGGTTTTTTATGAAAAAAAAAATGGAAATTTGGCCAAAATTTTGAACATTTTGCAATATTCAACATTTTTTGTTTTTTTTACCCTTAAATCAGAGAGTGGTGTCACAAAAAATACTTAAGAAATAACATTTCCCACATGTTAACTTTACATGAGCACAATTTTGGAAACATATTTTTTTTTATTAGGACGTTATAAGGATTAAAAATTGACTAGCAATTTCTCATTTTTCCAACAAAATTTACAAAACCATTTTTTTAGGGACCACCTCACATTTGAAGTGAGTTTGGTGGTCAATATAACAGAAAATACCAAAAGTGACACCATTCTAAAAACTGCACCCCTCATGGTGCGCAAAACAACATTCAAGAAGTTTATTAACCCTTCAGGTGCTTCACGAGAAGTAAAGCAATGTGGAAGGAAAAAATGAACATTTTACCTTTTTCACAAAAATTTGCTTTGGTACCAATTTTTTTATTTTCACAAGGGTATCAGAAGAAAATGTACCACACAATTTGTTGTGCAATTTCTCCTGAGTGTGTCAATACCCCAAATATGAGGGAAAGCCACTGTTTGGGCACATGGCATGGATCAGAAGGGAGGGAGCACCGTTTGACTTTTTGAAGGCAAAATTGGCTGGAATTAATGGTGGCCCCATGTCGCGTTTGGAGACCCCCTGATGTACCTAAACAGTGGAACCACCCAATTCTAACTCCAACTCTTACACCAACAAACCCCTAACCCTAATCCCAACCCTAACCATAACACTAACCACAAACATAATCCTTAACACACCCCTAAACCTAATCCCAACTGCAATCCAAACCATAACCACAAACCCTAACCCTAGCCCAACCCTAACTTTAGCCCAAACCTAACCCTAGCCCCAAACCTAACCCTAGCCCCAATCCTAAACCTAGCCCAACCCTAACCCTAGCTTTAGCCCAACCCTGTTAGGGGTCGAGTTCCCGCTTCTGCACAGGGGGAATCTCGGGCCGCTTCTGCTGCGGTCTCCCATTCCTCTCCTGCCGCAAGTAAACGTGCTCAGCAGAGACGACGGTCCTTGCGTCTGGCTCAGTCTCACTCTGTGCTTAGGCTTGCTGTTGCTTCTCCAGCTTTTGCCATTAAAGCCAGTGCTGGGCAGCAGCGAGTGGACGCTTTTGAGACTAAGTCCTGCTTTTTCCCTTCTGAGCATGCCCAGGGTGAGATCTCCCATTGGAGACCGAGGGTCACATGCTCAGATGCTGCAGTGGTTCCCATTGGTCCTCCTGGCAGGTCCTGAAAGGGCTAACTTCTGTGGCAGCTGCCCATTGGTCCTTTATTTGAAGGTCCTGAAAGTACTGCAGCTATATAAGCTGCGCATGACCACACGGCCATGCGCTAGTGTACAATTCTATACGTGTGTTTGTTGTGAGTGCAAGTCGTTCATTAAATACCCCTACCCTATTGTATGACTGTTCGCGTATGGAGTATGGCTGCTATCTAGCGCCCGACTAACCACTCAACGTGTCACACACGTATCAGCGTCTATTGCTGTGACCGCCAGTGCGGCGCCACGCGCCAGTAGTGCGCCTCCTGACCCACGTCAGGGTGCTTAGTGGTGTCTGCCAGCACGGCACAGTTTGCACTTCGGTGCTCTAATTATTTCAGTTACCTAACACACCCAGTTGCGGTGTTGTGTGCTAGTAGTCAGATCGGACATCAATCCTGTGTCTTGGGGTTGAGTTCGCTGACTCCTTGCTATTACTCCTTGGTGCGGTACTGCGGACCAGTGGCTTAACTGGGTTCGCTTCCACCGCCATATTACGCTGCCATTTACTAGCAGCAGGTTTTCACCTGCACGGTGGACCCCGGACTGCGAACGCATCTATTTATATTACATCTTATTCTAGGTGCGTTCCGCCAGTCCTAACAGACCCTAACTTTAGCCCAACCCTAACTTTAACCTAATATTAATATAAAGCAAACAAATCTATACTGTCCTCCTCCCACAAGCTGTGTGGCTCTGTCTTCTATTATCTTCCGCACTTTTACTCTACTAATGCAAGCCTTTCCAAGACCCAAAATTGCAGAGCCCACCTGTGGCATTATGCAAAAGTGTTTGCAATTGCAGACCTCTGATAGGCTGTGGAGTAAATGAGGTGCAGGGAACATTGAAATTGCAACCCAATAAAGAAAAGTCATGGAATTATGGAAATCACAGGAATAATAGATTTCTTAAATATGCGCAAGTGATATAAAATGGAAACAAAACTTTCAAAATACCTCAATTTAGTCATAGACAAATCATTTCAAAGGCCACAGAGATATTGTTCCTTGGATGATAGCTTCATATGCCTTTTTGCTTATGCTTGAAAAAGTCAGCTTGGTTGCTGAAACGTGGCTTTTATAATGCATTTTGGATGAATAAAAGAATTGAACCATCTCTCTGGTGCTTTGGAAACTATTTGTCTCTGAATTTGCTGATAACTTAGTGGGAAGTTGCCCGAAGGAAGCACTGAGCCTGTGCAGTGGTGCAAGGGAACTACCATAAGGGAGCTTAATTTATTCAGCATTGAGCATGAGCACCACACACAAAAGTACATACACTCCATAGCATGCTATCAATGAGGTTGTTTGAGGGATGTTCTTCTATGCTGAATGCACTTGGGCACGCAAATCATCAAGTTATGATTTTGACCACTCCCTTTTTAATTGCTGACCAATGATGTTTTAGACGTGCTCGATGGAAGACAAGTCCAAAGAGCTTGTAGGCCATGATAGCACATTTAGGCCATGCAGGCTGCTCACAGTACCATGAGAAATATGTGGCCTAGAATTACTGTGTTGCAAAACAACTCCTGGGACATTTTTGAGAAATGGCTGTTCCACTGGTTCCATGACCAAATCACTGTAACGGCAAACTGTTAGTGTATCTATAATGAAGACTAGAGATGTCTGGCTACTGTACATTTTACCACCCCTCGCCATAAACATATACAGTAAGTAAGAGCTGTGTAATATTCTCTTATTAAGTCCTCTTTGTGGCTTTGCCCACGTGGTCTCCAGACCAATCTCCAAATATTATTGCATCCAAGACAAAAGAGGGGCTCCTTGTTGAAAAGGATAGACTTCCATTAAAGTGACATATTTTGTGGAAATTATATTATCACCTTGAGAAATAACATATTTACAGTTTTAATAGTGATCACTTTTTAAAATATTTGTCCTTGTGACAATGATATTCATTTGAAGCAAAGTTTGCATTCATTGTTAAATTATCCATGGCACAATGGATCTCACACATTTTCACATTTGCCTTTTCATTTTCTTACTTTTCTTTGATAAGTCCATAATCTTTGAAATGAACAGTTTCAGCTATTTACTTTTTTTTTTATTAGGTAAAGATATATACTTGCCTTTTATCTTCCAAAGTCTGGGTGGATTAGGATTTGTGTTTGTAATTGATTTCTGTTTTCAAAGAGCAACCAATTCCCGGCTTCTTCTACTTATAATGAAATTTTCAGGTATGGGTGACTTTTTACTCCAACCTCCTTCAGGCATGGGAAGCTCTTAATGAACTATAGTAACTGGAATGTTTATCCAATAAGACCTTCCTGACCTCTTTACAGTCTTTAAGAAAACTTTGCATATTCCTTGTGTCCATGTAACTTAAGTGTTTTCTTCCATAAAGTACATCTGTGGCCATCCATGCATAGTATACAATGTAAGTATAGACATAGCAAGTTTTTAGTCTACTTTATACCAGAGAAAGGTCAAGAACTGAGGTCAATCTAGAATTTTGAGTTAAAGGTAATTACAACCCTATTTGGCATAGGATATAGGCAAGGTATAAATCTCAGATGTGATAGCTAAGTTTGTGCCACTCCTGGTTATTAGATGTGTGTCAGTGAGCAAAGTTCTGATCAAAGCCAACACACAGGCAGCCAGGGGTCGTGAAGCATGGCTGAGGACTAATTGCTAGTCTGAGTGGTGAAGGAAGTTTGTAATAAAAGACTATTACCTGCCCTACTCTCAACCACTGGAGCGAAAATATGAGAAATTATGTTCATCAATAGTGTGTAGGCATAGAAACTGAATTTCTTCTTAGAAATATAATATGCTATCATATTTCCATGGTAAGATGAGGTTCTGAGTCAGGATGTTGCATACTATGATTACTGTCATTAGTTCTTCTGTTATGATTTGCGCTAATTCATTTAAAAAAGATTAAACATTTTAATAGCTTTCTATATATAATCTATATTTGGGTTTAATCTGTCATTTTCCACCAGAAAGTTTGTGCACACCCTCTTCTTTAATACCTACAGCCAAAATAATAAACCTTGTTGTCAAAATAGAAAATTTACCCAAAGCCGCCAAATATATCACTTGGCTAAAATCTGATTATGTGCTATGGTATGTGTTCTCTCACCTGTAAAGTGTAAGCTCTTTTGGTCAGCGGGGTTCTCTCACTCTTTTTCCCCATATATATTTTTCAAAAAACAAGAAGCCTTACAGTATTGAGATTCACAGAAATGTATTCGCCACAAATGTAATTTTTGGGGAAAATTCATCAAAATCGGCAAATTCAAATTTCAAAAGATATTCTCATCTCTAAATAGTATACAAATGTATGATTGATCTATATATATGTCAAGTCACCCGTATCAGATCAATTAAACTCCACCTCACTACCTCACCAAACTGTTGCTTACAGCAAAAGCAGCATCCGGATATAGCTTGAACAGTATAGCTGAGAACGACTGTGCTGTTTCGGCTCCATTCACTTTTTATTTCCAACCAACTTTGCTCCATTTTGCATATTGTTGAAGAGAAAAAGTTCACATGATGTCCGTCATGGCCACACTGACATTCCTGTAATATCTTGCAGCTGTCACATCATATAGTCCCTCCCGATTTTCTGAGCTAGAATATCAAAGCCACTATAAAAGATGAGAGCCAGCCAGGGATCTGCCATTTTAGATTTTAACACCTTAGGAAGAGTAGTTAAAAGCCCACAGCTCATCATTTCACATATAGATATAAAGACCTTAATCAATGTGGTGTTCTACTTTAGCACTGACACACATTGAAAATGGGAGTGATAATAAATATTCAGGCAATAAAGTCCTGCATAGTCAGTGTGACTGTGAATTGATTGATCTGTGTTAAACTGTAGTACAGCACCTTAACAACAATTTTTTAATGCTTTATGCACTGCAGACAAGGAGGGCAGCTTAATAATTATTTGTCCTAATTTTGCTACTGAACACATATGGTGAAAGTAATGCTTCTGTGTCACAAAAAGTATATTTTCTGGATTGTGTTATGGAATAACTGCAATTTGCATTTATTTGCTCTTTTTATGGCAAAACAAAAATCTACATATATGAGAAATTTAAGTGCAAGTCCCTACCTCACAAAGTGTGCATGTTGTAAAAAATATATATTGTTTTCAAACTTCCTTCTTCTGATAGTCCAATATTAGAAGAGTATTGTACAATACATGCTACCCCTACACAATGGCTTGATGCAGTTGCTTGCTTCTAAGACATGAAACTATATAGCATAATGTGTCTTGGGGGCCAGGGGTGGAGGTTTGTGTTTTGTTTAAATTACACATTTAAATTTTTGAATACTTGCTTTAATAATCCAATTTAGCAACTTCACACTTCACAGCAATATTGCATGAGGTTGCTGCATCATAATTTCTGGGTGTCACGCTGCTGCAGTGCAGAATAGCGCAACCTCCACCAGGGGGAGCTGGTGAGGGAAGTGAGGTTGCACACACAAAGTAGCACCACAGAGCAGCAGAACAACAAATGGCAAGAGAGTGGTCAGACAAGCCGAGTTAAAAAACAGTCAGGATCAGAATTACCAGAGGTTGCAGCAGTACACGTGGTCAGGAACAAGCCAGGGGGTTCAGCAACAGTCGGAAGCAGATAAGACAAAGACAGAAGGCAGAAGCGAGTCCGAATACAAGCCAAGTCAAAACCAGGGAATCAAACAAACTTGCAGGGAAACACTGGGAAAGGGCAGACAGAGGGAGTCAACAGACACGGGGCAAGTCAGGGATCACAGCAGGGCAAATCAAGATCTACCAGAGTCATGTATACACAGAACTATAGCTGACACCACCAGTAGGATGCATCGGAGCTAAATAGTAAACCTGAACCCCGAATGAGGCAGAGCAAAGTTAACCCTTGACATGATCCACCCGAGAAATGGTCAGACAGGACAAAACCCCAGAACGGATCATGGCACTGGGTATGAACCTTGCATCTGATTAGCAATTTAGCATTTTATGGTAACATTGCACCTATGATCAAGGGGATAATTAAAAAAAGATAAAATCCAAAAAAAATTAAAGTTTTGCAGCTGATTTACTAGTTCAATGTAAGCATCACATGTGTTATAACTAGTGTTGAGCATTCCGATACCGCAAGTATCGGGTATCAGCCGATATTTGCAGTATCGGAATTCCGATACCGAGTTCCGATATTTTCAGTATATCGGATACCGGAGTCGGAAGTTCCCATAATTCAAAGAGCCAGTTTCATTTAATTCAGCCAATGAGGAATGATTAGAAGTGTGGCACATCCTGTTCTGCATGGTAGGCATGTAACTACTTGCATGGCTGTGATTGGCTGCTGAAATGATGTCATGATGCACTATAAAAGTCGCCGCCGCCATTTTGGGCTCACTCTGCTGTGAATTCAGTTAGGGACAAATGCTGTGTTCTGACTGAGGGCCAGTTTAGAGATAGCGATTTGCTTCATTGTGCTTTACCCAGGCTAATTTAGCAACCGCTGTGTGGGAACCTTGCTTTTGCCTTGCAGTGCTGTTCACAGCTGTCTGCAAGGTCTCTCTGTGTGTGAGTGCAGCTCACTCTGTAGTCTGTCTGCAGCCACCGCTGGTTGTAGTCAGCTCAGGGTGCATCACTGCCTCATACTGTTCAATCCATTGTCCTTTTTTACAATTAGTGCAGCCTGCTGCACATTTTTTCAAATTTATCCTATTAGTGGCTTTCCCTCCGTATCATGCTAGATTGTGGAAAAACACTATATAGGATTACATAGAGGAGCTTGTTTTGGCCTTGCAGCGACATTCACGGCTGTCTGCACGGTCTGTGTGTGAGTGCAGCTCGCTCTGTAGTCTGTTCTAACGCCACAGTCGGTTGAAGTCAGCTCAGGGTGCATCACTGCCTCATACCGTTCCATTATCCATTTCTCAAATAGTGCAGCCTGCTGCACATTTTTTCAAATGTATCCTATTAGTGGCTTTCCCTCCGTATCCTGCTAAATTTTGGAAAAACACTATATAGGATTATATAGCGGAGCTTGTTTTGGCCTTGCAGCACCATTCACGGCTGTCTGCACGGTCTGTGTGTGAGTGCAACTCGCTCTGTAGTTTGTTCTACCGCCACAGCCAGTTGAAGTCAGCTCAGGGTGCATCACTGCCTCATACTGTTCCATTGTCCGTTTCTCAATTAGTGCAGTCTGCTGCACATTTTTTCAAATTTATTCTATTAGTGGCTTTCCCTCTGTATCCTGCTAGTTTGTGGAAAAACACTATATAGGATTACATAGAGGAGCTTGTTTTGGACTTGCAGCGCCGTTCACGGCTGTCTGCACAGTCTGTGTGTGAGTGCAGCTCACTCTTTAGTCTGTTCTGCAAAAAAAAAAAATAATAATAAAGTTCACCAAACACACCACTTTACAGTTGTGTAGGTCACATTAGCTCATATCAAAGTCTAGTCCACACTTTAGAAAATTAGTGTTTCTTATACCTGTTAGGGGCAGTTCAGGAATAAGCACACTAAGCCCTTAGTACTTTTCTGCCTATATTTATCAGTCTACCAAGAAGAAGAAGGCAGGGAGTAAGGCACGTGGGCGTGTGCATGGAGCAGGGAGAGGACGTGGGGATTCTATGCCTGCTGCGGGCAGCGGTGACTCATCATCACCCAGTTTCAGCAGGGAACAGTCCTTCATGCGCAGCTTTGTAGGAGATCGCCGTACCCGCTGCAGCGGAAAGAACAAATTGAAGCCATTGTCGGATGGATGGCAGCTAACACATTGATTTCAATTAGTGCCACATCCTCTCAGGTACAGAGCACTGGAGAGCACCCATCTGTCTCTTCACCACCTGCCAAATTGCCCAGGCATTCAGAGAGCCCAGGACAGGAACCATCTCTACTTCTGTTCTCTGAATCTCTTGGCTTGGAAAGAGGGGGCCAGCCAAGCAGCATTGGAGAAATGGAAGAAGAAGCAGTATGCAGTGATTCCCAACAGCTTTGTCTCTCTGAGTCTGAAGAGGTGGGTGGGCCAGTGCCCCCGGTCAGCACACCTCAGTACGCATCTGATGATGAGACTCAGGTGCCACTTTCTGGTGCGTACTGTGTGGCCGAGACTACCCAAGAGAAGCAGTTGGTGTAAGAGGGTAGTGTAGATGATGAGGTCCTTGACCCATCGTGGCGTGAGGTACAGGAAGGTGGTGGGAGCAGCTCTGAGGAAGAGATTCCCCAAACGGCCCAAAGAGGGAGAGGGAGGGGGAAGACTGCAGTGCCTGTAGCCTCCACTTCAGCACCCATTCGGAGCACGGCTCTTCCAAAAGCCAAAGCGGGCACTCCCAAGACTTGCAGTGCCTGGCTTTTTTTTTACACAGTTGCAGATGACATTTGCTTAGTCAAATGCAAGCTGTGTCATCAGAAAGTCAAAAGAGGGAAAAGTGTCAGCAACCTCAATACCACAAATATGTGGAAACATGTGCGGACCAAGCACGCGGTGGAGTTACAAAAACACACTGAAGACCTAGGCCAACCTACAGCGGCACCTACTACCTCTTCAGCTTGTGTTGTTGCCTCTTCCTCCAGCTCACACACAGCTGTTTCGGCTTCCTCACAGGATCGCCATGGAAGAACCTCTGGCGCTGTTGTCCAGAGACCCAATGTAATTCCACCCACATCACCACGTTCCCAGTCATTCTCACACTCCCAGCCCAGTCTACAGCCATCGGTAGCACAGGCATGGGAGAAAAGGCGGCCATTCTCGGCAAACCACCCCTGAGCACAGGCTCTGAATGCTGGCATTGCAAAACTACTGTCCCTTGAAATGCTGTCATTCAGGCTGGTGGAGACTGACACCTTCTGTAACTTGATGGCATTGGCAGTCCCACAATACAATGTGCCCAGCTTCTTTTATTTCAGCAGGGAAGCTGTCCCTGCCCTGCAAAAGCATGTGGAGGGACACATAAAACACGCGTTGCTGAACGCTGTCAGTAGCAAGGTCCACCTCACCACCGATGCGTGGACCAGTCACCATGAACAGGGGCGATACCTTTCCCTCACTTCCCATTGGGTTAATGTTGTGGAGCCGGGTACAGATCGTGCGAGTGGCGCAGGACGTGTTCTGCCAACTCCAAGGATTGCAGGAATCCAGTCTGTACACATTGACTCCGCCTCATACTCCAGTTCCTCAGAATCATCGCTGCAGGAGCCATCACGGTCTACCTCCACCTTGACCCATAAACGCTTACCTGTTACGACCTATATGAGCACAGCCGTGGCCAAACGTCAACACACCGTACTGAAATTAATTTCTTTGGTAAATCAAAGCCACACAGCGCAGGAGCTCTGAAATGCCATCAAGCAGGAGAGCGACGTGTGGTTTGTGCCAGTGAATCTCCAGCCAGGCATGGTAGTGTGTGACAATGGCCGAAATCTGGTGGCAGCTCTGGCCCTAGGCAACCTCACTCACATCCCATGTCTGGCACATTTGCTCAACTTGGTCATGCAGAGTTTTTTGAGGGACTATCCGGATCTTGATGCACTGCTGCACAAGGTCCGCCTAGATTGTGCTCTCTTGCGGCGTTCCAGCATGGCAAGATCACGCATTGCAGCTCTGCAGTGCCGATTCCGCCTTCCGGAACATCGCATCATATGTGACCTACCCACCAGGTGGAATTCCACGTTACTAGAGTTGAGCAACTTTTACTTTTTTTAGGATCGAGTCGGGTTTCGCGAAACCTGACTGTCATAAGTCGAGTCGGGTGAAATTGGCCGATTATTGCAAAAAGTTGGGGGGCCGACTGAAACACGAAACCCAATGCAAGTCAATGGGGAATCAAAGTCGGCACTGAGTGGAGGACAGGAAAACACCTACAGTGCCCATTTTAATGACAAAAACATCAATTCGTATTACTGAAGCTTGTCAATCTTAATATACTTTATAATAATAGTTAGGCATTGAAAATTGGGGGTCATTTGGCTAAAGTTGTGGGGAAGGTAGGGCTGGCTCAAGATTTTCGTGAGCCCAGGATATGCGGAGTACGTCACGGCGGTGGAGAGGTAAGTATATCAACTTTGCAAGTGCTGTGATCCTGAGCAAGCAGGGGGGCCCACTCATTCGCATTGGCACTGGCACAGGGCCCCTCTAAGTACGGCGGTGTGTTTGATGCGAGGGTGCCTCCCACCGACAGCGACACTTTTGCATACTATGAGGGGCTCTGTGCCAGTGATGTCGCCAATGAGTATGCCCCCCCACATGATGAAGGAACCTGCACTTTCATCTGCACCTTCCTCTTTGTCTCCATGTGAGGTGGTATAGTATGTGGGAAGGGGAACCTGACTTTCAGCAGGGTCAGATTCTGGCTGTGTAGAGTGCAAGGAGAATGTAGTGGTCTTGGTCAATGTGCCAGCAGACTCATCTAGCAGTGGCTGGGCAATGGGCAGGATGAGGAGGAAACACAGATATAGGCCCAAATAATAAAGCAGGCTAAATGCAGTTCAAAATTGGTAACAGGAGTACACAGGCGGCATTGGTTTGTTCAGTGGAGGAGGACAACTGTACTGAGTAGCGAAGACAGACTTAGTAGGCCTAAAATAAAAAAGTAGGCTAAATGCTGTTCAAAATTGGTAACAGGAGTAAACAGGCGGTACTGCTTTGTTCAGTGGAGGAGAACAAGAAGCAGCAGCAGACACCGTTAGTAAGCCCAACCAAACAAGTAGGCCAAATGCAGTTTAATACTTTCTATAGGCTGAAAGCCTGAAAATTGAAGCTCAACTTTGTTCAGTGGAGGAGAAAAGCAAGGAGCGGCAGACACCGTTAGTAGGCCCAACCAAACAAGTAGGCCAAATGCAGTTTAATACTTTCTATAGGCTGAAAGCCTGAAAATTGCAGCTCAGCTTTGTTCAGTGGAGAATAGGGTTGAGCGACCTTGACCTTTTTAGAGTCGAGTCGAGTTTCGCGAAACCCGACTATCTTAGAAGTCGAGTCGAGTGGAATTGGCCGATTATGGCGAAAAGTCGGGTATCGCCCGAAACACGAAACCCAATGCAAGTCAATGGGGGAGCATAGTCGGCAGTGAGTGGAGGCCAGGAAAACACCTACACTGCCCATTTTAATGGCAAAAACATCCATTCTTGTTACAGAAGCTTGTCAATCGTAATTTAGCTTATAATAATTGGAAGGCATTTGAAATTGGGGGTCATTTGGCTAAAGTTGTGGGGGGTAGGGCTGGTTCAAGTAATTAGTGGGCCCAGTAAATCTGGACCACGTCACGACAGTGGAGCAGGGAGAGGTAAGTATTTCAACTTTGCAAGTGCTGTGATCCTGAGCAAGCAGGGGGGGCCCACTCGTTGGCATTGGCACTGGCACAGGGCCCCTCAAAGTACAGCGGTGTGTTTGCACGGCGGGGGCGCCTCCCACCGGCAGCAACACTTTTGCGTACTATGAGAGGCCCTGTGCCAGTGACGTCGCCAACTAGTATTCCTCCCCCCACCTGATGAAGGAACCTGCACTTTCATCTGCACCTTCCTCTTTGTCCCCGTGTAAGGTGGTATGGTATGCGGGAAGAGGAACCTGACTTTCAGCAGGGTCACAATCTTGCTGTGTAGCGTGCACGGGGAATTTTGCGTTATGGGTCAATGTACCAGCAGACTCATCTATCACTGGCTGGGCAATGGGCAGGATGAGGAAGAAACACAGATATAGGCCCAAAGAATAAAGTTGGCTAAATGCAGTTCAAAATTGGTAACACAGGACTAACCAGGGGGCATTGCAGTGGAGGACAACTGGAATGAGAGGCTGACACAGAGAGTAGGCCCAAATCAGTAAGTAGTCGAAATGCAGTTCAAAATTGGCAACCGTAGTAAACAGGCGGCACAGCTTTGTTCAGTGGAGGAGAACAGCAAGGAGTGGCAGACACCGATAGTAGGCCCCAACCCAACTAGTAGGCCAAATGCAGTCTAACATTAACAACTACTTAACGAGAGCCTGAAAATGGAATTTCAGGACAGGAAACCAGGAGAACAGCAAGGAGTGGCAGACACCGATAGTAGGCCCCAAACC
This sequence comes from Ranitomeya imitator, assembly GCF_032444005.1. NCBI lineage: Eukaryota > Metazoa > Chordata > Amphibia > Anura > Dendrobatidae > Ranitomeya > Ranitomeya imitator. The sequence goes on along the minus strand of NC_091285.1, from coordinate 392,825,219 downwards.
AACTAGTACGCCAAATGCAGTTGTTCCATTTAACCACAATTTAATGAGAGCCTGAATATAGAAGTTCAGGAAAGGCAACCTGGAGAACACCTTGGAGTGTAACACACCGTCTCTCTACACCCCATACCCAATTTGTAGGCCTTTTGCAGTGTAGTTTTCTACAACTACTAAACGAGAGTCGGAAGATCGAAGCAATGTTGACGAAACCTGGGGAACACCTTGGAGTGTAACACACCGTCTCTCTACACCCCATACCCAATTTGTAGGCCTTTTGCAGTGTAGTTTTCTACAACTACTAAACGAGAGTCGGAAGACCGAAGCAATGTGGACGAAACCTGGGGAACACCTTGGAGTGGAACACACCATCTCTCTACACCCCATACCCAATTTGTAGGCCTAATGCAGTGTAGTTTCCAACAACTACTAAACGACAGCATGAAGATCGAAGCAATGGGCAGGAAACCTGGGGAACACCTTGGAGTGGAACACACCATCTCTCTACACCCCATACCCAATTTGTAGGCCTAATGCAGCGTAGTTTCCAACAACTACTAAACGAGAGCCAGAAGATCGAAGCTCAGGAAAGGCAACCTGGAGAACACCTTGGAGTGGAACACACCATCTCTCTACACCCCATACCCAATTTGTAGGCCTAATGCAGCGTAGTTTCCAACAACTACTAAACGAGAGCATGAAGCTCGAAGCAATGGAGAGGAAACCTGGGGAACACCTTGGAGTGTAACACACCATCTCTCTACACCCCATATCCAATTTGTAGGCCTAATGCAGTGTAGTTTCCAACAACTACTAAACGAGAGCCGGAAGATCGAAGCTCAGGAAAGGCAACCTGGAGAACACCTTGGAGTGGAACGCACCATCTCTCTACACCCCATACCCAATTTGTAGGCCTAATGCAGTGTAGTTTCCAACAACTACTAAACGAGAGCATGAAGATCGAAGCATTGGCGAGGAAACCTGGGGAACACCTTGGAGTGGAGCACACCATCTCTCTACACCCCATACCCAATTTGTAGGCCTAATGCAGTGTAGTTTCCAACAACTACTAAACGAGAGCCAGAAGATCGAAGCAATGGAGAGGAAACCTGGGGAACCCCTTTGGAGTGTAACACACCGTCTCTCTACACCCCATACCCAATTTGTAGGCCTAATGCAGTGTAGTTTCCAACAACTACTAAACGAGAGCCAGAAGATCGAAGCAATGGAGAGGAAACCTGGGGAACACCTTGGAGTGTAACACACCGTCTCTCTACACCCCATACCCAATTTGTAGGCCTAATGCAGTGTAGTTTCCAACAACTACTAAACGAGAGCATTAAGAGTGCAGCAATGGAGAGGAAACCTGGGGAACACCTTGGAGTGGAACACACCATCTCTCTACACCCCATACCCAATTTGTAGGCCTAATGCAGTGTAGTTTTCTACAACTACTAAACGAGAGTCGGAAGACCGAAGCAATGTGGACAAAACCTGGGGAACACCTTGGAGTGGAACACACCATCTCTCTACACCCCATACCCAATTTGTAGGCCTAATGCAGTGTAGTTTCCAACAACTACTAAACGAGAGCCGGAAGATCGAAGCTCAGGAAAGGCAACCTGGAGAACATCTTGGAGTGGAACACACCATCTCTCTACACCCCATACCCAATTTGTAGGCCTAATGCAGTGTAGTTTCCAACAACTACTAAACGAGAGCATGAAGATCGAAGCAATGGAGAGGAAACCTGGGGAACACCTTGGAGTGGAACACACCATCTCTCTACACCCCATACCCAATTTGTAGGCCTAATGCAGTGTAGTTTCCAACAACTACTAAACGAGAGCATGAAGATCGAAGCAATGGAGAGGAAACCTGGGGAACACCTTGGAGTGGAACACACCATCTCTCTACACCCCATACCCAATTTGTAGGCCTAGTGCAGCGTAGTTTCCAACAACTACTAAACGAGAGCATGAAGATCGAAGCAATGGAGAGGAAACCTGGGGAACACCTTGGAGTGGAACACACCATCTCTCTACACCCCATACCCAATTTGTAGGCCTAATGCAGTGTAGTTTTCTACAACTACTAAACGAGAGTCGGAAGACCGAAGCAATGTGGACAAAACCTGGGGAACACCTTGGAGTGGAACACACCATCTCTCTACACCCCATACCCAATTTGTAGGCCTAATGCAGTGTAGTTTCCAACAACTACTAAACGAGAGCATGAAGATCGAAGCAATGGAGAGGAAACCTGGGGAACACCTTGGAGTGGAACACACCATCTCTCTACACCCCATACCCAATTTGTAGGCCTAATGCAGTGTAGTTTTCTACAACTACTAAACGAGAGTCGAAAGACCGAAGCAATGTGGACGAAACCTGGGGAACACCTTGGAGTGGAACACACCATCTCTCTACACCCCATACCCAATTTGTAGGCCTAATGCAGCGTAGTTTCCAACAACTACTAAACGAGAGCCGGAAGATCGAAGCTCAGGAAAGGCAACCTGGAGAACACCTTTGAGTGGAACACACCATCTCTCTACACCCCATACCCAATTTGTAGGCCTAATGCAGTGTAGTTTCCAACAACTACTAAACGAGAGCATGAAGATCGAAGCAATGGAGAGGAAACCTGGGGAACACCTTGGAGTGGAACACACCATCTCTCTACACCCCATACCCAATTTGTAGGCCTAATGCAGTGTAGTTTTCTACAACTACTAAACGAGAGTCAAAAGACCGAAGCAATGTGGACGAAACATGGGGAACACCTTGGAGTGGAACACACCATCTCTCTACACCCCATACCCAATTTGTAGGCCTAATGCAGTGTAGTTTCCAACAACTACTAAACGAGAGCATGAAGATCGAAGCAATGGAGAGGAAACCTGTGGCACACCTTGGGGAGGCAGACACCGTTAGTAGGCCCTACCAAAGTTGTACCCCCAATGCAGTTTTAAAATTCCTAGAGGCTGAAAACAAGACTATTGACGCTCAGCTTTTTTCAAAGGAACACAGCTGAATTGAGTGGCGCAGACAGACACAGGTAGTAGGACTTAAACCAAAAATGTGGCTCACTGCAGCTTAAAAAAGTTACAGGGGTACACAAGCAGCAGTGCTCTGGGCAGTGGAGGACAATTTCAATAGTGGACTTTGTACGCCTACTATTAAAAAAAGGATGCTCTATGCAATTAAAAATAGGTTCCAGGGGTCCACGGGCAGCAGTGGTGTGGTCAGTGGACGAGTATTGGAAGGAGGGACCGCAGACAGGCGTAGTAGGCCTAACATAACAAAATTAGGCTGTAGACACTGTAAAATTGGTTCCAGGGGTACACGGGCAGCAGTGGTGTGGTCAGCGGAGGTACATTGGAATTAGGGACTGCAGACAGACTTTGTAGGCTGTCCCCTGTGGACCATGCATCCAACACATTAACCCAGTGCGCCGTAATGGACACGTAACTTTTTGTGGACATGCCTACTGGTCCATGCGTCTCTTGTCAGGTGCACTTTTCTACTGTTTGATTGCCTGAGTGCTATGACAATGCAGACTTTTTCATGCTGGTGGAGGGCTGGGATGGCTTTTCTCGCAAAAGAAATGTCGACTGGGTAGCTTGAACCGTTGCACAGCGTAGTTCATCTGGGCTTTCTAAATATAAAACAAAGAAAAAAAGGAGGCTACATGCACTTTCAGCTGGGTTCCAGGGGTACAAGGCCAGCATTGGTCTGGTCAGTGGAGAACTATTGGAAGGAAGGACCGCAGACACGCTTCGAAGGCCTAACATAATAACAGATGGCTGTAGGCAATTTTAAATTGGTTCCAGGGGTACACGGGCAGCAGTGGTGTGGTCAGTGGAGGCCTAGTGGAAGGAGTGACCGCAGACAGGCATCGAAGGCCTAACATAATAACACATGGCTGTTGGCAATTTTAAATTGGTTCCGTGGGTACACGGGCAGCAGTGGTGTGGTCAGTGGAGGCCTAGTGGAAGGAGTGACCGCAAACAGGCATCGAAGGCCTAACATAATAACACATGGCTGTAGGCAATTTTAAATTGGTTCCAGGGGAACAAGGGCAGCAGTGGCCTGGTCAGTGTAGTAGTAGTAGAAAGAACGGACCGCAGACAGGCATCGAAGGCCTAAAATAAAAAAATTGGGCTGGCTGTAGGCAATTTTAAATTGGTTCCAGGGGTATACGGGCAGCAGTGGTGTGGTCTGTGGAGGCCTAGTGGAAGGAGTGACCGCAGACAGGCATCGAAGGCCTAACATAATAACACATGGCTGTTGGCAATATTAAATTGGTTCCGTGGGTACACGGGCAGCAGTGGTGTGGTCAGTGGAGGCCTAGTGGAAGGAGTGACCGCAAACAGGCATCGAAGGCCTAACATAATAACACATGGCTGTAGGCAATTTTAAATTGGTTCCAGGGGTACACGGGCAGCAGTGGTGTGGTCAGTGGAGGCCTAGTGGAAGGAGTGACCGCAGACAGGCATCGAAGGCCTAACATAATAACACATGGCTGTAGGCAATTTTAAATTGGTTCCGTGGGTACACGGGCAGCAGTGGTGTGGTCAGTGGAGGCCTAGTGGAAGGAGTGACCGCAAACAGGCATCGAAGGCCTAAAATAAAAAAATTGGGCTGGCTGTAGGCAATTTTAAATTGGTTCCAGGGGTACACGGGCAGCAGTGGTGTGGTCAGTGGAGGCCTAGTGGAAGGAGTGACCGCAGACAGGCATCGAAGGCCTAACATAATAACACATGGCTGTAGGCAATTTTAAATTGGTTCCGTGGGTACACAGGCAGCAGTGGTGTGGTCAGTGGAGGCCTAGTGGAAGGAGGGACCGCAAACAGGCATCGAAGGCCTAACATAATAACACATGGCTGTAGGCAATTGTAAATTGGTTCCAGGGGAACACGGGCAGCAGTGGCCTGGTCAGTGTAGTAGTAGTAGAAAGAACGGACCGCAGACAGGCATCGAAGGCCTAAAATAAAAAATTTGGGCTGGCTGTAGGCAATTTTAAATTGGTTCCAGGGGTACATGGGCAGCAGTGGTGTGGTCAGTGGAGGCCTAGTGGAAGTAGTGACCGCAGACAGGCATCGAAGGCCTAACATAATAACACATGGCTGTTGGCAATTTTAAATTGGTTCCGTGGGTACACGGGCAGCAGTGGTGTGGTCAGTGGAGGCCTAGTGGAAGGAGTGACCGCAAACAGGCATCGAAGGCCTAACATAATAACACATGGCTGTAGGCAATTTTAAATTGGTTCCAGGGGAACACGGGCAGCAGTGGCCTGGTCAGTGTAGTAGTAGTAGAAAGAACGGACCGCAGACATGCATCGAAGGCCTAAAATAAAAAAATTGGGCTGGCTGTAGGCAATTTTAAATTGGTTCCAGGGGTACACGGGCAGCAGTGGTGTGGTCAGTGGAGGCCTAGTGGAAGGAGTGACCGCAGACAGGCATCGAAGGCCTAACATAATAACACATGGCTGTAGGCAATTTTAAATTGGTTCCAGGGGAACACGGGCAGCAGTGGCCTGGTCAGTGTAGTAGTAGTAGAAAGAACGGACCGCAGACAGGCATCGAAGGCCTAAAATAAAAAAATTGGGCTGGCTGTAGGCAATTTAAAATTGGTTCCAGGGGTACACGGGCAGCAGTGGTGTGGTCAGTGGAGGCCTAGTGGAAGGAGTGACCGCAGACAGGCATCGAAGGCCTAACATAATAACAGATGGCTGTAGGCAATTTAAAATTGGTTCCAGGGGTACACGGGCAGCAGTACAATGGTCAGTGGAGGCCTAGTGGAAGGAGGGACCGCAGACAGGCTTCGAAGGCCTAACATAACAAAAATGTCAATACAATGGTATTGTCAGTGCCAGGCATTGAAGGATGTCAGCGCATAGACTAAACATTGGTGGAGCTGTGAGAGATAATTTTGCAAGTGTTAGAGCACTGTTTGAGCTGGGGGGGGGAACTGTCTTGTGGCCGGCGGTACAGGCCCAGGGCCCCTCATATTACAACGGTGTGTCTGACGTTGGGTGCGCACCACCACCGCCAGAGACACTTTATTGTACTATGAGGGACCCAGTGGCAGTTCCGTCGACCAAAAGCGGGCACACCCACCTCTTCAGACAAACAGCACTCTCACGGGTTCTGGCGCCAAGTGGCGATACCACGGCCCCGTGTGGGGAGTTTGGCCATTTAGTGAGGTGTAAACATGTCATATGCTGGTCAATCAGGTGCAGAAAATTACGAGATGGGAAAAGTCATTCAGAATAGTCCACAGGCAAGACCTTTTCATAGGAATGCTAGGTGTCAGCCGGGCAAGGTGGGGCAAAAGATTTCGAAATCCAGTTGTGGTTCATTTTAATAAAGGTTAGATCATCTACATTTTGGGTAGCCAGACGAGTCCTTTTTTCTGTTAGTATTGAACCTGCAGCACTGACTACTCTTTCTGATAGGACACTAGCTGCCGGGCAAGCAAGATCCTGCAATGCATATTCTGCCAATTCTGGCCAGGTGTATAATTTGGATGCCCAGTAATCAAATGGGAATGACGGTTGAGGGAGAACGTCGATAAGGGATGAAAAATAGTTTGTAACCATACTGGACAAATGTTGTCTCCTGTCACTTTCAATTGATGCAGCAGTACCTGTCCTGTCTGCGGTCATAGCAAAATCACTCCACAACCTGGTCAGAAAACCCCTCTGGCCAACGCCACTTCTGATTTCTGCCCCTCTAACACCTCTGGTCTGCTGGCCCCTGCAGCTCGTGTGAGAATGATCACGGGCGCTGAGTGCAGGGAATGCCAGAAGCAAACGGTCAACAAGAGTTGATTGTTTGGTTGCTAATATTATTTCCAAGTTGTCATGTGGCATTATATTTTGCAATTTGCCTTTATAGCGAGGATCAAGGAGGCAGGCCAACCAGTAATCGTCATCGTTCATCATTTTAGTAATGCGTGTGTCCCTTTTGAGGATACGTAAGGCATAATCCACCATGTGGGCCAAAGTTCCAGTTCTCAAATCTGTGGTTGTGCTTGGTTGAGGGGCAGTTTCAGGCAAATCCACGTCACTTGTGTCCCTCCAAAAACCAGAACCCGGCCTTGCCGCGCCAACAATTTCCAGTGGCCCCGGAAAAGCTTCCTCATTAAAAATATAATCATCCCCATCATCCTCCTCGTCCTCCTCCTCCTCTTCGCCCGCTACCTCGTCCTGTACACTGCCCTGGCCAGACAATGGCTGACTGTCATCAAGGCTTTCCTCTTCCTCAGCTGCAGACGCCTGATTCTTTATGTGCGTCAAACTTTGCATCAGCAGACGCATTAGGGGGATGCTCATGCTTATTATGGCGTTGTCTGCACTAACCAGCCGTGTGCATTCCTCAAAACACTGAAGGACTTGACACATGTCTTGAATCTTCGACCACTGCACACCTGACAACTCCATGTCTGCCATCCTACTGCCTGCCCGTGTATGTGTATCCTCCCACAAAAACATAACAGCCCGCCTCTGTTCGCACAGTCTCTGAAGCATGTGCAGTGTTGAGTTCCACCTTGTTGCAACGTCTATGATTAGGCAATGCTGGGGAAGGTTCAAAGAACGCTGATAGGTCTGCATACGGCTGGAGTGTACGGGCGAACGGCGGATATGTGAGCAAAGTCCACGCACTTTGAGGAGCAGGTCGGATAACCCCGGATAACTATTCAGGAAGCACTGCACCACCAGGTTTAAGGTGTGAGCCAGCCAAGGAATGTGTTTCAGTTGGGAAAGGGAGATGGCAGCCATGAAATTCCTTCCGTTATCACTCACTACCTTGCCTGCCTCAAGATCTACAGTGCCCAGCAACGAATGCGTTTCTTTCTGCAAGAACTCGGACAGAACTTCCGCGGTGTGTCTGTTGTCGCCCAAACACTTCATAGCCAATACAGCCTGCTGACGTTTGCCAGTAGCTGCCCCATAATGGGAGACCTGGTGTGCAACAGTGGCAGCTGCGGATGGAGTGGTTGTGCGACTGCGGTCTGTGGACGAGCTCTCGCTTCTGCAGGAGGACGAGGAGGAGGAGGAAGGGGTGCGAACGGCTACAGCCAACTGTTTCCTAGACCATGGGCTAGGCAGAACTGTCCCAAACTTGCTGTCCCCTGTGGACCCTGCATCCACAACATTCACCCAGTGTGCCGTGATGGACACGTAACGTCCCTGGCCATGCCTACTGGTCCATGCATCTGTTGTCAGGTGCACCTTTGTGCTCACAGATAGCCTGAGTGCATGGACGATGCACTCTTTAACATGCTGGTGGAGGGCTGGGATGGCTTTTCTGGAAAAAAAGTGTCGACTGGGTAGCTCGTAGCGTGGTACAGCGTAGTCCATCAGGGCTTTGAAAGCTTCGCTTTCAACTAACCGGTAGGGCATCATCTCTAACGAGATTAGTCTAGCTATGTGGGCGTTCAAACCCTGTGTACGCGGATGCGAGGCTAAGTACTTCCTTTTTCTAACCATAGTCTCATGTAGGGTGAGCTGGACTGGAGAGCTGGAGATCGTGGAACTAGCGGGGGTGCCGGTGGACATGGCAGACTGAGAGACGGTGGGAGATGGTATTGTTGCCGCCGGTGCCCTAGATGCAGTGTTTCCTACTACGAAACTGGTGATTCCCTGACCCTGACTGCTTTGGCCTGGCAAAGAAACCTGCACAGATACTGCAGGTGGTGCGGAAAATGGTGGCCCTACACTGCCGGAAGGGATGTTGCGTTGATGACTAGCTTCATTGGCCGAGGGTGCTACAACCTTAAGGGACGTTTGGTAGTTAGTCCAAGCTTGCAAATGCATGGTGGTTAAATGTCTATGCATGCAACTTGTATTGAGACTTTTCAGATTCTTCCCTCTGCTTAAGGTAGTTGAACATTTTTGACAGATGACTTTGCGCTGATCAATTGGATGTTGTTTAAAACAATGCCAGACTGCACTCTTTCTAGCATCGGATACCTTTTCAGGCATTGCAGACTGAGCTTTAACCGGATGGCCACGCTGTCTTCCAACAGGTTTTGGCTTTGCCACGCGTTTTGGGCAAAATACGGGCCCGGCAGATGGAACCTGTTGCGATGTTGATGCCTGCTGCGGCCCCTCCTCCTCCGCTTCAGAACTGCTGCCGCCTGCACCCTGTTCCCCCAATGGCTGCCAATCGGGGTCAAGAACTGGGTCATCTATTACCTCTTCTTGTAGCTCGTGTGCAACTTCGTCTGTGTTACCGTGTCGGTCGGTGGTATAGCGTTCGTGATGGGGCAACATAGTCTCATCAGGGTCTGATTCTTGATCATTACCCTGCGAGGGCAATGTTGTGGTCTGAGTCAAAGGACCAGCATAGTAGTCTGGCTGTGGCTGTGCATCAGTGCACTCCATGTCAGATTCAACTTGTAATGGGCATGGACTGTTAACTGCTTCACTTTCTAAACCAGGGACGGTATGTGTAAAGAGCTCCATGGAGTAACCCGTTGTGTTGCCTGCTGCATTCTTCTCTGTTGTTGTTTTTGCTGAAGAGGACAAGGAAGCGACTTGTCCCTGACCGTGAACATCCACTAACGACGCGCTGCTTTTACATTTACCAGTTTCACGAGAAGAGGCAAGAGCTAGAGGCTGACTCAGCAAGATAAGCCAAAACTTGCTCTTGCTGCTCCGGCTTTAAAAGCGGTTTTCCTACTCCCAGAAAAGGGAGCGTTCGAGGCCTTGTGTAGCCAGACGACGAACCTGGCTCCACAGCTCCAGACTTAGGTGCAATATTTTTTTTCCCATGACCACCTGATGCTCCACCACTACCACTACCCTCATTACCAGCTGACAATGAACGCCCCCGGCCACGACCTCTTCCACCAGACTTCCTCATTGTTTTAAAAACGTAACCAAACTAACGATATTTGTTGCTGTCACACAACTTACACGGTGAGCTATAACTTCAGTATGATTTAGCTACCCCTTTACAGGTGGGTGAGACCACAAAGAAAATCAGGCACAATGTTACACACTCTGTTTTTGGTGGCACCAAATGAGAGAGATGCCACACACGCAGGACTGTAAATATTAATCTCCCACTGTTTTTTTTTATTTTTATTTTTTTTTTCAGGGAGACTTTAGAAACAAAATAAAATAATATGATTTTTTCAGGAAGAATTTAGAAACCAAATAACATAAAATGATTTTTCCAATGACAATTTAGAAACCAAATAAAAAAAAAAAAAAAAAAAGGCTTTCTATGCCCCACTGAGTGAGAGATGCCACACACAGGAGTCAGGAGTGGCACACAAGCCCAGAGGCCAATATTTTTCTCCCAATGATTGATGTAGTGATTTTTTCAGGTAGATTTTGGAACCCAAATCAAGCTAAAAAAATAATAGGCTTTCTATGGCCCACAATTGGAGAGAGAGAGAGAGAGAGAGAGATGGCACACCCAGGAGTCAAGACTGGCACACAAGCAGAAAGGGCAATATTAATCTCCCACTGATTTATTTATTTTTTTCAGGGAGACTTTAGAAAAAAAAAATAATAGAATAAAATGATTTTTTCAGGAAGAATTTAGAAACCAAATAAAATAAAATGATTTCTTCAGGGAGAATTTAGAAAACAAATAAAACAAAAAATAGGCTTTCAATGGCCCACTGAGTGAGAGATGACGCACACAGGAGTCAGGAGTGGCACACAAGCCTAGAGGCCAATATTGTTCTCCCAATGATTGATGTAGTGATTTTTTCAGGTAGATTTTGGAACCCAAATCAAGCTAAAAAAATAATAGGCTTTCTATGGCCCACAATTGGAGAGAGAGAGAGAGATGGCACACCCAGGAGTCAAGACTGGCACACAAGCAGAAAGGGCAATATTAATCTCCCACTGATTTGATTTTTTTTTTTTTTCAGGGAGACTTTAGAAAAAAAAAATAATAAAAAAAAAATGATTTTTTGAGGAAGAATTTAGAAACCAAATAAAATAAAATGATTTTTTCAGGGAGAATTTAGAAAACAAATAAAACAAAAAATAGGCTTTCTATGGCCCACTGAGTGAGAGATGACGCACACAGGAGTCAGGAGTGGCACACAAGCCCAGAGGCCAATATTTATCTCCCACTGATTGATTTAGTGATTTTTTCAGGTAGATTTTGGAACCCAAATCAAGCAAAAAAAATAATAGGCTATCTATGGCCCACAATTGGAGAGAGAGAGAGAGATGGCACACCCAGGAGTCAAGACTGGCACACAAGCAGAAAGGGCAATATTAATCTCCCACTGATTTGATTTTTTTTTTTTTTTCAGGGAGACTTTAGAAAAAAAAATAATAAAAAAAAATGATTTTTTCAGGAAGAATTTAGAAACCAAATAATATAAAATGATTTTTTCAGGGAGAATTTAGAAAACAAATAAAACAAAAAATAGGCTTTCTATGGCCCACTGAGTGAGAGATGACGCACACAGGAGTCAGGAGTGGCACACAAGCCCAGAGGCAAATATTGTTCTCCCAATGATTGATGTAGTGATTTTTTCAGGTAGATTTTGGAACCCAAATCAAGCTAAAAAAATAATAGGCTTTCTATGGCCCACAATTGGAGAGAGAGAGAGAGATGGCACACCCAGGAGTCAAGACTGGCACACAAGCAGAAAGGGCAATATTAATCTCCCACTGATTTGATTTTTTTTTTTTTTCAGGGAGACTTTAGAAAAAAAAATAATAAAAAAAAATGATTTTTTCAGGAAGAATTTAGAAACCAAATAACAAAATGATTTTTCCAATGACAATTTAGAAACCAAATTAAAAAAAAAAAAAAAAAAAGGCTTTCTATGCCCCACTGAGTGAGAGATGCCACACACAGGAGTCAGGAGTGGCACACAAGCCCAGAGGCCAATATTTTTCTCCCAATGATTGATGTAGTGATTTTTTCAGGTAGATTTTGGAACCCAAATCAAGCAAAAATAATAATAGGCTTTCTATGGCCCACAATTGGAGAGAGAGAGAGAGATGGCACACCCAGGAGTCAAGACTGGCACACAAGCAGAAAGGGCCATATTAATCTCCCACTGATTTTTTTTTTTTTCAGGGAGACTTTAGAAAAAAAAAATAATAGAATAAAATGATTTTTTCAGGAAGAATTTAGAAACCAAATAAAATAAAATGATTTCTTCAGGGAGAATTTAGAAAACAAATAAAACAAAAAATAGGCTTTCTATGGCCCACTGAGTGAGAGATGACGCACACAGGAGTCAGGAGTGGCACACAAGCCCAGAGGCCAATATTGTTCTCCCAATGATTGATGTAGTGATTTTTTCAGGTAGATTTTGGAACCCAAATCAAGCTAAAAAAATAATAGGCTTTCAATGGCCCACAATTGGAGAGAGAGAGAGATGGCACACCCAGGAGTCAAGACTGGCACACAAGCAGAAAGGGCAATATTAATCTCCCACTGATTTGATTTTTTTTTTTTTTCAGGGAGACTTTAGAAAAAAAAAATAATAAAAAAAAATGATTTTTTGAGGAAGAATTTAGAAACCAAATAAAATAAAATGATTTTTTCAGGGAGAATTTAGAAAACAAATAAAACAAAAAATAGGCTTTCTATGGCCCACTGAGTGAGAGATGACACACACAGGAGTCAGGAGTGGCACACAAGCCCAGAGGCCAATATTTATCTCCCACTGATTGATTTAGTGATTTTTTCAGGTAGATTTTGGAACCCAAATCAAGCAAAAAAAATAATAGGCTATCTATGGCCCACAATTGGAGAGAGAGAGAGAGATGGCACACCCAGGAGTCAAGACTGGCACACAAGCAGAAAGGGCAATATTAATCTCCCACTGATTTGATTTTTTTTTTTTTTCAGGGAGACTTTAGAAAAAAAAATAATAAAAAAAATGATTTTTTCAGGAAGAATTTAGAAGCCAAATAATATAAATTGATTTTTTCAGGGAGAATTTAGAAAACAAATAAAACAAAAAATAGGCTTTCTATGGCCCACTGAGTGAGAGATGACGCACACAGGAGTCAGGAGTGGCACACAAGCCCAGAGGCCAATATTGTTCTCCCAATGATTGATGTAGTGATTTTTTCAGGTAGATTTTGGAACCCAAATCAAGCTAAAAAAATAATAGGCTTTCTATGGCCCACAATTGGAGAGAGAGAGAGAGATGGCACACCCAGGAGTCAAGACTGGCACACAAGCAGAAAGGGCAATATTAATCTCCTACTGATTTGATTTTTTTTTTTTTTCAGGGAGACTTTAGAAAAAAAAAATAATTAAAAAAAAATGATTTTTTCAGGAAGAATTTAGAAACCAAATAAAATAAAATGATTTTTTCAGGGAGAATTTAGAAAACAAATAAAACAAAAAATAGGCTTTCTATGGCCCACTGAGTGAGAGATGACGCACACATGAGTCAGGAGTGGCACACAAGCCCAGAGGCCAATATTTATCTCCCACTGATTGATTTATTGATTTTTTCAGGTAGAATTTGGAACCCAAATCAACCAAAAAAATAAATAGGCTTTCTATGGCCCACTATTTGTGAGAGAGATGGCACGCTCAGGACTGGCATACAAGCCCAGAGGCCAATATTAATCTCCCACTTTTTTTTTTTTTTTTTTTTCAGGGAAAATTTATAAACCCAATAAAAAAAATAATAAATAGGCTTTCTATGGCCCACTATCTGAGAGAGAGAGATGGCACGCTTAGGACTGGCACACAAGCCCAAAGGCCAATATTAATCTCCCTTTTTTTTTTCAAGGAGAATTTATAAAACCAAAAAAATAAAAATAAATAGGCTTTCTATGGCCCACTATTTGTGAGAGAGATGGCACGCTCAGGACTGGCACACAAGCCCAGAAGCCAATATTAATCTCCCACTTTTTTTTTTTTCAGGGAAAATTTATAAACCCAATAAAAAAAATAATAAATAGGCTTTCTATGGCCCACTATCTGAGAGAGAGAGATGGCACGCTTAGGACTGGCACACAAGCCCAAAGGCCAATATTAATCTCCCTTTTTTTTCAGGGAGAATTTATAAAACCAAAAAAATAAAAATAAATAGGCTTTCTATGGCCCACTATTTGTGAGAGAGATGGCACGCTTAGGACTGGCACACAAGCCCAAAGGCCAATATTATTCTCCCACTGATTGATTTATTGATTTTTTCAGGTGGAATTTAGAACCCAAATAAAGCAAAAAAAAAAAAATAGGCTTTCTATGGCCCACTGAGTGAGTGATGATGCACACAGGAGTCAGGAGTGGCACACAAGCCCTGAGGCCAATATTTTTCTCCCACTGATTGATGTAGTGATTTTTTCAGGTAGATTTTAGAACCCAAATCAAGCAAAAAAATAAATAGGCTTTCTTTGGCCCACTGAGTGAGAGATTGCACAGACAGGGATGGCACTCTAGCAGAAATGCCAATCTTAATCTCCCACAAAAAAAAATAAAAAATAAAAAAGGAACTGTCCTTCAATTACTATCTCCCTGCAGTAATCTCAGCCAGGTATGGCAGGCAGCAATAAGGAGTGGACTGATGCACAAATTAAATAAAAAGTGTGGACAAACAAACAAGATAGCTGTGCAGAAAGGAAGGAACAAGAGGATTTGTGCTTTGAAAAAAGCAGTTGGTTTGCACAGCGGCGTACACACAGCAATCCAGCTATCAGTGAGCCTTCTAGGGCAGCCCAATGAGCTAAAGCGCTGAGGAAAAAAAAAATGTAGCTTCCACTGTCCCTGCACACCAAAGGTGGTGTTGGACAGTGCAAATCGCTACAGCACAAGCGGTTTGGTGGTTAATGGACCCTGCCTAATGCTATCCCTGCTTCTGACGAAGCGGCAGCAACCTCTCCCTAAGCTCAGATCAGCAGCAGTAACATGGCGGTCGGCGGGAACGCCCCTTTATAGCCCCTGTGACGCCGCAGACAGCAAGCCAATCACTGCAATGCCCTTCTCTAAGATGGTGGGGACCAGGACCTATGTCATCACGCTGCCCACACTCTGCGTTTACCTTCATTGGCTGAGAAATGGCGCTTTTCGCGTCATTGAAACGCGACTTTGGCGCGAAAGTCGCGTACCGCATGGCCGACCCCGCACAGGGGTCGGATCGGGTTTCATGAAACCTGACTTTGCCAAAAGTCGGCGACTTTTGAAAATGAACGACCCGTTTCGCTCAACCCTAGTGGAGAACAACAAGCAGCGGCAGACACCGTTAGTATGCCCACCCAAACAAGTAGGCCACATGCAGTTTAATACTTTCTATAGGCTGAACGCCTGAAAATTGAAGCTCAGCTTTGTTCAGTGGAGGAGAAAAGCAAAGAGCGGCAGACACCGTTAGTAGGCCCAACCAAACAAGTAGGCCAAATGCAGTTTAATACTTTCTATAGGCTGAACGCCTGAAAATTGAAGCTCAGCTTTGTTCAGTGGAGGAGAAAAGCAAGGAGCGGCAGACACCGTTAGTAGGCCCAACCAAACAAGTAGGCCAAATGCAGTTTAATATCTAACACCGGATTAAAATTGAGGCTCAGCTTTAGTCAGTGGAGAACACCAAGCAGTGGCCCACACCATTTGTAGGCCCAGCCAAATAAGTAGGCCAAATGCATTTTAATATCTGACACCGGATGAAAATTGACGCTCAGCTTTGTTCAGCGGAGGACAGTTGTAACATGTGGCGTAGACAGACAAACAAACGGACAGAGGCCTAAAATAAAAAAAGGTGGCTAAATGCAGTTCGAAACTGCTAGCAGGACTAACCAGGCAGCCTATGCTGTTTCAGGAGGGGGGGGACAGTTGTAATGTGTGGAGCAGACAGAAAGACAGAGGTCTAAAATAAAAAAAGATGGCTTCACGCAGTTCAAAACTGCTAGCGGGACTAACCAGGTGGCCTAGCTTGATTCGGGGGGTGGGGTGTTATGAACAGGTAATTCAGAACCACAATGGACCTTGAAGTTCAGAGCACACAATGTGACCTGACAATTACCCAAAAACATAGGACGAGCTCTGAGACGTGGGAACTCTGCTGACCGCAATCCCTAATCCTATCCAACCACACTAGAGGTAGCCGTGGAGCGCTCCTGACCAGACCTATGCGCCTCGAGCACAGCCTGAGAAACTAGCTAGCCCTAAGAAAGAAAAATAAGCCTTGCTTGCCTCAGAGAAATACCCCAAAGGAAAAGGCAGTCCCCCACATATAATGACTGTGAGTTGAGATGAAAATACAAACGCAGAGATTAAATAGATTTAGCAAAGTGAGGCCCAACTTACTGAACAGACCGAAGATAGGAAAGATTGCTTTGCGGTCAACACAAAACCCTACAAACAACCACGCAGAGGGGGCAAAAAGACCCTCCGCACCGACTAACGGTACGTAGGTGCTCCCTCTGCGTCCCAGAGCTTCCAGCAAGCAAGAAAAACCAATATAGCAAGCTGGACAGAAAAAATAGCAAACAAAAAATAACACAAGCAAAACTTAGCTAATGCAGGATAGACAGGCCACAGGAACGATCCAGGAGAAAGCAAGACCAATACTTGAACATTGACTGGAGGCCAGGATCAAAGCACTAGGTGGAGTTAAATAGAGCAGCACCTAACGACTTAACCTCATCACCTGAGGAAGGAAACTCAGAAGCCGCAGTACCACTCTCATCCACCAAAGGAAGCTCATAGACAGAACCTGCCGAAGTACCACTCACGACCACAGGAGGGAGCTTGGCCACAGAATTCACAACAGTGGGGCAGTTGTAATGTGTGGAGTCCTAACAAAAAAAAAGGTGGCTAAATGCAGTTCAAAACTGCTAGCAGGACTAACCAGGCAGCCTAGGTTGTTTCAGGAGGGGGGGGGACAGTTGTAATGTGTGGAGCAGACAGACAGACAGAGGTCTAAAATAAAAAAAGATGGCTTCATGCAGTTCAAAACTGCTAGCAGGACTAACCAGGTGGCCTAGTTTGTTTCAGGGGGGGACAGTTGTAATGTGTGGAGCAGACAGACAGACAGACAGAGGCATAAAATAAAAAAAGGTGGCTTCATGCAGTTCGAAACTGCTAGTAGAACTAACCAGGCGGCCTAGCTTGTTTCAGGGGGAGACAGATGTAATGTGTGGCGCAGACAGACAGACAGACAGAGGCCTAACATAAAAAAGGTGGCTTCATGCAGTTCAAAACTGCTAGCAGGACTAACCAGGCGGCCTAGCTTGTTTCAGGGGGGACAGTCGTAATGTGTGGCGCAGACAGACAGACAGACAGACAGAGGCCTAACATAAAAAAGGTGGCTAAATGCAGTTCAAAAGTGCTAGCAGGACTAACCACGCGGCCTAGGTTGTTTCAGGGGAGGACAGTTGTTATGTGTGGAGCAGACAGACAGACAGAGGCCTAAAATAAAAAAGGTGGCTTCATGCAGTTCAAAACTGCTAGCAGGACTAACCAGGCGGCCTAGCTTGTTTCAGAGGGGACAGTTGTAATGTGTGGAGCAGACAGACAGACAGACAGAGACCTAAAATAAAAAAAGGTGGCTTCATGCAGTTCAAAACTGCTAGCAGGACTAACCAGGCGGCCTAGCTTGTTTCAGGGGGGGACAGTTGTAATGTGTGGCGCAGACAGACAGACAGACAGACAGAGGCCTAAAATAAAAGAAGGTGGATTCAGGCAGTTCAATACTGCTAGCAGGACTAATCAGGCGGCCTACCTTGGTTCAGCGTGGGAGGACAACTGTTATGAGAGGCTGACACACTTACTAGGCACAAATAAGTAAGTAGGCTACATGCAGTTCACAATTGGTAACAGGAGTACACAGGTGGCATAGCTTTGTTCAGCGGAGGACAACTGTTATAAGTGGCTGACACAGTTAGTAGACCAAAATACTAAAGTGGGTTAAATGTCTGCCAAGGAATTGTTCATAAATAAACTGATTGCATAGCGAGGTACAGGGGTGGGCTCCTCTGGAGAGTTGCAGACAGTGGTAGTTGGCGCAAAGTATTAAAGGGTCTAAATGGAGGCCAGGGGCCCTGTATATTTTTACTATCATCTATCATTGCAACAAATTTGTAATGGCAGTGCCATTTAAGGATTTAACACCACAGACTACACAGTGGTGGGGCAGGGAGAGGTAAGTTTTGCAAGTGGTAGAGCACAGTTCGAGCTGGGGGGAGAACACTCTCTTGTGGGTGGCGGTACTGGCACAGGGCCCCTCATATTACAATGGTGTGTCTGACGTTGGTTGTGCATCACCACCATCAGAGACACTTCATTGTACTATGAGGGAACCTGTGCCAGTGCCGTCGCACCAGAGTAGGCACACCCACCTGTCCAGGCAAATGGCACTTGCACGTGTGCTTGCGCCAAGTTGTGAACACGGCCCTGTGGGGGGAGTCAGCCTATTTAGGGAGATATACAAATGGCCAATGGTGGACACTTGGCATCTGCAAATGGCGGAATTGGAGAAGTCAGTAAGAGGAGGTCAAAAACAAGAAATTTTCCTGGCAAGCTACGTGTCAGCAGGGGAAGGTGTGGCAAAATAATTTGAAACCCATGATTGGTTCATTTTAATGAAGGTTAGATCATCAACATTTCGGGGAACCAGCAGCACTGAAGACTCTTTCTGATAGCACACTAGCAGCTGGGCAAGCGAGCTACTGTAATGCATGTTCTGCCAATTTGGGCCAGGTGTCTAGTTTAGGTGCCCAGTAATCAAAGGGGAATGACCTGTGAGGGAGAACATCGATAATGGCGGAAAAATAGTTGGTAACCGTACTGGATAAATGCTGCCTCCTGTCACTTTGAATCGATGCAGCAGTAGCTGTCGTGTCAGCGGTCATTGCGAAATCACTCCACAACCTGGCCATAAAACTCCTCTGTCCAACACCACTTCGGTTTTGTGCATCTCTAACACCTCTGCCATGTTGCCCCCTACAGCTCGAGTGAGAACCATCACAGCCGCTGTGTGCTGGGAGTGCCTGAACCAAACGATCTACAAGAGTTGCTTGTTTGGTAGCCAATATTTGCTCAAGGTTCTCATGTGGCATGATATTTTGTAATTTTCCTTTGTATCGTGGATCCAGGAGGCAGGCCAACCAGTAATCGTCATCGGTCATCATTTTGATAATGCGTGAGTCCCGTTTTAGGATATGCAAGGCATACTCTATCATGTGGGCCAAAGATCCAGGTGTCAATTCACTGCTTGTGCCGGGTTGAGGAGCACTTTCTTGAAAATCTACTTCACTTGTGGCCCGCAAAAACCCTGTACCTGACCTTGCAATGCCACCAGTTTCTATTGCCCCCTGAGAAGCATCCTCTGTTGTGAATTCTGTGGCAGAGCTCCCTCCTGGGGTCACAAGTGGTACTTCGGCTGATTCTCTCTATGAGCTTCCGTTGGTGGAGGAAAGTGGTACTGTGGCTTCTGAGTTTCCTTCCTCAGGTGATGTGGTGAAGTCGTTAGGTGCTGCTCTATTTAACTCCACCTAGTGCTTTGATCCTGGCCTCCAGTCAATGTTCTAGTTTTGGACTTGCTTCCTCTACGATCG
Organism: Ranitomeya imitator; assembly: GCF_032444005.1. Taxonomy (NCBI): domain Eukaryota; kingdom Metazoa; phylum Chordata; class Amphibia; order Anura; family Dendrobatidae; genus Ranitomeya; species Ranitomeya imitator. The sequence continues at coordinate 392,805,716 of NC_091285.1, read as the reverse complement.
TTCCTGTGGCCTGCTGCTCTGCATTAGCTAAGTTCTGCTTTTGTTATTTTTGTTTTCTGCTTTTTCCTGTCCAGCTTGCTTATCTTGTTTTTCTTGCTTGCTGGACGCTCTGGGACGCAGAGGGTGTACCTCCGTGCCGTTAGTCGGTACGGAGGGTCTTTTTGCCCCCTTTGCGTGGTTATTTGTAGGGTTTTGTGTTGACCGCAAAGTTACCTTTCCTATCCTTGCTCTGTTCAGAAAGTCGGGCCTCACTTTGCTAAATCTATTTCATCTCTACGTTTGTCTTTTCATCTTAACTCACAGTCATTATATGTGGCGGGCTGCCTTTTCCTTTGGGGTATTTCTCTGAGGCAAGGTAGGCTTATTTTCTATCTTCAGGCGGGCTAGTTTCTCAGGCTGTGCCGAGTTGCATAGGGAGCGTTAGGCGCAATCCACGGCTGCCTTTAGTGTGGTTGGAGAGGATTAGGGATTGCGGTCAACAGAGTTCCCACGTCTCAGAGCTCGTTCTATGTTTTTGGATTATTGTCAGGTCACTGTATGTGCTCTGACTTCTATGTCCATTGTGGTACTGAATTATTTAATCATAACAGTACTGGAGGCCAAAAGTACTAATGATTCTCAATAGAGGGAAAAAAGAAGTTCTGAGACCATTTTTTTTTCTCTGCACTGTGTTTTGCCTTTTTTTTCCCCTAGACATTTGGGTGGTTCAGGACACAGGTGTAGCGATGTCTTCATGTGTGGATCAGCTCACGGCAAGAGTACAAAAGATTCAAGACACTATTGATCAGAAATCTATGTTAGAACCTAGAATACCTATTCCTGATTTGTTTTTTGGAGATAGAACTAAATTTCTGAGTTTCAAAAATAATTGTAAACTATATCTGGCTTTGAAACCTCGCTCCTCTGGTGACCCAGTTCAACAAGTTAGGATCATTATTTCTTTTTTACGTGGCGACCCTCGGGACTGGGCATTTTCTCTTGCGCCAGGAGATCCTGCATTATGTAATATTGATGTGTTTTTCCTGGCGCTCGGATTGCTGTACAATGAACCTAATTCGGTGGATCAGGCAGAGAAAAATTTGCTGGCTCTGTGTCAGGGTCAGGATGAGATAGAGGTATATTGTCAGAAATTTCGAAAGTGGTCCGTACTCACTCAATGGAATGAAGGTGCGCTCGCAGCTATTTTCAGAAAGGGTCTCTCTGAAGCCCTTAAGGATGTCATGGTGGGATTTCCTATGCCTGCTGGTCTGAATGAGTCTATGTCTTTGGCCATTCAGATCGGTCGACGCTTGCGTGAGCGTAAATCTGTGCACCATTTGGCGGTATTATCTGAGCATAAACCTGAGCCTATGCAGTGCGATAGGACTTAAACCAGAGTTGAACGGCAAGAACACAGACGTCAGAATGGGCTGTGTTTCTACTGTGGGGATTCCACTCATGCTATCTCTGATTGTCCTAAGCGCACTAAACGGTTCGCTAGGTCTGCCACAATTGGTACGGTACAGTCAAAATTTCTTTTGTCCGTTACCTTGATCTACTCTTTGTCATCTTATTCTGTCATGGCATTTGTGGATTCAGGTGCTGCCCTGAATTTGATGGACTTGGAGTATGCTAAGCGTAGTGGGTTTTTCTTGGAGCCCTTACAGTGTCCTATTCCATTGAGAGAAATTGATGCTACGCCTTTGGCCAAGAATAAGCCTCAGTACTGGACCCAGCTGACCATGTGCATGGCTCCTGCACATCAGGAGGTTATTCGCTTTCTGGTGTTGCATAATCTGCATGATGTGGTCGTGTTGGGGTTGCCATGGCTACAAGTCCATAATCCAGTAATAGATTGGAAATCCATGTCTGTATCCAGCTGGGGTTGTCAGGGGGTACATGGGGATGTCCCATTTCTGTCTATTTCGTCATCCACCCCTTCTGAGGCTCCAGAGTTCTTGTCTGATTACCGGATGTATTTGATGAGCCCAAGTCCGATACATTACCTCCGCATAGGAATTGTGATTGTGCTATCGATTTGATTCCTGGTAGTAAATTCCCAAAAGGTCGACTGTTTAATTTATCTGTGCCTGAGCACGCCGCTATGCGGAGTTACGTTAAGGAGTCCTTGGAGAAGGGGCATATTCGCCCGTCATCGTCACCATTGGGAGCAGGGTTCTTTTTTGTGGCCAAGAAGGATGGTTCGCTGAAACCTTGTATAGATTACCGCCTTCTAAATAAGATCACGGTTAAATTTCAGTACCCCTTGCCGCTGTTATCTGATTTGTTTGCTTGGATTAAGGGGGCTAGTTGGTTCACCAAGATAGATCTTCGTGGTGCGTATAATCTTGTGCGTATTAAGCGAGGCGATGAATGGAAAACTGCATTTAATACGCCCGAGGGCCATTTTGAGTACCTTGTAATGCCATTCGGACTTGCCAATGCTCCATCAGTGTTTCAGTCCTTTATGCATGACATCTTCCGAGAGTACCTGGATAAATTCCTGATTGTTTACTTGGATGATATTTTGATCTTCTCGGATGATTGGGAGTCTCATGTGAAGCAGGTCAGAACAGTGTTTCAGGTCCTGCGTGCTAATTCTTTGTTTGTGAAGGGATCAAAATGTCTCTTTGTTGTTCAGAAGGTTTCATTTTTGGGGTTCATTTTTTCCCCTTCTACTATCGAGATGGACCCTGTTAAGGTCCAGGCCATCCATGATTGGACTCAGCCGACATCTCTGAAAAGTCTGCAAAAGTTCCTGGGCTTTGCTAATTTTTATCATCGCTTCATCTGCAATTTTTCTAGTATTGCTAAACCATTGACCGATTTGACCAAGAAGGGTGCTGATGTGGTCAATTGGTCTTCTGCTGCTGTGGAAGCTTTTCAAGAGTTGAAGCGTCGTTTTTCTTCTGCCCCTGTGTTATGTGACCAAATGTTTCGCTTCCATTCCAGGTCGAGGTTGATGCTTCTGAGATTGGAGCGGGGGCTGTTTTGTCGCAGAGAAGTTCTGATGGCTCGGTGATGAAACCATGCGCCTTCTTTTCCAGGAAGTTTTCGCCTGCTGAGCGAAATTATGATGTTGGCAATCGAGAGTTGCTGGCCATGAAGTGGGCATTCGAGGAGTGGCGTCATTGGCTTGAAGGAGCTAAACATCGCGTGGTGGTCCTGACTGATCATAAGAACTTGACTTATCTAGAGTCTGCCAAGCGGTTGAATCCTAGACAGGCTCGTTGGTCGCTGTTTTTTGCCCGTTTTGACTTTGTGGTTTCGTACCTTCCGGGCTCTAAAAATGTAAAGGCGGATGCCCTGTCTAGGAGTTTTGTGCCCGACTCTCCGGGTTTATCTGAGCCGGCGGGTATTCTCAAAGAGGGAGTAATTGTGTCTACCATCTCCCCTGACTTGCGGCGGGTGCTGCAAAAATTTCAGGCTAATAAACCTGATCGTTGCCCAGCGGAGAAGCTGTTTGTCCCTGATAGGTGGACGAATAAAGTTATCTCTGAGGTTCATTGTTCGGTGTTGGCTGGTCATCCTGGAATCTTTGGTACCAGAGAGTTAGTGGCTAGATCCTTTAGGTGGCCATCTCTGTCGCGGGATGTGCATTCTTTTGTGCAGTCCTGTGGGATTTGTGCTCGGGCTAAGCCCTGCTGTTCTCGTGCCAGTGGGTTGCTTTTGCCCTTGCCGATCCCGAAGAGGCCTTGGACACATATCTCTATGGATTTTATTTCAGATCTTCCCGTCTCTCAAAAAATGTCAGTTATTTGGGTGGTTTGTGATCGCTTCTCTAAGATGGTCCATTTGGTACCCTTGTCTAAATTACCTTCCTCCTCTGATTTGGTGCCATTGTTCTTCCAGCATGTGGTTCGTTTACATGGCATTCCAGAGAATATCGTTTCTGACAGAGGTTCCCAGTTTGTTTCGAGGTTTTGGCGAGCTTTTTGTGCTAGGAAGGGCATTGACTTGTCTTTTTCCTCGGCTTTCCATCCTCAGACTAACGGCCAGACCGAACGAACCAATCAAACCTTGGAAACATATCTGAGATGCTTTGTTTCTGCTGACCAGGATGACTGGGTGTCCTTTTTGCCTTTGGCTGAGTTCGCCCTTAATAATCGGGCCAGCTCGGCTACCTTGGTTTCGCCGTTTTTCTGCAACTCTGGGTTCCATCCTCGTTTCTCTTCAGGGCAGGTTGAGTCTTTGGACTGTCCTGGTGTGGATACTGTGGTGGACAGGTTGCAGCAGATTTGGACTCATGTAGTGGACAATTTGACCTTGTCCCAGGAGAAGGCTCAACGTTTCGCTAATCGCAGACGCTGTGTGGGTCCCCGACTTCGTGTTGGGGATTTGGTTTGGTTGTCTTCTCGTCATATTCCTATGAAGGTTTCCTCTCCTAAGTTTAAACCTCGTTTCATTGGTCCGTATAGGATTTCTGATTTTCTTTTTCCATCCATAACGTATTCCATAGGTCATTGTTGCGGAGATACGTGGCACCTATGGTTCCATCTGTTGATCCTCCTGCCCCGGTTTTGGTGGAGGGGGAGTTGGAGTATATTGTGGAGAAGATTTTGGATTCTCGTGTTTCTAGACGGAAACTCCAGTATCTGGTTAAATGGAAGGGTTATGCTCAGGAAGATAATTCCTGGGTCTTTGCCTCTGATGTCCATGCTCCCGATCTTGTTCGTGCCTTTCATATGGCTCATCCTGGTCATCCTGGGGGCTCTGGTGAGGGTTCGGTGACCCCTCCTCAAGGGGGGGGTACTGTTGTGAATTCTGTGGCAGAGCTCCCTCCTGTGGTCACAAGTGGTACTTCGGCTGATTCTCTCTATGAGCTTCCGTTGGTGGAGGAAAGTGGTACTGCGGCTTCTGAGTTTCCTTCCTCAGGTGATGTGGTGAAGTCGTTAGGTGCTGCTCTATTTAACTCCACCTAGTGCTTTGATCCTGGCCTCCAGGCAATGTTCTAGTTTTGGACTTGCTTCCTCTACGATCGTTCCTGTGGCCTGCTGCTCTGCATTAGCTAAGTTCTGCTTTTGTTATTTTTGTTTTCTGCTTTTTCCTGTCCAGCTTGCTTATCTTGTTTTTCTTGCTTGCTGGAAGCTCTGGGACGCAGAGGGTGTACCTCCGTGCCGTTAGTCGGTACGGAGGGTCTTTTTGCCCCCTTTGCGTGGTTATTTGTAGGGTTTTGTGTTGACCGCAAAGTTACCTTTCCTATCCTCGCTCTGTTCAGAAAGTCGGGCCTCACTTTGCTAAATCTATTTCATCTCTACGTTTGTCTTTTCATCTTAACTCACAGTCATTATATGTGGCGGGCTGCCTTTTCCTTTGGGGTATTTCTCTGAGGCAAGGTAGGCTTATTTTCTATCTTCAGGCGGGCTAGTTTCTCAGGCTGTGCCGAGTTGCATAGGGAGCGTTAGGCGCAATCCACGGCTGCCTTTAGTGTGGTTGGAGAGGATTAGGGATTGCGGTCAACAGAGTTCCCACGTCTCAGAGCTCGTTCTATGTTTTTGGATTATTGTCAGGTCACTGTATGTGCTCTGACTTCTATGTCCATTGTGGTACTGAATTATCTAATCATAACAATCCTCCTCCCATAAATATTCATCCCCATCATCCTCCTCCTCTTCATCCGCCACCTCATCCCGGAGACTTCCCTGAGCAGACAATGGCTGACTGTCATCAAGGCTTCCCTCCTCCTCGGCCGCAAATGCCTGCTCCTTGATGTGCATCAAATTTTGCATCAGCAGACACATTCGTGGGATGCTCATGCTTATGATGGTGTCGTCTGCACTGACCAGCAGTGTGCATTCCTCAAAACACTGAAGCACTTGATAGAGGTCTTGGAGCTTCGACCACTGCACACCAGACAACTCCATGTCTGCCATCCAACTGCCTGCCCGTGTATGTGTATCCTCCCACAAATACATGACAGCACGCCTCTGTTCGCACAGCCTCTGAAGCTTGTGCAGTGTGGAGTTCCACCTTGTTGCAATGTCGATTATTAGGCGCTGCTGGGGAAGATTCAACGATCGCTGATGGTTCAGCATACGGCTGGAGTGTACGGGTGACCGGCGGATGTGCGAGCAAAGTCTGCGCACCTTCAGGAGCAGGGCTGGTAAATCAGGGTAATTTTTGAGGAAGCACTGCACCACCAGGTTCAAGGTGTGAGCCAGGCAAGGTATGTGTTTCAGTTCTGAAAGGGCTATGGCAGCCATAAAATTCCTTCCGTTATCACTGACTACCTTGCCTGCCTCAAGATGTACACTGCCCAGCCATGACTCAGTTTCTTGCTGCAAGTACTCGGCCAGTACTTCCGCGGTCTGTCTGTTGTCACCCAAACACTTCATTTGCAGCACAGCCTGCTGACGCTTACCACAAGCTGTTCGATAATGGGAATCCTCGGGTGCAAGACTGGCAGCAGCGGATGGAGTGGTCGTGCGACTGTGCTCTGTGGAAGAGCTCTTGCTTCTGGAGGAGGAGGAGGGGGGGTGAATGCCTACAGCCAACTGTTTCCTAGACCGTGGGCTAGGCAGAACTGTGCCACTATGGCTGTCCCCTGTGGACCCTGCATCCACCACATTAATCCAGTGTGCCGTGATGAACACGTAACGTCCCTGGCCATGCCTACTGGTCCATGCGTCTGTTGTGAGGTGCGCCTTTCTACTGACCAATTGCCTCAGTGCATGGACAATGCATTATTTGACATGTTGGTGGAGTGCTGGGATGGCTTTTCTCACAAAGAAGTGTCGACTGGGTAGGTCATAGCTTGGTACTGCATATGCCATCAGGGCTTTGAAAGCTTCGCTTTCAACCAACTGGTAGGGCATCATATCTAACGAGATTAGTCGAGCAATGTAGCCGTTCATACCCTGTGTACGCGGATGAGAGGAAGAGTACTTTCTTTTCTTATCGAGAGTCTCTTGTAGGCTGAGCTGGACTGGAGAGCTGCATATGGTGGAACTAGCAGGGGTGGTGGTGGACACGACAGATTGAGAGAGGCTTGGTGATGGTATTCTTGATGTGGGCCTACCTACAGTGTTTCCAACCAAGAACCTTGTGATTCCCTGACTGCTTTGGCCTTGCGACAATACCTCCACATTTGCTACTGGTGGTGTTGTAACCGGTGGGCTTCCAGTGAGGGAATCAATGTTGCGTTACTGACTAGCTTCAATATGAACAGGTGCACCAACGGTACGGGATGTTTGGTAGTTAGTCCATGCTTCCAAGTGCCTGCTGTTTAAATGTCTACGCATGTACGATGTATTTAAATTTTGAACATTCTTCCCTCTGCTGAAGGTCTTGGAGCATTTCTTACATATAACTTTGGACTGATCATTTGGATCTTGGTGAAAAAATTGCCACACTGCACTCATCCTACTATGGAATACCTTTTCAGGCTTTGCACGCCGTGCTACTGTCCCTGGATGGCCACGCTGTCCTACACCTGTTGTGGTTTTTGACACACGTTTTTGGCCGGATACGGGCCTGCCAGATGACAGCTTTTGCGATGTAGATGGCTGCTGCAGATCATCCTCCTCCGCTTCTGAGCTACTGGCAGTGGCACCCTCTTGCCCCAATGGCTGCCAATCTGGGTCAACAACTGGGTCATCTATCACCTCTTCTTCAATGTCATGTGCACCGTCCTCTGGGTCACCATGTAAGATGCTATAGTGTTCGGGACTGGGCACCATAGTCTCATCAGGGTCAGATTCTGGCTCAGTACACTGCGAGGGCAATGTAGTGATCTGAGTCAATTGAACAGCATAATAATCTAGCTGTGGCTGTGCATTTGTGCACTCCGTGTCCGATTCATCTTGTAATGGGCTTTTAACAATTTCCCTCTCTAACCCAGGCACGGTATGTGTAAAGAGCTCCATGGAGTAAAGTGTAGTGTTGTCTGCCTCATCCTTCACTTTTGTGTGAAGGACACAAGGAAGCTACTTTTTCCGGACCAGGAGCAGCCACTGACGACTCGTTGCTTTTAGATTTCGAACCTTCTGAAGAGGAGGCGAAAGAGCTAGAGTCAGCAAGGAAAGCCAAAACTTGTTCCTGCTGCTCCGGCTTTAAAAGCTGTTTTCCAACTCCAAGATAAGGGAGCCTTCGAGGCCATGTGTAGCCAGACGATGATGCTGGCTCAACACCTCAAGCCTTTGGTGCTATCTTGCTTTTCCACCAGATGCTCCAATACCACCACCACCATCAGTACCAGCTGGCAAGGACCATCCACGGCCTCTTCCACCAGACTTCCTAATTTTTGTGGAAATGTTACCAAAATAACAACCATTATATGGTACTGTTAAACAAGGTAGAAGGTGTACATTAACTTTTGGAGAATTTATATCTCCCTTTTTTTTGGCGGGAAGACTGCAGCAAATAACAGGCCCTGAGTATTACACTACACAATGTCAGTGACAGAACGTGGCTGCCAGATATACGACCAACAGAACTGACGTATAGTAACTTGTGGGCAATTTAAATCTCCCTTTTTTGGGGGGAGAATGCAGCCAAAAAACAGGCCCTTTGTATTACACTACTCAATGTAAGTGGCAGAACGTGGCTGCCAGATATACGACCAACAGACCTGACGTATAGAAACTTTTTGGCAATTTAAAACTCCCTTTTTTGGGGGGGGGGAGAATGCAGCCAAAAAACAGGCCCTGTGTATTACACTACACAATGTAAGTGGCACAATGTGGCTGGCAGATATACGACCAACAGAACTGACGTATAGAAACTTTTTTGGCAATTTTAAACTCCCTTTTTTGGGGGGAGAATGCAGCCAAAAAACAGGCCCAGTGTATTAACTACACAATGTAAGTGGCACAACATACTATTAGGGCTAGCGGAATGCACCAAATATTAAGACAGATAGAGTATGGTGCGTTCGCAGCCCGGGTTCCACCGTGCAGAGATGGAACCTGCTGCCAAGTAACGACGGACTATATGGCGGTACTCATAAGTATACACACGTGGGTTAAACTTCACCCAACGTGAAGGAAGCGATCCTGTTGCGTCACAGGACCGCGGTACCGCACATAGAGCGCGAGCAAGTAGTCAGCGAACTCAACCCCAACTAGGATTGAAGTCCGATTAGATCCTTGCTGGCATAACACCGCAACTGGGTGTGTAAGGAAACTAAATAACGATTTTAAGGCACAAGAGTGCATGCGGTGCCGCACTGACGAATGCCACTAACCATCTAGGCTTGGGTAAGGAAAGCACAGAGGAAGTGCACGGCGCCGTACTGGCGGTCACAGCAACTGGACGCTGTAATGTGTGATTCGTGCTGTAGGCTAAGTCGGGCGCTAGATAGCAACCATACACCTTCCGTGAACAGACATTCAATAGGGTAGGGGTATCCAAGGACGACTTGCACTCACAACATACACACATTAACAATTGTACACTAGCGCATGGCCGTGCGGTCATGCGCAGTTTATATAGTTGCAGCACAGGAAGTGGCCACAGAAACTTTGCCCTTCCAAGACCTGCCAAGAGGACCAATGGAATGTGCTGCAGAGCCTGAGCACATGACCCTCGATCTCCAACGGGAGATCTTGCCCTGGGCATGCTCAGTGTGTGCAGACAAAGACTTAGTCCCAGTGAAGTCCGCTCGCTGCTGACCAGCACTGACTTTAATGGCAGAAGCTGAAGAAGCAGCAGTAAGTCTCTGTACAGCGTGAGACTGAGCAAGACGCTGGGACCGACGTCCCTGTTGAGCAGACTCCACTGCGGCTGGATAAGAATGGGAGACCGCAGCGGAGATGGCTCGAGATTCCCCCTGTGCAGAAGTGGGAACTCGAGACCTAACACATACCTGGCAGATATGCGACCAACAAAACTGACGTATAGAAACTTTTTGGCAATTTAAAACTCCCTTTTTGGGGGGTAGAATGCAGCCAAAAAATAGGCCCTGTATATTACACTACACAATGTAAGTGGAAGAACGTGGCTGCCAGATATACGACCAACCGAACTGATGAATAGAAACTTTGTGGCAATTTAAAACTCCCTTTTTTTAGGGGGGGAGAATGCAGCCAAAAAACAGGCCCTGTGTATTACACTACACAATGTCACTGGCAGAACGTGGCTGGCAGATATACGACCAACAGAACTGACGTATAGAAACTTTTTGGCAATTTAAAACTCCCTTTTTTTGGGGGTAGAATGCAGCCAAAAAACAGGCCCTGTGTATTACACTACACAATGTAAGTGGAAGAACGTGGCTGCCAGATATACGACCAACAGAACTTATGTATAGAAACTTTTTGGCAATTTAAAACTCCCTTTTTTGGGGGGGGGGAGAATGCAGCCAAAAAACATGCCCTGTGTATTACACTACACAATGTCACTGGCAGAACGTGGCTGGCAGATATACGACCAACAGAACTGACGTATAGAAACTTTTTGGCAATTTTAAACTCTCTTTTTTGGGAGGGGAGAATGCAGCCAAAAAACAGGCCCAGTGTATTAACTACACAATGTAAGTGGCACAACGTACCTGGCAGATATACGACCAACAGAACTGACATATAGAAACTTTTTGACAATTTTAAACTCCTTTTTTGGGGGGAGAATGCAGCCAAAAAACAGGCCCAGTGTATTAACTACACAATGTAAGTGGCACAACGTACCTGGCAGATATACGACCAACAGAACTGATGTATAGAAACTTTTTGACAATTTTAAACTCCCTTTTTTTTGGGGGGGGAGAATGCAGCCAAAAAACAGGCCCTGTGTATTACACTACACAATGTCACTGGCAGAACGTGGCTGGCAGATATACGACCAAAAGAACTGATGTATAGAAACTTTTTGGCAATTTAAAACTCCCTTTTTTGGGGGGGAGAATGCAGCAAAAAAACAGGCCCTGTGTATTACACTACACAATGTAAGTGGCACAAAGTGGCTGGCAGATATACGACAAAAAGAACTGACGTATAGAAACTTTTTGGCAATTTAAAACTCCCTTTTTTTTTGGGGGGGGGGGAGAATGCAGCAAAAAAACAGGCCCTGTGTATTACACTACACAATGTCAGTGGCAGAATGTGGCTGGCAGATATATAAAAAATACAAGGGCTGTAGTACAATTTCAATCTCCCTACAATGATCTCAGGACATGTATGGCAGCAATAAAAAGGACTGCTGCACACAAAAGAGTGTAGACAAAGAAACAAGAGAACTGTGCAGAAAGGAGCAACAGGATTTTTGCTTTAAAAAAGCAGTTGGTTTGCACAGCGGCATACAAACAGCAATGCAGCTATCAGGGAGCCTTAGAGTGCAGCCTAATAAGCTACAGAGCTGATGCACAAAAAAATAAACTCCACTGTCCCTGCAAAGAAAAGGTGGTGTTGGACAGTGGAAATCGCTACAGCACAAGCAGTTTCAGAGTTAATCTTCCCTCCCTAACTATACCCCGTCTTCTGATGAAGCTGCAGCAACCTCTCCCTATGCTAAGATCGGCAGAAGTAAGATGGCGTTCGGAGTGCACGCCCCTTTATAGCCTCTGTGATGCCGCAGAAAGCAAGCCAATCACTGCCATGCCCTTCTCTAAGATGGTGGGGACCAAGACCTATGTCATCACGCTGCTCACACTCTGCATGCTCCTTCATTGGCTGAGAAATGGCCCTTAAAGCATCATACGAAACGTGACTTTGGCGCGCAGATCGCCGACCTCATGGCCGATCCCACAGTGGGATCGGGTTTCACGAAACCCGACTTTGCCAAAAGTCGGCAATTTTTTAAATTGTCCGATCCGTTTCGCTCAATCCTAATCAACATCAATAAAGTAAATGGGTCTGTAAGAGCAGGACTCAAGGGGGTCCTTGCCTGGTTTGGGTATGACTTTAATATGTGTTTCTTTAGATCTTTCTGGTATGACTCCCGTTAAGAGAATGGTGTTGTAATAGTTTGTTAGCAGTGGGGAGATATGTTTCCTAAGGGCCCTATAAAACTCCCCGCCAAATCCATCTGGGCCTGGTGCTTTTCCATTTTGAAGATGACTTATGGTTTGCCTCACTTCTTCTTCTGTTATTTCTGCATTAATTGCATCTTGTTGTTCTTGTGTTAGTTTTGGAAGAGTGACTTGTTGGAGGAATGTTTTACCCTCTGCCGAATTAGTATGTGAGGATTAATATAATTCTTTGCAAAAGTTTTGTAGTGTTTCATTGATTTTCCTGGGGTCAGAGGTTATATTTCCCTGGCCATCTCGTAATCTAACTATTGGATTCTCCTGCAGTCTCCCTTTTGCTAGTCTTGCCAGCAATTTCCCCGCTCTGTTCCCATATTTGAGCAATTCAGCCTCCTGCCTAGAGCTGAACATCTGCTCCCTCCTATCAATCCAGGTTTCAAACTTTTGTTTGGCCAGCTTCCATTGTTCCCTGTTTTGAGTTGTGGGGCTCTGCAAGAACTCTTTATATAGATTGCTAAGCTTCGCACTAGAATCTGAGTATTTTTCCACTACTCTTTTCTTGAGTGAGGCCACAAACATCATAACTTTGCCTTTTAGTATTGCTTTCGCCGTATTTCAGTACAAAGCATGCTGGTTTGCGTGTTCCTTGTTGTCCCATTCAAATTCCTCCCACCAACCCCATAGTTTGTCATTAATTCCCTCATCTTTTGTAAGATAATCTGCAAATTTCCATATGTAATGTGTTCCTTTCATCTGGTTATCCGCCATACCCACCGGAGCATGGTCAGATATGACCAGGTCGTGGATCTGCACTGACTTCGTTCTAATTAATAGTCTCTCCGAGATCAACAGATAATCTATCCTTGACCAGGATTGGTGGGCATGAGAGAATTGGGTAAACTCTCTATCCTCTGGATGGAGCCAACGCCAAATATCTCTTAATCCAGTTTGTTCAAGGAAGGAGGAGTATTTGTAGTATTAAAAAGCGGTTTTCCACTCATCTCCTTTACAAATACGTATTAGGTTGTAGGCCCCTTTGAGGTCCAGTTTGGTGAAGATTTTAGAACCCCTAAGAGGATCAAACAACTTTGAGATAAGCGGCAACGGATACCTGTTCTTTACCGTAATCTGGTTCAGCCCCCTGTAATCGATACAGGGCCGAAGAGATCCATCATTTTTCTTCACAAGGAAGAATCATGCTCCAGTTGGCGAGGATGACTTCCTGATAAATCCTCTGGCCAGGTTCTCAGACATGGACTGGGTCTCTGCTTGAGAATGAGGATAGATTCGCCCCCGAGGAGGAGATGTTCTGGGGAGCAGATCACTAGGGAAATCATATGACCTGTGCAGAGGTAATTTCTCTGTTTTCTTTTTCCCAAAGATGTCAGCGAAGGCCCAGTAAGGGGAGGGTAGACCCAGCAGAGCAGTGGGCTGGACTGGAGGAAAAACAGGGATGATACAACTATCCAAGCAGGAGTCTCCCCAATGCAGAACCTCTCCCGTCTTCCAATTTAAGACTGGTTCATGCACCCGGAGCCTGGGTAGACCTAAAAGCAAGGGGTGAGATGAATCAGGCAACACATAAAAGCAAATTCTTTCTAAATGCATTAAACCTACCCGGAGTTCCACAGGCACAGTCTGGAATGGAATGGACTCAGACAGGGGTTTGCCATCCACGGATGTCACCTGCAATGGTTCTGGAAGGCGTTGGTCTGGTATCTAATAACGATCCATGACCACCTGCTGAATGAGATTCCAAGAATCCAGGTGACAGAGTTCCAAAAATTTTACCTTGCCAAAGACCAAAAGACCATGGAGACTGTTATTTGCAGTGGTGGAGAGAGATGATCCTTACCTAGAGGTGCCTCTCCTACAGACCCTAGGCACTGGAGTTTCCCAACTTCCTTGAACAGGAGCGAATGAAATGCTCAGAACTGCCACAGTAGGAACAGATCTCCTCCTGGTGACACCTCCTGGTGGCGGTTACCCAAGCTTACTCGATCTACTTCCATAGCCATAGGTGAAGGGAACGAAGTCAGGGAGGTCGCTGGTTTAGGATTACTAGCAACTGACTGGTAGGACACCTTTTCACGTTTGATCTCCTTGGATCGTTCTTGAAACCATAGGTCTATCCGGACTGCAAGGGAAAACCAAGTCATCCAGAGACATCATCTAGACACAATAAAGGACAGATGAAGTTATATACACATGATCACAAGAATTGTATTCACATGTGTCATAGACGTCTAGGACACAGACTTCCTGAGAGTATAATGGCGTTACAAAAGAAGAATTTGACAAAAGACCTATTGACATCTGATTGCTCAATTACTGTAAAATGTGAATGTTGTATAAAATCTAAAGCTACAAGAGTATCGTGAGACAAAAAGCACAAGACCACTTGACTTGGTACACACTGATGTATGTGGACCCATGAATGTGACCACATCAAGATTTAATAGATATATCGTGACATTCATAGATAACTACTCAAGATACACAGTCAAGTACTTGATAAAAAACAAAATAGAAGTTTTTGAAAAATTGAAGACTGTGATAAAGTTAAATAACACGATTCAGAGGAAGCCAATCATCATCAGAAGTGATAATGGAGGTGAATTTACAGGGCACCAAATAGAAAACTACTTAAGACAGAATGGAATAGAGCATCAAAAGACTGTTCTATACACACCTGAACAGAACGGAGTAGCAGAAAGGAAAAACAGAACTCTGACTAAAATGATAAGATGTTTGCTAACAGACTCCAAACTCCCGGAGAAATATTGGGGTGAAGCAGCAATGAAAGCTACTTATCTGCAAAACAGAATCATCATTTAAAAGTTTTTGGTTGCAAAGTTTTTGTGTTTATTCCAGAAAAAAAACGCTCCAAACTTCAAAACAGAGTCATTGAAAGAATATTTGTTGGATATAGTGACAATTGCAAAGGATACAGAATCCTAGATCCCAAGACAGACAGAATCACAGTCACAGTGTAACATTCATTGAAAATCTAAATGATGACATAATGACATCACTGGAAATTAAAAAAGAGAGAAACGACAGTGATATAACTGCAGGTACATCTGATGAGGAAGAATTGGAAATTGATGCAAATCAAAAAACTGAAAGTCAAGTGATACAACTCCATACAGACACAGAAACAAGACACTCAATAAGAGAAAACAAGAGAAGACCACCTCAACGTCTTTCATACAAGGCAAGTACAATTATGAACTTATAAATTTATGAACCTACATCTTGGGAGGACATATCTCACTGAGCACACTGCAAAATGCAAATAAATGTATATAATTTATACAATGTGATTTTCTAGATTTTATTTTTGATGTTCTATCTCTCAATGTTAAAATTAAACTACCTTTAAAATTGTAGAATGTTCATGTCTTTGTCAGTGGGCAAACTTACAAAATCAGCATGGGATCAAATACTTATTTTCCCCACTGTAAGGAGGAGGTAATTCTGGGCTAAGATTGGAGCTATGTTGACTGTTTTTTGTGGCTTTAACACATATGTACTTCCAAAACTCATATTTTGTAATTAATTGGATCTAACAGCTCTCAAAAAGGCATCTGAACTTGCTATACACTAGCGTAAAATGGCTTGATGATCAGTGCAGAAAAACATTATGATCAGAATGAATGTAATGACAAAGATGGTAGCTATTAAACGTATGGCAAGAAATAAACAAACTTGTTTTGATGGTCTGAGAGGAATGGTGTTTCTGAATAAACATTGGCTTTATAACATTCATCTTATACTTTTAACAATTTATGAACAGTTTTAGATTTTGTCTTTATACAAACCAAATACAATTTGAGTCTGAGCTTGCAGTTTGAAATATCAGATGATATAATGCAATGTTAGCATTTCATGTAGCTTGCTACTTATTCAAAAGAATAAACAGTGCTTTACTTAGAATAAGTGTCATCATGAAAAATGTTTTCAGAATGTTGAGTTTCAGATTATGTACTTCCCTCTTCAGCACAAATAGCTCCGTTCTGTATGGATGTATACTTTAGTAATGTCATACTGCAGAACTGCATGCAGGTACTGTAACATAGGAAAGTTATGACAAATGTCACTGTGGTGACAGGGGATAGGGGTAGCATGACTTGACTCCAGTGTGTGTATTGTGTGTTTACAAGGACAAGGTCATTTCGCTTTGTAATTAATAAATAAATACTACACTTGTTGAAAGGCTTGAAGTGTCAGAAAAAAATATTTGCTAGTTGCAGACAACAAACAAATGCATATGGTCAGCATGTCCTTTTATTGTCCTACTATATCTCTCTCAATAAGTTAGTATAGTTAAAGGGATTGTCTATTACTAGGACTCACCAATCTCAATTTGAATGTAGGGTTGAGCGAAACGGGTCGGCCATTTTCAGAAGTCGCCAACTTTTGGCAAGGTCGGGTTTCATGAAACCCGACCCGACCCCTGTGTGGGGTCGGCCATGAGGTTGGCGATCTTCTGAATCTGGTATCGGAATTCCGATACCGAGTTCCGATATGTTTGCAATATCGGAAATTGGTATCGGAATCCATATTTAAGTGTAAAAGAAAGAATTAAAATAAAAAATATTGCTATACTCACCCTCTGACGCGCCCTGGTACTAACCGGCAGTCTTCCTTCCTTAGAATCAGCGCTTGAAAGACCTTCGGTGACGTCGCGGCTTGTGATTGGTCGCGCGACGGCCCATGTGACCGCTCATGCGACCAATCACAAGCCGCGACGTAAACGAAGGTCCTTCAAGCGCTGAATCTTAGGAAGGAAGGCTGTCGGAAAGAAGCAGGGTGCGTCCGAGGGTGAGTATATTCTTATTAGGTATATACTCACCCTCGGACGCGCCCTGCTTCTTTCCGGCAGCCTTCCTTCCTAAGAATCAGCGCTTGAAGGACCTTCGGCGACATTGCGGCTTGTGATTGGTCGCGTGAGCAGTCACATGGGCCGTCGCGCGACCAATCACAAGCCGCGACATCACTGAAGGCCTTTCAAGCGCTGATTCTAAGGAAGGAAGACTGCCAGTTAGTACCAGGGCGCGTCAGAGGGTGAGTATAGCAATATTTTTTATTTTAAGTCTTTCTTTTACACTTAAATATGGATCCCAGGGCCTGAAGGAGAGTTTCCTCTCGTTCAGACCCTGGGAACCATAGTAACCCATTGCAATACATTGGGTTTTGGGTTTCGGCCGACCCCGACCCCGACTTTTTTATAGGATCGGCCGATTTCACTCGACCCGACTTTTGAGAAAGTCGGGTTTCGTGAAACCCGACCCGATCCTATAAAAGTAAAGGTCACTCAACCCTATTTGAATGTTTGCACCTGTTAAAATAAAAAATATTTATACTCACCTCCTGTGTCTTGCTCCATTTCAGCTTTATCTGCACTCGCGTTCCCGGTACTCATGTGAGGTGGTTACGTCAAATGGGCCCTGCGCCCCATCAGCGCTGGTATCACTGGCCCTGCCTTCAAACATAAAAGTGATCAACAGGAATTCAGAGCTGTGGCTGGCAGCTCACCTCCTGTTGATTACTTATATGGCCGAAGACAGTGACAGTGATACCAGCGCTGATGGGGCGCAGGGCCCACATGACGTAACCACCTCACGTGAGCCCCAGAATGTGAATACCGTCACTTCTGGAATTGCATCTGCATGGGAGGTAAACATATGTGTTTTTATTTTAACAGGGGCAAATATTCAGATTGAGAAGCAGTTGTCCTAGTAGTGGACAACCCCGTTAACTGTTATTTGTTTGCTCTTGCTCTGTTTGTATTTATTTACTGGGCAATGGTTATAGTTGTTTATCCAGGTTAAGGTTATTTATCACAATGACAAAATAGTAAAACCTCAATAGGTATAAATATGTGAGGGTATCTGTAATAATTAAAAATGTCTGGCAACTGCGATCTTTGGAACAGACTCATGTAAGTGTCATATACATCGGTTTTGCATAATGCATCACATGCCATGAAAGGGATTTCTGCTGATGTTTATTGCAATTCATTGCGCCTTTTATCTGCAAATCTTGAAAGTGGTAAAACGGTTTGTTCATCCAGGTGTAATACTGCAAATTTCTGAAGAAGGACCATCATATAGGGCTTTCTGCTGTAATGGAAAATAGCAAGAAAATGGGATTTTGTGACAGAATCATATTGCAGTAAAGGCCCCGTCACACTAGACGATATCGCTAGCGATCCGTGACGTTGCAGCGTCCTCGCTAGCGATATCGTTCAGTGTGAAAGGCAGCAGCGATCAGGATCCTGCTGTGATATCGCTGGTTGGGGAAGAAAGTCCAGAACTTTATTTCGTCGCTGGATCTCCCGCTGACATCGCTGAATCGGCGTGTGTGACACCGATTCAGCGATGTCTTCGCTGGTAACCATGGTAAACATCGGGTTACTAAGCGCAGGGCCGCGCTTAGTAACCCGATGTTTACCCTGGTTACCATCGTTAAAGTAAAAAAAGCAAACGCTTCATACTTACCTACCGCTGTCTGTCCTCGGCGCTCTGCTTCTCTGCTCTGGCTGTGAGCACAGTGGCCGGAAAGCAGAGCGGTGACGTCACCGCTCTGCTTTCCGGCTGCCCGGCGCTCACAGCCAGAGCAGAGAAGCACAGCGCCGGGGACAGACAGCGGTAGGTAAGTATGAAGCGTTTGGTTTTTTTACTTTAACGCTGGTAACCAGGGTAAACATCGGGTTACTAAGTGCGGCCCTGCGCTTAGTAACCCGATGTTTACCCTGGTTACCCGGGGACCTCGGGATCGTTGGTCGCTGGAGAGCTGTCTGTGTGACAGCTTTCCAGCGACCAAACAGCGACGCTGCAACGATCCAGATCGTTGTCGGTATCGCTGCAGCGTCGCTTAGTGTGACGGTACCTTAACTGATATAATGCTTCTTTGGCATATGCAATGAAAATTATGTTCTGATTTGCTAGTAATGTAATGTTGAGAATAGTATAATTCAATGAGTCATTCAGCTGCAAATCTCAAATAAGGCAAAATACAAGTGCTTCTCACTAAATTAGATTATCATCGAAAAGTTAATTTATTTCAGTTCTTCAATACAAAAAGTGAAAATCATATATGATATATAGCCATTACAAACATAGTGATCTATTTCAAGTGTTTATTTCTCTTAATGTTGATGATTATGGCTTACAGGCAATGAAAACCCAAAAGTCATTATCTCAGTAAATTAGAATACTTTATAACACCAGCTAAAATTATTTTAAAATCCGAAATCTTGGCCTACTGAAATGTATGTTTAGTAAATGCACTCAATACTTGGTCCGGGCTCCTTTTGCATTAATTACTGCATCAATGCAGTGTGGCATGGAGGTGATCAGCCTGTGACACTGCTGAGGTGTTATGGAAACCAAGGTTGCTTTGATAACAGCCTTCAGCTTGTTTGCATTGTTGGGTATGGTGTCTCTTCCTCCTGACAATACCCCACATTTTTGAATGACCTTTTCTTAACAATCATTTCAAAGCTTTAGTTATCCCGGTTGCTTGGGCACCTTTTTCTACCACACTTTTTCCTTCCACTCAACTTTCCATTAATATGCTAGGATGCAGCACTCTGAACAGCCAGCTTCTTTAGCAATACCTTTCATGGCATTCCCTCCTTGTGGAGTGTGTCAATGACTGCCTTCTGTACATCTGCCAAGTCAGCAGTCTTCCCCATGATTGTGGAGCCTACTGAAACAGACTAAGGGACACTTTTAAATGCTTAGGAAGCCTTAACAGGTGATTTTTGCTAATTATTATAATTTACTGAGATGATGACTTTTCATTGGTTGTAGGCCATCACTCTGTTTGTAATGACTCTGTATAATATAAGATTCACTTTTTGTATTGAACTGAAATAAATTGACTTTTGTGATGATATTCTAATTTAGTGAGAAGCACTTGTAGTTCGTTCATTTATAATTCATTTTTATTGCTTCAATAGAACTTAAACATATTTTTTTTTAAATGTATATTTTTTAACACAATAAATAAATAACAGGTATATACAAGTAAAGTTAATTAAAACACCTTAGTAATACCTAAAGACTCAGTCAATGGTCCAATCCATGATACTTTGCTTTTCCCAAACCATTTTTCTAAAAACTTGAAACTGCTGAGACCACAAAGTAAGGTATAATCCCATAAATCAGCAAACCGAAATAACTGTAATAATGAATAGTACCATATAATGTATAGATAAAAACAACATGACCTATATAGGTAAAAACTGAGTATAACAAACATGATTACTGTAAAAACAAGGGAGAAACTATCTTTGTCTCCATACTGCGATTAAGATATCACATAAAAATAAATAAAGTAATGAGAAGCACAAAACTCTATATAGAACATTATGTGGCTGAAAATAATAATAATAATAATAATAATAATAATAATAATAATCTTTATTTATATAGTGCCAACATATTCCCCAGCCCTTTACAGTTTAACAGTTTCAAACACAATACAATACACAATACACAATACAATAATTAAAGTGAAATAAGACGACCCTGCTCGTGAGAGCTTACAATCTACAATGAGGTGGGGGAGATACAAAGTACAGGTGTGTATTTACAATGATGTATTTACAATGATGGTCCAGCCATCTTCAGGGGGTGGGGGATAGATGGAGATAGTGAATGGGCTACACACACACAAACATAAAATGACTTTGATTAGTGAACGTGATAGGCTGCTCTGAACAAATGTGTTTTGAGCGAGCGCCTAAAACTATGCAAATTGTGGATGGTCCTAATATCTTGGGGTATAGCATTCCAGAGGATCGGCGCAGCATGGGAGAAGTCTTGGAGTCGGGGAAAATGGGAAAAGCAAATAAAATATATCTAGATGAATAAAGCTAATTAATTAAGATTACGTATTATGGCCATCTCATGTTAATTAACCCGTTTACCCCCCAAGGTGGTTTGTACATCAATAACCAGGCCAATTTTTACAATTCTGACCAGTGTCATTATATGAGGTTGTAACTTTGGAACGCTTCAATGGATCCCACTGATTCTGAGAAAGTTTTTTCATGACATATTGCACTTCATAGCAGTGGCAAAAATTCTTCTATATAACTTGCATTTATGGGTGAACGAAATGGAAATTTGCTAAAATTTTGGAAAATTTAGCAATTTTCAAACTTTGAATTCTTATGTCCTTAAATCAGCAAGATGTGTCACACAAAATAAATAACATTTTGCACATGTCTATTTTACATAAGCACAATATTTTAAACATTTTTTGGGGGTTAGGAAATTATAAGGGTCAAAAGTTGACCAGCAATTTCTCCTTTTTCCAATAACATTTACAGAACCATTATTTTTAGGGACCACCTCAGATTTGAAGTGATTTTGAGGGGTCCATATGATAGAAAATACCCAAAAGTTATACCATTACAAAAACTGCACCCTAAGGTGCTCAAAACCACATTCAAAAAGTTTATTACCACTTCAGATGCTTCACAGGAATTATTGAAATGTGGAAAAAATGAACATTTAACTTTTTTCTTATAAAAAAAATAATAATTTAGACCCAATTTTTTTATTTTATCAAGGGTAATAGGAAAAAAATGGACCCGAAAATTTGTTGTGCAATTTCTCCGAAGCATGCTGATACCACATATGTGGATGAAAATCACTGGTTGGGCGCATGGGAGAACTCAGAAGGGAAGGAGCGGTATTTGAGTTTTTGAATGCAATGTTTGCTAGAACAATTAGCAGACACCATGTCACGTTTAGAGAGCCTCTTATGTGTCTAAACAGTGAAAATTCCCCAAAAGTGACACCATTTTGGAATTAGACCCCTCAGGGAACTGATCTAGATGTGTGGTGAGCATATTGATCAATCAGGTGCTTCACAGAAGTTTATAACGTTGAGCCATGAGAGTAAAAAAAAACAAATTTTCCCCACAAAAATGTTTTTAGCCTCAAATTTTGCATTTTTCTAAGGGCAACAGGAGAAATTGGCCCAAACAATTTGTAGTGCAATTGCTCCTGAGTACGATGATGCTGAGTGCACTTGCTGATTGTGTGACCACTGTCTGCCTTTTATACTGTTAGCAGGTTACGTTCCCCTGTGAGGTTAATGTGTCGTGTCTAGCACCATACCTGCTCTGTTTCTGTGTGTGAGTGACACAGCTCTATAGCAGAGCATCTATTCCGTTACTGTGTGTGAGTGACACAGCTCTATTGCAGAGCATCTGTTTTGTTTCTGCTTACGTTTTCAGTTCATGTTCTGTTTACTGAGTGGCGTTTAACTCAGTGTGTGCAAGCTATCGCTTGACGTGTGTTCCGCCATTATTCTAATTAGCTGCAGTTTTACATCTCTGCACGGTGGACCCCAGGTTGTGAATGCACTTCTCTATTAAATTTATTTAGTGCAATCCGCCAACACTAACAGTATACTAGCGCCAGGGTCTGGCTAATAATGGAGGATGAGCAGTCTCTACAGTGGTATATCCAGCAGCTGGAGGGTGGGTTGTCCACACTTGATTGGGCGACTTCAGCTGTGGATCTATCTGCTGTAGCGGTACAAGCGGCCAGCAAAGCCATCTCTAGGGCTTCCGTGGCAACCTCTGTTCCATCTTTCTTAGATCTCCCTCTACCTGAGAAGTTCTTGGGGGATAGCAAGGTGTTCAGGGGATTGCGTGCAGGGGATTCGTGAACCAGTGCTTGATTCAGTTGGAGTTACTGGCCTCACGTTTCTCATCTGAGCAAGCAAAGGTAGAATTTGTGTTATCCTTGTTGACTGACAGAGCATTGGAGTCTGCTGTGGCAGCGTAAAGACCAGGTGTTTCGGAGCACCTCTTGTTTTCTAGGCGCTCTGAAATAGGTCTTTCTTGGGTCCCAGGTTACCCATGATTCCGCACTCCAACTCTTGGCGTTAACCCAGGGTTCTACCATGGTTAGCCAGTTTGCCATCCGATTCAGGACTTTAGCATCCGAGTTGGAGTGGACAGATAAGGTTCTTATTCCCATGTTCTGGAGGGGCCTTGCTGACCATGTGAAGGATGCTTTGGCCACTAGGGAGATTCCAGCTACTCTGGAGGACTTAATATCAGTGTCTACTCGCATTGACCTGCGGCACATTGAGCGTGGGTTGAAGCAAGCCCAGAGTAGATCAAGGATTCAGTTAGCTCCAAACTTTGCCAATCCTTTGGAATCTCCAGCTCAAGCAAGCAATCTGGTGGAGTCCATGGAGGTCTCTTGGCCAGAACCTAAATCCCATCCAGTACGCCTCCAATCGACCTGCTGTGTTTGCAGGCAGGTTGGACACTACACCTATAGCCATCAGACGATACCCTTTACCCTTATTGTGCCCCCTGAGCACCAGGAGAAAATCTTGTTTGTGGTGCCCTCTGATGGCATAGATTAGGTACTTTTGGGCCTACCCTGGTTGTGTCATCATTCTCCCCAAATTGATTGGGCGACGGAGCATACTGGGTTGAGGTAAGTCGTGTGAGGGTCACCGCTGACCTAACCTCTTTACCGAGGCAGTATGCTGATGTCTTCTCCAAGAAGGCCGCTGAGATCCTTCCTCCCCATCGCCTGTATGACTGCCCTATAGACCTCATTCTGGGAGCTGAGCCTCCTCACCGGCGTATGTATCCACTATCTCTCCCAGAGACTGTGGCTATGCTTGTATACATCAGGGAGAATTTGGCGAGGGGATGTATCAGGAAGTCTGTCACCTGCTGGGGCTGGTTTCTTCTTTGTCCAAAGGAAGAATGGAGAATTACGGCCCTGCATTGATCATAGGGGATTAAATGCCATCACTATTAAAAACAAATATCCTTTGCCACTCATCTCTGAGCTCTTTGACAGATTTTGTGGTGCTAGGGTATTTACTAAATTGGATCTGCAGGGCTCCTATAACTTAATACCTATTCGAGAAGGAGACAAAGGGAAGACTACTTTTAATACTCGGGTTGGTCATTTTTTTATGGTGTTTCCTAAAGGGGTTGACTAGTTGGACAGTTTCATAGGTTTGGGCGTTCCAGGCACGGCGATACAAAATATGTGTACATTTATTGTTTTATTATGTTTTTTCAGAACATTTTTTTTTATGGGTACAAGATATTTTGATTTTTTTAAATATTTTTACAGTTGTTTTTTTTTTAAACTTTTTGTTAACTTTCTTACTTTTGGAATTTTCATTTTTTGCAGACTGATCGCGTGTATAGCATAGAGATGCAGCAGCATTCCAATGCAATGCAAACTGTCAGCACTGCACTAACAGATAAAGTTGTTCTGAGCATGATTTAGCAACTTTGCTGGCTCTGGTGACCCAGATGCTGTCATGATGATGATGGTCATAGCAATGATCAGGATCTCAGATTTAAGGGAAGAGGGGCAGTGTTCCCTCTGCCTTCTTCCGAAATGCTGCGATTAAGATCAATTTCAGCATTTAGAGGGTTAAAGTGCTGGGAACAATGCAGGACTTCTCCTGGCACTGAGTGCCTGGTGCCAGCTGTCAGATTCAGGTGACACCCAATGTTATTGGTGGGTCCTTGTCACCCCAGTCAGACACTGCAGGTCATTAAAGCCCTGGTCGCAGATGGGAAAGGTGTTAATATTCTAGTTTCACACATATGCAGTATTCTCCTTCATGTGATGTATGTAATCTTTTTTAATATGAGCAGTCACAATATACTTAAGGGAACCTGAATTTCAATACTAATAATATGGTGCACATAGTCTGTGGTGCTAAAAACCAATAAAAGCTGTATTGCACAAAAAAAGAGCCTAGCATCCATTAACAACAATGAGTAAGTTCCCATGATGGACTTTTGATGACTTTTGACGCTGCATATTTTAGGAAAAATGCAACTAACCTATTTTATTTAATGGGTGCAAAAAATGTGCAGAGAGACACTTTATTTACCTGTTACCTTTTACCAAACTACCACGATATTATACAGAGGTAGAGCATTTGAAGTATATTAAAAATCATGCCAATGGAAGAAATTGTCCTACACATAAAATTAAAACTACCATATCCACATGATCAAATTCGTAAAATGTCAGGCTCTGATTTAGACATTAGAAATGTCAACAAAAGAGCACAGTTCAAAGGAGAATACAGCACTTTTAGACCTAATACTATCTAATAGACCTGACAGAATAACAAATCTGCAGGTGGTTGGGCATTTAGGAAATAGCGACCACAATATTGTGCAGTTTCACCTGTCTTTCACTAGGGGGACTTGTCAGGGAGTCACAAAAACATTGAACTTTAGGAAGGCAAAGTTTGAACAGCTTAGAGATGCCCTTAATCTGGTAGACTGGGACAATATCCTCAGAAATGAGAATACAGATAATAAATGGGAAATGTTTAACAACATCCTAAATAGGCAGTGTAAGCGGTTTATACCTTGTGGGAATAAAAGGACTAGAAATAGGAAAAACCCAATGTGGCTAAACAAAGAAGTAAGACAGGCAATTAACAGTAAAAAGAAAGCATTTGCACTACTAAAGCAGGATGGCACCATTGAAGCTCTAAAAAACTATAGGGAGAAAAATACTTTATCTAAAAAACTAATTAAAGCTGCCAAAAAGGAAACAGAGAAGCACATTGCTAAGGAGAGTAAAACTAATCCCAAACTGTTCTTCAACTATATCAATAGTAAAAGAATAAAAACTGAAAATGTAGGCCCCTTAAAAAATAGTGAGGAAAGAATGGTTGTAGATGACGAGGAAAAAGCTAACATATTAAACACCTTCTTCTCCACGGTATTCACGGTGGAAAATGAAATGCTAGGTGAAATCCCAAGAAACAATGAAAACCCTATATTAAGGGTCACCAATCTAACCCAAGAAGAGGTGCGAAACCGGCTAAATAAGATTAAAATAGATAAATCTCCGGGTCCGGATGGCATACACCCACGAGTACTAAGAGAACTAAGTAATGTAATAGATAAACCATTATTTCTTATTTTTAGTGACTCTATAGCGACAGGGTCTGTTCCGCAGGACTGGCGCATAGCAAATGTGGTGCCAATATTCAAAAAGGGCTCTAAAAGTGAACCTGGAAATTATAGGCCAGTAAGTCTAACCTCTATTGTTGGTAAAATATTTGAAGGGTTTCTGAGGGATGTTATTCTGGATTATCTCAATGAGAATAACTGTTTAACTCCATATCAGCATGGGTTTATGAGAAATCGCTCCTGTCAAACCAATCTAATCAGTTTTTATGAAGAGGTAAGCTATAGACTGGACCACGGTGAGTCATTGGACGTGGTATATCTTGATTTTTCCAAAGCGTTTGATACCGTGCCGCACAAGAGGTTGGTACACAAAATGAGAATGCTTGGTCTGGGGGAAAATGTGTGTAAATGGGTTAGTAACTGGCTTAGTGATAGAAAGCAGAGGGTGGTTATAAATGGTATAGTCTCTAACTGGGTCGCTGTGACCAGTGGGGTACCGCAGGGGTCAGTATTGGGACCTGTTCTCTTCAACATATTCATTAATGATCTGGTAGAAGGTTTACACAGTAAAATATCGATATTTGCAGATGATACAAAACTATGTAAAGCAGTTAATACAAGAGAAGATAGTATTCTGCTACAGATGGATCTGGATAAGTTGGAAACTTGGGCTGAAAGGTGGCAGATGAGGTTTAACAATGATAAATGTAAGGTTATACACATGGGAAGAGGGAATCAATATCACCATTACACACTGAACGGGAAACCACTGGGTAAATCTGACAGGGAGAAGGACTTGGGGATCCTAGTTAATAATAAACTTACCTGGAGCAGCCAGTGCCAGGCAGCAGCTGCCAAGGCAAACAGGATCATGGGGTGCATTAAAAGAGGTCTGGATACACATGATGAGAGCATTATACTGCCTCTGTACAAATCCCTAGTTAGACCGCACATGGAGTACTGTGTCCAGTTTTGGGCACCGGTGCTCAGGAAGGATATAATGGAACTAGAGAGAGTACAAAGGAGGGCAACAAAATTAATAAAGGGGATGGGAGAACTACAATACCCAGATAGATTAGCGAAATTAGGATTATTTAGTCTAGAAAAAAGACGACTGAGGGGCGATCTAATAACCATGTATAAGTATATAAGGGGACAATACAAATATCTCGCTGAGGATCTGTTTATACCAAGGAAGGTGACGGGCACAAGGGGGCATTCTTTGCGTCTGGAGGAGAGAAGGTTTTTCCACCAACATAGAAGAGGATTCTTTACTGTTAGGGCAGTGAGAATCTGGAATTGCTTGCCTGAGGAGGTGGTGATGGCGAACTCAGTCGAGGGGTTCAAGAGAGGCCTGGATGTCTTCCTGGAGCAGAACAATATTGTATCATACAATTATTAGGTTCTGTAGAAGGACGTAGATCTGGGTATTTATTATGATGGAATATAGGCTGAACTGGATGGACAAATGTCTTTTTTCGGCCTTACTAACTATGTTACTATGTTACTATGTTACTATGTTACATGGTTAATCACAGTATCTCCCCATAGGAGGACAAACTGTCATGATTTAAACTCTGAAGTGTATATAATTCACCCTGTACACCCATAGCAATACAGACAATAAATCACAGGGCTGTTTACTTGCAAAGTTTAAGTAATAAATCACTGTACTTTCTATTCTTAAGATATATGTAATTTCATATAATAAATCACAGGATTTTATACTCATAAGATTCACTTTTTTGCTATTCTACTTGCCACATGTATATTACAATAACACCAATTATGGCGCTCAAGTGCCATTATAATTCAAGAATTTGTCTCTATTTCATCAAAAGAAACTGATATTACTTCCATGGTAAATACAGTATGTACCTCTCTAATAGAACATATGGGAAGATATAGAAACATTTTGGAGCAAGTGGTCAGTGATGAATATTGGTGTTTGCATTAATCCGATATTTAGGGGAGATATATTTTCAGCGTCTTATCGAAGGGATGAACATAATGCATTACCTCATAGCACCTTAAGGTGATTCCAACCCTGCCTACTTAAGCAATTGAAGGGAGTCTAGTAACTCCCCTCTTGAGGTCCACTGAGATATATGATTCTCCAATTGATCCATCCAATGAAAGAGAGACCTAGCAATGCAGGCGGAAGCTATATTCGTCTTAAGAGATGGGAACTTCAGCAGGTTCTCCACTTTCCTATCCATAGGATCTTTAAGTTGGGAAGAATCTTCAAAGGAGAGTACAGTCTTTTTGGCTACTCTCACCACTTGTGCATCTACTTTAGGGATATCCCAGCTAGCAGATTCACCCTCTAGAGGGAACCTATGCTTAAGTTTCGAGGGGGTACATAGTCATTTCTCTGGAAACTCCCTTTCTTGAGAGATTATATTTATGATGTTCTCATGGACTTGCAACCCAATTTGCCTCACTGCCTTAAAGCCTCCAAACATTTTATCTTGCACTGTCTGGGGAACCTGTTCCTCCTCCAAGCACATGGTGTTATGGACTGCACCAATTAACTCCTCCATATATTCTGTGGATAAGAAATACTTCTTAGCTTTGTATATTTTATGAGATGATGACTCCTCCCATCTGCCTGAATCCGAGCTGTATGAGCCCTCAGAAGCTGAATCAGAGTCCTTAATTTGGATCTTTCTCTTTAGGAAGAGATGTTCCCAGAGAAGGAGGAGGAGGGGGAGGTGAAAGGTCGCCAAGAATGATTGTACCTTCTGCTTTACCATGGTACAGATCTCATCCAGGAGCGAGGGATGTTCGGCCCTAACCACCTTATCCGTACACTCCTGGCATAACTTGTTTTCCCACCGGGATTGAAGCTTCTTAAGGCAGAGGGCACATTAATTGACCTTCTTGGCTGGGTTTTTGTGGGCAGACTTGTTTCTGTAGGAGAAAGGGGAGAGAAGTGTAACTAAGAGGAGATCCCTTGCTGCCACAAGAAACCTGACTAGGACTCCCATCACAGCCTTATTGAGGTTGGGGCAGCGCTGGGCTCTGCAGATGCAGGGCAGGGAGCAGACACACCATCCATATTCACAGGATTTTTAGCCTTACCTGGAGATGTCTTCTGGCAGGTATATATGGAGAATAAACCTTCCGCTAACTTCAGCATGCTCTGCATGCCGTTCAGTCCTCTAGGGGCTACAGAGTGCCGAACCCAGAAGTACATGCATTCCACCTCATGGAACGCTAGGCCCAAAAGTGACTCGCGCCCTCTATGATGTCACTTCCGAGTCGCCAAACAGCGTGCGCTGAGGAGGAAAGCCAGGAAGGTCACGAATCCACCATGAGCCTGGAGACAGGAGCAGCAAAGGAGGAGGAAGGCAGAGCCCACGACCATCACTGCCCAGCAGGAAAAACCAGGTACACTGCAGCATCGGCCACGCAGGATACGAAAACCTCTCCATGCCCCATGGGGGACAGGAAAGACACTGGACACAACCGCTTTGTGCATTCTGTCCCCCATTAGGGCGTGAAGACAACCTCCTATGCTATCATGGAAGGTAACTAGAGAAAAAAGGTCTACATTTTTTAAAAATGTGTAGGCTATTTTCAAATCATATCCTGATGTGGGATAAATGAACAATGGAGTTGAGAAACACTTTGATTTTGAGTCTGAAAAAACAATATTTTCCACAAAGTTTTATGCTTTAGCTTGTACAGCTGTAATTTGCAGTAACTCTAGATTCTTATATATAGTGATCAGTTAAATAAAAAAAAGCTGTAATTTAAAATTAACTTAATTACAACTTAATCACAATAACCCTATTTCTACTTAATGTTTGCTCTGCCACATAATCACCTTCCAACACCATTTCAGTGATATTCTCATTGGCTCTGGAGAAAGTGTTAATGAGGACAAATAAGCTGATATCAATCTGTCATGCTGATTGGAATTAGATGAGGAGACTTGTTGCTTTATAAGTGGTCTAGTGCTTGAAATGTTTGTCTTCTTCTGTTTACCATAATTACCTTCATGATATTATTAGCAGTCATCATTGCATTGCATGGAAAAAAAGCTTTACAGGCAAAAGCATTAATGTTTGTAAAATAGAGCGTAAATCAACCATGTATCGGTTCATCAAGAACTTAAAATAGAGTGGCTCTATAGATGTCAAAAAGGCTTCAGGGTGCCCAAGAAATTCCACCAAGTTCAGGTACAGCATTGGTTTAAAACTAGTGTAGAGCTTGTTAAAATTGCAGCAAACAGGAGTTATGTTGGCTAAGTGTCAAGAAACACAACAATGAATTAACTTCTTTACCAGAAAAGGATCAAGGATAGACTTACATTCTGCAGGAAGTACACATATTGGACTACCTATTTTCTCTGATGAAGTCCCCTTTTGGCTATTAGGACATTAGAAAAAAAATGATTGTTCTTTATCTAAATAAAAAAAAAACAATAAAAGTACACAAATATTTAGTATCGCCGCGTCCGTAACGACCCAACTTATAAAACTGTCCAACTAGCTAACCCCTTCAGTGATCACCGTAAAAAAAAAAACAAGGCAAAAAACAATGCTTTATTATCATACCGCCAAACAAAAAGTGGAATAACACGCGATCAAAAAGATGGATATAAATAAACATGGTACCGCTGAAAACATCATATTGTCCTGCAAAAAACGAGCTGCGATACAGCATCATCAGCAAAAAAATAAAAAGTTATAGTCCTCAGAATAAAGCAATGCAAAAATAATAAATTTTTATATAAAATAGCTTTTATCGTATAAAAGCGCCAAAACATAAAAAAGATATAAATGAGGTATTGCTGCAAGCGTACTTACCCAAAGAATAAAACTGCTTTATCAATTTTATCAAACGTGGAAGGGTGAAAACGCCCCCCAAAAGAAATTAATGAATAGCTGGTTTTTGGTCATTCTGCCTCACAAAAATCAGAATAAAAAGTGATTAAAAAATGTCAAGTGCCAGAAAATGGTACCAATAAAAGCGTCAACTCGTCCCACAAAAAACAAGATTTCACATGACTCTGTGGATCAAAATATGGAAAAATTATATCTCTCAAAATGTGGAGACGCAAAAACTCTTTTTTGCAATAAAAAGTGTCTTTTAGTGTGTGACAGCTGCCAATCATAAAAATCTGCTAAAAAATCCACTATAAAAGTAAATCAATCCCCCCTTCATCACCCCCTTAGTTAGGGAAATATAATAAAATTTAAAAAAATGTATTCATTTCCATTTTCCCATTAGGGTTAGGGTTAGGGTTGGAGCTAAAATTAGGGTTAGGGTTGGGGCTAAAGTTAGGGTTAGGGTTGGGGCTAAAGTTAGGATTAGGGCTTGGATTACATTTACGGTTGGGATTAGGATTAGGGTTAGTGGTGTGTCAGGGTTAGGGGTCTGGTTAGAGTTATGGTTGGGATTAGGGTTAGGGGTGTGTTGGGGATAGGGGTGTAATTGGGATTAGGGATAGGGGCATGTTCGGGTTGGGGGTGTCGTTAGGGTTATGGTTAAGGTTGGGATTAGGTTCAGGGGTGTTTTTGGGTTAGGGTTTCAGTTAGAATTGGGAGGTTTCCACTGTTTAGGCACATTAGGGGCTCTCCAAACGCGACATGGCGTCCGATCTCAATTCCAGCCAATTCAGCATTGAAAAAGTAAAACAGTGCTCCTTCCCTTCCGAGCTCTCCCGTTCGCCAAAACAGGGGTTTACCCCAACATATGGGGTATCAGCATACTCAGGATAAATTAGACAACAACTTTTGGGGTCCAATTTCTCTGGTTACCCTTGGGAAAATAAAAATTTGGGGGGCTAAAAAATCATATTTGTGGGAAAAAATGATGTTTTATTTTCACGGCTCTGCGTTATAAATTGTAGTGAAACACTTGGGGGTTCAAAGTGCTCACCACACATCTAGATAAGTTCCTTATGGGGTCTACTTTCCAAAATTGTGTCACTTGTTGGGGGTTTCAATGTTTAGGCACATCAGGGGCTCTCCAAACGCAACATGGCGTCCCATCTCAATTCCAGTCAATTTTGCATTGAAAAGTCAAACGGTGCTCCTTCCCTTCCGAACTCTGCCATGCACCCAAACAGCGGTTTACCCCCCGCATATGGGGCAACAGAGTACTTAGGACAAATTGCACAACAAATTTTAGGGTCCAATTTCTTCTGTTACCCTTGGGAAAATAAAAAATTGGGGGCGAAAAGATCATTTTTGTAAAAAAATATGATTTTTTATTTTTACAGCTGTACATTATAAACTTGTGTGAAGCACTTGGTGTGTCAAAATGCTCACCACAAATCTAGATAAGTTCCTCATGGGGTCTACTTTCCAAAATGGTGTCACTTGTGGGGGGTTTCAATGTTTAGGCACATTAGGGACTCTCCAAACCCGACATGGCATCTCTTCTCAATTCCAGTCAATTTTGCATTGAAAAGTCAAACGACGCTCCTTCCCTTCCGAGCTCTGCCATGCACCCAAACAGTGGTTTACCCACACATATGGGGTATCAGCATACTCAGAACCTTTGGGGTCCAATTTCTCCTGTTACCCTTGGTAAAATAAAACAAACTGGAGATGAATTACATTTTTTGTGAAAAAAGTTAAATGTTAATTTTCTTTAAACATTCTAAAAATTCCTATGAAATAACTGAAGGGTTAATAAACTTCCTGAATGTGGTTTTGAGCACCATGAGGGGTGCATTTAGAATGGTGTCACACTGGGGTATTTTCTATCATATAGACCCCTCAAAGTGACTTCAAATGTGATGTAGTCCCTAAAAAAACATGTTGTAAAAATGAGAAATTGCTAGTCAACTTTAAACCCTTACAACTCCCTAACAAAAAAAAATTTGGTTAAAAAATTGTGCTGATGTAAAGCAGACATGTGGGAAATGTTACTTATTAAATACTTTGTGTGACATAACTCTGTGATTTAAGGGCATAAAAATTCAAATTTGGAAAATTATGAAATTTTAAAATGTTTTGCCAAATTTCCGTTTTTTTCACAGAGAAATGCTGGTAATATCAAAGAAATATCTCCACTACCATGAAGTACAATATGTCATGAGTAGTGTTGAGCGATACCTTCCGATATCCAAAAGTAGCGGTATCGGATTCGATCGGCCGATATTCAAAAAATATTGGTTATTGCCGATACCAATGCAAATCAATGGAACCAAAATATCGGAATTAAAATAAACCCTTTCTTTCCTTGTAGGTTAATTCTACATGAAGGAAAACAACTAAGAATAATGTAGGATGTATTGGGGGAGGTGGAGGAGACAATAAAGGCATAGAGGTTTAGCCCAATCAAATAGAATAGCAGGAATTCATTTTTTTTTTTAAGACGTTCGGAGTTACAAAGCTATTGACTATGTTACGATTTTTTATATTTAGTCACATATTTATGTTTCACTACTTCCATGCTGTTCACCTTCTTTTTAACTTCTCCCACACTTTCAGCTTCATCATCCTCAGCAGCATCATCTTTTCCATCAACTTCTCCTTCACCTTCTTCATCTTCTTCTTCTTCACCTTCTTTGTATTATTATTTTTTTTTACATTCTTCTTATTGTTTTAATTCAACTATTATTCTTCTTCATAATCAACTTCTTCATCATCTTCTTCATCATATTCTTATTTGTGACAGCCAGGCCTTCCTGTAGTTGTTATCTATAAAAGTTTGAAGATTACACCTTCTGTTCTGCCTGTCACAAAAGATTTACAACAGGATTTGTCCGCGTTCAGTTTGGCCTGCAGCAGCAGGCTTTTTCCAGGGCACCACGAGGAGAAATGGACTGACCCCCATACACTGCTTATTTTTATTCTTATGCTTAATGTTCTTCTGCTTTTTGTGCTGCAGCTTCTTGTTCTTCTGCTTCTCGGTCTTCAGGGTCGTCATCTTTAGGGTCTTGAACTTGGAAATGTAGCAGAAGATACAAGAGCAAAAGACACTGGCGAGAACCAGCAGACGGTACTGGAACCCGGATGGCTAGCCGAAGGTACAAGAGCCAATGGAACTACCGGGGGCCAACTGATGTTACTGGAACCCGGTTACTAAGCAGGAGGTACCCGTGCCAGAAAGCACTACCAAGTACTACCTGACGTTGCTGGCACTCGGATACCCAGAAGGAGGCACCTAAGCCAAAGGCTCTGCCCGGAACCAGCTGATGGTAATGGAACCAGGATGGGGAGCAGAAGGTGCAAGAGCAAAAGACCCTGCCGAGAAGCAGCTGACGGTACTGGAACCCGGAAGGCTAGCCAAAGGTACAAGATCCAATGGAACTACTGAGGACCAGCTGACGTTACTGGAACCCGGTTACTAAGCAGGAGGTAACCTTGCCAGAAAGCACTACCAAGGACTACCTGACGTTGGTGGAACTCGGATACCCAGAAGGAGGCACCTAAGCTAAAGGCTCTGCCCGGAACCAGCTGATGGTACTGGAACCAGGATGGGCAGGAGGGACTACCCGTGACAAAGACACTTCTGAGCAGCAACTGGCGGTGTTGGAACCCAGGGAATCCAGGAGAAGCAGAGTATAGGCTGAGGCCTAATTGGAGCCAGTTGAAAGGGAACCTTTAACCCCCAAAGGTGTTTGCCACTAAAAGAGCCTCCTTGTGCGTCACTAATGCTGCACAAGGAAAAGGTGCCTCTTTTCATTATGCTCCTTGTAAACGCTGAAGTTAACACTTATAAAATGTGTCCCCTGATACCCTGAAACTGTCCTGGAGGCGGGACTTTCCTTCTTAATGAGACGCAGCACAACTGTCATTCACACCTCCTTGGTGCCGTGCGCTGCCTCCTCAGTATTGTTTGAATCTGTCCTGGAGCCTTTATGCAAGGAGCATAATGAAAAGAGGCACCTTTTCCTTGTGCAGCATTAGTGCCACACAAGATGGCTCTTTTAGTTACAAATGCCTTGGGGGGGACAGGTTCCCTTTAATATCTGTTGTTGTGTCAGCATGGTTGTCGCAGGACACATTGCCGGCTACACAGCAGGGAAACAGTTGGCGTTACTGAACCCCAATGACACAGTGGCGAGTGTTTTACTCTGTGCAGCCAGCACTTCCGAGCACCAACTGGTGGTATTGGAGCCCAGGGATTCTAGGAAGAGCAGAGTGTAGGCCGAGGCCTGCACTGGAGGCAGTTTAATATCTGTTGTGTATGCGTGGTGGTCGCAGGACTCATTTCCCGCTGCACAGCAGGGGAACAGCTGGCGTTACTGAACCCCACTGACACATGAGTGAGTGTACACATGAGCGAGTGTTTTTCTCTGTGCAGTCTGCACTTCTGAGCACCAACTGGCGGTATTGGAGCTCAGGGAATCTAGGAAGAGCAGAGTGTAGACCGAAGCCAGCACTGGAGGCAGTTTAATATCTGTTGTGTCTGCGTGGCAGTCGCAGGACACATTGCCGGCTACACAGCAGGGGAACAGCTGGCGTTACTGAACCCCACTGACACATGAGCGAGTATTTTTCTCTGTGCAGCCAGCACTTCCAAGCACCAACTGGCGGTATTGGAGCCCGGGGAATCTAGGAGGAGCAGAGTGTAGGCCAAGGCCTGCACTGGAGGCAGTTTAATATCTGTTGTGTCTGCGTGGTGGTCGCAGGACACGTTGCCGGCTACACAGCAGGGGAACAGCTGGCGTTACTGAACCCCACTGACACAGTGGCGAGTGTTTTTCTCTGTGCAGCCAGCACTTCCTAGCACCAACTGGCGGTGTTAGAGCCCAGGGAATGCAGGAGAAGCAGAGTGTAGGCCGAGGCCTAATTGGAGCAAGTTGAAAGGGAACCTTTAACTTCCCAGGCATTTGAAACTGAAAGAGCCACCTTGTGCAGCAATAATGCTGCACAAGGAAAAGGTGGCTCTTTTAATTATGCTCCTTGCAAACGCAGAACTAAACAGTTCTAAAATGTGTCCATTGGTACCATGAAACCATCCCGAAGGTGGGACTTTCCTTCATAATGGGACGCAGCACTGTCGTCATTCCTACCCCTTTAGTGCCGTGCGACGCCTCTTCACTAGGGTTGAGCGAAACGGGTCGAAAATATTCTTTTGAATCTAGAATCGGAATTCCGATACCGATTCCCGATATGTTTAAGATATCGGGCATTGGTATCGGAATTCAGATTTTAGTGTAAAATAAAGAATTAAAATAAAAAATATCGTAATACTTACCCTCTGACGCGCCCTGGTACTAACCGGGAACCTTCCTTCCTTAGAATCAGCCTTCCAGGACCTTGCGGTGACGTCGCGGTGACGTCGCGGCTTGTGATTGGCCGCGCGGCCGCCCATGTGACCGCTCGCGCGACCAATCACAAGCCGCGACGTCACCGCGACGTCACTGAAGGTCCTGGAAGGGCTGATTCTTAGGAAGGAAGGCTGCCGGAAAGAAGCAGGGCGCGTCCGAGGGTGAGTATATACCTAATAGGTATACCTAATCGGTGACGATCCTGGGAGGCTGATTCTAAGGAAGGAAGGTTCCCGGTTAGTACCAGGGCGCGTCAGAGGGTAAGTATTGCGATATTTTTTATTTTCATTCTTTATTTTACACTAAAATATGGATCGCAGGGCCTGAAGGAGAGTTTCCACTCCTTCAGACCCTGGGAACCATGGAAACCCAATGCACTACATTGGGTTTCGGGTTTCGGCCGACCCCGACTTTTTTATAGGATCGGCCGATTTCACTCGACCCGACTTTTGAAAAAGTCGGGTTTCGTGAAACCCGACCCGATCCTATAAAAGTAAAGGTCGCTCAACCCTACTCTTCACCGTTGTTTCAATCTGTCCTGTAGCCTGCGCTGTTATGTTCAAACTAGGCCATGCGCAGTTAGCGCTGCCCGTCTTCTGACAACATTTAGTGTCAGGCAGACTGCGCCTGTGTGGCCGCGCAGCCCGATATCTTCGCCTCTCACTCACCTCTTCCGGCTTCTTCAGACTGTGCGGCGTCACTGCCGTGGCATGCTATTAGCGATCAGCTGACAGCGCACAGTCTGAAGAAGGCGGAGGGAGATGAGTGAGAGTCTGAGGTGAATATATGCACTGCGCATGCCCATGAATCCCAGGCCCGCAGTGCGATTAAATCAGAAGACAGTGCGAGGCGTGATCTCAGGCAGCGCAGCCGCACAGGCACAGTCCGCCTGACACCAAATTATGTCAGAAGAGGGGCAGCGCTAACTGAGCATGGCCAAGGTTGAACATAACAGCGCAGGCTATGGGACAGATTCAAACAATGCTGAGGAGGCGGCGCCTGGCGCCAAGGGGGTAGGAATGACGGCTGCATTGCGTCTCATTAGAAAGCAAAGTTCCACCTCCGGGAAAAGAGCCACCTTTTCCTTGTGCAGTGTTACTGCTGCCCAAGGTTGCTCTTTCAGATACAAACATCTGGGGGGAGGGGACAGGTTCCCTTTAATTTCAGTTGCAGTGTCAGCGTGGCGGTCGCTGGACACATTGCCATCTACACAGCAGGGGAGCAGCTGGGTTACTGAACCCCACTATAAGAGGAGCGAGTGTTTTTCTCTGTGCAGACAGCACTTCCGGGCAACAACTGGCGGTGTTGAAGCCCAGGGAAAGCAGGAGGAGCAGACTTTAGTTTTTGCTGCACACACAGCAGTGCAGCAGCTGGCATTACTGAACCCCACTAACACAGGAGCGAGTGTTTTCTCTGTGCAGACAGCACTTCCGGGCAACAACTGGTGGTGTTGAAGCTCAGAGAAAGCAGGAGGAGCAGACTTTAGTTTTGCTGCACACACAGCAGGAGAGCAGCTGGCGTTACTGAACCCCAATAACATGGCAGCAAGTGTTGACTGTGCAGACAGCACTTCCGGGCAACAACTGGCGGTGTTGAAGCCCAGGGAAAGCAGGAGGGGCAGACTTTAGTTTTTGCCGCACACACAGCAGGGGAGCAGCTGGCGTTACGGAACCACACTAACACAGGAGCAAGTGTTTTACTCTGTGCAGACAGCACTTCCGGGCAACAACTGGCGGTGTTGAAGCCCAGGGAAAGCAGGAGGAGCAGACTTTATTTTTTGCCGCACACA
Source organism: Ranitomeya imitator (assembly GCF_032444005.1). Classification (NCBI taxonomy): domain Eukaryota; kingdom Metazoa; phylum Chordata; class Amphibia; order Anura; family Dendrobatidae; genus Ranitomeya; species Ranitomeya imitator. The sequence goes on along the minus strand of NC_091285.1, from coordinate 392,767,843 downwards.
CAGCAGGGGAGCAGCTGGCGTTACTGAACCCCAATAACACGGCAGCAAGTGTAGACTGTGCAGACAGCACTTCCAGGCAACAACTGGTGGTGTTGAAGCCCAGGGAAAGCAGGAGGAGCAGACTTTATTTTTTGCCGCACACACAGCAGGGGAACAGCTGGTGTTACTGAACCCCAATAACAGAGGAGCAACTGTTGACTGTGCAGACAGTACTTCCGGGCAATAACTGGCAGTGTTGAAGCCCAGGGAAAGCAGGAGAAGCAGAGTGTAGGCCGAGGCCTAATTGGAACAAGTTGAAAGGGAACCTTTAACCCCCCAGGAGTTTGTAACTGAAAAAGCCACCTTGTGCAGCAGTAATGCTGAAAAAGTAAAAGGTGGCTCTTTTAATTATGCTCCTTGCAAGCGCAAAACTAAACACATCTAAAATGTGTCCCCTGATACCGTGAAACCGTCTCGAAGGTGAGACTTTCCTTCGTAATGGGATGCAGCACAGCCGCCATTCCTAGCTCCTTGGCGCCGTGCGCCACCTTTTCAGCGTTGTTTGAATCCGTCCTGGAGCCTGCGCTGCTATGTTAAACCTTGGCCATGCGCAGTTAGCGCTGCTCGTCTTCTGACAACATTTAGTGTCAGGCGGACTGCGCCTGTGTGGCCGCGCAGCCCGAGATCCCGCCTCGCAGTGTCTTCTGATTTAATCACACTGCCGGCCAGGGATTCATGGGCATGCGCAGTGCATATCTTCGCCTCTCACTCACCTCTTCCGGCTTCTTCAGACTGTGCGGCGTCACGGCTGTGGCATGCTATTAGGGATCAGCTGACAGCGCACAGTCTGAAGAAGGTGGTGGGAGATGAGGGAGAGCCTGAGGTGAAGATATGCACTGTGCATGCCCATGAATTCCAGGCCCGCAGTGTGATTAATTCAGAAGACACTGCGAGGCAAGATCTCGGGCAGTGCGGCCGCACAGGCACAGTCCGCTTGACACCAAATGATCTCGGACGATGGGCAGTGCTATCTGCACATGGCCAAGGTTGAACATAACAGCGCAAGCTACGGGACAGATTCAAACAACGCTGAGGAGGCGGCGCCTGGTGCCAAGGGCATAGGAATGACGGCTGCGTTGCGTCTCATTTTGAAGGAAAGTTCCACCTCCGGGCCGGTTTCACGGTGTGAGGGGACACATTTTATAAGTGTTAAGTTTAGCGTGTGCCAGGAGCATAACTAAAAGAATTACTGCTGCACAGGGTGGCTCTTTCAGTAACAAACGGCTGGAGGGTGGACAGGTTGCCTTAAATTTCAGATGTAGTTTCAGCATGGAGGTAGCCGGACACATTGCCGGACACAAAGCTGGGGATCAGCTGACGTTACTGAAACCCAATAACACTGGGTCATGTGTTTTGACTGTGCAGACGTCACTTCTGAGCAACAGCTGGCAGTGTTGGAGCCCAGGGATTACAGTTCAAGTGGTAGAAACATGAAAGCAACAGGAGACCTGGATACTGTAGCCAACCAATTTTTTAATCTGGAAGAGGAGTTGCAAATTCCTGCGAGATCCAGGCCTTGTTCATTTTCAGAAAAATAAGCCAGTCAACGTTATCGGAGGATAGTCGCATGCGACGGTCTGTTAGTACACCACCTGCGGCACTAAAGACGCGTTCCGATAATACATTAGCAGCAGGGCAAGCCAGCACCTCCAATGCATACTGGCTAAGCTCTGGCCATGTATCCAGCTTAGAGACCCAAAACTTGAAGGGGAAAGAGCCGTCGGGGAGTACACTAAGAGGGCAAGCCATGTAGTCTGTCACCATCTGATGGAAACGTTGCCTCCTGCTGACTGGAGCCGTCTGTGATGGTGTCGACATTTGTGGCGGGCACACAAAAGTTTGCCACAGTTGGGCCATACTGGTCTTGCCTTGTGCTGAGGCACTGCTTCTGCTCCCTGTTGTGCTGACCTTCCTCCACTGCCTCAACGCACTGAGCTGCTTTGTAAAGCACTAGCAGCACTGCTCTCAGTTGGACAGGAGAAGATGATGGAATGCACCAGTGTGTCTATGTACTCCCACATTTTACGCTCCCGGTTCAACGGTGTTATGAGGGTTTGTAAGTTGTCCCGGTAGTGCAGATCTAGGAGGGTGTAAACCCAATAATCAGCCGTTTTGAGAATGTGGGCGATGCGGCGGTTGTTTCTCTGACACTGCAGCATTAAATCAACCATGTGCTGCAGACTGCCAACAGGCCAAGAAACACTGTCCCCTGCTTGAGGCGTGATCTCTGCCTGCTCTGCATCACCCCACCCTCGCTCTGCACACTGACTACTTGAGAATTGTGTAACTCCCTCCTCTGGACCGATGTCTTCCTCCTCCATTGACTCCACCTCATCCTCCTCACAAAGTGTCCCCTGCCTAGGCCTTTGTGAGGAACCACGTTGCGCTGACTGTCCAGAAGCAGATGGAATTGGTGACTCCTCATCCTCCACCTCTTCCAGAACATCATCCCTTAGCGCTTGCAGTGTTCTTTCAAGCAGGCAGATAAGGGGGACAGTCATGCTGCTAGTGCATCATCTGCACTGGAATCATCGAAGGCATGCAAAACCTGGCAGATGTCCTTCATAGTGGCCCACTCAGTGGTTGTGAAGTCTGAACGGCGCGCAGTGCGACTTCTTTGCGCCTGATGCAGCTTTTACTCCATTACTTCTTGCTGCTGCTCACACAACCGCTCCAACATATGTAACGTTGAATTCCACCTGGTGGGTAGGTAACATATGATGCGATGTTCTGGAAGGCGGAATCGGTGCTGCAGAGCTGCAATGCGCGATCTTGCCATGCTGGAACGCCGCAAGTGGGCACACTCTAGGCGGACCTTGTGCAGCAGTGCATCAAGATCCGGATAGTCCCTCAAAAAACTCTGCACGACCAAGTTGAGCACATGTGCCAGACATGGGATGTGAGTAAGGTTGCCTAGGCCCAGAGCTGCTACCAGATTTTGGCCATTGTCACACACTACCATGCCTGGCTGTAGATTCGCTGGCACAAACCACACATTGCTCTCCTGCTTGTTGGCATTCCAGAGCTCCTGTGCTGTGTGGCTTCGATTCCCCAAAGAAATTAATTTCAGTACGGCCTGTTGACGTTTGGCCACGGCTGTGCTCATATCGGTCGTAACAGGTAAGTGTTCACCGGTCAAGGTGGAGGAAGACCGTGACGGCTCCTGCAGCAATGATTCAGAGGAACTGGAGTATGAGGACGAGGCAATGTGTACAGACTGGATTCCTGCAATCCTTAAAGTTAGCAGAACACATCCTGCACCACTCGCACGATCTGTACCCGGCTCCACAACATTAACCCAATGGGCAGTGAGGGAAAGGTATTGCCCCTGTCCATGGTGACTGGTCCACGCATCGGTGGTGAGGTGGACCTTGCTACTGACGGCATTCAGTAGCGCGTGTTTTATGTGTCCCTCCACATGCTTTTGCAGGGCAGGGATGGCTTGCCTGCTGAAATAAAAGCGGCTGGACACATTGTATTGTGGGACTGCCAATGCCATCAAGTTACAGAAGGTGTCAGCCTGAATGACAGCATTTCAAGGGACAGTAGTTTTGCAATGCCAGCATTCAGAGCCTGTGCTCGGGGGTGGTTTTCCGAAGAATGGCCGCATTTTCTCCCATGCCTGTGATACCGATGCCTATAGACTGGGCTGGGAATGTGAGGATGACTGGGAACGTGGTGATGTGGGTGGAATTACACTGGGTCTCAGGACAACAGTGCCAGAGGTTCTTCCATGGCGATCCTGTGAGGAAGCCAAACCAGCTGTGTGTGAGCTGGAGGAAGAGGCAACAACACGAGCTGAAGAGGTGGTAGGTGCCGCTGTAGGTTAGCCTAGGTCTTCAGTGTGTTTTTGTAACTCCACTGCGTGCTTGGTCCGCACATGTTTCCACATATTTGTGGTATTGAGGTTGCTGACACTTTTCCCTCTTTTGACTTTCTGATGACACACCTTGTATTTGACTAAGCAAATGTCATCTGCAACTGTGTCAAAAAAGGACCAGGCACTGCAAGTCTTGGGAGCGCCCGTTTTGGCTTTTGGAAGAACCATGCTCTGAATGGGTTCCGAAGTGGGGGGTTACAGGCACCGCAGTCTTCCCCCTCCCTCTCCCTCTCCCTCTTTGGGCCATTCGGGGAATCTCTTCCTCAGAGCTGCTCCCACCACCTTCCTGTACCTCACGCCATGAAGGGTCAAGGACCTCATCATCTACACAACCCTCTTCCACCAACTGCTTCTCCTGGGTAGTCTTGACAGCACAGTACGCACCAGAAAGTGGCACCTGAGTCTCATCATCAGATGCGTACTGAGGTGTGCTGACCAGAGGCACTGGTCCACCCGCCTCTTCAGAATCAGAGAGACAAAGCTGTTGGGCATAACTGCATACTGCCTATTCTTCCATTTCTCCAATGCTGCTTGGCAGGCCCCCTCTTTCCAAGCCAAGAGATTCAGAGAACAGAAGTAGAGATGGCTCCTGTCCTGGGCTCTCTGACTGCCTGGGCAATTTGGCAGGTGGTGAAGAGACAGATGGGTGCTCTCCAGTAGGGTTGAGCGACCTTTACTTTTATAGGATCGGGTCGGGTTTCACGAAACCCAACTTTTTCAAAAGTCGGGTCGAGTGAAATCGGCCGATCCTATAAAAAAGTCGGGGTTGGGGTCGGCCGAAACTCGAAACCCAATGCAGTGCATTGGGTTTCCAATGGTTCCCAGGGTCTGAAGGAGCAGAAACTCTCCTTCAGGCCTTGGGATCCATAATTAAGTGTAAAATAAAGAATTAAAATAAAAAATATCGCCATACTTACCCTCTGACGCGCCCTGGTACTAACCGGGAACCTTCCTTCCTTAGAATCAGCCTTCCAGGACCTTGCGGTGACGTTGCGGCTTGTGATTGGTCGCGCGGCCGCCCATGTGACCGCTCGCGCGACCAGTCACAAGCCGCGACGTCACCGCGACGTCACCGAAGGTCCTGGAAGGGCTGATTCTTAGGAAGGAAGGCTGCCGGAAAGAAGCAGGGCGCGTCCGAGGGTGAGTATATTCCTATTAGGTATATACTTACCCTCGGGCGCCCTGCTTCTTTCCGGCAGCCTTCCTTCCTAAGAATTAGCCCTTCCAGGACCTTCGGTGACGTCGCGGCTTGTGATTGGTCGCGCGAGCGGTCACATGGGCGGCCACGCGACCAATCACAAGCCGCGACGTCACCGCGACGTCACCGCAAGGTCTTGGAAGGCTGATTCTAAGGAAGGAAGGTTCCCGGTTAGTACCAGGGCGCATCAGAGGGTAAGTATGGCGATATTTTTTATTTTAATTCTTTATTTTACACTTAAATCTGAATTCCGATACCAATTCCCGATATCTTAAACACATCGGGAATCGATATCGGAATTCCGATTCCAGATTCAGAAGATCGCCGACTTCATGGCCGACCCCACACAGGGGTCGGGTCGGGTTTCATGAAACCTGACTTTGCCAAAAGTCGGCGACTTCTGAAAATTTTCGACCCGTTTTGCTCAACCCTACTCTCCAGTGCTCTGTGCCTGAGAGGATGTGGCACTAATTGAAGTCGATGCGTTAGCTGCCATCCATCCGACAATGGCTTCAATTTCTTCTTCCTGCAGCAGCGGGGTACGGCGATCTCCTACAAAGCTGCGCATGAAGGACTGTTCCCTGCTGAAACTGGGTGATGATGAGTCACCGGTGCCCGCAGCAGGCACAGAATCCCCACGTCCTCTCCCTGCTCCACGCCCATGCCCACGTGCCTTACTCCCTGCCTTCTTCATCTTGGTAGACTGATAAAGATAGGCAGAAAAGTATTAAGGGCTTAGTGTGCTTATTCCTGAACTGCTCCTAACAGGTATAAGAAACACTAATTTTCTAAAGTGTGGACTATACTTTTATATGAGCTAATGTGGCCTACACAACAGTAAAGTGGTGTGTTTGGTGAACTTTAGTATTTTTTTTTTTTTTGCTGAACAGACTACAGAGTGAGCTGCACTCACACACAGAATGTTCAGACAGCCGTGAACGGCGCTGCAAGGCCAAAACAAGCTCCTCTACATAATCCTATATAGTGTTTTTCCACAATCTAGCAGGATACGGAGAGAAAGCCACTAATAGGATAAATTTGAAAAAATGTGAAGTAGGCTGCACTAATTGAGAAACGGACAATGGAATGGTATGAGGCAGTGACGCACCCTGAGCTGACTACAACCGGCTGTGGCGGTAGAACAGACTACAGAGCAAACTGCACTCACACACAGACCATGCAGACAGCCGTGAATGGCGCTGCAAGGCCAAAACAAGCTCCTCTATGTAATCCTATATAGTGTTTTTCCACAATCTAGCAGGATACGGATGGAAAGCCACTAATAGGATAAATTTGAAAAAATGTGCAGCAGGCTGCACTAATTGCAAAAAAGGATAATGGATTGAACAGTATGAGGCAGTGATGCACCCTGAGCTGACTGCAACCAGCCGTGGCTGCGGACAGACTACAGAGTGAGCTGCACTCACACACACAGAGAACTTGCAGACAGCTGTGAACAGCACTGCAAGGCAAAAGCAAGGTTCTCACACAGCGGTTGCTAAATTAGCCTGGGTAAAGCACAATGAAGCAAATCGCTATCTCTAAACTGGCCCTCAGTCAGAACACAGCATTTGTCCCTAACTGAATTCACAGCAGAGTGAGGCCAAAATGGCAGCGGCGACTTTTATAGTGCATCATGACATCATTTCAGCAGCCAATCACAGCCATGCCAGTAGTTACATGCCTATCATGCAGAACAGGATGTGCCCACACTTCTAATCATTCCTCATTGGCTGAATTCGGGCTCTTAGAATTATGGGAACTTTCGATTCCGGTATCCGATATACTGAAAGTATTGGAAATCAGTATCAGAATTCCGATACCGCAAATATCGGCTGATACCCGATACTTGCGGTATCGGAGTGCTCAACACTAGTCATGAGAAAACATTCTCAGAATCATCAGGATCCATTGAAGCGTTCCAGAGTTATAACCTGATAAAGGGACAGTGGTCAGAATTGTAAAAATTGGCACGGTCATTAACGTGCAAACAACCTTGGAAGTAAAGGGGTTAAGCTAAATTATAGTGCAAAAGATTTTGAAATATATCCCACATACAGATTAAGCGCTATTTTGTAGTAAAATGCACATCAAAATAAGATGAAATGGATTGCTAAAAGTGAGCCTATAACTAATATCACAATGGGTTCCCATTCTAAATATTTAAAACAAAAAATGAAAGCTAATTTCATTATAGAACCTGTTATTAGTTAGTTTGTAAATGTAATAGTGGGAATTTTTCAAAACGTTTGTGGCACACTTTTAGCTTCAAAAAGGCAGAAAATTAGTTGCACACCATTTTTGCATTAAAATGTGTTCATTTTTCATATTTACACCACTATTGCCACATTTGAAATAGCGGAGGGACAGTCGGTGTGATTAACTATGCAAATAGGTCAAAGACAGGTTAATGAATTTCGACTAAATTGACAATTATGATTAATGAAAAGTCTCACAAAGGTCACAATTATTACTCGGTTAGGGTGGTAGATTTAAACCAAATAGAAACTCATCTTTAGACATGAGTGTCATATGTAAAGATGTGCCAAATTTATCAAACATTGTGGAACACTTTGATAGATTTAATGTGTCTCTACAAGCAAAACTTAAAAAATTGCTTTCATGGTAAAATTCCCATCAATTTGGCATACTTGGAAACAGGAACACATGGGCTACTTGCACAGTGAACAAGTCTGTATGATCATGTTCACACACCACCAAGAAACCTGAAGACACAAAAGAGAATAGTAAAACCAAAAACACTCAGTTTGAAAAAATGTTGCAGTAATCCGCAAGTGCTAGTAAAAGATGTAAAAAACAGGGTATTTGGTTGATACGTTTTTTGCAAAAAATGTATACTAAGCTGCTCTACCAATCTTCACGGTATACCCTTATCAGAGCAGTCCTAACTAATGTATGCAATCCCTATCTGATGTATTTAAAAACCTGATCATCTGTATATAACCTGTGTGAACAGGGTTCAGAGAGGAAAAATCCATGTGTGCATACAGGGTAGAACAGCTTTTGTGCAGATAGCCCAAAAGGAGTGGTGGAACTCCCCAGTCTTGTAGACACAAGAGAACAATTATGGAAACAGGAACACATGGGCTACTTGCACAGTGAACAAGTCTGTATGATCATGTTCACACACCACCAAGAAACCTGAAGACACAAAAGAGAATAGTAAAACCAAAAACACTCAGTTTGAAAAAATGTTGCAGTAATCCGCAAGTGCTAGTAAAAGATGTAAAAAACAGGGTATTTGGTTGATACGTTTTTTGCAAAAAATGTATACTAAGCTGCTCTACCAATCTTCACGGTATACCCTTATCAGAGCAGTCCTAACTAATGTATGCAATCCCTATCTGATGTATTTAAAAACCTGATCATCTGTATATAACCTGTGTGAACAGGGTTCAGAGAGGAAAAATCCATGTGTGCATACAGGGTAGAACAGCTTTTGTGCAGATAGCCCAAGAGGAGTGGTGGAACTCCCCAGTCTTGTAGACACAAGAGAACAATTATGGAAACAGGAACACATGGGCTACTTGCACAGTGAACAAGTCTGTATGATCATGTTCACACACCACCAAGAAACCTGAAGACACAAAAGAGAATAGTAAAACCAAAAACACTCAGTTTGAAAAAATGTTGCAGTAATCCGCAAGTGCTAGTAAAAGATGTAAAAAACAGGGTATTTGGTTGATACGTTTTTTGCAAAAAATGTATACTAAGCTGCTCTACCAATCTTCACGGTATACCCTTATCAGAGCAGTCCTAACTAATGTATGCAATCCCTATCTGATGTATTTAAAAACCTGATCATCTGTATATAACCTGTGTGAACAGGGTTCAGAGAGGAAAAATCCATGTGTGCATACAGGGTAGAACAGCTTTTGTGCAGATAGCCCAAGAGGAGTGGTGGAACTCCCCAGTCTTGTAGACACAAGAGAACAATTATGGAAACAGGAACACATGGGCTACTTGCACAGTGAACAAGTCTGTATGATCATGTTCACACACCACCAAGAAACCTGAAGACACAAAAGAGAATAGTAAAACCAAAAACACTCAGTTTGAAAAAATGTTGCAGTAATCCGCAAGTGCTAGTAAAAGATGTAAAAAACAGGGTATTTGGTTGATACGTTTTTTGCAAAAAATGTATACTAAGCTGCTCTACCAATCTTCACGGTATACCCTTATCAGAGCAGTCCTAACTAATGTATGCAATCCCTATCTGATGTATTTAAAAACCTGATCATCTGTATATAACCTGTGTGAACAGGGTTCAGAGAGGAAAAATCCATGTGTGCATACAGGGTAGAACAGCTTTTGTGCAGATAGCCCAAGAGGAGTGGTGGAACTCCCCAGTCTTGTAGACACAAGAGAACAATTATGGAAACAGGAACACATGGGCTACTTGCACAGTGAACAAGTCTGTATGATCATGTTCACACACCACCAAGAAACCTGAAGACACAAAAGAGAATAGTAAAACCAAAAACACTCAGTTTGAAAAAATGTTGCAGTAATCCGCAAGTGCTAGTAAAAGATGTAAAAAACAGGGTATTTGGTTGATACGTTTTTTGCAAAAAATGTATACTAAGCTGCTCTACCAATCTTCACGGTATACCCTTATCAGAGCAGTCCTAACTAATGTATGCAATCCCTATCTGATGTATTTAAAAACCTGATCATCTGTATATAACCTGTGTGAACAGGGTTCAGAGAGGAAAAATCCATGTGTGCATACAGGGTAGAACAGCTTTTGTGCAGATAGCCCAAGAGGAGTGGTGGAACTCCCCAGTCTTGTAGACACAAGAGAACAATTATGGAAACAGGAACACATGGGCTACTTGCACAGTGAACAAGTCTGTATGATCATGTTCACACACCACCAAGAAACCTGAAGACACAAAAGAGAATAGTAAAACCAAAAACACTCAGTTTGAAAAAATGTTGCAGTAATCCGCAAGTGCTAGTAAAAGATGTAAAAAACAGGGTATTTGGTTGATACGTTTTTTGCAAAAAATGTATACTAAGCTGCTCTACCAATCTTCACGGTATACCCTTATCAGAGCAGTCCTAACTAATGTATGCAATCCCTATCTGATGTATTTAAAAATCTGATCAGGATACATACATCAGATTAAAGCTGTTCTACCCTGTATGCACACATGGATTTTTCCTCTCTGAACCCTGTTCACACAGGTTATATACAGATGATCAGGTTTTTAAATACATCAGATAGGGATTGCATACATTAGTTAGGACTGCTCTGATAAGGGTATACCGTGAAGATTGGTAGAGCAGCTTAGTATACATTTTTTGCAAAAAACGTATCAACCAAATACCCTGTTTTTTACATCTTTTACTAGCACTTGCGGATTACTGCAACATTTTTTCAAACTGAGTGTTTTTGGTTTTACTATTCTCTTTTGTGTCTTCAGGTTTCTTGGTGGTGTGTGAACATGATCATACAGACTTGTTCACTGTGCAAGTAGCCCATGTGTTCCTGTTTCCATAATTGTTCTCTTGTGTCTACAAGACTGGGGAGTTCCACCACTCCTCTTGGGCTATCTGCACAAAAGCTGTTCTACCCTGTATGCACACATGGATTTTTCCTCTCTGAACCCTGTTCACACAGGTTATATACAGATGATCAGGTTTTTAAATACATCAGATAGGGATTGCATACATTAGTTAGGACTGCTCTGATAAGGGTATACCGTGAAGATTGGTAGAGCAGCTTAGTATACATTTTTTGCACAAAAGCTGTTCTACCCTGTATGCACACATGGATTTTTCCTCTCTGAACCCTGTTCACACAGGTTATATACAGATGATCAGGTTTTTAAATACATCAGATAGGGATTGCATACATTAGTTAGGACTGCTCTGATAAGGGTATACCGTGAAGATTGGTAGAGCAGCTTAGTATACATTTTTTGCAAAAAACGTATCAACCAAATACCCTGTTTTTTACATCTTTTACTAGCACTTGCGGATTACTGCAACATTTTTTCAAACTGAGTGTTTTTGGTTTTACTATTCTCTTTTGTGTCTTCAGGTTTCTTGGTGGTGTGTGAACATGATCATACAGACTTGTTCACTGTGCAAGTAGCCCATGTGTTCCTGTTTCCATAATTGTTCTCTTGTGTCTACAAGACTGGGGAGTTCCACCACTCCTCTTGGGCTATCTGCACAAAAGCTGTTCTACCCTGTATGCACACATGGATTTTTCCTCTCTGAACCCTGTTCACACAGGTTATATACAGATGATCAGGTTTTTAAATACATCAGATAGGGATTGCATACATTAGTTAGGACTGCTCTGATAAGGGTATACCGTGAAGATTGGTAGAGCAGCTTAGTATACATTTTTTGCAAAAAACGTATCAACCAAATACCCTGTTTTTTACATCTTTTACTAGCACTTGCGGATTACTGCAACATTTTTTCAAACTGAGTGTTTTTGGTTTTACTATTCTCTTTTGTGTCTTCAGGTTTCTTGGTGGTGTGTGAACATGATCATACAGACTTGTTCACTGTGCAAGTAGCCCATGTGTTCCTGTTTCCATAATTGTTCTCTTGTGTCTACAAGACTGGGGAGTTCCACCACTCCTCTTGGGCTATCTGCACAAAAGCTGTTCTACCCTGTATGCACACATGGATTTTTCCTCTCTGAACCCTGTTCACACAGGTTATATACAGATGATCAGGTTTTTAAATACATCAGATAGGGATTGCATACATTAGTTAGGACTGCTCTGATAAGGGTATACCGTGAAGATTGGTAGAGCAGCTTAGTATACATTTTTTGCAAAAAACGTATCAACCAAATACCCTGTTTTTTACATCTTTTACTAGCACTTGCGGATTACTGCAACATTTTTTCAAACTGAGTGTTTTTGGTTTTACTATTCTCTTTTGTGTCTTCAGGTTTCTTGGTGGTGTGTGAACATGATCATACAGACTTGTTCACTGTGCAAGTAGCCCATGTGTTCCTGTTTCCATAATTGTTCTCTTGTGTCTACAAGACTGGGGAGTTCCACCACTCCTCTTGGGCTATCTGCACAAAAGCTGTTCTACCCTGTATGCACACATGGATTTTTCCTCTCTGAACCCTGTTCACACAGGTTATATACAGATGATCAGGTTTTTAAATACATCAGATAGGGATTGCATACATTAGTTAGGACTGCTCTGATAAGGGTATACCGTGAAGATTGGTAGAGCAGCTTAGTATACATTTTTTGCAAAAAACGTATCAACCAAATACCCTGTTTTTTACATCTTTTACTAGCACTTGCGGATTACTGCAACATTTTTTCAAACTGAGTGTTTTTGGTTTTACTATTCTCTTTTGTGTCTTCAGGTTTCTTGGTGGTGTGTGAACATGATCATACAGACTTGTTCACTGTGCAAGTAGCCCATGTGTTCCTGTTTCCATAATTGTTCTCTTGTGTCTACAAGACTGGGGAGTTCCACCACTCCTCTTGGGCTATCTGCACAAAAGCTGTTCTACCCTGTATGCACACATGGATTTTTCCTCTCTGAACCCTGTTCACACAGGTTATATACAGATGATCAGGTTTTTAAATACATCAGATAGGGATTGCATACATTAGTTAGGACTGCTCTGATAAGGGTATACCGTGAAGATTGGTAGAGCAGCTTAGTATACATTTTTTGCAAAAAACGTATCAACCAAATACCCTGTTTTTTACATCTTTTACTAGCACTTGCGGATTACTGCAACATTTTTTCAAACTGAGTGTTTTTGGTTTTACTATTCTCTTTTGTGTCTTCAGGTTTCTTGGTGGTGTGTGAACATGATCATACAGACTTGTTCACTGTGCAAGTAGCCCATGTGTTCCTGTTTCCATAATTGTTCTCTTGTGTCTACAAGACTGGGGAGTTCCACCACTCCTCTTGGGCTATCTGCACAAAAGCTGTTCTACCCTGTATGCACACATGGATTTTTCCTCTCTGAACCCTGTTCACACAGGTTATATACAGATGATCAGGTTTTTAAATACATCAGATAGGGATTGCATACATTAGTTAGGACTGCTCTGATAAGGGTATACCGTGAAGATTGGTAGAGCAGCTTAGTATACATTTTTTGCAAAAAACGTATCAACCAAATACCCTGTTTTTTACATCTTTTACTAGCACTTGCGGATTACTGCAACATTTTTTCAAACTGAGTGTTTTTGGTTTTACTATTCTCTTTTGTGTCTTCAGGTTTCTTGGTGGTGTGTGAACATGATCATACAGACTTGTTCACTGTGCAAGTAGCCCATGTGTTCCTGTTTCCATAATTGTTCTCTTGTGTCTACAAGACTGGGGAGTTCCACCACTCCTCTTGGGCTATCTGCACAAAAGCTGTTCTACCCTGTATGCACACATGGATTTTTCCTCTCTGAACCCTGTTCACACAGGTTATATACAGATGATCAGGTTTTTAAATACATCAGATAGGGATTGCATACATTAGTTAGGACTGCTCTGATAAGGGTATACCGTGAAGATTGGTAGAGCAGCTTAGTATACATTTTTTGCAAAAAACGTATCAACCAAATACCCTGTTTTTTACATCTTTTACTAGCACTTGCGGATTACTGCAACATTTTTTCAAACTGAGTGTTTTTGGTTTTACTATTCTCTTTTGTGTCTTCAGGTTTCTTGGTGGTGTGTGAACATGATCATACAGACTTGTTCACTGTGCAAGTAGCCCATGTGTTCCTGTTTCCATAATTGTTCTCTTGTGTCTACAAGACTGGGGAGTTCCACCACTCCTCTTGGGCTATCTGCACAAAAGCTGTTCTACCCTGTATGCACACATGGATTTTTCCTCTCTGAACCCTGTTCACACAGGTTATATACAGATGATCAGGTTTTTAAATACATCAGATAGGGATTGCATACATTAGTTAGGACTGCTCTGATAAGGGTATACCGTGAAGATTGGTAGAGCAGCTTAGTATACATTTTTTGCAAAAAACGTATCAACCAAATACCCTGTTTTTTACATCTTTTACTAGCACTTGCGGATTACTGCAACATTTTTTCAAACTGAGTGTTTTTGGTTTTACTATTCTCTTTTGTGTCTTCAGGTTTCTTGGTGGTGTGTGAACATGATCATACAGACTTGTTCACTGTGCAAGTAGCCCATGTGTTCCTGTTTCCATAATTGTTCTCTTGTGTCTACAAGACTGGGGAGTTCCACCACTCCTCTTGGGCTATCTGCACAAAAGCTGTTCTACCCTGTATGCACACATGGATTTTTCCTCTCTGAACCCTGTTCACACAGGTTATATACAGATGATCAGGTTTTTAAATACATCAGATAGGGATTGCATACATTAGTTAGGACTGCTCTGATAAGGGTATACCGTGAAGATTGGTAGAGCAGCTTAGTATACATTTTTTGCAAAAAACGTATCAACCAAATACCCTGTTTTTTACATCTTTTACTAGCACTTGCGGATTACTGCAACATTTTTTCAAACTGAGTGTTTTTGGTTTTACTATTCTCTTTTGTGTCTTCAAATTTGGCATACTTGTTTGGCTTTGGCTGCAATGTTTAGAATGGCACTATTAAAACCTAGGTCGAGATCCCTTTTATGAAATAAGGATTACGTTATTTTATTGTGTTTGGGAGTTTGAATCTTTACCTATCTATTCATTAGATGTGTGCTTATAGCAATAAAATGGTGAGTTAAATGTTCATTAAATAGTTAAATATATGGTATGAATAAAATACTAATTAATGGAATATGACATTTGGTCATTTCTGTTTGAGCTATTAATAAAGTACATTTTAGTTTTATTTATTTTTTATGTTGAACACTAAACTATTTAATTGACCTTGTCTTGCTAGAACTTGCATGATGACATATTTTGAAACATCTGTATGTAATAAACTCTTAATGAGGAAAACCATTATAATTGCTTTTTAAAAGCATATACCTGTGGTTAGAAATGTAATTTATAGAGAGCTTCAGGTTATAGAGGCACATAGCTTTGCCAAATTCGTTTAAGGGAGACAGATTTAAAAAACAATGCTTAATAGAGTATATTTTTTCTGAACAGTAGTGTCTTGCGTTTTGTGCATTAAAGTATAAATAAAGTGATAGATGATTCAACAATTTGGAAATACCTGCTTTTATAATTATTGGTCATGAGTAGTTATGGTCGAGCGTGCTTGGTACTGCTCCATACTCATTCGAACATCGGAGTGCTCAGGCACGCTCATTAATTGGCCAAGAATCACATAGTGCTCAAGAACATGCTTTAGTCACTGGCCTGCATTTTTCGTGGCTGTTTTTCAACCACTAAACATGGAAGGATTGCCTGCCAATCATAGAAAAGCAGTAGCCATATTGGCCACTGGCATTCCTGTGATCATCCAGCCGCATAATGTCATTGAGTCTATATAAGACCTGGTGATGTGATGATCGCCACAATGTACCCCAGAAACAGAGTGGGGAGGGTTGCTGGAGAAGGGAAGGTTTGCATTAGAGGCATCTAGAAAAAACACTATGACAGAAACATAATTTAGTGATGAGCGAGTGTACTCGTTGCTCGAGTTTTCCAGAGCATGCTTGGGTGGTCTCCGAGCATTTATGACTTCTCGGAGATTAGGTTTTCATTGCCTCAGCAGCATGATTTACAGCTATTTGCCACCTTGATTACATGTTGGGATTCCCTAGCAACCAGGCAGCCCCCACATGTACTCAGCTTGGCTAATAGCTGTAAATCATTCAGCTGCAGTGATGAAAACTAAATCTCCGAGCAGTCACAAATACTCGGAGGTCACCCGAACAACGAGTACACTCGCTCATCACTGATAATGATTTAATACCTTGCAGTAAATAAATAGCATAGTGCATGGAAATAATATACAGTATTTAGTTAACATGTTTTTTGCTAAAACAAAAATGTGAAAGCCATCCCGCCTCGTCACTGCAACCGTAATTGGGACACTACTAATTCTAATATTAAAAACCTTACCCTTTGTGACGTGCATGTAGATAAGGGCTGAGATGGACTGAGCCCAACTAGTGTACACACAGACAAAGGAATCCACATCAATAATGCCCAGCTCATAAGAAAGGCAGGCCATACCTTTATATGCACATGAATGCAAGCAGACAGAAAAAAACCCAAAGGTATGAACTGGGATATAAATTGGTGTACATGCAGCATGTAAGTGCATGTTCACACTAAGCCACTAAACTGAAAAAAAAAACCAATATACAGAAACATAATGATTAACACCTTAGTGACCGAGCCAATTTTGACTTTAATGCCCAGGTCAATTTTTACAATTCTGATCACTGTCATTTTATGAGGTTATAGCTCTGGAAAGCTTCAATGGATCCCACTGATTATGAGATAGTTTTTTCATGGCATATTGTTCTTCATGTTAGTGGTAAAATTGTATTTATTTATGAAAAAAATGGAAATTTGTCAAAAAATTTTAAAATGTTGCAATTTTCAAACTTTTTATTTTTGGGCCCTTAAATCAGAGTCATGTCACACAAAATAGTTAATACATAACATTTCCCACATGTCTACTTCACATCAGCACAATTTGGAAACATTTTTTTTTGTTAGCAATTTATAATGGTTAAAAGTTGACCAGCGATTTCTCATTTTTCCAATAAAATTTGCAAAACCATTTTTTAGGGACCACATCAAATTTGAAGTGACTTTGAAGGGTCAATATGTCAGAAAATACCCAAAAGTTAAACTATTCTAAAAACTGAACCCATCAAGGTGCTCAAAACCACATTCAAGAAGTTTATTAATCATTCAGGTGCTTCATGAGAACTAAAGCAATGCGGAAGGAAAAAAATAATATTTAACTTTTTTCACAAAAAAATTACTTTATACTCAAACTTTTTTTATTTTCACAAGTGTATCAGGAGAAAATGGATCACAAAATTTGTTGTGCAATTTCTCCTGAGTACACAGATACCAATATATGGGGGAAAGCCACTGTTTGGGTAGGCCCAGAAGGGAGATAGCACAGTTTGACTTTTTGAACTCACAATTGTCTGGAATCGATGGTTTGCACCATGTCGCGTTTGGAGACCCGCTGATGTACGTGAACAGTGGAAACCCCCCAATTCTAACTCCAACCCTAATGGTCCTAATCCTAACCACATGGAAAAAATGTCATTTTTTTTATTTTATTATCTTTATTTGACAAAGGGGGTGACAAAGGGGGGTTTGATATATGATTTTTTTCATTTTGATCTCTGTCTATCACAGTGATCAAAATGAACCAATAGGAAAAATCTCCTACTGTTACCAGGCACCGGCCAGCAGATCTCGACTGGCGCACTGAGCATGCCCGTCATTTTCTTCCAGGAAGATGACGTGGAGGGCCTTGGGACAGAAAAGGAGGATCTGGGGATGGCGGAGGTACTAGGGGGCTAGGGAGACCCCATTTTTCTCTTCTCTGGTAGGCAAGATTATATCAGAGGAGAGAGAAATTAATGGAAAATCAATTTTTTTTGTGATCGCTGTTATTCAATGAATAACGGCAATCACGTGACAGGCATGGTAAAAACTGACCCGAATTATGTGCTCTGGGGTCTCAACTACCCCAGGTCGTTGAGACCTTGGAGATTTTCCGACACTTGAGGGTGCTATACACTTATTTCTCAGCACCATTAAAAAGCAGCGCAGAGTAAGAAGGTCCTTAACTGCCGCTGTTAAAAGGTGTATCGATGGTCGTTAAGGGGTTAAATACCCTGCAGTAAATAAATAACTAAATACCGTATCACATTTTTATACACTATGCTATTTAACCCCTTCATGACCCAGCCTATTTTGACCTTAATGACCTAGCCGTTTTTTGCAATTCTGACCAGTGTCCCTTTATGAGGTAATAACTCAGGAACGCTTCAATGGATCCTAGCGGTTCTGAGATTGTTTTTTCGTGACATATTGGGCTTCATATTGGTTGTAAATTTAGGTCAATAAATTCTGTGTTTATTTGTGATAAAAACGGAAATTTGGCGAAAATTTTGAAAATTTCGCAATTTTCACATTTTGAATATATATTCTGTTAAACCAGAGAGTTATGTGACACAAAATAGTTAATAAATAACATTTCCCACACGTCTACTTTACATCAGCACAATTTTGGAAACAACATTTTTTTTTCTAGGAAGTTATAAGGGTTAAAATTTGACCAGCGATTTCTCATTTTTACAACGAAATTTACAAAACCATTTTTTTTAGGGACCACCTCACATTTGAAGTCAGTTTGAGGGGTCTATATGGCTGAAAATACCCCAAAGTGACACCATTCTAAAAACTGCACCCCTCAAGGTGCACAAAACCACATTCAAGAAGTTTATTAACCCTTCAGGTGCTTCACAGCAGTAGAAGCAACATGGAAGGAAAAAATGAACATTTAACTTTTTAGTCACAAAAATGATCTTTTAGCAACAATTTTTTATTTTCCCAATTATTTGTCCTGAGTACGCTGATAACTCATATGTGGGGGTAAACCACTGTTTGGGCGCACGGCAGGGCTTGGAAGGGAGGGAGCGCAATTTGACTTTTTGAATGAAAAATTGGCTGCACTCTTTAGCGGACACCATGTCATGTTTGGAGAGCCCCCGTGTGCCTAAAAATTGGAGCTCCCCCACAAGTGACCCCATTTTGGAAACTAGACGCCCCAAGGAACTTATCTAGATGCATAGTGAGCACTTTAACCCCTATCTGACCTCGGACGGGATAGTACGTTTGAGGTCAGATCCCCTGCTTTGATGCAGGGCTCCGCGGTGAGCCCGCATCAAAGCCGGGACATGTCAGCTGTTTTGAACAGCTGACATGTGCCCGTAATAGGCGCGGGCAGAATCACGATCTGCCCGCACCTATTAACTAGTTAAATGCCGCTGTCAAACGCAGACAGCGGCATTTAACTACCGCTTCCGGCCGGGCGGCCGGAAATGACGTCATCGCCGACCCCCGTCACATGATCGGGGGTCGGCGATGCGTCAGGATGGTAACCATAGAGGTCCTAGAGACCTCTATGGTTACTGATCACCGGTGGCTGTGAGCGCCACCCTGTGGTCGGCGCTCACAGCACACCTCCATTTCTGCTACATAGCAGCGATCAGCAGATCGCTGCTATGTAGCAGAGGCGATCGGGTTGTGCCTGCTTCTAGCCTCCCATGGAGGCTATTGAAGCATGGCAAAAGTAAAAAAAAAAAGTTAAAAAAAATGTGAAAAAATAAAAAAAAATAAAAGTTTAAATCACCCCCCTTTCGCCCCAATCAAAATAAATCAATAAAAAAAAATCAAATCTACACATATTTGGTATCGCCGCACTCAGAATCGCCCGATCTATCAATTAAAAAAAGCATTAACCTGATCGCAAAACTGCATAGCGAGAAAAAAATTTGAAACGCCAGAATTACGTTTTTTAGGTTGCCGCGACATTGCATTAAAATGCAATAACGGGCGATAAAAAGAACGTATCTGCACCAAAATGCTATCATTAAAAATGCCAGCTCGGCATGCAAAAAATAAGCCCTCAACCGACCCCAGATCACGAAAAATGGAGACGCTACGAGTATCGGAAAATGGCGCAATGTTTTTTTTTTTTTTTTTTAGCAAAGTTTGGAATTTTTTTTCACCACTTAGCTAAAAAATAACCTAGTCATGTTAGGTGTCTATGAACTCGTACTGACCTGGAGAATCATATTGGCAGGTCAGTTTTAGCATTTAGTGAACCTAGCAAAAAAGCCAAACAAAAAACAAGTGTGGGATTGCACTTTTTTTGCAATTTCACCGCACTTGGAATATTTTTCCCGTTTTCTAGTACACGACATGCTAAAACCAATGATGTCGTTCAAAAGTACAACTCGTCTCTGGAATTGCTTGCCTGAGGAGGTGGTGATGGCGAACTCAGTCGAGGGGTTCAAGAGAGGCCTGGATGTCTTCCTGGAGCAGAACAATATTGTATCATACAATTATTAGGTTCTGTAGAAGGACGTAGATCTGGGGATTTATTATGATGGAATATAGGCTGAACTGGATGGACAAATGTCTTTTTTCGGCCTTACTAACTATGTTACTATGTTACTATGTTACTATGTCTCGCAAAACCTAAGCCCTCACATGGCCAAATTGACGGAAAAATAAAAAAGTTATGGCTCTCGGAAGGAGGGGAGCGAAAAACGAACACAGAAAAATGAAAAATCCCAAGGTCATGAAGGGGTTAAACCCCCAGGTGCTTCACAAATTGATCCGTAAAAATGAAAAAGTACTTTTTTTTCACAAAAAAAATCTTTTAGCCTCAATTTTTTCATTTTCACATGGGCAACAGGATAAAATGGATCCTAAAATTTGTTGGGCAATTTCTCCTGACTACACCGATACCTCATATGTGGGGGTAAACCACTGTTTCAGCAAATGGTAAGGCTCGGAAGGGAAGGAGCGCCATTTGACTTTTTGAATGAAAAATTATCTTCATCGTTAGCGGACACCATGTCGCGTTTGGAGAGACCCTGTGTGCCTAAACATTGGAGCCCCACAAGTGACCACATTTTGGAAACTGTACCCCCCAAGGAACTTATCTAGATGCTTAGTGAGCACTTTAAACCCTCAGGTGCTTCACAAATTGATCCATAAAAATGAAAAAGTACTTTTTTTCACAAAAAAATTCTTTTCGCCTCAATT
Organism: Ranitomeya imitator; assembly: GCF_032444005.1. Taxonomy (NCBI): domain Eukaryota; kingdom Metazoa; phylum Chordata; class Amphibia; order Anura; family Dendrobatidae; genus Ranitomeya; species Ranitomeya imitator. The sequence continues at coordinate 392,747,009 of NC_091285.1, read as the reverse complement.
TTTTCATTTTCACATGGGCAATAGGATCAAATGGATCCTAAAATTTGTTGGGCAATTTCTCCCGAGTACGCCGATACCTCATATGTGGGGGTAAATCACTGTTTGGGCACACGGCAGGGCTCGGAAGGGAAGGCGCGCCTTTTGACTTTTTGAATGGAAAATTAGCTCCAATTGTTAGCGGACACCATGTCGCGTTTGGAGAGCCCCTGTGTGCCTAAGCATTGGAGCTCCCCCACAAGTGACCCCATTTTGGAAACTAGACCCCCCAAGGAACTTATCTAGATGCATACTGAGCACTTTAAGCCCCCAGGTGCTTCACAGAAGTTTATAACGCAGAGCCATGAAAATAAAAAATAATTTTTCTTTCCTCAAAAATGATTTTTTAGCCTGGAATTTCCTATTTTGCCAACGGTAATAGGAGAAATTGGACCACAAATATTGTTGTCCAGTTTGTCCTGAGTACGCAGATACCCCATATGTTGGGGTAAACCACTGTTTGGGCGCACGGCAGGGCTCGGAAGGGAAGGCACACCATTTGGCTTTTTAAATGGAAAATTAGCTCCAATCATTAGCGGACACCATGTCGCGTTTGGAGAGCCCCTGTGTGCCTAAGCATTGGAGCTCCCCCACAAATGACCCCATTTTGGAAACTAGACACCCAAAGGAACTAATCTAGATGTGTGGTGAGCACTTTGAACCCTCAAATGCTTCACAGAAGTTTATAACGCAGAGCCATGAAAATAAAAAAAAAATTCTTTTCTCAAAAATGATTTTTTAGCCCACAATTTTTTATTTTCCCAAGGATAACAGGAGAAATTTGACCACAAAAGTTGTTGTCCAATTTCTCCTGAGTACGCTGATACCCCATATGTGGGGGTAAACCACTGTTTGGGCACATGCCGGGGCTCAGAATTGAAGTAGTGACGTTTTGAAATGCAGGCTTTGATGGAATGCTCTGCGGGCGTCACATTGCGTTTGCAGAGCCCCTGATGTGGCTAAACAGTAGAAACCCCCCACAAGTGACCCCATTTTGGAAACTAGACCCCGAAAGAAGTCTTATCTAGATGTGAGGTGAGCACTTTGAACCCCCAAGTGCTTCACAGAAGTTTATAACGCAGAGCCGTGAAAATAATAAATACGTTTTCTTTCCTCAAAAATAATTTTTTAGCCCAGAATTTTTTAATTTTCCCAAGGGTAACAGGAGAAATTTGACCCCAATATTTGTTGTCCATTTTCTCCTGAGTATGGTGATACCCCATATATGGGGGTAAACTACTGTTTGGGCACATGCCGGGGCTCGGAAGTGAAGTAGTGGCGTTTTGAAATGCAGACTTTCATGGAATGCTCTACGGGCATCACGTTGCGTTTGCAGAGCCCCTGATGTGGCTAAACAGTAGAAACCCCCCACAAGTGACCCCATTTTGGAAACTAGACCCCGAAAGGAACTTATCTAGATATGTGGTGAGCACTTTCAACTCCCAAGTGCTTCACAGAAGTTTATAACGCAGAGCCGTGAAAATAATAAATACGTTTTCTTTCCTCAAAAATAATTTTTTAGCCCAGAATTTTTCATTTTCCCAAGGGTTACAGGAGCAATTGGACCCCAAAAGTTGTTGTCCAGTTTCTCCTGAGTACGCTGATGCCCCATGTGTGGGGGTAAACCACTGTTTGGGCACACGTCGGGGGTCATAAGGGAAGTAGTGACTTTTGAAATGCAGACTTTGATGGAATGGTCTGCGGACGTCACGTTGCGTTTGCAGAACCCCTGGTGTGCCTAAACAGTAGAAACCCCCCACAAGTGACCCCATTTTGTAAACTAGACCCCCCAAGGAACTTATCTAGATATGTGGTGAGCACTTTGAACCCCAAAGTGCTTCACAGACGTTTACAACGCAGAGCCGTAAAAATAAAAAATCATTTTTCTTTCCTCAAAAATGATGTTTTAGCAAGCAATTTTTTATTTTCTCAAGGGTAACAGGAGAATTTGGACCCCAGTATTTGTTGCACAGTTTGTCCTGAGTATGCTAGTACCCTATATTTGGGGGGTAAACCACTGTTTGGGCACACATCGGGGCTCGGAAGTGAGGGAGCACCATTTGACTTTTTGAATACAAGATTGGCTGGAATCAATGGTGGCGCCATGTTGCGTTTGGAGACCCCCTGATGTGCCTAAACAGTGGAAACCCCTCAATTCTAACTCCAACACACCCCTAACCATTATCCCAACTGTAGCCGTAACCCTAATCACAACCCTAACCCCAACACACCACTAACCCTAACCACAACCCTAATTCCAACGCTAACCCTAAGGCTATGTGCCCACGTTGCGGACTCGTGTGAGATTTTTCAGCACCATTTTTGAAAAATCCACGGGTAAAAGGCACTGCGTTTTACCTGTGGATTTACCGCAGATTCCTATTGAGGAACAGGTGTAAAACGCTGCGGAATCTGCACAATGAATTGACATGCTGCGGAAAATACAACGCAGCGTTTCTGCGTGGTATTTTCCGCACCATGGGCACAGCGGATTTGGTTTCCATATGTTTACATGGTACTGTAAACCTGATGGAACACTGCTGCGGATCCGCAGCCAAATCCGCACCGTGTGCACATAGCCTAATTCTAAAGGTATGTGCACACGCTGAGGAAAACGCTGCGGATCCTCAGCAGTTTCCCATGAGTTTACAGTTCAATGTAAACCTATGGGAAACAAAAATCGCTGTACACATGCTGCAGAAAAACTTCATGGAAACGCAGCGGTTTACATTCCGCAGCATGTCACTTCTTTCTGTAGATTCGGCAGCGGTTTTACAAATGCTCCAATAGAAAATCGCAGTTGTAAAACCACAGTGAAATGCGCAGAAAAACCGCGGTAAATCCGCGATAAATCCATAGCGGTTTAGCACTGCGGATTTATCAAATCCGCTGCGGAAAAATCCGCAGAGGACGAGAATACGTGTGCACATACCATACCCTAACCCTAACCCTAGTTCTAACTCCAACTTTAGTGGAAAAAAAAAAAATTATTTATTTTATTATTGTCCCTAGCTATGGGGTGACAAAGGTGGGGGGGGGTCATTTACTGTTTTTTTTTATTTTGATCACTGTGATAGGTTTTATCACAGTGATCAAAATTCACATTGGAACGAATCTGGCGGCTGGAAGATGGCGGCGCCCAGGAAAGAAGACGGACGGACCCCGGGAGGCTAGGTAAGTATAAGGGGGGGAGATCAGGGCACGGGGGGGCGTCGGAGCATGGGGGGGGTGGATCGCAGTGCGGGGGTGGATCGCAGTGCGGGGGAGTGGATCGGAGTGCGGGGGGGATCGGAGTGCGGGGGGGTGGGATTGGAGCGCGGGGGTGGGATTGGAGCACGGTGGGAGCGGACAGGAGGACGGGGGAGCGGAGCACAGGATGGAGGGGAGCAGACCACAGATCGGAGGGCTGGGGGGGCGATCGGTGGGGTGGGGTGGGTGCACATCAGTGTTTCCAGCCATGGCCGATGATATTGCAGCATCGGCCATTGCTGGATTGTAATATTTCACCAGTTTTTTAGGTGAAATATTACAAATAGCTCTGATTGGCAGTTTCATTTTCAACAGCCAATCAGAGCGATCGTAGCCACGGGGGGGGGGGGGGGGTGAAGCCCCCCCTGGGCTAAAGTACAACTCCTCCTGTCCCGGCAGGCCGGGTGAAATTACAGTTAACCCTTTCACCCGGCCTGCAGGAGCCCATTCTGGCCATGACGCATATGCTGCGTCACAGGTCGGAATGGCACAGGTTTTCATGACGCATACGGTGCGTCAAAGGTCGGGAAGGGGTTAACATGTTTTTTGATTAAAAAAATGTGAAAGCCATTCTGCCTCACCACGGCAATCGTAATTGGGACAGTCCTAACTCTAACATTAAAAACCTTACCATTTGTCAAGTGAAATGCATGTAGATAAGGGCTGAGACGCACTTAGCCCAATTAGTCGACACACAGACAAAGAAGACGACATCAATAATACCCAGCTCATAAGAAAAGCAGGCCTCTCCTTTTTTCATATTTTCATGCACTATGCTATTTATTTATTTACTGCAGTGTATTTAATCATTGTTTCTGTCTTTGTTTTTTTCTGTTTAGTAGCTAGTGTGAACATGCACTTACATGCTGCATGCACACCAATTTATATCACAGTTCATGCCTTTGGATTTTATTAGAGGCATCTAAGCAGGCTTTATAGTGCCTTAGAGTCTTTGATGCTGAAACCTTTAACCAAAAGTCATTTTCAGGGCTACATCTATTCTATTCAATATGAATACTACTGTCAGCTGTACTTAGTGTAGTGATAACTGCTGGAGAAAAGGATAGTAGTGCATTGAATGCCTTTAGGCAGGGTTTATAGTCTAAAGGTACCGTCACACTCAGCGATGCTGCAGCGATATAGACAATGAGCCGATCGCTGCAGCGTCGCTGTTTAGGTCGCTGTAGAGACGTCAAACACAGCAGCTCCAGAATGATGCAGGAGCGATCCAGTGACGTAACGGCGACTCACTTACTGTTCTCGCTGGTTGTTAGCTTCATGTAAAAACATTGCAGGCATCGTTGCTTTTGCTGTCAAACATGACGATACATCCCGACCTGATGACAAAATAAAGTTCTGGACTTCTAGCTCCGACCAGCGATGGCACAGCGGGATCCAGATCACTGCTGTATGTCAAACACAACGAGATCGCTATCCAGGACGCTGCAACGTCATGGAACGTTGTCGTTCTCGTTGTAAAGTTGCTGAGTGTGAAGGTACCTTTAGGTCGGGATCACACATACGCAAGATACGGCCGAGTCTCGCAGGTGAAAACCCAGCTCTGGCGCCGGCACTCCGGAGCAGAGCGTGCAGCCACACAGCAATAATTGGAGCTGCACGCTTCGCTCCAGAGTGCCGGCGCCAGAGCTGGGCTTTCACCTGCGAGACTTGGCCGAATCTCACATGTGTGTTATCCCGGCCTTACAGTCCTTGCTGCAGAAGCCTAAAACTAACAGTACTTATCAGGGTTGCATCTATTCTATTACCTATTAACCCCTTAACGACCAGAGGTATTTTTGGTTTTGCATTTTCATTTTTTGCTCCCCTTGTTCCCAGAACCATAACTTTTTTTATTTTTGGCCAAAATGGCCATGTGAGGGCTTGTTTTTGCAGGACGAGTTGTACTTTTGAATGACACCATTGGTTTTAACATATCTCATGTACTAGAAAATGGAAACAATGCAAAGTGCGATGAAATTGCAAAAAAGTGCAATCCCACAGTCCTTTTTTGTTTTGCTTTTTAGTATGTTCACTAAATGCTAAAACTTAAATGCCATTATGATTCTCCAAGTCATTATGAGTTCATAGACACCAAACATGTGTAGGTTCTTTTTTATCTACGGTAAGTTGTGAAAAAAAATTCCAAACTTTGTTTAAAAAAAGAAAAATTGCTCAATTTTTCGATACCTGTATTGTCTCCATTTTTTGTGATCTCAGGTTGGTTGAGGGCATAATTTTTGCACGCCAAGATGACGTTCTTAATGATACCATTTGGGCGCAGATATGATCTTTTGATCTCCCATTATTGCAGTTTAATGCAATGTCGCGGCGACCAAAAAAACTTAATTCTGGCATTTTTACTTTTTTTCTCGCTACGCCGTTTAGCAAAAAGGTTAATCCTCTTTTTTAATGATAGATCAGGTGATTCTGAATGCAGTGATGCCAAATGTGTGAATATTTGATTTATTTGTTTTATTTTGAATGGGAGCAAAAGGGGGATGATTTGAACTTTTAGAATTTTTTTATTGTTTTTGAAAACAGTCTTTTTTTACTTTTTGCATGCTTCAATATTCTCCATGGGAGACTAGAAGCTCCCATAACCTGACCTAACAATACAGGCGATGATCAGATTGCCTGTAAGTAGCAGAATTACTTTCTTGCTATGAGCGCTGACCACTGGGCGGCGCTCATAGCAATCCAGCAGTGACAACCATAGAGGTCTACAGGAGACCTCTGGTTGTCATGCCAACCCATCAGTGACCCGTGATCATGGGAGTCACGATGGATGAATTTCCAGCGCAATTGCTAGAAGCACATGTTAAATGCCGCTGTCAGATTTTGAGAGCGGCATTTAACGGGTTAATAGCTGCGGGTGGATCGTGATCTCACTCACGGCTGTTCCTGGCACATGTCAGATATTCAAAACGGTTTACATGTGTGTTATGACCTGGTGGTCAGGACAATAATGGACCTGGTGGTTAAGAGCACACGGAATGACCTGATAGTTACTGATAATATAGGACGAGCTCTGAGACGTGGGAACTCTGCTGACTGCACACTAGAAATAGCCGTGGATTGCTCCTAACGCTCCCTATGCAACTCGACACAGCCTAAGGAACTAGCTAGCCCTAAAGATAGAAAAATAAAGCCTACCTTGCCTCAGATAAATTCCCCAAAGGAAAAGGCAGCCCACCCAGCTGTCCAGCAAGCAAGACAACAATCAAAATAGCAAGCTGGACAGAAAAATAGCAAACCAGAGAAAAACAAGCAGGAACTTAGCTTCTGCTGGGAAGACAGGTCACAAGAACGATCCAGGAGTGAACTAGACCAATACTGGAACATTGACAGGTGGCATGGAGCAATGATCTAGGTGGAGTTAAATAGAGCAGCCAGCTAACGAATTAACCTCGTCACCTGTGGAAGGAACCTCAGAAGCCGCAGCCCCACTCACAACTACCAGAGGAAGCCCATGGACAGAACCAGCCGAAGTACCATTCATGACCACAGGAGGGAGCTTGACAACAGAATTCACAACAGTACCCCCCCCTTGAGGAGGGGTCACCAAACCCTCATCAGAGCCCCCAGGCCGACCAGGATGAGCCAAATGAAAGGCACGAACCAGATCGGCAGCATAAACATCGGAGGCAAAGACCCAGGAATTATCTTCCTGACCATAACCCTGCCATTTGACCAGGTACTGGAGTTTCCGTCTCGAAATACGAGAATCCAAAATCTTCTCCACCACATACTCCAACTCCCCCTCAACCAACAACGGGGCAGGAGGATCAACGGATGGAACCACAGGAGCCACATATCTCCGCAACAATGACCTATGGAATACATTATGGATGGCAAAAGAAGCTGGAAGGGTCAAACGAAACGACACAGGATTGAGAACCTCAGAAATCTTATACGGACCAATGAAACGAGGCTTAAACTTAGGAGAGGAAACCTTCATAGGAACATAACGAGACGACAACCAAACCAAATCTCCAACACGAAGTCGGGGACCCACACAGCACCGGCGGTTAGCGAAACGTTGAGCCTTCTCCTGGGACAATGTCAAATTGTCCACCACATGAGTCCAAATCTGCTGCAACCTATCCACCACAGTATCTACACCAGGACAGTCCGAAGACTCAACCTGCCCTGAAGAGAAACGAGGATGGAAACCAGAATTGCAGAAAAACAGCGAAACCAAAGTAGCCGAGCTGGCCCGATTATTAAGGGCGAACTCAGCCAAAGGCAAAAAGGACACCCAATCATCCTGATCAGCAGAAACAAAGCATCTCAGATATGTTTCCAAAGTCTGATTAGTTCGTTCGGTTTGGCCATTTGTCTGAGGATGGAAAGCCGAGGAAAAAGACAAATCAATACCCATCCTAGCACAAAAGGATCGCCAAAACCTCGAAACAAACTGGGAACCTCTGTCCGAAACGATGTTCTCCGGAATGCCATGTAAACGAACACACATGCTGGAAAAACAATGGCACCAAATCAGAGGAGGAAGGCAATTTAGACAAGGGTACCAAATGGACCATCTTAGAGAAGCGATCACAAACCACCCAAATGACCGACATCTTTTGAGAGACAGGGAGATCCGAAATAAAATCCATAGAGATATGCGTCCAGGGCCTCTTCGGGACCGGCAAAGGCAAAAGCAACCCACTGGCACGAGAACAGCAGGGCTTAGCCCGAGCACAAGTCCCACAGGACTGCACAAAAGAACGCACATCCCGCGACAAAGACGGCCACCAAAAGGATCTAGCCACCAAATCTCTGGTACCAAAGATTCCCGGATGACCAGCCAACACCGAACAATGAACCTCAGAGATAACTCTACTAGTCCATTTATCAGGGACAAACAGTTTCTCTGCTGGGCAACGGTCAGGTCTATCAGCCTGAAATTTTTGCAGCACCCGCCGCAAATTAGGGGAGATGGCAGACAAAATTACCCCCTCTTTGAGAATACCCGCCGGCTCAGGAACACCCGGAGAGTCGGGCACAAAACTCCTTGACAGGGTATCAGCCTTCACATTCTTAGAGCCCAGAAGGTACGAAACTACAAAATCAAAACGGGAGAAAAATAGCGACCAACGAGCCTGTGTAGGATTCAACCGTTTGGCAGATTCGAGATAAGTCAAATTCTTGTGATCCGTCAAGACCACCACGCGATGCTTGGCTCCTTCAAGCCAATGACGCCACTCCTCGAATGCCCACTTCATGGCCAACAACTCTCGATTGCCAACATCATAATTGCGCTCAGCAGGCGAAAACTTTCTAGAAAAGAAGGCACATGGTTTCATCACCGAGCCATCAGAACTTCTTTGCGACAAAACAGCCCCTGCTCCAATCTCAGAAGCATCAACCTCGACCTGAAACGGAAGCGAAACATCTGGCTGGCACAACACAGGGGCAGAAGAAAAACGATGCTTCAACTCCTGAAAAACTTCCACAGCCGCAGAAGATCAATTGACCACATCAGCACCCTTCTTGGTCAAATCAGTCAACGGTTTAGCAACACTAGAAAAATTACTGATGAAGCGACGATAAAAAATAGCAAAGCCCAGGAACTTTTGCAGACTCTTCACAGATGTCGGCTGAGTCCAATCATAAATGGCCTGGACTTTAACAGGGTCCATCTCGATAGTAGAAGGGGAAAAAATGAAACCCAAAAATGAAACCTTCTGAACTCCAAAGAGACACTTTGACCCCTTCACAAACAAAGAATTTGCACGAAGGACCTGGAACACCATTCTGACCTGCTTCACGTGAGACTCCCAATCATCCGAAAAGACCAAAATATCATCCAAATATACAATCAGGAATTTATCCAGGTACTCTCGGAAGATGTCATGCATAAAGGACTGAAATACTGATGGAGCATTGGAAAGCCCGAATGGCATAACCAGGTACTCAAAATGGCCCTCGGGCATATTAAATGCTGTTTTCCATTCATCGCCCTGTTTAATACGCACAAGATTATACGCACCACGAAGATCTATCTTAGTGAACCAACTAGCCCCCTTAATCCAAGCAAATAAATCAGACAGCAGCGGCAAAGGGTACTGAAATTTGACTGTGATCTTATTAAGAAGGTGGTAATCAATACAAGGTCTCAAAGAACCATCCTTCTTGGCCACAAAAAACAACCCTGCTCCCAATGGTGACGACGACGGGCGAATATGACCCTTCTCCAAGGATTCCTTTACATAACTCCGCATAGCGGCGTGCTCTGGCACAGATAAATTGAACAGTCGGCCCTTAGGAAACTTACTACCAGGAATCAAATTGATAGCACAATCGCAATCCCTATAAGGAGGTAGGGCACTGGATTTGGGCTCATCAAATACATCCCGGTAATCCGACAAAAACTCCGGACTTCAGAAGGGGTGGATGACGAAATAAACAAAAATGGAACATCACCATGTACTCCCTGACAACCCTAGCTGGACACAGACATAGATTTCCAATCCAATACTGGATTATGGACCAGTAGCCATGGCAACCCCAAAACGACCACATCATGCAGATTATGCAACACCAAAAAGCGAATATCCTCCTGATGTGCAGGAGCCATGCACATGGTCAATTGCGTCCAGTACTGAGGCTTATTCTTGGCCAAAGGCGTAGCATCAATTCCTCTCAATGGAATAGGATACTGCAAGGGCTCCAAGAAAAAACCACAGCGCCTAGCAAACTCCAAGTCCATCAAATTCAGGGCAGCGCCTGAATCCACAAATGCCATAACAGAATAGGATGACAAAGAGCATATCAGAGTAACGGACAAAAGAAATTTCGACTGTACTGTACCAATGGTGGCAGACCTAGCGAACCGCTTAGTGCGCTTAGGACAATCGGAGATAGCATGAGTGGAATCACCACAGTAAAAACACAGCCCATTCCGACGTCTGTGTTCTTGCCGTTCAGCTCTGGTCAAAGTCCTATCACATTGCATAGGCTCTGGTCTATGCTCCGATAATACCGCCAAATGGTGCACAGCTTTACGCTCACGTAAGCGTCGATCGATCTGAATGGCCAAAGACAGACTCATTCAGACCAGCAGGCATGGGAAATCCCACCATGACATCCTTAAGGGCTTCAGAGAGACCTTTCTGAAAATTGCTGCCAGGGCACATTCATTCCACTGAGTGAGTACAGACCACTTCCTAAACTTCTGACAATATATCTCTACCTCATCCTGACCGTGACACAGAGCCAGCAAGATTTTCTCTGCCTGATCCACTGAATTAGGTTCATCATAAAGCAATCCGAGCGCCAGAAAAAACGCATCAACATCACGCAATGCCAGATCTCCTGGCGCAAGGGAAAATGCCCAGTCTTGAGGGTCGCCACGTAACAAAGAAATAATGATTTTCACTTGTTGAACAGGGTCACCTGAGGAGCAAAGTTTCAAAGCAAGAAACAATTTACAATTATTTTTGAAATTCAGAAACTTGGATCTATCCCCAAAAAACAAATCAGGAATTGGAATCCTAGGCTCTAACATTGGATTCTGAACCACAAAATCTTGAATGTTTTGTACCCTTGCAGTGAGATTATCCATACAAGAGGACAGACCTTGAATGTCCATATCTACACCTGTATCCTGAACCACCCAGAGGTAAAGGGGAAAAGAGAGACAAAACACACTGCAAAGAAAAAAAAATGGTCTCAGAACTTCTCTTATCCCTCTATTGAGATGCATTAGTACTTTAGGCCACCTGTACTGTTATGACCTGGTGGTCAGGACAATAATGAACCTGGTGGTTAAGAGCACACGGAATGACCTGATAGTTACTGATAATATAGGACGAGCTCTGAGACGTGGGAACTCTGCTGACCGCAATCCCTAATCCTATCACACACACTAGAAATAGCCGTGGATTGCTCCTAACGCTCCCTATGCAACTCGACACTGCCTAAGGAACTAGCTAGCCCTAAAGATAGAAAAATAAAGCCTACCTTGCCTCAGAGAAATTCCCCAAAGGAAAAGGCAGCCCCCCACATATAATGACTGTGAGTAAAGATGAAAATTACAAACACAGAGATGAAATAGATTTAGCAAAGTGAGGCCCGACTTACTGAACAGACAGAGGATAGGAAAGGTAGCTTTGCGGTCAGCACATAAAACTACAAAAAGACCACGCAGAGGGCGCAAAAAGACCCTCCGCACCGACTCACGGTGCGGAGGCGCTCCCTCTGCGTCCCAGAGCTTCCAGCAAGCAAGACAACAATCAAAATAGCAAGCTGGACAGAAAAATAGCAAACCAGAGAAAAACAAGCAGGAACTTAGCTTCTGCTGGGAAGACAGGTCACAAGAACGATCCAGGAGTGAACTAGACCAATACTGGAACATTAACAGGTGGCATGGAGCAATGATCTAGGTGGAGTTAAATAGAGCAGCCAGCTAACGAATTAACCTCGTCACCTGTGGAAGGAATCTCAGAAGCCGCAGCCCCACTCACAACTACCAGAGGAAGCCCATGGACAGAACCAGCCGAAGTACCATTCATGACCACAGGAGGGAGCTTGACAACAGAATTCACAACACATGTGTCGAGGAGATGTGGACTTACCGCCGGAGCACACATCAAAGGAAGGGAGTCCGACATATGTGTACATTTATCCCCGATGTCAGAAAGGGGTTAAAACTGCTTTTAGCTACATTTAGTGTAGAGAGAGTTGCTGGAGAAGGGCTAGTTTTAGATTAGAGGCATCTAAACAAGGGATATTGCTGAGATAGGTGTTGTAGATGGCATAGTTTTGCATTTAAGTCAATAAACCATGGACTCACAAGGGATCGAAAAGTGGTATTGCAACCACTAGCATTTAGCACCAGAAGGTAGCACAGTCAGGAATAGCCAGGGGTAGGTACACAGGAACAGCAATATAGTTAATGGATCAGCAGGTTACATAGTCAGGAATAGGCAGGGGTCGGTACATGGTAGCAGCAGTATAATTTAGGATGAAGCAGCAGGTAAAAGGAAAGCTTCACTAAAGGCTGGAAGCTCAATAATCTTAAAAGGAAGGATGTACTTTACAATGCAAGGATTAAGTAGGATGTTCAATCAGGAGATTACAGGGTGCAACCAATCAGGAACTCAGGGTGGAGACAATCAGGATAATCAGAGACAAAACTGGTACTGGTATCTGAGTTAGCAAGGAACTGTCCAGCAAGCTGAATAGCTCAGAGGGAAGAGCTGATGACTTCGAGTCCTGACACAATGCCTATATGACTCAGAACTTTGCTGCTGAAACATAAAGCTAAAAGTTCTTATTAGTGTTACATCTATTCACTTCTTTTCCTTACTAATATCACTTTTAGCTGCATTTAGTGGAGGGAGAGTTGCTGAAAAAGGGATAGCTTTTAGTGATGAGCAAATACATCCGGCACTATTCGCTACTCACATGAATATTACCGTGTTGGTACAGTGGAGGAAATAATTATTTGATCTTTTGCAGATTTTGTAAGTTTGCTCAGTGTGAGGCAGTGACCAGTGTTATATGCGAAAGGCACTATGTGTCCCCCAGGATGTGTGAAGAAACATATGCAGGCCATGCGGAGTGCATTGCAGTCACAGGCATAGCTGTGATTGCAATGCAGATTAAAATTAAGTGTAGTATTGGGCAAGATATTTGTCCAAGGCAAATTTAGGAAAATCTTGTAATGGGCTTTCATTTTTTAAATGGACTACAGGAAAGTAGTGGGGTGGGTCCATTTTCTCCCCGGCTATGGGTTTTCCATGTGGCCATGACCACACATTCAAGTTAAAGGTTTTGTTTTGAACTTTGCTGGGTCACTGCCTCATCACTGCACTGCATGGACACCACTGCACTACACCACTGACAAAGACATGAACAGTCTATAATTTTAAGGGTAGGTTAATTTTAACATTAAAAAATAAAATCCAGAAAATCACATTGTATAAATTATATAATTTTATTTGCATTTTGCTGTGAGAACTAAGTATTTGATCCCCTGCCAAACGTTAAGAGTTCTGGCTAATACCGACCAATTAGACACTTCTAATAAACACGTTACCTACATTAAAGACAGCTGTCTTACATAGCCTCCTTTATAAAAGACTCCTGTCTGCAGACTCAATTAATCAGTCAGACTCTAACCTCTACAACATGGGCAGGACCAAATAACTTTATAAGATGTCAGGGACAAGATCATAGCCCTGCACAAAGCTGGAATGAGCTACAAAACCATTAGTAAGATGCTGTATGAGAAGTAGATAACTGTTGGTGCAATAGTAAGAAAATGGAATAAATACAAAACGATTGTTAATCGACATTTATCTGAGGCACCATGCAAAATCTCACCTCGTGGGGTATCCTTGATCATGAGGAAGGTGAGAGATCAGCCTAAAACTACATGGGGGTAACTTGTTAATGATCTCAAGGCAACTGGTTCCACAGTCACAAAAAAAAAACATTTGTAACACATTACGCCGAGAGGGTTTTAAATCCTGGAGTGCCTGCAAGGTCCCCCTGCTCAAGAAGGCACATGTGCAGGCCCGTCTGACGTTTGCCAATGAACACCTGGATGATTCTGTGAGTGATTGGGAGAAGGTGCTGTGGTCAGATGAGACAAGAATTGAGGTATTTGGCATTAACTCAAATTGCCGTGTTTGTAGGAAGAGAAATGCTGCCTATGACCCACTGTCAAGCATGGAGTTTGGGGTTTTTTCTCTGCTAATGGCACAGGAGTACTTCACTGCATCAATGGGAGAATGGATGGAGCCATGTACTGTAAAATCTAGAGTGACAACCTCCTTCCCTCTGCCAAGACATTAAAAACGGGTCGTGGCTGGGTCTTCCAGCAAGACAATGACCCAAAACATACAGCCAAGGCAACAAAGGAGTGCCTCAAAAAGAATCTCATTAAGGTCATGGAGTGGCCTAGCCAGGTTCCAGACCTTAATCCCATAGAAAACTTATGGAAGGAGTTGAATCTCCAAGTTGCCAAGCAACAGCCTCAAAATTATTGTAATTTAAGTAGGAAATGATTTAATAGGAGGGAGGGTGAAAGGTAGGCAGACAGGCACCTGGGTACTCTCATTATTGCAAGTACAGGGCTGTGCAAATTAATTTGGACAAAGCAAAAAATAAAATGTTATAATGCACTATTACATACTAATTCTGAAAATTACCTTTTTCCACTTGCTAGTTGACCAAGATTTATTTATTATATATTAAAACTGGTTTGAATCACTGACTGATAACCAACTTATGATTTTACTTAAAAATGTTTTGTCCCAATTAATTTGCACAGCACTGTACTGCAAATCTCTGCAATTTCCCACTGTGTTGTATAGTATTATGACCAGACTGTGTGATTAGGGTGAAACAGGGAGGGTTTCAGCCACTACCAAAATATAAAAATCAGCTATTTGTATAGGGAATAAATATTAGGTAGTTTAAGCATATACAAAACCATTTTTTGGGAGCTACATAATATTACTGTGTAGCAGCCTATACATTTTTTTTTACCAGAAAATAATATTCCTCAGTGCAGCATATAGTAACATTCATTTTAAAATGTAATTGCTACATAAAGTTTCTCGTCTATTGCTTAAAATACAGGTGCTTCTCACAAAATTTGAATATCATCAAAAAGGTAATTTACTGTATGTCAGTTCTTCAATACAAAAAGTGAAACTCATATATTAGAGTCATTACAAACAGAGTTATCTATTTCAAGTATTCATTTCTGTTAAAGTTGATGATTATGGCTTTCAACCAATGAAAACACAATAGTCATTATCTCGGTAAACTAGACCTTGATTTCCAAATTAAATGCAAAATTTACTTTCATCTGAAAACAACACCTTGGACCACTGATCAACAGTCCAGTTCTTTTTCTCCTTGGCCCAGGTAAGACGCTTCTGGCGTTGCATAATTGTCATGAGTTGCTTGACACAAGGAATGCGACACTTGTTGCCTATGTCCTGGATACGTGTGTGTGAGGTAGCTCTTGAAGCAATGACTCCAGCAGCAGTTCACTCCTTGTTAATCTCCCCCAAATTTTTGAATGGCCTTTTCTTAACAATCCTTTCAAGGCTTCAGTTGTCCCATTCCTTGTTCACCTTTTTCGCCCACACTTTTTCATTACACTCAACCTTCCTTTAATATGCTTGGATATAGCACACTGTGAACAGCCAGCTTCTTTAACAATGACCTTTTGTGGCTTACCCTCCTTGTGGAGTGTGTCAATGACTGCCTTCTGGACATCTGTCAAGTCAGCAGTCTTCTCCATGATTTTAGAGCCTAGTGAAACAGACTAAGGGATCTTTTTAGGTGCTTTGGAAGCCATTGCAGGTGATTTTTGTTAATAATTCTAAATTACTGAGATAAGGACTTGGTTTTTCATTGGCTTCAAGCCATAACCATCAACATTAACAGAAATAAACACTTGAAATAGATCACTCTGTCTGCATTTTCTGTTGACAGTCGTGTGCGTCTATCCATTATTATTGCACCAGTGGAAATAAAAACCCGCTCAGACAGCATACTTGTGGCAGAGCATGGCATAACCTCAAAGGCGTACAGGGAGAGGTTGGGCCAAATGTGGACCTTAGACAACCAATAGTTAAAGGGCACTGAAGAATAAGGAAAGATTCTGGTATGGTCACTTAAGTAGTCCTTCACCATCTTGGTCAACTTCTCCCTCCTTGTCATAGTTACACCAACAGATAGCTCTTGCTAATGTGATGGTCTTACGAAAATGGCCCAGTTGGTGAACATCCCCCTGAGTTGCACCTGGTGTATGGCCCTCACCTGTAATCCTTGAGGGTGAAAGGAGCAGGTACCTCTGCAAGCAGCATTATTTGAGGGTAATCTTTTTAGTAAGTCTTCCACAGCAACCCTCTGGCATGCATGCACTGAAAATGTCACGTCTGCTTCTGACAGAAGGAAACTTCTCCTTGTACTGTGGGTCAAGAAAGGTGCACAGCCAGTATTTCATGTTGGATAAAATGTCTTTCACTTGAGGGTCTTGGGAAAGGCATCTGAACATGAACTGTTATGATACGGTGGTCTAGGAGCAACATGGAACAAGCTCTGAAGGAAGTGGTAACTGTACTGACCGCAGTCCCTAAGCTCAACACAACACTAGAAGTAGCCGTGGAATGCTCCTAACTCTCCCTAGGCATCTCGTCACAGCCTAAGAGCTAACTACCCCTAAAGAAAGAAGCAGAAAAGCTATCTTGCCTCAGAGAAAATCCCCAAAGGATAGATTAGCCCCCCACAAATAATGACTGAGTGGAGAGGCAAAAGACATACACAGAATGAAACCAGGATGAGCACAGGAGGCCAGTCTAGCTAAATAGATAGGACAGGATGGAATACTGTGCGGTCAGTATAAAACACTACAAAAATCCACGCAGAGTTTACAAAAAAATCTCCACACCTGACTAAAGGTGTGGAGGGCAAATCTGCCTCCCAGAGCTTCAAGCAAGACAGAATTGATTCACACTGATAAGCTGGACAAACATAGAAAGCACAGAATGGATAAGTCCACAATCTATGGACAGAAAAAAGCAAGCAAAAACTTAGCTTTGCTGAACTGGTCAGGATAACAGGGAACTCCAAAGAGATGTGAATCCAACCAGGAACCATTTACAAGTGGCACTGGCTGAAGAAAGAGCCAGGGCTAAATAGCCAAGCAGAAGAGACAATAAGTGGAGGCAGCTGATGACAGCTAACTCCAAGGAGCAGCCATACCACTAGAAAGCACAAGAGGGAGCCCAAGAGCAGAACTCACAAAAGTGCCACTTACAACCGCCGGAGGGAGCCCAAGAGCGGAATTCACAACAGTACCCCCGCTTGAGTAGGGGTCACCGAACCCTCACCAGAGCCCCCAGGCCGATCAGGACGAGCCAAGTGAAAAGCACGAACCAAATCGGTGGCATGGCCATCGGAGGCAACAACCCAAGAATTATCCTCCTCGCCATAACCCTTCCACTTGACAAGATACTGAAGCCTCCGCCTCGAAAAACGAGAATCCAAAATCTTCTCAACCTCTTATTCCAACTCTCCCTCAACCAACACTGGGGCAGGAGGGTCAACCGAGGGAACAACGGGCACCACATATCTCCGCAACAACGATCTATGGAAAACATTATGAATGGCAAAAGAGGCTGGAAGAGCCAAACGAAAAGACACCGGATTAATAATTTCAGAAATGTTATAAGGACCAATAAACCGAGGCTTAAACTTAGGAGAAGAAACCTTCATAGGAACATGACGAGAAGACAACCAAACCAAATCCCCCACACGAAGCCGGGGACCAACACACCAACGGCGGTTAGCAAAACGTTGAGCCCTTTCCTGAGACAATGTCAAATTGTCCACCACATGAGTCCAAATCTGCTGCAGCCTGTCCACCACAGAATCAACACCAGGACAATCAGAAGGCTCAACCTGCCCAGAAGAAAAACGAGGATGAAAACCAAAATTACAAAAGAAAGGTGAAACCAAAGTAGCAGAACTAGCCCGATTATTAAGGGCAAACTCGGCCAACGGCAAGAAAGACACCCAATCATCCTGATCAGCAGACACAAAGCAACTCAAATAGGTCTCCAAGGTCTGATTAGTTCGCTCAGTTTGGCCATTAGTCTGAGGATGAAACGCCGAAGAAAAAGACAAATCAATGCCCATCCTAGCACAAAAGGCCCGCCAAAATCTAGAGACAAACTGCGAACCTCTGTCAGACACAATATTCTCCGGAATGCCATGCAAACAAACCACATGCTGAAAAAATAATGGAACCAGATCTGAGGAGGAAGGCAACTTAGGCAAAGGTACCAGATGGACCATTTTAGAGAACCGGTCACAAACAACCCAGATAACAGACATCTTCTGGGAAACTGGAAGATCCGAAATAAAATCCATGGAAATATGCGTCCAGGGCCTCTCAGGGACCGGCAAAG
Source organism: Ranitomeya imitator (assembly GCF_032444005.1). Taxonomy (NCBI): domain Eukaryota; kingdom Metazoa; phylum Chordata; class Amphibia; order Anura; family Dendrobatidae; genus Ranitomeya; species Ranitomeya imitator. The sequence continues at coordinate 392,728,782 of NC_091285.1, read as the reverse complement.
GCAAAAGCAACCCACTAGCGCAGGAACAGCAAGGCTTGGCCCGGGCGCAAGTCCCACAGGACTGCACAAAAGCACGCACATCGCGCGACAAGGAAGGCCACCAAAAGGACCTAGCAACCAAATCTCTGGTACCAAAAATCCCAGGATGACCAGCCAACACTGAACAATGAACCTCAGAAATTACCTTACTTGTCCATCTATCAGGAACAAACAGCTTCCCCACTGGACAGCGGTCAGGCCTATCAGCCTGAAATTCCTGAAGCACCCGCCGCAAATCAGGGGAGATAGCAGAAAGAATCACCCCCTCCTTAAGAATGCCAACCGGCTCAAGTACTCCAGGAGAATCAGGCAAAAGACGGCGATCGCAAAAAAAAAAGAAACGCGATCTTTTTAATTTCTCTGTCCTCCGATGTGATCGCACATCAGAGGACAGAGAAAAGAGGTCCCAGGTAGCCCCCCAATACTTACCTGTCTCCCCCGGTGCTCCTCGTGGCTCCCGGTGGCCGCCGCCATCTTCAAAATGGCGGGCGCAAGCGCAGTGCGCCCGCCGGCCGGCCCCGCGAGAATCTTTGGGGTCTCGGCTGCCGGGGGTAGCCGAGACCCCAAAGAGCATGACCGGGGTCGGTTTTACCGACCCCTGTTTTGCGATCGCCGGTAATTAACTGTTTACCGGCGACCGCAAAAAAAAAAAAAGTAAAGTGTAATTCTCTGTCCTCTGATGTGATCGCACATCAGAGGACAGAGAAATAGGGGGATTCGGGGACCCTATCATACTCACCTGTGTCCCTGGATCCTCCTGCTGCTCCTCCTGGCCGCCGGCAAAGGAAAATGGCGGGCGCATGCGCAGTGCGCCCGCCATCTGTCTCCATCTGCTGGCCGGCAGGAGAACAGCAGTTGGGGCTAAAATTAGGGTTAGGGTTAGGGTTAGGGCTAGGGTTAGGGCTAGGGCTAGGGTTAGGGCTAGGGTTAGGGCTAGGGTTAGGGCTAGGGCTAGGGCTAGGGTTAGGGCTAGGGTTAGGGTTAGGGCTAGGGTTAGGGTTAGGGCTAGGGTTAGGGCTAGGGTTAGGGTTAGGGCTAGGGTTGGGGCTAAATTTAGGGTTAGGGTTGCGGCTAAATTTAGGGTTAGGGTTGGGGCTAAATTTAGGGTTAGGCTTCTTTCACACTTACGTCGATACGGGGCCGTCGCAATGCGTCAGCCCAACATACCGACGCACGTTGTGAAAATTGTGCACAACGGGGGCAGCGGCTGTAGTTTTTCAACGCATCCGTTGCCCAATCTATGTCCTGGGGAGGAGGGGGCGGAGTTACGGCCACGCATGCGCGGTCAAAAATGGCGGATGCAACGTACAAAAAAACGTTTCATTGAACGTTTTTTTGTGCCGACGGTCCGCCAAAACACAACTGATCCAGTGCATGACGGACGCGACGTGTGGCCATCTGTCACGATCCGTCGGCAATACAAGTCTATGGGCAAAAAACGCATCCTGCGGGCACATTTGCAGGATCCGTCTCTTGTCCAAAACGACGGATTGCGATGGAATGCCAAACGACGCAAGTGTGAAAGTAGCCTTAGGGCTAGGGTTAGGGTTGGGGCTAAAGTTAGGGTTAGAGTTGGGATTAGGGTTAGGGTTTGGATTAGGGTTGGTATTAGGGTTAGGGTTGGCATTAGGGTTACTCTTGGGATTAGGGTTAGGTTTGGGATTAGGGTTAAGGTTAGGGTTGTGATTAGGGGTGTATTGGGATTAGGGTTAGGTTTGAGGTTAGGGTTGAGATTAGGATTAGGGGTGTGTTGGATTTAGGGTTTTGATTAGGGTTATGGTTAGGGTTGACATTAGGGTTGTTTTGGGGTAAGGGTTGTGATTATGGTTAGGGTTAGTGATTAGGATTATGGATCAGGTTGGGATTAGGGTTAGGGGTGTGTTGGGGTTAGGGTTGGAGCTAGAATTGGGGGGGTTTCCACTGTTTAGGTACATCAGGGGGTCTCCAAACACGACAGCCAATTTTGCGCTCAAAAAGTCAAATGGTGCTCCCTCCCTTCTGAGCTCTGCCGTGCGCCCAAACAGTGGGTCACCCCCACAAATGGGGCATCATCGTACTCGGGATAAATTGGACAACAACTTCTGGGGTCCAATTTCTCTTGTTACCCTTGTGAAAATAAAAACTTGGGGGCTACAAAATCTTTTTTGTGGAAAAATATATATATATATTTTTTTATGACTCTGCATTATAAACTTCTGTGAAGCACTTGGGCATTCAAAGTTCTCACCACACATCTACATAAGTTCCTTGGGGGGTCTAGTTTCCAAAACGGGGTCACTTGTGGGGGGTTACTACTGTTTAGGTACATCAGGGGCTCTGCAATCGCAACATAACGCCCACAGGCCATTCTATCTAAGTCTGCATTCCAAAACGGCGCTCCTTCCCTTCCGAGCTCTGCCTTGCGCCCAAACAGTGGTTTATCCCCACATATGGGGCATCAGCATACTCAGGATAAATTGGACAACATCTTTTGGGGTCCAATTTCTCTTGTTACCCTTGTGAAAATAAAAACTTGGGGGCTACAAAATCTTTTTTGTGGAAAAAAAATGTTTTTTATTTTCACGACTCTGCATTATAAACTTCTGTGAAGCACTTGGGCATTCAAAGTTCTCACCACACATCTAGATAAATTCCATGGGGGGTCTAGTTTCCAAAATGGGGTCACTTGTGAGGGATTTCTACTGTTTAGGCACATCAGGGGCTCTCCAAATGCGACATGGCGTCCGATCTCAATTCCAGCCAATTCTACAATGAAAAAGTAAAACGGCACTCTTTCTCTTCCAAGCCCTGCGGTGCGCCCAAACAGTGGTTTACCCCCACATATTGGGTATCGACGTATTCAGGAGAAATTGCGCAACAACTTTTGTGGTCTAATTTCTCCTGTTACCCTTGTGAAAATAAGAATTTGTGGGCGAAAAGATCATTTTTGTGTAAGCAAAAGCGATTTTTTATTTTCACGGCTCTACGTTATAAACTTCTGTGAAGCACTTGGGGGTTCAAAGCGCTCACCACACATCTAGATAAGTTCCTTAAGGGGTCTAGTTTCCAAAATGGTGTCACTTGTGGGGAGTTTCCACTGTTTAGGCACATCAGGGGCTCTCTAAACGTGACATGGCGTCCGATCTCAATTCCCGCAAATTCTGCATTGAAAAAGTCAAACAGCGCTCCTTCACTTCTAAGTTCTGCGGTGCGCCCAAAGAGTGGTTTACCCCCACATATGGGGTATTGGCGTATTCAGGAGAAATTGCATAACAAAATTTATGGTTACATTTCTGTTTTTACGCTTGTGAAAATAAAAAAATGGTTCTGAATTAAGATGTTTGCAAAAAAAAGTTAAATGTTCATTTTTTCCTTCCACATTGTTTCAGTTCCTGTGAAGCACGTAAAGGGTTAATAAACTTCTTGAATGTGGTTTTGAGAACCTTGAGGGGTGTAGTTTTTAGAATGGTGTCACACTTCATTATTTTCTATCATATAGACCCCTTAAAATGACTTCAAATGTGATGTGGTCCCTAAAAAAAAATGGTGTTGTAAAAATGAGAAATTGCTGGTCAATTTTAACCCTTATAACTCCCTACCAAAAAAAAATTTTGTTTCCAAAATTGTGCTGATGTAAAGTAGACATGTGGGAAATGTTATTTATTAACTATATTTTGTGACATATCTCTGATTTAAGGGCATAAAAATACAAAGTTTGAAAATTGCAAAATTGCAAAAATTTTCGCAATATTTCCGTTTTTTTCATAAATAATCGCAAGTAATATCGAAGAAATGTTACCACTAACATGAAGTACTATATGTCACGAAAAAACAATCTCAGAATCAGCGGGATCCGTTGAAGCGTTCCAGAGTTATAACCTCATAAAGTGACAGTGGTCAGAATTGCAAAAATTGGCTCGGTCATTAAGTACCAAATTGGCTCTGTCACTAAGGGGTTAAGGGTTTCAGAAAGACCTTTTCTGAAAATAGCAGCCAGAGCCTCTTCATTCCATTTAGTGAGCACAGACCATTTTCTAAATTTCTGGCAGTACAACTCTGCCGCTTCCTGACCTTGACACAAGGCCAACAGGGTTTTTTCTGCATGATCCACAGAATTAGGTTCGTCATACAATAATCCGAGCGCTTGAAAAAATGAATCTACATTCAATAATGCCGGATCCCCTGTTTCAAGAGAAAAAGCCCAGTCTTGAGGGTCACCACGGAGCAAAGGATATGATGATTTTTACTTGCTGAATGGGATCACCAGAAGAACGGGGTTTCAAAGCAAAAAACAATTTGCAGTTATTTTTTAAGTTCAAAAACTTGGATCTGTCCCCAAAGAACAAATCAGGAGTAGGAATTCTAGGCTCTAAAGCCGGAGTCTGGACAACATAGTCCTGGATACTCTGTACTCTTGCAGCAAGTTGATCCACACGAGAAAACAAACCCTGAACATCCATGCCAAAGCATATATCCTGAACCACCCAGATATCAAGAGGAAAAAAAAGACAAACCAGAGCACAGAAAAAAAAAATGGTTCAGAACTTTCTTTTCCTTCTTTTGAGATGCATCTAATTCATTTTTGGCCACTTGTACTGTTATGATACGGTGGTCTAGGAGCAACATGGAACAAGCTCTGAAGGAAGTGGTAACTGTACTGACCGCAGTCCCTAAGCTCAACACAACACTAGAAGTAGCCGTGGAATACTCCTAACTCTCACTAGGCATCTTGTCACAGCCTAAGAGCTAACTACCCCTAAAGAAAGAAGCAGGAAAGCTATCTTGCCTCAGAGAAAATCCCTAAAGGATAGATTAGCCCCCACAAATAATGACTGTTAGTGGAGAGGCAAAAGACATACACAGAATGAAACCAGGATGAGCACAGGAGGCCAGTCTAGCTAAATAGATAGGACAGGATGGAATACTGTGCGGTCAGTATAAAACACTACAAAAATCCACGCAGAGTTTACAAAAAAATCTCTACATCTGACTAAAGGTGTGGAGGGCAAATCTGCCTCCCAGAGCTTCCAGCAAGACAGAATTAATTCACACTGATAAGCTGGACAAACATAGAAAGTACAGAATGGATAAGTCCACAATCTATGGACAGAAAAGAGCAAGCAAAAACTTAGCTTTGCTGAACTGGTCAGGATAACAGGGAACTCCAAAGAGATGTGAATCCAACCAGGAACCATTTACAAGTGGCACTGGCTGAAGAAAGAGCCAGGCCTAAATAGCCGAGCAGAAGAGACGATAAGTGGAGACAGCTGATGACAGCTAACTCCAAGCAGCAGCCATACCACTAGAAACCACAAGAGGGAGCCCAAGAGCAGAACTCACAAAAGTGCCACTTACAACCATCGGAGGGAGCCCAAGAGCGGAATTCACAACAATGAACTCTGCCATGTGTGGCAAACTACAAAGAGTCAAACATTCAGTGTGCTCACCAGGAAGAACACTAACCATCCTATCCTCCTCACGACACATAGCCTCCTCCTCCTTCTCCTCTTCAAGCCATCCATGCTGGACAGGCATGAAGCTCTGATTGAGAGTCCCTTTTGTAGTGCAGACCAGAAACTCCTGTTCCTCCTCCTGTTCCTCATCATCATCCAATATTGCTTGTGAATATTTTATTTTAATTGAAAGAATGACACAGGCTCCTTTAATAATTCAAAATTAAACCACACTCAAATCATCGCCCATTCTATTGGCTTCATGGTCTCCTGTAAACAAACAAAAACAAATACAACCATATCCCTCACATGTCCATCGTTCTGTCTCATGCCGTAATTCATGACTGGGGATAAACAGTTTTCAACCTGTACGGTGCAAATATGTGACCATCCAGGCTGAGAACCACTGGAAGAATGAGCTGCTGCAAGTGCAGCATTAGTGATTAGCGGTGACATCATTGCGATTACCATCGGTCATTGAAGCTGCATTCCCTGAACAGTGGTGACCTTAGTGAAATCCCTGCTAACACAGTGAGAAAGTCTCATGGTGCAGCGCTGAGCTCAGGGAGTTCATCTGTTTCTTTCCCTGTAAGAAATTTCTAGGGTGAAGTGCGGTGAACTCACCACTGCACCATGCGTCTTTTTCTCACAGTGCTAGTGGGAATCTCACAGCAGCTGCTTCATCGGTGGTTCTCAGCCTGGATGCTCTCATTTTGGCACTGTCAAGGTTGAAAACTCTTCAGACATGGATTACAGCTTGGACCAGAAAGATGGACAGGTGAGGGATATGGTTGTATTTATTTTTGCTTTTTTTACAGGAGACCATGGCTTCAATAGAATGGGCGATGACTTGAGTATAGTTTAATTTAGAATAAATAATGGAGTCTGTGCCATTCTTTAAATTGAAGGACTTTATTGTGGCTGTGTGTTTATTTACAATATAACTATACTGTAGGATTAGTAATGTAGAGGTGTCTTATAGACTTCTCTCCATTACCAATTCATGGGCTTAATGTCACCGGACAATTCAAAGGTGATATCAAACCCAAAATATGGAACTCCACTTGCCAACACTACAGGGCAAGTGGGAAGATCTTGGCAAAGTGCCAGAATTGGCACATATAATAGTTGTGCCTTTTCTGGACTGATGCAGACTGCTATTTTAGGCTGGGGGGGTGAATATCAATAACCCCTTAAAAGCCAGAGAATACCGGCTCCCAGCTGTCTGCTTTAGCAAGGCTGGTTGTAAAAAATTAGGGTGACCCCACGTCGTTTTTGTTAATTATTTATTTAAATAATTGAAAAGATGGCGTAAAGACCACTCTGTTCTTGATCACACTAACGCTGTCAGCTGAGGGTTGCAGCCCCCAGCTTTCAGTTTTGATGGCTGGTTATCAGAAATACAGGGAACTGATGTAGTTTTTTTTAAAAACTGCTGCTATTTGCAGCAGCAGGCATAGGCTCATGAGAGCAGTAGTCCCATGAGCCGATTTAAAATTTATACCTCTGATCACAGCTGCAAGCTCGCACTGTCATTTAACAGTTTAGGACTGTGGCTCTCTGACCAGCGACAATGATTTTACCACCGTTCAAAAGCAGCGTTTGCTAATCTGTCATGCACATAACAGTGCAACACACACCCAATGTGCGGAGGGTCAAACCTAAACAGTAACACGGACTTTCTGGTAAAGTCCGTGTTTGGTGTCTGTGCCCGAACAGTAGGTGTTCGGTATGCACGTCAAACTTTACTGTCCAAGTACGCTCATCTTTAGTCATGGATGCTCTAGTCATGCACATTATGAACTCAGTTAAGCCAGAAACTGATGTTGAGCACTTTTGCCGCTCACTGTATTCCTGTCTCACTAAAGTACCGAAACAACGTTAGGAACATTCCTGAGATGCTATTCTCACCCTTATAATGTGGTTTAAAAAGGGAACACATAAGTGTGCACAGAGAAAAAAAAGGTCTGTCATAAGAAAAGCACACAACAAAGGGGAGACATACAGTTTGCTATTCAAGCATAATATTTAAAGAGAAGCCATACTTTATTAACAACATTAAACCAACAGAAATTACGTTATGGGTTGAACATATTGTAATGACGTTTTTGATCAGTTTGTCACCTAACATCAAAGCAACATGCAAGAAGTCAAGACAACCACAACACTGCATCATTGGTAAGAGATATTTACGAAACCAAAGGACCACTAACACAGAAGTCAAAGGCAAAATTGACAAGATCAGTGTATTTAGCATGATTTTCAATTAAATTTATAAATTAGCACATTTTTTCCACATTAACCCTGCAATTACAAGCCAAACCCTTTATTTACAGCCCCCAAAACATGTCTCCAGTCTGTATCCACATGAAAAACACATGGGTAACACACGGACACACGGATGACACATGTAGGGTACACATAGACACACGGATGGCACACTGACTATACACACTGAAACAAGGACACGGATAGCACCGGTAAAGGTTTTACCAGTAAATAAACAGAAATATTCACATTCTGTAGCAATAATTTACTATATGCCAATTTTCAATGTTGATATTTTATATATTTGGTGCCACTTTAAATGTTATTTGAATATTGTTATATTAGTAGACTGGTCATCGACTAGGGGAATTGTAAATTCATGTTGCATAAACTGGAATGTAGGTGCCCACCATTAACTTATTATGTACAAGTGAAGACACATGAAAAACATTACAGCATTACCGATGAATAACATTTTAATAGAGACATTCCAATATCTATCGCATTCTTTAAATGTTTTCATGATTCATTTAAAAATATTTACATATAGATGTTTTTGTTTCCATGTTCAAACTGATGTTTATAATGATTTGCCATATAATATATCATTGGTTCTACAAACAGATACAGATGGTATCATCAGTGATACAACAATAAAAAAAGCTAAACATTTTTTACCGTTGGAGTTCAAATAAGGTGCATGCCCTCAAGATGACATGATGCCTTTTTAACTCATGCTATAATAATAGTAATAAAAAAATGTGATTTGTCTTGAACAATTTTGTTTTTCAATGAATAGTTCCCCATGTTATTATATAATATATATATATATATATATATATAATAATTTTATCTGATATAAATGTTTATGCATGAATTACTAATTTTTAAATATTAACCCCTTCACCACCTTGGGTTTTTCTGTTTTTGAGTTTCCGTTTTTTGCTCCCCTTCTTCCCAAAGCCATACCTTTTTTTTATTTTTCTGTTAACATGACCATGTGACGCCTCATTTTCTGCAGGATGAATTGTACTTTTGAATGACACCATTGGTTTTGCCATATAGTGTAATGGAAAAAAATTCGAAAGCACGGTGAAATAGCGAAATGCTAAAACTGACCTGCCATTATGATTCTCTAGGTCATTACGAGTTTGTAGATACCAAACATGTATAGGTTCTTTTTTATTTAAATTGTGAAAAGAAATTCCAAAGTTTGTAAAAAAAAAAAAGAAAAAGGCGCTGTTTTCTGAGAACCATAGCGTCTCCATGTTTCAGGATCTTGGGCTGGGTGATGTCTTATTTTTTGTGTGCCGAGCTGACATTTTACCATTTAAAAACGTAATTCTGGTGTTTTGATTTTTTTTCTCATTATGCCATTCATCGATCAGATTAATTCTTTTTATATATTAATAGATTTGGAGATTCTGTACCCAACTATGCTAAATATGTGTATTTTTTTCTATTTTGAATGGGACAAATGGAGTGTGATTTATCCCCTTTTGATGTGGGCTTCGGCACTGGGCCCACATCTTTTCCAGCATATGTCAGCTGATTTCAACAGCTAACATGTGCAACTAACAGCCGCAAGTGGAAACACGATCCAAATGCTGCTGTTAACCTGTTAAATGCCGCTGCAAGCTCACATGTGTCGGAAAAGTTGCAGGCTCATTGCCGGAGCCTGTAGCAAAAAGGGGGATGTGACCTTAGATGTACCTATAAGTCTAAGGTCGGAAAGGGGTTAATATTAGGAAGCCAGCTGGACAAAAGAAAAGAAACCATACTCACACCAGGAATCCCCTGCCATTCCAATGGTCTTTGCCAGGTCAGTCTCCTGATCCTACATCCACTCAGGCCACACAGCAGTCACATGAGTCATGGGGTCATGACATTTTTACATGTGGTCCAATGGAGACTGTCAGACTGGCAGGTCTGGAGTGGGGAGCAGATTCCCAGAATGAGTGTCGCTTGCTGAATGTAATTTTTTTAAACCTCACAAAATTATATGCATTATGTAAAATAGAAGGCAGGTCTGTGAAGGATCAGTGACCTTTCATAAGCCCATGCAGATTCATATGTAAGGAGAGCACCACATAAAGCCCTCCCACAAGCCAATGCGGAGCACAAGAATCTCATTAATTGAAAACTGCAAATACAGATTAAACAACAACCACAAGACGGGTTCCATGAAGCAAGTTATCATTTTAATCACTGTAACAGTGCAAACTTGACAGTATCTGTAGTTTACTTAGCAAAATCTTGCTGACAGGTTCGCTTTAAATATTGTGCCCGAGCTACAATGAAAAGATTTAGATCAAAGCACATTCATGTGATTGAGAATCTGCGGCATGACTTGAAAATTTACTGTTCAGACACCACCATCCAATCTCACTGAGCTAGAGCAAAGAAGAATGGGCAAAGATTTCAGCTTTTAGATGTGCAAATACTTGCAGCAGTAAATAAAATGAAAGATGACTTTGCAGAGTATTGACTCAGGAGTAGAGATGAGCAAATTTGATCGGGTACCTGCTTATTCAGCAAGTTATAGCGCTTACCGAATAAGCTGCAGAGGGAACCCGGATACATGGAGCGCGCCGGCTGATCAGCTGTTCGGCTCCACAGCTGCATGTGTCACGGCTGTGTGACAGTCACAACACATGCAAGGAGAGCATGTTTATTGGGCTCTCCATGAATGTGTCGTGACTGTCACAAAGCCGCAATATATGCAGCTACGGAGCCGAACAGCTGATCAGTCGGAGCGATCCAGAAAGCCAGGTTCCCTTTTTCAGCTTATTCAGTAAGCGCTATAGCTTGCCGAATAAGCAGGGACCCGATCAAATTTACTCAACTCTACCCAGGAGGGCTGAATACAAATGCAAATTACAATTTTCAGATTTACAGTACAGACCAAAAGTTTGGACACACCTTCTCATTTAAAGATTTTTCTGTATTTTCATGACTATGAAAATTGTACATTCACACTGAAGGCATCAAATCTATGAATTAACACATGTGGAATTATATACTTAACAAAAAAGTAAAAAAGAACTGAAATGATATCTTATATTCAAGGTTCTTCAAAGTAGCCACCTTTTGCTTTGATGACTTCTTTGCACACTCTTGGCATTCTCTTGATGAGCTTCTAGAGGTAGTCACCGGGAATGGTTTTGACTTCACAGGTGTGTGTCAGGTTTATTAAGTGGGATTTCTTGCCTTATAAATGGGGTTGGGACCATAAGTTGTGTTAGGCACAAGTCTGGTGGATACATAGCTGATAGTCCTACTGAATAGACTGTTAGAATTTGTATTATGGCAATAAAAAAACAGCTAAGTAAAGAAAAACATTAGTTTAAGAAATGAAGGTCAGTCAGTTCGAAAAATTGGGAAAACTTTGAAAGTGTCCCCAAGTGCAGTTGCAAAAACCATCAAGCGCTACAAAGAAACTGGCTCACATGAGGACCGCCCCAGGAAAGGAAGATGAAGAGTCACCTCTGCTTCTGATGATATGTTTATCCGAGTCACCAGCCTCAGAAATCGGAGGTTAACAGCAGCTCAGATTAGAGACAAGGTCAACGCCACACAGAGTTCTAGCAGCAGACACTTCTCTAGAACAACTGTTAAGAGGGGACTTTGTGCAGCAGGCCTTCATGGTAAAATAGAAAGAACACAAGGAATGGACATTAGACCAGTGGAAATCTGTGCTTTGGTCTGATGAGTCCATATTTGAGATCTTTGGTTCCAGCCACCATGTCTTTGTGCGACGCAGAAAAGGTGAATGGATGGACTCTACATGCCTGGTGTTATGAACTGGTGGTTTAGGAGCAACATGGGACGAGCTCTGAAGGAAGTGGTACCTGTACTGACCGCAGTCCCTAAGCTCAACACAACACTAGAAGTAGCCGTGGGATGCTCCTGACACTCCTTAGGCACCTCGTCACAGCCTGAGAACTAACTACCCCTAAAGATAGAAACAGGAAGACTATCTTGCCTCAGAGAAAATCCCCAAAGGATAGATAGCCCCCCACAAGTAATGACTGAGTGGAGAGGGAAAAGACATACACAGAATGAAACCAGTATGTAGCACAGGAGGCCAGTCTAGCTAGATAGATAGGACAGGATGGAATACTGTGCGGTCAGTATAAAACACTACAAAAAATCCACACAGAGTTTACAAAAATCTCCACACCTGACTAAAGGTGTGGAGGGTAAATCTGCTTCCCAGAGCTTCCAGCTTCACTGAATTAATTCATACTGACAAGCTGGACAAAACATAGAAAGCACAGAACGGATAAGTCCACAACCTGTGGACAGAAAAGAGCAAGCAAGGACTTAACTTTGCTGAACTGGTCAGGATAACAGGGAAATCCAAAAGAGATGTGAATCCAACCAGGAACCATTGACAAGTGGCACTGGCTGAAGGGAAGAGCCAGGCAAAAATAGCTGAGCAGAAAGACAATCAGTGGAAGCAGCTGCAGACTGCTAAATCCAAGGAGCAGCCATACCACTTAAAACCACCGGAGAAAGCCCAAGAGCAGAAATCACAAAAGTGCCATTTACAACCACCGGAGGGAGCCCAAGAGCGGAATTCACAACAGCCTGGTTCCCACCGTGTGGCATGGAGGAGGAGGTGTGATGTGTGGGGGTGATTTGCTGGTGACACTGTTGGGGATTTATTCAAAATTGAAGGCATACTGAACCAGCATGGCTACCACAGCATCTTCAAGAGGTATGCTATTCCATCCGGTTTGCGTTTAGTTGGACTATCATTTATTTTTCAACAGGACAATGACCCCAAACACACCTCAAGACTGTGTAAGGGCTATTTGACCAAGAAGGAGAGTGATGGGGTGCTACGCCAGATGATCTGGCCTCCACAGTCACCAGACCTGAACCCAAACGAGATGGTTTGGGGTGAGCTGGACCGCAGAGTGAAGGCAAAAGGGCCAACAAGTGCTAAGCATCTCTGGGAACTCCTTCAAGATTGTTGGAAGACCATTCCCAGTGACTACCTCTTGAAGCTCATCAGGAGAGTGCCAAGAGTGTGCAAAGCTGTCATCAAAGCAAAAGGTGGCTACTTTGAAGAACCTAGAATATAAGAAATAATTTCAGTTGTTTCACACTTTTTTGTTAAGTATATAATTCCACATGTGTTAATTCAGTTTTGATGCCTTCAGTGTGAATGTACAATTTTCATAGTCATGAAAATACAGAAAAATCTTTAAATGAGAAGATGTGTCCAAACTTTTTGTCTGTACTGTATATTTTTAAAATATTTGGAAAATCTTGTATCATTTACTTAATACTTAATAAATACTTAATTTTGGTATAATATGTAAAATCCCAAGAAAAACATTTAGGTTTGTGGGTGTAACGGGAAAAAATGTGGGAAAGTTCTTGTGGCATGAATACTTTTTCAAGGAAATTAAACTTGCCTAATCACTTTTACCACACGTTAAACAGTGTAAAAAAAAAATAAAGACAAATAAAAACAATTCCAGGATTACAATCTTTTGTTCATTCTGTCTCCCATATGGAATCAAGAACCAAATAAAAATATTTAATGTAACCAAAAATGGCATTAATAAAATCTTCAATTCATCCTGCAAAAAACATGCCATGAAAAAAACAAGCAAATACAAGCTCAGTCTTCAGAAAAATAAAAAATATATAATTCTCCAAATAGGGTGATGCAAAAAATTCTTCTTTGACAAAAGCATTTTTAGTACGTTAAAAAAACAACCTATCAATTCTAGTTCTGGTGTAATAATTCTGACAGGAAAAATAAAGCTACTTTATCACATACACTGCACGGTGTGCAGCGTAAAAAAATATAAAATCAACTCTTGAACTACTATTGATTTGCTCCTTTTTTGTCTCAACAATTGGAATAAGGCTACAGTCATATTTCTCCTGGTCTCTACGCTCAGAACTTAAATCAGGATTTTTATCTAAAGCACAAAAAAACATGATTCGGATGAAAACAGCGATATAACTATCCTTTATAATGAGGCAAATGAAGTCACTTTGAACTTCATATATCCTTTTCTCAATGGCATCCCATTACTCCATATATCTTATTATAGTGAATGGTTCATTCTGAATCAAGTATTTTGCAAATTTAGATGGGAAATCCAATGTATTTATCGTAGAGCACAGGATAAATGTAAGCTTAAACTTAAAAATAATCCAAAATGTTATGTACCTCAAAGTGCTAGATAAAAACATAAAGAGCAATAGGGTCTTATCCAAGTTATCCAGTGGGGGAACAATTGTATTATGCTCACCTGATACGGTTGCGTGTAGCACAGCCACTAATAATGCAGAAAAATACCAGCTGCTGCAGCATTCATGAGCATGTATGGGAATTGGACTTATTCTGTGCTGCTAATTAAAATAAGAATCCAAGACCAGGATTTAAAGAAAAGTGGTTTATTGTCAAAGTGTTTCAAAGTCAATCTGACTCCTTTTTCAGGGCAAGCTCTTTTGAAACTTAGGGGTGTAGGGTTAGCACCACGCCGGATCCCTGTTCAGACAGGCAGGGTCTTTGGCGTGTCTCTTTGCTCACCCATGCTGCAGACAATTCTTCCCTTCCCAATGCTCTGCATGCTTCCAGCCTGTCCTCTAGCCATGTCCATAGGGCAAGCGCGTGTGCTCTCCCGCCCTCTTAAAGGGCCAGCGCGTGCACTTGCTATTTCCTCCGCAGTCAATGGCTGTGGGACATTATGTACAATAAGTACGGACAGTATTCAGACCCCTTTACATTGTTCACTCTTTGTTTTATTGCAGCCATTTGGTAAATTAAATAAAGTTAATTTTTTTCTGGTTTAGTGTACACTCTGCACCCCATCTGGACTGCAAGAAAAAAACAGAAATTTAGAAATTTTTGCATATTTATAAAAAACAATCGAAATATCACATGGTCATAAGTATTCGGACCCTTTGCTCAGTATTGAGTAGAAGTACCCTTTTGAGCTAGTACAGCCATGAGTCTTCTTGGGAATGATGCAAGTTTTTCACACCTGGATTTCGGGATCCTTTCTCATTCTTCCTTGCAGATCCTCTACAGTTCCATCAGTTCTTGTTGGGCCAGTCAAGAATGGTCACAGAGTTGTTCTGAAGCCACTTATTTGTTATTTTAGCTGTGTACTTAGGGTCATTGTCTTGTTCGAAGATGAACCTTCGGCAAAGTCTGAGGTCCAGAGTACTCAGGAAGAGGTTTTCATCCAGGATATCTCTGTACTTGGCCGCAGTCATGCTTCCTTCAATGGCAACCAGTCAACCTGTCCCTGCAGCTGAAAAACACCCCTATAGCATGATGCTGCCACAACCATGTATCACTGTTGGGATTGTATTGGGCAGTAGATGAGCAGTGCCTGGTTTTCTCCACACATACTGCTAAGAATTATCACCAAAAAGGTTTATCTTAATCTCATCAGACCAGAGAATCTTATTTCTCATAGTCTGGAGTCCTTCATGTGTTTTTGTAGCAAACTCTATGCGGGCTTTCTTATGTCTTGCACTGAGGAGAGGCTTCCATCAGGCCACTCTGCCATAAAGACCTGACTGGTGGAGGGCTGCAGTGATAGTTGACTTTGCGGTACTTTCTTCTATCTCCCTACTGCATCTCTGGAGCTCAGCCACAGTGATCTTGGGGTTCTTCTCTACTTCTCTCACCAATGCTCTTCTCCCACAATTGCTCAGTTTGGCTTTGTGGCCAGGTCTAGGAAGACTTCTGGTGGTCCCAAACTTCTTCCATTTCTAGATTATGGATGCTACTGTGCTCTTAGGAACCTTGAGTGCTGTAGAAATTATTTTGTAACCTTGGCCAGATCTGTACTTTGCCAAAATTCTGTCTCTGAGCTCCTTGACCAGTTCCTTTGACCTCATGATTCTTATTTGGTCTGACATACACTGTGAGGTCTTATATAAAGAGGTGTGTGACTTTCCAAATCAAGTCCTATCAGCTTAATTAAACACAGCTGGACTCCAATGAAGGAGTATAACCATCTCAAGGAGGATCACATGGAAATCGACAGCATGTGTTTTAAACATGAGTGTCTGAGCAAAGGGTCTGAATATGTATGACCATATGCTTTTTCAGTCTTTCTTTTTTAATATATATGCAATTAATTTTACATTTGTTTTTCTTTTCAGTTAAGATGGGGTGCAGAGTGTACATTAATGAGAAAAAAATGAACTTTTTGGAATTTACCAAATGTCTGCAATGAAACAGAGTGAAAAATGTAAAGGGGTCTGAATACTTTCTGTGCCCACTGTATCTATAGGAAACAGCTAGAAGAGTATAACCCAATAAAATAAAACGTAACTTTTACTAATACTATTAAAACATGGACAGAACAATACAACAAACAATAGTGATCACGCCGAAAACTGTGCTCTATTAAAAAACTGGTTTGGTCTCACCAATTATGGACACCGGGTACCCATACCGATGAAGAAAGGTCCCTGGGAGGGTCCAATAGATGTAGGGTGTAACAACAAGAGGGACGGGGGACCTTCTTACTACAACCCTGGGGCAGACGCTATACTGGACTGCCCATGCTGGGAATTTTATACAGCCACTGCGTATATTCCCCCTCTTTATGGACAAGTGAATGGACTGCTTTTTTTTACTTTATATTTGGGCCTTTTGGCTACTAGAAGCTCCCCTGATGAATCTTCATTACCGGAGAAAAAACGCGTAGGGAGAAGATACTATATTATTTTGGTGGGGGGAGTCCATAGTAGGGCACATTTGGGCCTGTCCTTGTAAGGACAGGAGTTATTGCTGGGGCACGACAGGGGTGTAGTAAGAAGGTCCCCCGTCCCTCTTGTTGTTACACCCTACATCTATTGGACCCTCCCAGGGACCTTTCTTCATCGGTATGGGTACCCGGTGTCCATAATTGGTGAGACCAAACCAGTTTTTTAATAGAGCACAGTTTTCGGCGTGAGCACTATTGTTTGTTGTATTGTTCTGTCCATGTTTTAATAGTATTAGTAAAAGTTACGTTTTATTTTATTGGGTTATACTCTTCTAGCTGTTTCCTATTATCTACCTCAAGAGTTGTGCAACAGCTTGGTATTCTAAGCTGTAGTTGCTATACCCACTGTATCTATCTAATAATGTTTGCAATTTGTATTTTGAAATCTGGTGACAGATCTACTTTAAAAGTGTAGCTTTCAAAAGCTTCAATATTGACTTTTAGGATTGCTATTCCAATAAGTGGCATTATGGTTCCTTTCCTCTTTATCTTGTGACTAAGTCACTGGCAAAATACTGGAGGGGAAATATGTGTCACTGAGGCTGTTGGCTTCAGTGATATAAACCTAGGCATATGCTCCAGCACAGTAAGTGCTGAGAGGGGTTAATTGGCCATGTTAAGAGCTAGGTTTAGTGGACAGCTAAAGAGTGGGTGGAAGGCTGTTCACCATATCTCCACCCAAGGGTGTGGTTTAGGTAGTAAATACTCAATCTTCTGAATCATTCAGTGTCAGTGTTTCTGGAGATAAGTTGTCCAGAGAAAGTTGAACCTTGTGTATATTTCCTGAGCTGGCAGATACCAGCAGCAACAAGGACTTTGCCATTTGTTATGTTTTGTTTTCCCATTAGGCTAGAAAGACAGCATTTATTTTGCTAACTCAGCACTGGTTTATGAAATACATTAAGGGTATGTGCACACATATTCTGGAGGACTGCAGATTTTTCCACAGCAGATTTGGAAAAACCACAGTGCAAAATTGCTGCGGTTTTTCCTGCGGCTTTATCGCGGTTTCTACTGCAGATTCCGCTGCGGCTTTACATCTGCAGTTTTCTATTGGAGAAGGTGTAAAACCGCAGCGGAATCCACACAAAGAATTGACATGCTGCGGAAAATAAACCTCTGCGTTTCCGCACGTTTTTTTCCGCAGCATGTGCACTGCGGATTTAGTTTCCCATAGGTTAACAAGGTACTGTAAACTCATGGGAAACCGCTGCAGATCCGCAGCTGCGGAAACGCTGCGGATCCGCAGCAAAATCCGCAGCATGTGCACATACCCTTAATAAACAAGTGGAAGATATAAAGAGACAGCATTCATTTGTCTACCTCTTTGTGCAGCCAAGTGAGCCGATCTACCACACTTTTTAAAGAGAATTTTTGCACTTTACATTTATCTATGTATTTTTTGAGCAAATTTAGGCTGTCTCAAAAATAAAGCATAGTTTGAACAATAAAAATGTTTTTATTAAGTTTATTTCTAATCTACAGTGTTTAAATTAATGACATTTGGATCTTCTTCTTTCACTGTGTAACCCTTTCATGGAATCGAATCATAGAATTACAATGTTGAAGGCTTCTGAAATCCGATATGTACTTAGTTCAGTTGCTTGTATTAGGTCAGTTGAAAGCTGTGTGTTACCTTCAAAGAAGAACCTTCTTCTAAGCAATTACCTTAATTTAATGCCTATGGTTGAGGACAGAAAACGGTTCCATTGAACTGTGCCTGCTAAATTGCAGTTTTTCTTTTGTAGCTTATGGAAATCCTAGTACTGTGTGCTCATATTACATATTTACTGAGAAATGGAAAGAGGCACAGGGTGAAATTATATAATACCTCTGACTCTTGTTTTACTTAAGATTTAAAATGTCATTGTAATGATATATCTAAAACCCTTAGAAGGCAAGTATTGGAGATAAGTTAATTGGTTCCATACTGGATATATCATATTTGTTTTGAATTTTATCAAATTCTAAGGTCTCAGCAAATTAAAACACTTTGTGATTCTATTCATGAGAATGGTAAAAAAAATGCCTGCTTCCATTTTACATATTGCAAAAGACAGCATCAGTGATAGATTCACGTGGCATCAGGGGCAACTGTGTGTGCTTCCTCGTAATCCTTTGCAGCTATTACATCACATAGTATAGCACAGCTAATCAGGAGGGCATATAGCACCCTGTATGAAAGCTGAGGCAACAAATACAGCAGTCATTTCATGGTGATTTTAAGATACTGAGAGGAAGCTATAGGTAACAGCTCAGCAGTAGAAATAGTGGGGGAAAGATCTAAAACATTGAAATAGCGGGGAAAGATCTAAAACATTGGACAAATACTCCAGATAGTAATGTGTTGTACACCTGCACGATTGAGGCAGATGAATGATAAAACAGAGATTCTAATAGCAGCAGTGACAGGCTCAAAGAGATTGATCAGTCAGCAGCAGGCTTTTTCCAGGGGCACCACGAGGAGGAACGGACTCACCCCCAAATACTGCTTAGTCTTCTTCTGCTTATAATTTAGATAATATCTTTTGCTCTGATTTGTAGTCTTATGCTTAATGTTCTTCTGCTCTTTGTTCTGCAGCTTCTTGTTCTTCTGCTTCTCGGTCTTCAGGGTCGTCGTCTCCAGGGTCATCATATCCGGGTTCGTCGTATTCTTCGGGGTGGTCTCCAGGGTCGTTGTCTCTGGGGTCGTTGTCTCCGGGGTCATCATCTCCAGGGTCGTCATCTTCTTCGGGGTGGTCTTCAGGGTCGTCGTCTTTAGGGTCTTGAACTTGGAAATGTAGCAGAATGTACAAGAAGGCTGAGGAACTGCCGAGAACCAGCTGACAGTACTGGAACCCAGATGGCAACCCGAAGGTCCAAGAGCCAATGGAGCTACCGAGGACCAGCTGGCGTTACTGAACCTCAATAACAGAGGAGCAACTGTTGACTGTGCGGACAGCATATCCGGGTAGCAACTGGCAATGTTGGAGCCCAGGGTCAATGCAAGAAACTGGCAGAAGACCTTTCCGCACACACAGCAGGGGAGCAGCTGGCATTACTGAACCCCAATAACAGAGGAGCAACTGTTGACTGTGCAGACAGCACTTCCGTGCAGCAACTGGCAGTGTTGGAGCCCAGGGTCAATGCAAGAAACTGGCAGAAGAACTTGCTGCACACACAGCAGGGGAGCAGCTGGCATTACTGAACCCCAATAACAGAGGAGCAACTGTTGACTGTGCAGACAGCACTTCCGGGCAGCAACTGGTGGTGTTGGAGCCCAGGATCAATGCTAGAAGCAGAGGGTAGGCCGAGGCCTAATTGGAGCAAATTTAATATCTGTTGTAGTCTTAGTGTGGAGGGAGCAGAAGAAATTGCCGCACACACAGCAGGGGAACAGCTGGCGTTACTGAACCCCAATAAGATGAGCAACTGTTGACTGTGTGGACAGCACTTCCGGGCAGCAACTGGTGGTGTTGGAGCCCAGGGTCAATGCAAGAAACTGGCAGGAGAACTTGCCACACACACAGCAGGGGAGCAGCTGGCGCTACTGAACCTTAATAACAGAGGAGCAACTGTCGACTGTGCGGACAGCACTTCCGAGCAGCAACTGGTGGTGTTGGAGCCCAGGGAATCCAGGAGAAGCAGAGTGTAGGCCGAGGCCTGCACTCGAGGCAGTTTAATATCTGTTGCTGTGTCAGCATGGAGGTAGCACGAGCAATTGCCGGATACACAGCTAGGGATCAGCTGATGTTACTGAAACCCAATAACACGGCAGCAAGTGTTGACTGTGCAGATGGCACTTCTGAGCAGCAACTGGCGGTATTGGAGCCCAGGGAATCCAGGAGAAGCAGAGTGTAGGCCGAGGCCTAATTGGAGCAATTTGAAAGGGAACCTTTAACCCCCCCAGGCATTTGTAACTGATAGAGTGTTATGATACGGTGGTCTAGGAGCAACATGGAACAAGCTCTGAAGGAAGTGGTAACTGTACTGACCGCAGTCCCTAAGCTCAACACAACACTAGAAGTAGCCGTGGAATGCTCCTAACTCTCCCTAGGCATCTCGTCACAGCCTAAGAGCTAACTTCCCCTGAAGAAAGAAGCAGGAAAGCTATCTTGCCTCAGAGAAAATCCCCAAAGGATAGATTAGCCCCCCACAAATAATGACTGTGAGTGGAGAGGGAAAAGACATACACAGAATGAAACCAGGATGAGCACAGGAGGCCAGTCTAGCTAAATAGATAGGACAGGATGGAATACTGTGCGGTCAGTATAAAACACTATAAAAAATCCACGCAGAGTTTACAAAAAATCTCCACACCTGACTAAAGGTGTGGAGGGCAAATCTGCCTCCCAGAGCTTCCAGCAAGACAGAATTAATTCACACTGATAAGCTGGACAAACATAGAAAGCACAGAATTGATAAGTCCACAATCTATGGACAGAAAAGAGCAAGCAAAAACTTAGCTTTGCTGAACTGGTCAGGATAACAGGGAACTCCAAAGAGATGTGAATCCAACCAGGAACCATTTACAAGTGGCACTGGCTGAAGAAAGAGCCAGGCCTAAATAGCCGAGCAGAAGAGACGATAAGTGGAGGCAGCTGATGACAGCTAACTCCAAGGAGCCGCCATACCACTAGAAACCACAAGAGGGAGCCCAAGAGCAGAACTCACAAAAGTGCCACTTACAACCACCGGAGGGAGCCCAAGAGCGGAATTCACAACATAGAGCCACCCTGTGCAGCAGTAATGCTGCACAAGGAAAAGGTGGCTCTTTCACTTATGCTCCTTGCACACGCTGAACTAAACACTTATAAAATGTGTCCCTTCATACCGTGAAAGTCCTGGAGGCAGGACTTTCCTTCCAAATCAGACAGGGCACAGCTGTCATTCATACTCCCTTGGCACAGTGTGCTGCCTCCTGAGCATTGTTTGAGTCTGTCCGGAAGCCTGCGTTATGTTTTCCCTTGGGCATGCGCAGTTAGCACTGCCTATCTTCAGACATCATTTGTTGCCAGGCTGACTGCACCTGTGCGGGCGCACTGCACGAGATCCCGCCCCGCAGTGTCTTCTGATTTATTTACACTGCGGGGCTGGGATTCATGGCCATGCACAGTGCATATCTTCCCCTCTCACTCATCTCCTTCTGCCTTCTTCAGACTGTGTGGCGTCACGGTCGTGGCATGTGATCAGGGATCAGCTGATGGTGCACAGTCTGAAGACGGCAAAAGGAGATGAGTGAGAGGCGAAGATATGCACTGCGCATGCCCATGAATCCCATCCCCGCAGTGTGATTAAATCAGAAGACACTGCGAGGCGGGATCTCGGGCAGCGCAGCCACACAGGCGCAGTGAGCCTAACACCAAATGATGTCAGAAGACAGGCAGCACTAACTGTACATGCCCAAGGTTTAACACAACAGCGCAGGCTCCGGGACAGATTCAAACAATGCTGAGGAGGCGGAGCCTGGTGACAAGGGGGTATAAATGATGGCTGTGCTGCGTCTCACTACGAAGGAAATTCCCACCTCCGGGACGGTTTCACGGTATGAGGGGACACATTTTATAAGTGTTTAGTTCAGCGTGTGCAAGGAGCATAACTAAAAGAGCCACCTTTTCCTTGTGCAGCATTAGTGCTCTACAAGGCGGCTCTTTCAGTTACAAATGCCTGGGGAGGACAGGTTCCCTTTAATTTCTGTAGTAGTGTGAGTGTGGAGGTAGCAGGAGCAATTTCCAGATACACAGCTGGGGATCAGCTGACGTTACTGAAACCCAATAACACGGCAGCAAGTGTTGACAGTGCAGACAGCACTTCCGGGCAGCAACTGGCGGTGTTGGAACCCAGGGATTACAGGAGAAACAGAGTGTAGGCCGAGGCCTAATTGGAGCAAGTTTCAAATCTGTAGTAGTGTGAGTGTGGAGGTAGTAGGAGCTATTGCCGATACACAGCAGGGAGCAGCTGACGTTACTGAACTCCACACAGAAGCGAGTGTTTTTCTCTGTGCAAATGGCACTTCCGAGCAGCAACTGGTGGTATTGGAGCTGTTGTGAATTCTGTGGCAGAGCTCCCTCCAGTGGTCACAAGTGGTACCTCGGCTGATTCTGTCTGTGAGCTTCCATTGGTGGAGGAGAGTGGTACTGCGGCTTCTGAGTTTCCTTCCTCAGGTGATGTGGTGAAGTCGTTAGGTGCTGCTCTATTTAACTCCACCTGGTGCTCTGGTCCTGGCCTCCAGTCAATGTTCTAGTATTGAACTTGTTTCCTCCTGGATCGTTCCTGTGGCCTGCTGCTCTGCATAGCTAAGTTTCGCTTGTGTTGTTTTTGTTTGCTGTTTTTTCTGTCCAGCTTGCTTATTTGGTTTTTTCTTGCTTGCTGGAAGCTCTGGGACGCAGAGGGTGTACCTCCGTGCTGTTAGTCGGTACGGAGGGTCTTTTTGCCCCTTTCCGTGGTTGTTTATAGGGTTTTGTGTTGACCGCAAAGTTACCTTTCCTATCCTCGCTCTGTTCAGAAAGTCGGGCCGCACTTTGCTAAATCTATTTCATCTCTACGTTTGTCTTTTCATCTTAACTCACAGTCATTATATGTGGGGGGCTGCCTTTTCCTTTGGGGTATTTCTCTGAGGCAAGGTAGGCTTATTTTCTATCTTCAGGCTAGCTAGTTTCTCAGGCTGTGCCGAGTTGCATAGGGAGCGTTAGGTGCAATCCACGGCTGCCTCTAGTGTGGTTGGAGAGGATTAGGGATTGCGGTCAGCAGAGTTCCCACGTCTCAGAGCTCGTTCTATGTTTTTGGGTTATTGTCAGATCACTGTATGTGCTCTGACTTCTATGTCCATTGTGGTACTGAATTACCTTTTCATAACAGTACTGGAGGCCCAAAGTACTAATGATTCCCAATAGAGGGAAAAAAGAAGTTCTGAGACCATTTTTTTTTCTTTGCACTGTGTTTTGCCTTTTTTTTCCCCTAGACATTTGGGTGGTTCAGGACACAGGTGTGGACATGGACATTCAGGGTCTGTGCTCTTCAATGGATAATCTCGTTATAAATGTACAAAAGATTCAAGATTTGGTGGTTCAGAATCCTATGTTAGAACCAAGAATTCCTATTCCTGATTTGTTTTATGGTGATAGAGCCAAGTTTGTGAATTTCAAAAATAATTGCAAACTGTTTCTGGCCTTGAAACCTCGCTCCTCTGGTGACCCAGTTCAACAAGTTAGAATTATTATTTCTTTTTTACGTGGCGACCCTAAAGACTGGGCATTTTCCCTTGCGCCAGGAGATCCTGCATTAAGTAATATTGATGCGTTTTTCCTGGCGCTCGGATTGCTGTACGATGAACCTAATTCGGTGGATCAGGCAGAGAAAAATTTGCTGGCTCTGTGTCAGGGTCAGGATGAGATTGAGATTTACTGTCAGAAATTTAGAAGGTGGTCCGTGCTCACTCAATGGAATGAAGGTGCGCTCGCAGCTATTTTCAGAAAGGGTCTCTCTGAAGCCCTTAAGGATGTCATGATGGGATTTCCTATGCCTGCTGGTCTAAATGAGTCTATGTCTTTGGCCATTCAGATCGGTCGACGCTTGCGTGAGCGTAAATCTGTGCACCATTTGGCGGTATTATCTGAGCATAAACCTGAGCCTATGCAGTGCGATAGGACTTTGACCAGAGTTGAACGGCAAGAACACAGACGTCAGAATGGGCTGTGTTTCTACTGTGGTGATTCCACTCATGCTATCTCTGATTGTCCTAAACGCACTAAGCGGTTCGCTAGGTCTGCCACCATTGGTACAGTGCAGTCAAAATTTCTTTTGTCCGTTACTTTGATCTGCTCTTTGTCATCTTATTCTGTCATGGCATTTGTGGATTCAGGCGCTGCTCTGAATTTGATGGACTTGGAGTATGCCAGGCGTTGTGGGTTTTTCTTGGAGCCCTTGCAGTATCCTATTCCATTGAGAGGAATTGATGCTACGCCTTTGGCAAAGAATAAGCCTCAGTACTGGACCCAGCTGACCATGTGCATGGCTCCTGCACATCAGGAGGATATTCGCTTTCTGGTGTTGCATAATCTGCATGATGTGGTCGTGTTGGGGTTGCCATGGCTACAGGTCCATAATCCAGTATTAGATTGGAAATCCATGTCTGTGTCCAGCTGGGGTTGTCAGGGGGTACATGGTGATGTCCCATTCCTGTCTATTTCATCATCCACCCCTTCTGAGGTCCCAGAGTTCTTGTCTGATTTCTGGGATGTATTTGATGAGCCCAAGTCCGATGCCCTACCTCCGCATAGGGATTGTGATTGTGCTATCGATTTGATTCCTGGTAGTAAATTTCCAAAAGGTCGACTGTTTAATTTATCTGTACCTGAGCACGCCGATGCGGAGTTACGTGAAGGAGTCCTTGGAGAAGGGGCATATTCGCCCGTCATCGTCGCCATTGGGAGCGGGGTTCTTTTTTGTGGCCAAGAAGGATGGTTCGCTGAGACCTTGTATAGATTACCGCCTTCTAAATAAGATCACGGTCAAATTTCAGTACCCCTTGCCGCTGTTATCTGATTTGTTTGCTCGGATTAAGGGGGCTAGTTGGTTCACCAAGATTGATCTTCGTGGTGCATATAATCTTGTGCGTATTAAGCGAGGCGATGAATGGAAAACTGCATTTAATACGCCCGAGGGTCATTTTGAATACCTAGTTATGCCTTTCGGACTTGCCAATGCTCCATCAGTGTTTCAGTCCTTTATGCATGACATCTTCCGAGAGTACCTGGATAAATTCCTGATTGTGTACTTGGATGATATTTTGCTCTTCTCGGATGATTGGGAGTCTCACGTAAAGCAGGTCAGAACGGTGTTCCAGGTCCTGCGTGCTAATTCTTTGTTTGTGAAGAGATCAAAGTGTCTCTTTGGTGTTCAGAAGGTTTCATTTTTGGGGTTCATTTTTTCCCCTTCTACTATCGAGATGGATCCTGTTAAGGTCCAGGCCATCCATGATTGGACTCAGCCAACATCTCTGAAGAGTCTGCAAAAGTTCCTGGGCTTTGCTAATTTTTATCGTCGCTTCATCTGCAATTTTTCTAGTATTGCTAAACCATTGACCGATTTGACCAAGAAGGGTGCTGATGTGGTCAATTGGTCTTCTGCTGCTGTGGAAGCTTTTCAAGAGTTGAAGCGTCGTTTTTCTTCTGCCCCTGTGTTATGTCAGCCAGATGTTTCACTTCCGTTCCAGGTCGAGGTTGATGCTCCTGAAATTGGAGCGGGGGCTGTTTTGTCGCAGAGAAGTTTTGATTGCTCGGTGATGAAACCATGCGCCTTCTTTTCCATGAAGTTTTCGCCTGCTGAGCGAAATTATGATGTTGGCAATCGAGAGTTGCTGGCCATGAAGTGGGCATTCGAGGAGTGGCATCATTGGCTTGAAGGAGCTAAGCATCGCGTGGTGGTCTTGACTGATCATAAGAACTTGACTTATCTCGAGTCTGCCAAATGGTTGAATCCTAGACAGGCTCGCTGGTCGCTGTTTTTCTCCCGTTTTGACTTTGTGGTTTCGTACCTTCCGGGCTCTAAAAATGTGAAGGCGGATGCCCTGTCTAGGAGTTTTGTGCCCGACTCTCCGGGTTTATCAGAGCAGGCGGGTATTCTCAAAGAGGGAGTAATTGTGTCTGCCATCTCCCCTGATTTGCGGCGGGTGCTGCAAAAATTTCAGGCTAATAAACCTGATCGTTGCCCAGCGGAGAAACTGTTTGTCCCTGATAGGTGGACGAATAAAGTTATCTCTGAGGTTCATTGTTCGGTGTTGGCTGGTCATCCTGGAATCTTTGGTACCAGAGAGTTAGTGGCTAGATCCTTTTGGTGGCCATCTCTGTCACGGGATGTGCTATCTTTTGTGCAGTCCTGTGGGATTTGTGCTCGGGCTAAGCCCTGCTGTTCTCGTGCCAGTGGGTTGCTTTTGCCCTTGCCGGTCCCGAAGAGGCCTTGGACACATATCTCTATGGATTTTATTTCAGATCTTCCTGTCTCTCAAAAAATGTCAGTCATTTGGGTGGTTTGTGATCGCTTCTCTAAGATGGTCCATTTGGTACCCTTGTCTAGATTACCTTCCTCCTCTGATTTGGTGCCATTGTTCTTTCAGCATGTGGTTCGTTTACATGGCATTCCGGAGAATATCGTTTCTGACAGAGGTTCCCAGTTTGTTTCGAGGTTTTGGCGATCCTTTTGTGCTAGGATGGGCATTGACTTGTCTTTTTCCTCGGCTTTCCATCCTCAGACTAATGGCCAGACCGAACGAACCAATCAGACCTTGGAAACATATCTGAGATGCTTTGTTTCTGCTGATCAGGATGACTGGGTGTCCTTTTTGCCTTTGGCTGAGTTCGCCCTTAATAATCGGGCCAGCTCGGCTACCTTGGTTTCTCCGTTTTTCTGCAACTCTGGGTTCCATCCTCGTTTCTCTTCAGGGCAGGTTGAGTCTTCGGACTGTCCTGGTGTGGATACTGTGGTGGACAGGTTGCAGCAGATCTGGACTCATGTAGTGGACAATTTGACCTTGTCCCAGGAGAAGGCTCAACGTTTTGCTAATCGCAGACGCTGTGTGGGTCCCCGACTTCGTGTTGGGGATTTGGTTTGGTTGTCATCTCGTCATATTCCTATGAAGGTTTCCTCTCCTAAATTTAAGCCTCGTTTCATTGGTCCATATAGGATTTCTGAGGTTCTTAATCCTGTGTCTTTTCGTTTGACCCTTCCAGATTCTTTTTCCATCCGTAACGTAATCCATAGGTCATTGTTGCGGAGATACGTGGCACCTATGGTTCCATCTGTTGATCCTCCTGCCCCGGTTTTGGTGGAGGGGGAGTTGGAGTATATTGTTGAGAAGATTTTGGATTCTCGTGTTTCGAGACGGAAACTCCAGTATCTGGTTAAGTGGAAGGGTTATGCTCAGGAAGATAATTCCTGGGTCTTTGCCTCTGATGTCCATGCTCCCGATCTTGTTTGTGCCTTTCATATGGCTCATCCTGGTCATCCTGGGGGCTCTGGTGAGGGTTCGGTGACCCCTCCTCAAGGGGGGGGGGTACTGTTGTGAATTCTGTGGCAGAGCTCCCTCCTGTGGTCACAAGTGGTACTTCGGCTGATTCTGTCTGTGAGCTTCCGTTGGTGGAGGAGAGTGGTACTGCGGCTTCTGAGTTTCCTTCCTCAGGTGATGTGGTGAAGTCGTTAGGTGCTGCTCTATTTAACTCCACCTGGTGCTCTGGTCCTGGCCTCCAGTCAATGTTCTAGTATTGAACTTGTTTCCTCCTGGATCGTTCCTGTGGCCTGCTGCTCTGCATAGCTAAGTTTAGCTTGTGTTGTTTTTGTTTGCTGTTTTTTCTGTCCAGCTTGCTTATTTGGTTTTTTCTTGCTTGCTGGAAGCTCTGGGACGCAGAGGGTGTACCTCCGTGCCGTTAGTCGGTACGGAGGGTCTTTTTGCCCCTTTGCGTGGTTGTTTGTAGGGTTTTGTGTTGACCGCAAAGTTACCTTTCCTATCCTCGCTCTGTTCAGAAAGTCGGGCCTCACTTTGCTAAATCTATTTCATCTCTACGTTTGTCTTTTCATCTTAACTCACAGTCATTATATGTGGGGGGCTGCCTTTTCCTTTGGGGTATTTCTCTGAGGCAAGGTAGGCTTATTTTCTATCTTCAGGCTAGCTAGTTTCTCAGGCTGTGCCGAGTTGCATAGGGAGCGTTAGGTGCAATCCACGGCTGCCTATAGTGTGGTTGGAGAGGATTAGGGATTGCGGTCAGCAGAGTTCCCACGTCTCAGAGCTCGTTCTATGTTTTTGGGTTATTGTCAGATCACTGTATGTGCTCTGACTTCTATGTCCATTGTGGTACTGAATTACCTTTTCATAACATGGAGCCCAGGGATTACAGGAGAAACAGAGTGTAGGCTGAGGCCTAATTGGAGCAAGTTGAAAGGGAACCATTAACCCCCCAGGCTATAGTAATTGAAAGAGCCACCTTGTGCAGCACTAATGCTGCACAAGGAAAAGGTGGCTCTTTTAGTTATGCTCCTTGTACATGCTGAACTAAACACTTACTAAATGTGTCCCCTCATACCGTGAAACCGTCCCGGAGGTGAGACTTTCCTTCGTAATGAGCCAGCATTCATACCCCCTTGGTGCCGGGTGCTGCCTCCTCAGTGTTAGGGTTGGTGGAACGCACCGAATATATTTATTAAATGAGATAGGTGCGTTCGCAACCCGGGATCCACCGTGCAGGAAAGAACCTGCTGCTAAGCAAGGCGGCGAAGCAAATTAGTACAAACGAACTCTGTTACTTCACAGAGCCCATAGTAAAGAGAACGCTGTGCCCTGTTTAGCTCACAGGGGACACAGCTACTGTGTAGAGCCTACAGTGGTCATGCAGTTCAACCAACACGCAGCTCCTCTCCGGTGGAGTCGGAATTCTAATGGCTATTAGCCAGCCCTGAATTCAGACATAAACTCCTCATCGGAGGTGCCAGCATTCTAGGGGCTTATTTCAGCAGGGTCCCTGACCACACACATGACCACACTGGCGCTGAGCTCGTACATATTTGATACTAGTGCATGGCCGTGCGGTCATGAGAACCTTTTATAGCTGTAGCACCTACAGGACCTTCCTAGAAGGACCAATGGAAGGCTGCCACAGAACTTGATCAGGTACAGGACCTTCCTGGAGGACCAATGGAAGTTGCTGCAGTACCTGAGCATGTGACCCTTGATCTCCACTGAGAGATCTTACCCTGGGCATGCTCAGTGTGTGCAAAGCAGGACTTAGTCCCAGAAAGCCTGCTCACCGCAGACCAGTGCAAAGTACAATAGTAGAGCCTGGAGAGGCAGCAGTAACCCTTTGTATAGTATCAGATTCAGTGAGACGCTGGGACCGACGTCTCCGCTGAGCAGGCTCCACTGCGGCCAATGCAGAATGAGAGACCGCAGCAGACATGGTTGGTTCAAGATTCCCCCTGTGCAGCGGCGGGAACTCGACTCCTAACATTACCCCCTCTCCTAGGGCCCCCCTCCTTGAGCCTCGCTACGCTCAAAAGCTGCAATGAGCAGCGGAGCCCGAATGGGCTTCACAGGTTCCCAGGTTCTATCTTCTGGACCGTGACCCTTCCTGTCCACTAGATAAAATTTCTTGCCACGTACCACCTTGCACCCCACGATAGCATTCACCTCAAGCTCATCCGTGGATGAACCCGATGTCCCGGCAGATGACTCAGATAACCAGGACAAATTAACGGGCTTTAAGAGAGAAACGTGAAAAGTGTCGATGATACCAAGGTGTGGAGGAATAGCCAAACGGTAGACCACAGGGTTGATCTGTTCCAGAACCTTGGACGGGCCAATGTAGTGAGGTGCAAACTTAGTGGACTCATCTTGCAGCCTGATGTTACGGGCGGAGAGCCACACTAAGTCGCCAGGAGCAAAGGTCAGAGCGGGGCGCCGGTGTGTATCAGCAGAAACCCTCATTCTCTCTTTGGAGGCCCGGATGGCATCCTGTATGCGTTCCCAAATGTCACATGCCTCCACCGCCCAGTCTGCCATCCTAGCATCGGTGGATGACACAGGCATCGGCACAGGGACATGCGGATGCTGGCCGTAATTAGGAAGAAAAGGAGTCTGCCCAGTGGAATCGGTTACGGCGTTGTTCAAGGCAAATTCCAACCAAGGTAGCAAAGATGCCCAGTCATCCTGCCTAGCAGAGACAAAATGCCGCAAGTATGTCACCAGAGTCTGGTTGGTCCTCTCTACCAACCCATTCATCTCGGGATGGTATGCAGAGGAGAGAGTCAACTCTATGCTGAGTAAACAGCAGAGCTCTCTCCAAAACCGAGACGCGAACTGGGGACCCCGGTCGCTGATAATTTTATCAGGCATTCCATGTAAACGGAAAATAAGCTTTATGAACAAGGCCCGTGCAGAAGGTAACCGTGGAAGTGGCACCAAGTGCACCATCTTAGACAAATGATCGATGATAATCCAGATAACGGTGCAGCTACGAGACTTGGGTAAGCCCACCACGAAGTCCATCCCAACCATTTCCCAGGGCCTGTCTGCCCCCGGTAGGGGGTAAAGCAACCCAGCAGGCCGTTGCCGAATAGACCAATTCTGGGCGCAGGAAACGCACTCCCGAATATAGTCCCCGACACCACGGGCCATATGCGGCTACCAGTACGTTCTCACCAAAAGCTCAGATGTCCTTTTGATCCCAAAATGTCCACCCACTCTGGACAAGTGAGCCCATGTGAGAACCTCCGGTAGCAAATTCGCTAGCACGCAAGTCTTGCCCGGGGGCACAGACTCTAGCGAAACCGGAGCTACAGTTCTCAGGCTCTCAGAAGGGACAATAAGCCAAGGCTCCTCCTCCTCCTCCTCCTCAGATGACACTACGGAGCGGGAGAGAGCGTCGGCGCGAATGTTCTTTTCCCCGGAGAGAAAATGAAGAGTAAAATGAAACCGGGAGAAGAACAGGGACCATCTAGCCTGGTGAGAATTCAGCCGCTGGGCCGTCTGGAGATATACCAAGTTCTGGTAGTCAGTGAATACCTGGAAGGGAAAGCAAGCTCCCTCCAAGAGGTGTCTCCACTCTGAGAAAGCCAACTTCATGGCTAGCAACTCCCTGTCCCCGATGGAATAATTCCTCTCCGCCGGTGTGAAGGTCTTGGAGAAGAAGAAGCAAGGATGCTTCTGACCTTGAGCATCCTTTTGGAAAAGGACTGCTCCAGCACCAACGGATGAGGCATCCACCTCCATGATAAATGGCTTATCTACATCAGGGCGATGTAGAATGGGAGTGCTAGCGAAGTGTGACTTAACAGAGAGGAAGGCTTTGGAGACATCCTCCGACCACAACTTAGGATTTGCTCCCTTCTTCGTGAGGGCAACCAAGGTTGCTACCAAAGTTGAGAAGTGTGGGATGAACTGACGATAGTAATTAATGAACCCCATAAAGCGCTGCACCGCTTTAAGTGAATGGGGTTCCTGCCAGTCCATCACAGCCTGTAGCTTGGCAGGATCCATAGCCAAACCTGTGGGCAGAGATGATATAACCAAGGAAAGGCAAGGACTCCTGCTCAAACACACACTTCTCCAACTTGGCGTAGAGGGAGTTTGCACGTAAGAGGTCGAAACTTTGCGAACATCTCTCTGATGGGAGTCAATATCTGGAGAGTAGATGAGAATATCATCCAGATAGACTACGACCAAGGTGGTGAGCATATCCCGGAAGATGTCGTTCACAAAGTCTTGGAAAACGGCTGGGGCATTACAGAGCCCGAAGTGTATCACCAGATATTCATAGTGCCCATCCCTGGTGTTAAAAGCCGTCTTCCATTCGTCCTCCTCATGGATGCGAATCAGGTTGTAAGCACCCCTCAGATCTAATTTTGTAAATACCCTTGCTCCCCGTAGCCTATCAAACAGCTCAGATATCATGGGTAATGGGTACTTGTTCTTAGCGGTGATG
The DNA here is from genome assembly GCF_032444005.1 of Ranitomeya imitator. Taxonomy (NCBI): domain Eukaryota; kingdom Metazoa; phylum Chordata; class Amphibia; order Anura; family Dendrobatidae; genus Ranitomeya; species Ranitomeya imitator. The sequence goes on along the minus strand of NC_091285.1, from coordinate 392,696,835 downwards.
GCGTTAAGACCCTGTAGTCTATGCATGGACATAAGTCTCCACTCTTCTTCTGCACGAAGAAGAACCCAGCCCCTGCAGGTGACACTGACTTCCTAATGAATCCTCTTGCCAGATTCTCTTGGATGTACTGAGACATTGCCTCCATCTCTGGGAGAGATAACGGATAGACTGAACCCCAGGGAGGCTCAGCACCAGGCAAGAGGTCAATAGGACAGTCATAGGGGCGGTGAGGCGGAAGGGTCTCCGCAGCCCTTTTGGAGAACACGTCTGCATAGAGCCAATAGTGCTTGGGGAGAGAGGAAAGATCTGCGGGTACCTCTGTTGTAGAAACCTGAACGCACTCCCTCTGACATCTACCCTCACAGGATTTACTCCATCCCAAAATTCTCCCTGAGGACCACTCTATATGAGGAGAATGATTTCGTAGCCATGGTATCCCCAACACGACCTCATCAATTCCCTCAGGAATGAATAATAGAGAGATAATCTCCTGATGTGATGGAGACACAGAGTGAAAGGAATGGTTTGGTGGGTAATCTGTGAGGGTAGTGTCGACCCATTTACCACTCGAACGGTTACTGGTTTGGCGAGCATCACCAGGGGTTTTGCGTGATGCTGGGCGAAAGAGGATGACATAAAATTACCCTCCGCCCCAGAGTCCAAGCATAGCTCTACCATAAGAGTGGATGGGCCTATGGTAATTGTCCCCTTGAAGGACAACTTAGAGGCAAACGTCGCCGTGTCTAGTGTACCTACTCCAACTGCCACTAGACACTGACGTTTTCCCGGCCGCTGAGGACACTTGGAGGCAAGATGTCCTGACTGCCGGTAAACATGACAGACCTTAAGTGCACGAGCGGACTGGGACTTGGATCCCGCTCATGTCACCTCTATGGCCTCATGTGACTCGGACGCCTGGACTGGAGTTTCCAAAGGTCTGGCGAAGGTGGGAGCCAGCCGAAACCTCTGCCTACGCTGGGCTCGCTCCAACCTTTGCTCGTGAAAACGAAGGTCAATGCGAGTTGATACAGCTATGAGCTCCTCCAGTGTGGCGGGAATCTCCCTAGTGGCCAAAGCGTCCTTCACATGGTCAGCCAGCCCCCTCCAAAAAACAGGAATGAGGGTTTTATCTGGCCATTCCAACTCAGACGCTAATGTCCGGAAGTGGACGGCAAAATGGCTGACCATGGTCGAACCCCGAGACAAAGCCAGCAGTTGGAGCGCTGTATCATGGGTGACTTGAGGTCCTACAAAGACCTGTTTCAGAGTGTCCAGAAACTGAGGAACACTCCGCACCACATGATCATTGCGCTCCCACAGCGGCGTGGCCCACTCCAAAGCTCTGTCCGACAGAAGAGAGATTTTGAATCCCACCTTTGCCCGCTCTGTGGTAAAGCGTGCAGCCAGGAGCTCGAGGTGTATACCACACTGGCTCACGAATCCCCTACAGGACTTACTGTCCCCAGAGTATTTCTCAGGCAATGGAAGGTGAGATAAAGTCGGAACAGAGGAGGCAGTGGGTAAAGCTGCTGCAGCCACGCTAGCAGCCTGAACAGCTATTGCGGTAACATCCACCGCCGAGTTTGCATGCTCAAGAGACGCCAACCGGCCCTCCAGCAGCTGGATGTACCCCTGCAATCGCTGTTCATCTGCCATTACTTAGCCAGATCCTGGCGCTAGTGTACTGTTAGGGATGGCGGAACGCACCGAATATATATTTATTAGAGAAAATTGGTGCGTTCGCAACCCGGGATCCACGGTGCAGGAAAGCACCTGCAGCTAGAAATGGCGGTACTATATAGTGGTATAAACAGACTATTACTTCACAGAGTCTGTTAGCAAAGATAACGCTGTGCCCTGTTTGGCTCACAGAGGCAAACAGCTACTTAGTAGAGCAGATGGTGGTCATGCAGTCAAATGCAAACATGAAACTCCTCGCCGGAGGTGCCAGCATTCTATGGGCTTATTTCAGCTGGGTCCCTGACTGCATACAAAACATGACCACACTGGCGCTGAGCTCATACATAAATCAACACTAGCGCATGGCCGTGCGGTCATGAGAACTCTTTATAGCTGTAGCACCTACAGGACCTTCCAAGGACCAATGGAAGGCTGCCACACAACTTGATCAGGTACAGGGCCTTCTTGGAGGATCAATGGAAGTTGCTGCAGTACCTGAGCATGTGACCCTTGATCTCCACTGAGATATCTTGCCCTGGGCATGCTCAGTGTGTGCAAGGCAGGACTTAGTCCCAGACAGGCCTGCTCGCCGCAGACCAGTGCAGGGTACAATAGTAAAGCCCGGAGAGGCAGCAGTAACCCTTTGCACAGTATCAGATTCAGTGAGAAGCTGGGACCGACATCTCCGCTAAGCAGGCTCCACTGTGGCCGATGCAGAATGGGAGACCGCAGCAGACATGGTTCGAGATTTTCCCTGTGCAGCGGCAGGAACTCGTCTCCTAACAACTACATTCTGTGCATTTCACACTGGTTTCACAGTTCTTGGTGAAGTGTGAGGTCGTTGCGCAGCATCTGAAGCATATCTTGTTTTCCTTTAGTAAACTCTTACGGTCTTCCAGAGACTTCTCCCTGAAGGCTCTACATTTTAGTAGAGGATGAGGTTTCTTGTGTAGGGGGCAGTGCTTGCTGAGATCCTGAGGTTTGTCTTCTTCTGGCGAGGACTGACTTGCCCTGTAAGGAAACCCTGTGGAGGTATCATTAGTTTTGTGGACTGCCACTGGTGTTTTACAGGGTTTTACATCAGAGGCAGTGGTACATGACATAGTGAAATCGAAACTGGGGTCATTTCTAACTTTAGCCTGCTGAGCAACAAAGTCTACAAACACCCTGAAAGGAAGAAATGGTACCTTATGAGCCTGTTTGTAATGGGACCCGTGACTGACCCACTTTTCTTGGAAGTTGCAAGGGAGCTTTTGGACAATTGGGTTGACACCTCTGACAGTGTCCAGGAATGCTAACCCTGGTAGGTCACCTTCTGCCTGAGCAGCATGTACCTCCATTGACAAGTCGCTCATTTCCCTGAGCCTTTGATAACCCTTATTTGCTATCTTGGGAAAATCATCAACTCTTTTATGCAAAGTGTTTTCTATAGCTTCCATTGACCCATAACATTCTTCGAGTCTCTCCCACACCATACGAAGTCCTGTGTGTGGGTACTTTATGTTAATGTTCCTGATTCTTTTGGCGTGTTCAGATGATTTGATCCCAATCCACTTTACCAGTAGATCTAACTCTTCACTACTGGAAAGATCAAAGTCTCTGATGGCGATCTGGAAGGAGGCTCGCCATGTTTTCAACTCGATCAGTGAACTTTACAAGTCCCTTGGTCACCAGCTCCCGGCAAGTAAAGAACCTTGCAAAGTTCATAGTGGCTGAGTCAGTGCCGACATGAGCTGGTGTGCTTTTGTCATGTGGTGTGTGTGGTGCGTCCTCATACCTGGTAGGAGCTTCTGGCTTGGGAAAGTCTGTATAAATCCGTTCCGAAGCGAAGGATGTCCCTGTCAGTCTGGGAGGAGGCCGTACCTTCTGTTCTGTAAGACGGTAGTGGTGCTCAAAGTCATTTCGCAGTGTACCTTCCTGCTTCTAGTACGGAGTTTGGAGGAAGGATCTCTGGTAATCTGTATAGGCTGGTTGGTGTAATGGATCAGAGTTATCGTCTATTTTAGGATGTTGGTGGACATATTCTGAGACGCGTTGAGCTGGGTCCTGTCGATCAAGGTCCGGTCCATGTACATCGCTGTCTCGCTCAGATTCAGGAAACTCCACGACTTCGAAGAACTCAGCTTTGGCTATTGCGGCTGCTGATTCTTTTTCAGTGGAAAGCCTTTCCAAAATCGCTCGCAGGTGTGTGGTCTCTGCGTCTCTATCTGCTTGCAAGCGGGCTCTTTCTGCTTCTTGCTCTGCTTGTCTCAACTTTAACTGCATCTCTTGTGCAGAGAAAGAGGATCTTATTTTCGCCGCCTCAGCTTCTGCACGGGCGAGAGCGGCAGACATTTTCAATGAGGACTTGCTAGAGCAGCTTGTTTGGGACCTTGTCCCGAGTGAAGATGCTCGACTTGCAGACATTTTGTGTCTGTCTGTTTGCAGACTGTAGGACATCTCAGAGCGGGTAGAAATGAACTTCAGCGTGGACTGAGACGTGTCGCGTTTGGTGGGCTGCACTCTCGATACTTGTGGCTATATGGCGGCAGCTGCAGTATCTGCAGGGCAGTGCAGTGTGGTACAAGCGGCTCTGTAAGTGATATTTGCTATCGCTGGTGTCTAGCCTCAGTTTTACTGTTCTGTCTTCATACACGTTGATACGGTGTGTGATCCAACATACAGCATAAACCCCTTCTGTCCTCCAAATAAGCAGACTGTTCTCTGTAGTCTAACTTGTTTATTGGTAAACAGGTATTGAAAACACGCACGGTAAAACTATAAGAATACAAAGGACATAAGTAAGTATTGGGCCAAATATTAGCACAGCTGAAACTTTACAACTAACAGAGAAAGTATACAGTATGATGCAATTTTTGTGTGTACTGTAACTAGATACAGTAAGACTCTGATAATACATTTCCTATGTACTGACTGCTATACAGTAAATCACATTCTGTACAACACTATATTGCAAGACAGAGGTAACAATCTTACTGGATAAACTTAACCAGGATGGCAAGTAAGTGAGAAGGTTCCAGCACAGCCCATGAGCACGTGTGTCCCAGGAAGAACACAGAAAATAATGGAGTTTCCCTCTCCCAGCATACCTTGGTACAATCCCACAATGCAACACCCTAATTGTTACTAATTTCAAAAACCTGACCTGCACATCCAAACATAGACTGAGTGTGAACAGGTGCTGAACCCAGAGTCGCCAACTCGTATATAGTTAAGTAAGAATTTGAGTCCAAGAAGAGGTTTCACATGTACCCATTCAGATGGAGACGTTTATTCTCGGCGAGGTAGGTCAAGCGTAGGACCTCGTATAAGAGAGATGCCGTAAAGTGGCTACGAGGTACACATAAATATGGCCATTTTTATGCGCTAAAAGCTCTCATTTTTCATATTTCTAGTGCAGTAATGCAGTTCAAATTTCGTGTTTTCAAGTTTGCATGTTTTGGCGCTGCAGTGTGCTGCCCTTTTTACCTAATTGTTACTAAGGCACAGAGTATAAATTTAACCACCACTAGATGGTGCTATAACACAGCAAACCAAACACTTTAGTACTAAACTTCAATGCATAATACGAGCCACACTGTCCTTCCTGAAATGGACAGAACAGATCACAATAAATCTTATTCATAGTTTCTCTGTGTCTAAAGCAAAATGATGTCCAATTTTGGTATTCTAAAGTGCCAAGTACGGAAACTTCCCAGCATAAAATTTTCAAGAACACGTTATGTGGTAATAAAGTGTCTTCAAGTATTGTTTGGATATTTAAAGGGTATGGCTGCTTTATCTTTATTTTAACACTTGTATTGGGGACATGGCTTTGTGTACATTTACTGTAATGTAGATATCATAGTTTTTTTCTCGTGCGTTTGCTAATGATGAAGCTTTCCTCACCGACTGTACATCTTGCTTGTCCATAAAATGGCTGCTGATGGGGCTGCAAGTAACCCAACCAGTCCATAAGCTTTCTCCAATGGAAAATACTTAACATAGAAAAGCGGCTTTTTAATTGGAGGAGGCTGATGGACTGGACTGGTCTCGTTCACCTACATCAGCAGCCATTTTTTGAAATAGGAGATCTGTACAGTTTGTAAAGAAAGCTGCACTAACTACTGAAGGCAAATAACTTGTTTTACTCTATAGCAGTAAATGTGCAAAATATCATGTCCCCAACACAATTGTTAAAATAATGATTAAGAGACCGTTTACGCTCTGACGCCTGCAGAAATGTGAATGCAGCTTCGGGTTGTAATACAGCCTTTACATTAGGATTATGAAGGATAAGAAACATCTCTTGTGTGGCAGGATCATGGTGTACTTGTACTATGAAAGCAAAACTTACAGGATGTACGCAAGAAAACATTTTCCATATTGAGCGACATTTTCTTCAGTTTTCTACTAATAAATTCTACTGATATAACCTAATATCACAGATATTCAACATGAGCAAATTGATTACCGTATTTTCTGGTGTATAAGACGACTGGGCGTATAAGACGACCCCCAACTTTTCCATATAAAATATGGAATTTGGGATATGCCCGCCGTATAAGACGGGGGTCATCTTATACGCCCAGTCATCTTATACAGCGTGTGGTTCCCAGGGTCTGGAGGAGAGGAGACTCTCCTTCAGGCCCTGGGATCCATATTCATGTAAAAAATAAAAACATGGATATACTCACCCTCGGACGGGCCCTGGCTCACAGCGCTGCTAGCGTCTCCCTCCGTTCCTTAGAATGCGGTGAGTGAAGGACCTTATATGACGTCATGGTCACATGATCGGTCAGGTCACCTGACCGCTCATGTGACCGCGACGTCATATAAGGTCCTTCACTCACCGCATTCTCAGGAACGGAGGAAGACGCTAGCAGCGCTGTGAGCCAGGGCCCGTCCGAGGGTGAGTATATCCATGTTTTTTATTTTTATTCTTTATTTTTTACATGAATATGGATCCCAGGGCCTGAAGGAGAGTCTCCTCTCCTCCAGACCCTGGAAACCACACGCTGAAATGCAGGATCGCTCCCTGCACATGCAGTACCCGGCGTATAAGACGACCCCCGACTTTTGGGACAAAAAGTCATCTTATACGCCGGAAAATACGGTAATTGTAAATTGAATGTATGACAATTTTTTCAAAATTCACTGAACCCGGTAAATTTGAACATTTTGTTTTTTGCGGTGGGCTTTCCCAAAATGCATTACAGATATCACATCATATGGTATAGTGCAGACAATTAGGAGTGACTATCAAAGCAAACTATAAAAATTCACACAGTGAATTCAGTAGATATTTGGTGGTGAATCTGGATAGTGAGAGGATGTCTAAGCACACAGCTTAGCAATTCATACAGGGAAATAAATCTGTAAAACAAAATTTTCAGATAGGGTGTAACAGCATGGCAGTGAAGAGAAGAATTATCATTCATGTATCCATAACCATAAACTAGGGTTGAGCGACCTTTACTTTTATAGGATCGGGTCGGGTTTCACGAAACCCGACTTTTTCAAAAGTCGGGTCGAGTGAAATCGGCCGATCCTATAAAAAAGTCGGGGTCGGGGTCGGCCGAAACTCGAAACCCAATGCAGTGCATTGGGTTTCCAATGGTTCCCAGGGTCTGAAGGAGCGGAAACTCTCCTTCAGGCCCTGCGATCCATATTTAAGTGTATAATAAAGAATTAAAATAAAAAATATCGCAATACTTACCCTCTGACGCGCCCTGGTACTAACCGGAACCTTCCTTCCTTCGAATCAGCGCTTCCAGGACCTGGCGGTGACGTCGCGGTGACGTCGCGGCTTGTGATTGGTCACGCGGCCGCCCATGTGACCGCTCGCGTGACCAATCACAAGCCACGACGTCACCGCGACGTCACCGAAGGTCCTGGAAGGGCTGATTCTTAGGAAGGAAGGCTGCCGGAAAGAAGCAGGGCCCGTCCGAGGGTGAGTATTGTTATGACCCCAATGGCGAGGGTCTCAGAGGAACGTGGAAGTCTGCAAGATACAAAAATCCAGCTCATAGGGCAGTGGTAACTGGGTTGACCATATATCTACTCCTAACGCCAACACTAGAAGTAGCCGGGGGTCATACCTACGTTGATCCTAGATGACTCGCGCCAGCCGGAGAATCTAAATACCCCTAGTAGAGGAAAACAAAGACCTCTCTTGCCTCCAGAGAAAGGGACCCCAAAGCAGGATAGAAGCCCCCCACAAATAATAACGGTGAGGTAAGAGGAAATGACAAACACAGAAATGAACCAGGTTTAGCACAGAGAGGCCCGCTAACTAATAGCAGAATATAGAAAGGTAACTTATATGGTCAACAAAAAACCCTATCAAAAATCCACACTGGAAATTCAAGAACCCCCGAACCGTCTAACGGTCCGGGGGGAGAACACCAGCGCCCTAGAGCTTCCAGCAAAAGTCAGGATACAGATTAGGAACAAGCTGGACAAAAATACAAAACCAAAAACAAATAGCAAAAAGCAAAGTAAATGACTTAGCTGAATAACCGGACCAGGATCAGTAGACAAGAGCACAGCAGATTAGCTCTGATAACTACGTTGCCAGGCATAGAACTGAGTGTCCAGGGAGCTTATAAAGCAACGCCCCTAACTAACGACCCAGGTGCGGATAAAAGGAAAGACAGAAAAACCAGAGTCAAAAAACTAGTAACCACTAGAGGGCGCCAAAAAGCAAATTCACAACAGTACCCCCCCCTTAGTGAGGGGTCACCGAACCCTCACCACGACCACCAGGGCGATCAGGATGAGCGGCATGAAAGGCACGAACTAAATCGGCCGCATGAACATCAGAGGCGACCACCCAGGAATTATCCTCCTGACCATAGCCCTTCCACTTGACCAGGTACTGAAGTCTTCGCCTGGAGAGGCGAGAATCCAAGATCTTCTCCACCACGTACTCCAACTCGCCCTCAACCAACACCGGAGCAGGAGGCTCAGCAGAAGGAACTACAGGCACAACGTACCGCCGCAACAAGGACCTATGAAATACATTGTGAATAGCAAACGACACAGGAAGATCCAGACGAAAAGATACAGGATTAAGGATTTCCAATATCTTGTAAGGACCAATAAAACGAGGTTTAAATTTGGGAGAGGAGACCTTCATAGGAACAAAGCGGGAAGAAAGCCATACCAAATCCCCAACGCGTAGTCGGGGACCCACACCGCGGCGGCGGTTGGCAAAGCGCTGAGCCCTCTCCTGTGACAACTTCAAGTTGTCCACCACATGATTCCAGATCCGCTGCAACCTATCCACCACAGAATCCACCCCAGGACAGTCAGAAGACTCCACATGACCTGAAGAAAAGCGAGGATGGAAACCAGTGTTGCAGAAAAAAGGCGAAACCAAGGTGGCGGAACTAGCCCGATTATTAAGGGCAAACTCAGCCAACGGCAAGAATGTCACCCAATCGTCCTGATCAGCAGAGACAAAACACCTCAAATAAGCCTCCAAAGTCTGATTGGTTCGCTCCGTCTGTCCATTAGTCTGAGGATGGAAAGCAGAGGAAAACGACAAATCAATGCCCATCCTACTACAAAAGGATCGCCAGAACCTGGAAACGAACTGGGATCCTCTATCTGACACAATATTCTCAGGGATGCCGTGCAAACGAACCACGTTCTGGAAAAACACAGGAACCAGATCGGAAGAGGAAGGCAGCTTAGGCAAAGGAACCAAATGGACCATCTTGGAGAAGCGATCACATATCACCCAGATAACAGACATGCCCTGAGATAGCGGAAGATCAGAAATGAAATCCATGGAGATATGTGTCCAAGGTCTCTTCGGGACAGGCAAGGGCAAGAGCAACCCGCTGGCACGAGAACAGCAAGGCTTAGCTCTAGCACAAGTCCCACAGGACTGCACAAATGACCGCACATCCCTTGACAAAGAAGGCCACCAAAAGGACCTGGCCACCAGATCTCTGGTGCCAAAAATTCCCGGGTGACCTGCCAACACCGAGGAATGAACCTCGGAAATGACTCTGCTGGTCCACTTATCCGGAACAAACAGTCTGTCAGGTGGACAAGACTCAGGCCTATCAGCTTGAAATCTCTGCAACACACGTCGCAGATCCGGAGAAATAGCTGATAAGATAACTCCATCCTTAAGAATACCAACAGGATCAGCGACTCCAGGAGCATCAGGCACAAAGCTCCTAGAAAGAGCATCGGCCTTCACATTCTTTGAACCTGGTAAATACGAGACAACAAAATCAAAGCGGGAGAAAAACAATGACCAGCGGGCCTGTCTCGGATTAAGGCGTTTAGCAGACTCGAGATACATCAGATTTTTGTGATCAGTCAAGACCACCACACGATGCTTAGCACCCTCGAGCCAATGACGCCACTCCTCAAATGCCCACTTCATGGCCAACAACTCCCGATTGCCCACATCATAATTTCGCTCGGCAGGCGAAAACTTCCTAGAGAAAAAGGCACAAGGTTTCATAACAGAGCAACCAGGGCCTCTCTGCGACAAAACGGCCCCTGCTCCAATCTCCGAAGCATCCACCTCAACCTGAAAGGGAAGTGAGACATCGGGCTGGCACAAAACAGGCGCCGAAGTAAACCGGCGTTTCAACTCCTGGAAAGCCTCCACGGCAGCAGGAGCCCAGTTAGCTACATCGGAGCCCTTCTTGGTCATATCCGTCAAAGGTTTCACAACGCTAGAAAAATTAGCGATAAAACGACGGTAGAAGTTAGCGAAACCCAAGAACTTCTGAAGACTCTTAACTGACGAGGGCTGAGTCCAATCAAGAATAGCTCGGACCTTGACCGGGTCCATCTCCACAGCAGAAGGGGAAAAAATAAACCCCAAAAAGGGAACCTTCTGTACACCAAAGAGACACTTTGAGCCTTTGACAAACAAAGAATTTTCACGCAAAATTTTAAAGACCAACCTGACCTGCTCCACATGCGAGTCCCAATCATCAGAAAAAACCAAAATATCATCCAGATAAACGATCAAAAATCTATCCAGATACTTCCGGAAAATGTCATGCATAAAGGACTGAAAAACTGAAGGCGCATTGGAGAGCCCAAAAGGCATCACCAAGTACTCAAAATGACCTTCGGGCGTATTGAATGCGGTTTTCCATTCATCACCTTGCTTAATGCGCACAAGGTTGTACGCACCACGAAGGTCTATCTTGGTGAACCACTTGGCACCTTTAATTCGGGCAAACAAGTCAGACAACAGCGGCAGAGGATACTGAAATTTGACAGTGATCTTATTTAAAAGCCGATAATCAATACAAGGCCTCAAAGATCCGTCCTTTTTAGCCACAAAAAAGAATCCTGCACCAAGAGGGGAAGAAGACGGACGAATATGTCCTTTCTCCAAAGACTCCTTGATATACGAACGCATAGCGGTATGTTCAGGTACCGACAGATTAAAGAGTCTTCCCTTAGGAAATTTACTGCCTGGAATCAAATCTATAGCACAGTCACAGTCCCTATGAGGAGGCAATGCACTGGACCTGGACTCGCTAAAGACATCCTGATAATCAGACAAATACTCCGGAACTTCCGAAGGCGTAGAAGAAGCAATAGACACAGGCAGGATATCCCCATGAATACCACGACAGCCCCAACTAGAAACTGACATAGCCTTCCAGTCCAGGACGGGATTATGGGTCTGTAACCATGGCAGCCCTAAAACAACCAAATCATGCATTTTATGTAAAACAAGAAAACGTATCACCTCGCGGTGTTCAGGAGTCATGCACATGGTAACCTGTGTCCAATACTGCGGTTTATTTGCTGCCAATGGCGTAGCATCAATACCCCTAAGAGGAATAGGATTTTCTAATGGTTCAAGAGTAAAACCACAGCGCTTAGCAAATGACAGATCCATAAGACTCAGGGCAGCACCTGAATCTACAAACGCCATGACAGGATAAGACGACAGTGAGCAAATCAAAGTTACAGACAGAATAAATTTAGGTTGCAAATTTCCAGCGGTGACCGGACCAACAACCTTAGCTATACGTTTAGAGCATGCTGAGATAACATGTGTAGAATCACCACAGTAGTAGCACAAGCCATTCCGGCGTCTATGAATTTTCCGCTCATTTCTGGTCAGGATTCTATCACATTGCATTAAATCAGGTGTCTGTTCAGACAACACCATGAGGGAATTTGCGGTTTTTCTATCACATTGCACCGAATTAGGTGTCTGTTCAGACAACACCATGAGGGAATTTGCGGTCTTGCGCTCCCGCAATCGCCGGTCAATTTGAATAGCCAATGCCATAGCATCATTCAGACCTGTGGGAATGGGAAAACCCACCATAACATCTTTAATGGCATCAGAAAGACCATTTCTAAAATTAGCGGCCAGTGCACAGTCGTTCCAATGTGTCAGCACGGACCATTTCCGAAATTTTTGGCAATACACTTCAGCCTCGTCCTGCCCCTGAGACATAGCCAGCAGGGCCTTTTCTGCCTGAATCTCAAGATTGGGTTCCTCATAAAGTAAACCGAGCGCCAGAAAAAACGCATCAATATCAGCCAATGCCGGATCTCCTGGCGCCAGCGAAAAAGCCCAATCTTGAGGGTCACCCCGTAAGAACGAAATAACAATTTTTACTTGCTGAGCGGAGTCTCCAGATGAACAGGGTCTCAGGGACAAAAACAATTTACAATTATTCTTGAAATTCCTAAACTTAAACCTGTCTCCGGAAAACAGTTCAGGAATCGGTATCTTAGGTTCTGACCCAGGACTTCTGATAACATAATCTTGTAAGCCCTGCACACGAGTAGCCAGCTGGTCCACACTTGTAATCAAGGTCTGGACATTCATGTCTGCAGCAAGCATAAGCCACTCTGAGGTAAAGGGGATGAAGAAAAAAAAAAAAAAATGAGAGAGGAGAAAAAAAAAAACTCAGAATCTTCTTTCTTATAATCCCTCTTTTGCAATGCATTAAACATTTAATAAGGGCCTGGCAAACTGTTATGACCCCAATGGCGAGGGTCTCAGAGGAACGTGGAAGTCTGCAAGATACAAAAATCCAGCTCATAGGGCAGTGGTAACTGGGTTGACCATATATCTACTCCTAACGCCAACACTAGAAGTAGCCGGGGGTCATACCTACGTTGATCCTAGATGACTCGCGCCAGCCGGAGAATCTAAATACCCCTAGTAGAGGAAAACAAAGACCTCTCTTGCCTCCAGAGAAAGGGACCCCAAAGCAGGATAGAAGCCCCCCACAAATAATAACGGTGAGGTAAGAGGAAATGACAAACACAGAAATGAACCAGGTTTAGCACAGAGAGGCCCGCTAACTAATAGCAGAATATAGAAAGGTAACTTATATGGTCAACAAAAAACCCTATCAAAAATCCACACTGGAAATTCAAGAACCCCCGAACCGTCTAACGGTCCGGGGGGAGAACACCAGCGCCCTAGAGCTTCCAGCAAAAGTCAGGATACAGATTAGGAACAAGCTGGACAAAAATACAAAACCAAAAACAAATAGCAAAAAGCAAAGTAAATGACTTAGCTGAATAACCGGACCAGGATCAGTAGACAAGAGCACAGCAGATTAGCTCTGATAACTACGTTGCCAGGCATAGAACTGAGTGTCCAGGGAGCTTATAAAGCAACGCCCCTAACTAACGACCCAGGTGCGGATAAAAGGAAAGACAGAAAAACCAGAGTCAAAAAACTAGTAACCACTAGAGGGCGCCAAAAAGCAAATTCACAACAGAGTATATACCTAATAGGGTTTCACTCAACCCTACCATAAACTGTGTGTTGAAGTCACTTTGACATTACTATGGTCAGTTTCACAAATCCATTTATAGTCCGTTCTTGAAGAACAAGTTGGACTGTCAGGACTTGTGAACTGAGCTAACAGCTTTAACCCCTTAACCCCCAGAGCTTTTTTCCATTTTGCGTTTTTGTTTTTCGCTCTCCTCCTTCCCAGAGCCATAAATTTTTCCGTCAATATGGCCATGTAAGGGCTTATTTTTTTGTGGTACGAGTTGTACTTTTGAATGAATCCATTGGTTTTACTATGTTGTGTACTAGAAAATGGGAAAAAAAATCCAAGTGCGGTGAAAATTGAAAACAAGTGCAATCCCACTCAAAACACCTGACATGTCCTGGCTTTGAGGCGGGCTTACCGCCAGAGCCCACATCAAAGTGGGGGTTCTGCCATTGTACCTACTTTTCCACCCGATGGCAGAAAGGGGTTAAATGTATATAAGAAGGAATTAACTCAGGTCAGGACACCTGACTGCTTGGTCTTCTCATGTAAGAACGGTCTGTGTTTCACTGATTTGTGAAATACATCCTAGGCTGTGTTTGTGTTGAAGAGCTTAAAAGGGGTTTGTCACAGTCTTAGGAGACCTCAGAGTGTTAGTCATGTCTTTAACAAAAATATCTTCATTCTGGAGAGCACAGACTTTTACAAAATCTGAGTAGAATTCAATACCATTCGAATAAATTTTCCCAACTCTAAATGGCATTTTAGAATGCTTTCTAAATTGTTGAGAAAAAAAGATGTTTGAAAAAGCCCATAAACAGACTTGGGGAACTGGGACTGCAGCTCTGGGTTTTAAAACAGGCTGTTTTTTCAAGCTAATAATTTAAACTATTAAAAAAATCGGTATGCTGACATATGAGTAAACTACTAACTGAGCAATCACCATAAAAAAGTAAATAAATTAATCTAACCATTTTAGAAAATTTCAGTAGATTTGTTTACCTGTGCCATATGAATTGAACCGAAAGTAATTTATTCATAGGTCTGCTTCTTTTCCTACTATATTTAACCATATTATGCTTATTGAAAAAATTAGCAAGTATGGGATTGCCAAAGCTACGGTTAGGTGGATTTATAATTGGCTCAATAATCATACTCAAAGAATGGTAATAAATGGCTGTACATCCAATTGGAAGAGTGTTTCAAGTGGGGTACCACAAGGCTCTGTCCTGGCCCAAGTGTTGTTCAACATTTTTGGAAATGATCTAGATAAGGGAACTGAAGGTAAACTGATCAAATTTGCAGATGATGCAAAGCTAGGAATGATAGCTAACGCTATAGATGACAGAGAAAGAATTCAGAAGGATCCCGAATAGCTTGGGCATCAACTAATAGAATGGTATTTAAAAGGGAGAAAGGCAAGATTCTACATCTGGGCAAGAAAAATGAAAATTACATCTACAGAATGGGAAGAATAGAGCTAAGTGGCAGCATGTGTGAAAAAGACTTGGCTATACTAATAGATCACAGACTGCACATGAATCAACAGTGCGATGCAGCAGCAAAATAGGCAAACATAGTTCTAGAATGTATTAAGAGAAGCAAAGAGTCTAGATCACATTAAGTAATTATCATCCTTTACTCCTCCTTGGTCAGGCCTCTTCTGGAATACTGTGTCCAGTTCTGGACACCATATTTAAAAAAAACATTGAAAAACTGGAGCATGTTCAGAGAAGAGCTACCAGGAAGGTGAGTGGACGGCAAAATATGTCCTAAGAGGAATTATTAAAGGTTCTGGGAATGTTTAGCTTGCAAAAAAGAAAGCTAAGAGGAAACTTAATATCTGCCTACAAATACCTGAAGGGATATCACAATGTAGAGTGATTATCCTTTTCCTCATATGTACATCGAAACACGAGAAGCAAAGGAATGAAACTAAAAGGGAGAAGATACAGATTAGGGTATGTTTCCATGGTCAGGATTGGCTCAGTATTTGGTCAGGATTTGACGCAAGTGAAATCTACATTTGAGGTCACTTCTAGGTCACGTGCATTTTTTATGCATTTTTTCATTACATGCATTTTTTGTCACTTGAAATAAAGCTTATTGAAAGTTGGAAAAAAAGTGATTTCCTGTTGATATATTAGGCTATGTGCATACAGCCAGTAAACGCTGCAAGTTGGACGCTGTGCACATCTGCTGCGTCCAACCCGCAAAGTCCAGATGATACTGCATAGTGGATGGGATTTCAATAAATCCCATGTCCACTATTCGTTCAAAGATGAAGGAATCAAACCTGCATAAATAGACATGCAGTGCATCTTTCCAGACGGCAGCATGTCTATTTACTATGCGAAGATGCTCAGTCCCCGCAGCGTAAATTTCCCATAGACTATCATGCGGTAAAACCGCATCTAATTATTAGTCACATACATAATAACTGCGAGAATGCAGCTTATTACGCATGTGTACTAATTTATATAATGGTGAATCTTGTGTCACATCCGAAAGTATTTGACAGGCTGGTGTCACGCTTGTGAGTGTGATGTGAGAAGCTCGCATGAGTCTCTTGCATCAACACATGGCGCTGCTGACGGCACTCGAGACCGGAGTGTGTGATTGCATAGAAATACATGCAGCCGCACGCTCCTGTCCGAGTGCCGGCGGCAGCGCTGGGTGTTGATGCGAGAGACACGTGCGAGTTTTCGCATCATACTCACAAGTGTGAAACTGGCCACACAGGAAGTTCCTGAAAGCACAGAGGTCAGTAATATGCTTTTTTTAAACTAAATAAATAATTTTTTTTAATTAGCTTGGGTTCCCATGCAATTTTGCAAACCAGGCAGGGAAAGACTGCTACTGAGGGCTGATGTTTATTGCCTGGGAAGGGAGTAATACCCATGGATCTTCCCATGCTATTAATATAAGCTCACAGCTTTATGCTTAGCCTTTACTGGCTATTAAAATTGGGGGACCCCCCAAAAAATGACATGGGGTCCCTCTATAAATAATAGCAAGAAAAAGCTATCCAGACAGCTGCAGGCTGATAGTAATAGCCTAGGAAGGGACCATGGATATTGGACCCCTTGGCTACAAACACCAGCTCTCAGCCACCTCAGAAATGGACACTTATCCATTACTAATCCTATAGTTGTTACATGTTAAATAAAGACCCAGCCAAATTAAAGTATTTTAATGAAATAAAACACCACTGTTACCGCTGCTGCTGCTGCTCGCCGCGGTCCCGGTGTCGGGTCTGGGTGCGTCCGATCTTCTTCTCCTGCTGGGGTGTCTGGTCATCCTGCGGCGCGCTCTCGCCGCTCTGTTCCTCCCTCTGCAGTGGCGCGTTCCCGGCGTTCCACTTCCGGGTTCGGGCGTCCCGCCGACTCCGCTTCACTTCCGGAGTCTTCGGCCACTGGGGGCTTGCTGATCCTGCGCAGGCGCTCTGGCTTCCACAATAGGGGCAGGCGCATCGCACCCAATACGATTCCCTAGGGTCCAGGTCAGTTTAGTCTCAACCAATCCCTGCCCTTGTCTTTACTATATTAGGCGTCCTCCTCTGTGCCTCTTTGCCTGATTGTCATAGCATTTCCTGTGCTTCTGGCCCCCTCTCTTGTGCTCGTTCTTGGCTCGCTGTCTCGTCGTCTCTTTGGCGGACTGCGTTCCTCTCCGTTTTCGTCCTTAGTTCTTGTGGTTTCCGATTCTGTTTTGCTTAGTATTCTTAACCTTCCTTTTTGTTTGTTCCACAGTATCTCGCTGGCGTCCGTGTCCTCCTTTTGGGTTACAGTCCTGCTGAGTCTCCTTCTGTGCCTTTTTGTTCTCCTCCCTGGAGCCGTCCCTCTCGGTACTTCCACTGTGAGTAAGTGACCTCTGGGCCTGCCTCTTACGATCCATGTATAGGGGTCGGTTCATCCCTAGGTCTGCTCGCCCGGGGGTAGGGCTGCCCACGGTCCAGAGGGTCCACTCTCAGTTCTAGTAGTGTTCGTTACTAGGGTTGAGCGAAACGGGTCGAACATTTTCAAAAGTCGCCGACTTTTGGCTAAGTCGGGGTTTCATGAAACCCGATCCGACCCCTGTGCGGGGTCGGCCATGCGGTACGCGACTTTCGCGCCAAAGTCGCGTTTCAATGACGCGAAAAGCGCCATTTCTCAGCCAATGAAGGTAAACGCAGAGTGTGGGCAGCGTGATGACATAGGTCCTGGTCCCCACCATCTTTGAGAAGGGCATTGCAGTGATTGGCTTGCTGTCTGCGACGTCACAGGGGCTATAAAGAGGCGTTCCCGCCGACCGCCATCTTACTGCTGCTGATCTGAGCTTAGGGAGAGGTTGCTGCCGCTTTGTCAGAAGCAGGGATAGCGTTAGGCAGGGTCCATTAACCACAAAACCGCTTGTGCTGCAGCGATTTGCACTGTCCAACACCACCCTCGGTGTGCAGGGACAGTGGAAGTTTTTTTTTTTTTTTTCCCCCTCAGCGCTGTAGCTCATTGGGCTGCCCTAGAAGGCTCCCTGATAGCTGCATTGCTGTGTGTACGCCGCTGTGCAAACCAACTGCTTTTTTCAAAGCACAAATCCTCTTGTTCCTTCCTTTCTGCACAGCTATCTTTTTTGTTTGTCCACACTTTTTATTTGATTTGTGCATCAGTCCACTCCTTATTGCTGCCTGCCATACCTGGCTGAGATTACTGCAGGCAGGGAGATAGTAATTGTAGGACATTCCCTGTTTTTTTTTTTTTTGGTGGGTGATTAAGATTGGCAATTTGGCATTTCTGCTAGAGTGCCATCCCTGTGTGTGCCATCTCTCTCACATAGTGGGCCATAGAAAGCCTTTTCATTTTTCTGTATTTTTTTTTGTGGGGTGTATAAATTCTCCCTGATAAAAATACAGTGGGAGATTAATATTAGCCTTTGGGCTTGTGTGCCAGTCCTGAGTGTGCCATCTCTCTCACAAATAGTGGGCCATAGAAAGCCTATTTAATTTTTTTTTGGGTTTTATAAATTTTCCCTGAAAAAAGGGAGATTAATATTGGCCTCTGGGCTTGTGTGCCAGTTGTGAGCGTGCCATCTGTGCCAGCCCTGAGCGTGCCATCTCTCTCACAAATAGTGGGCCATAGAAAGCCTATTTAATTTTTTTTTTGGTTTTATAAATTTTCCCTGAAAAAAGGGAGATTAATATTGGCCTCTGGGCTTGTGTGCCAGTTGTGAGCGTGCCATCTGTGCCAGTCCTGAGCGTGCCATCTCTCTCACAAATAGTGGGCCATAGAAAGCCTATTTAATTTTTTTTTTGGTTTTATAAATTCTCCCTGAAAAAAAGGGAGATTAATATTGGCCTCTGGGCTTGTGTGCCAGTTGTGAGCGTGCCATCTGTGCCAGTCCTGAGCGTGCCATCTCTCTCACAAATAGTGGGCCATAGAAAGCCTATTTAAATATTTTTTTGGTTTTATAAATTCTCCCAGAAAAAAAGGGAGATTAATATTGGCCTCTGGGCTTCTGTGCCAGTCCTGAGCGTGCCATCTGTGCCAGTCCTGAGCGTGCCATCTCTCTCACAAATAGTGGGCCATAGAAAGCCTATTTAAATATTTTTTTGGTTTTATAAATTCTCCCAGAAAAAAAGGGAGATTAATATTGGCCTCTGGGCTTGTGTGCCAGTTGTGAGCGTGCCATCTGTGCCAGTCCTGAGCGTGCCATCTCTCTCACAAATAGTGGGCCATAGAAAGCCTATTTAATTTTTTTTTTGGTTTTATAAATTCTCCCTGAAAAAAAGGGAGATTAATATTGGCCTCTGGGCTTGTGTGCCAGTCGTGAGCGTGCCATCTGTGCCAGTCCTGAGCGTGCCATCTCTCTCACAAATAGTGGGCCATAGAAAGCCTATTTAAATATTTTTTTGGTTTTATAAATTCTCCCAGAAAAAAAGGGAGATTAATATTGGCCTCTGGGCTTCTGTGCCAGTCCTGAGCGTGCCATCTGTGCCAGTCCTGAGCGTCCCATCTCTCTCACAAATAGTGGGCCATAGAAAGCCTATTTTTTTTTTTTTGGGGGTTTTAGAAATTCTCCCTGAAAAAAAAAGGGAGATTAATATTGCCCTTTGGGCTTGTGTGCCAGTACTAAGCGTGCCATCTCTCTCTCTCTCTCTCTCAGTCAGTGGGCCATAGAACGCCTATTTTTGGTTTTATTTGTTTTCTAAATTCTCCCTGAAAAAATCATTATATTTTATTTGGTTTCTAAATTCTTCCTGATAAAATCATATTTTTTTTATTATTTTTTTTCTAAAGTCTCCCTGAAAAAAACAAAACAAAAAAACAAACAAACAAAAAAAACAGTGGGGGATTAATATTGGCCTTTCTGCTTGTGTGCCAGTCTTGACTCCTGTGTGCGTCATCTCTCAGTCAGTGGGCCAAAGAACGCCTATTTTTGTTTTTATTTGTTTTATAAATTCTCCCTGAAAAAATCATTTTATTTTATTTGGTTTCTAAATTCTTCCTGATAAAATCATATTTTTTTTATTATTTTTTTTTCTAAAGTCTCCCTGAAAAAAAAAAAAAAAAAACAGTGGGAGATTAATATTGGCCTTTCTGCTTGTGTGCCAGTCTTGACTCCTGTGTGCGTCATCTCTCAGTCAGTGGGCCATAGAACGCCTATTTTTGGTTTTATTTGTTTTATAAATTCTTCCTGAAAAAATCATTTTATTTTATTTGGTTTCTAAATTCTTCCTGATAAAATCATATTTTTTTTATTATTTTTTTTTCTAAAGTCTCCCTGAAAAAAAAAAAAAAAACAACCAAAAAAAACAGTGGGAGATTAATATTGGCCTTTCTGCTTGTGTGCCAGTCTTGACTCCTGGGTGTGCCATCTCTCTCTCTCTCTCTCTCTCTCTCTCTCTCTCCAATTGTGGTCCATAGAAAGCCTATATTTTTTTTCCTTGATTTGGGTTCCAAAATCTACCAGAGAAAATAACTCCATCAATCATTGGTAGAAAAATATTGGCCTCTGGGCTTGTGTGCCACTCCTGATTCCTGTGTGCGTCATCTCTCACTCAGTGGCCCATAGAAAGCATATAGTTTGTTACATTTGTTTTCTAAATTCTCCCTGCAAAAATCTATTTTTTTTTTTTTTTTTGGTGTTTCTAAAGTGTTCCTGAAAAAAATAAAAATAAAAAAAAAATAATAGTGTGACATTAATATTAACATTTGTGCTTCAGTGACAGTCCTGCGTGTGGGGCATCTCTCTAATTTGCAGCCACCAAAAACAGAGTGTGTAACATTGGGCCTGATTTTCGCTGTGGTCTCACCAACCTGTAAAGGGGTAGCTAAATCATACTGAAGTTATAGCTCACCGTGTAAGTTGTGTGACTGCAACAAATAACGTTAGTTTGGTTACGTTTTTAAAACAATGAGGAAGTCTAGTGGAAGAGGTCGTGGCCGGGGGCGTTCATTGTCAGCTGGTAATGAGGGTAGTGGTAGTGGTGGAGCATCAGGTGGTCGTGGGGAAAAAAATATTGCACCTAAGTCTGGAGCTGTGGAGCCAGGTTCGTCGTCCGGCTACACAAGGCCTCGAACGCTCCCTTTTCTGGGATTAGGAAAACCGCTTTTAAAGCCGGAGCAGCAAGAGCAAGTTTTGGCTTATCTTGCTGACTCAGCCTCTAGCTCATTTGCCTCCTCTCGTGAAACTGGTAAATGTCAAAGCAGCGCGTCGTTAGTGGATGTTCACGGTCAGGGACAAGTCGCTTCCTTGTCCTCTTCAGCAAAAACAACAACAGAGAAGAATGCAGCAGGCGACACAACGGGTTACTCCATGGAGCTCTTTACACATACCGTCCCTGGCTTAGAAAGTGAAGCAGTTAACAGTCCATGCCCATTACAAGTTGAATCTGACATGGAGTGCACTGACGCACAGCCACAGCCAGACTACTATGCTGGTCCTTTGACTCAGACCACAACATTGCCCTCGCAGGGTGCTGATCAAGAATCAGACCCTGATGAGACTATGTTGCCCCATCACGAACGCTATACCACCAAACGACACGGTGACACAGACGAAGTTGCGCAGGAGGTACAAGAAGAGTTATTAGATGACCCAGTTCTTGACCCCGATTGGCAGCCATTGGGGGAACAGGGTGCAGGCGGCAGCAGTTCTGAAGCAGAGGAGGAGGAGGGGCCGCAGCAGGCATCAACATCGCCACAGGTTCCATCTGCCGGGCCCGTATCTTGCCCAAAACGCGTGGCAAAGCCAAAACCTGGTGGAGGACAGCGTGGCCATCCGGTTAAAGCTCAGTCTGCAATGCCTGAAAAGGTATCCGATGCTAGAAAGAGTGCAGTCTGGCATTTTTTTAAACAACATCCAATTGATCAGCGCAAAGTCATCTGTCAAAAATGTTCTACTTCCTTAAGCAGAGGTCAGAATCTGAAAAGTCTCAATACTAGTTGCATGCATAGACATTTAACCACCATGCATTTGAAAGCTTGGACTAACTACCAAACGTCCCTTAAGGTTGTTGCACCCTCGGCCAATGAAGCTAGTCATCAACGCAACATCCCTTCCGGCAGTGTAGGACCACCATTTAGCGCACCACCTGCTGTATCTGTGCAGGTATCTTTGCCAGGCCAAAGCAGTCAGGGTCAGGGAATCACCAGTTTCGTAGTAGGAAACACTGCATCTAGGGCACCGGCGGCAACAATACCATCTCCCACCGTCTCTCAGTCTGCCATGTCCACCGGCACCCCCGCTAGTTCCACGATCTCCAGCTCTCCAGTCCAGCTCACCCTACATGAGACTATGGTTAGAAAAAGGAAATACTTAGCCTCGCATCCGCGTACACAGGGTTTGAACGCCCACATAGCTAGACTAATCTCGTTAGAGATGATGCCCTACCGGTTAGTTGAAAGCGAAGCTTTCAAAGACCTGATGGACTACGCTGTACCACGCTACGAGCTACCCAGTCGACACTTTTTTTCCAGAAAAGCCATCCCAGCCCTCCACCAGCATGTTAAAGAGCGCATCGTCCATGCACTCAGGCAATCTGTGAGCACAAAGGTGCACCTGACAACAGATGCATGGACCAGTAGGCATGGCCAGGGACGTTACGTGTCCATCACGGCACACTGGGTAAATGTGGTGGATTCAGGGTCCACAGGGGACAGCAAGTTTGGGACAGTTCTGCCTAGCCCACGGTCTAGTAAACAGTTGTCTGTAGCCGTTCGCACCCCCTCCTCCTCCTCCTCCTCCTCGTCCTCCTGCAGAAGCAAGAGCTCGTCCACAGACCGCAGTCGCACAAACACTCCATCCGCACCTGCCACTGTTGCACACCAGGTCTCCCATTATGGGGCAGCTACTGGCAAACGTCAGCAGGCTGTATTGGCTATGAAGTGTTTGGGCGACAATAGACACACCGCGGAAGTTCTGTCCGAGTTCTTGCAGCAAGAAACGCAGTCGTGGCTGGGCACTGTAGATCTTGAGGCAGGCAAGGTAGTGAGTGATAACGGAAGGAATTTCATGGCTGCCATCTCCCTTTCCCAACTGAAACACATTCCTTGCCTGGCTCACACCTTAAACCTGGTGGTGCAGTGCTTCCTGAAAAGTTATCCGGGGTTATCCGACCTGCTCCTCAAAGTGCGTGGACTTTGCGCACATATCCGCCGTTCGCCTGTACACTCCAGCCGTATGCAGACCTATCAGCGTTCTTTGAACCTTCCCCAGCATCGCCTAATCATAGACGTTGCAACAAGGTGGAACTCAACACTGCACATGCTTCAGAGACTGTGCGAACAGAGGCGGGCTGTTATGTTTTTGTGGGAGGATACACATACACGGGCAGGCAGTAGGATGGCAGACATGGAGTTGTCAGGTGTGCAGTGGTCGAAGATTCAAGACATGTGTCAAGTCCTTCAGTGTTTTGAGGAATGCACACGGCTGGTTAGTGCAGACAACGCCATAATAAGCATGAGCATCCCCCTAATGCGTCTGCTGATGCAAAGTTTGACGCACATAAAGGATCAGGCGTCTGCACCAGAGGAAGAGGAAAGCCTTGATGACAGTCAGCGATTGTCTGGTCAGGGCAGTGTACATGACGAGGTACCGGGCGAAGAGGAGGTGGAGGATGAGGAGGATGATGGGGATGAGTATATTTTTAATGAGGAAGCTTTCCCGGGGGCACGGGAAATTGGTGGCGTGGCAAGGCCGGGTTCTGGTTTTTTGAGGGACACAAGTGACGTAGATTTGCCTGCAACTGCCCCTCAACCAAGCACAACCGCAGATTTGACAACGGGAACTTTGGCCCACATGGCGGATTATGCCTTGCGTATCCTCAAAAGGGACACACGCATTACAAAAATGATGAACGATGACGATTACTGGTTGGCCTGCCTCCTTGATCCTCGCTATAAAGGCAAATTGCAAAATATTATGCCACATGAGAACTTGGAACTAATATTAGCAACAAAACAATCAACTCTTGTTGACCGTTTGCTTCTGGCATTCCCTGCACACAGCGCCCGTGATCGTTCTCACACGAGCTCCAGGGGCCAGCAGACCAGAGGTGTTAGAGGGGCAGAAATCAGAAGTGGCGTTGGCCAGAGGGGTTTTCTGACCAGGTTGTGGAGTGATTTTTCTATGACCGCAGACAGGACAGGTACTGCAGCATCAATTCAAAGTGACAGGAGACAACATTTGTCCAGTATGGTTACAAACTATTTTTCATCCCTTATCGACGTTCTCCCTCAACCGTCATTCCCATTTGATTACTGGGCATCCAAATTAGACACCTGGCCAGAATTGGCAGAATATGCATTGCAGGAGCTTGCTTGCCCGGCAGCTAGTGTCCTATCAGAAAGAGTATTCAGTGCTGCAGGTTCAATACTAACAGAAAAAAGGACTCGTCTGGCTACCCAAAATGTAGATGATCTAACCTTCATTAAAATGAACCACAACTGGATTTCAAAATCTTTTGCCCCACCCTGCCCGGCTGACACCTAGCTTTCCTATGAAAAGGTCTTGCCTGTGGACTATTCTGAATGACTTTTCCAATCTCGTAATTTTCTTCACCTGATTGTCCAGCATACGACATGTTTCCACCTCACGAAATGGCCAAACTCCCCACACGGGGCCGTGCTATCGCCACTTTGCGCTTGGACCCTTGAGAGTGCTGTTTGTCTGAAGAGGTGGGTGTGGCCGCTTTTGGTCGACGGCACTGCCACTGGGTCCCTCATAGTACAATAAAGTGTCTCTGGCGGTGGTGGTGCGCACCCAACGTCAGACACACCGTTGTAATATGAGGGGCCCTGTGCCTGTACCGCCGGCCACAAGACAGTTCCCCCCCCAGCTCAAACAGTGCTCTACCACTAGCAAAATTATCTCTCACAGCTTCACCAATGTGTAGTCTAGGCGCTGACATCCTTCAATGCCTGGCACTGACAATACCATTGTTTTGACATTTTTGTTATGTTAGGCCTTCGAAGCCTGTCTGCGGTCCCTTCTTTCTACAACTACTACACTGACCAGGCCACTGCTGGCCGTGCTACCCTGGAACCAATTTAAAAGTGCCTACAGCCAGCCCAAGTTTGTTATGTTAGGCCTTCGAAGCCTGTCTGCGGTCACTCCTTCCACTAGACTTCCACTGACCAGACCACTGCTGCCCGTGTACCCCTGGAACCAATTTAAAAGTGCCTACAGCCAGCCCAAGTTTGTTATGTTAGGCCTTCGAAGCCTGTCTGCGGTCACTCCTTCCACTAGACTTCCACAGACCAGACCACTGCTGCCCGTGTACCCCTGGAACCAATTTAAAAGTGCCTACAGCCAGCCGAAGTTTGTTATGTTAGGCCTTGGAAGCCTGTCTGCGGTCACTCCTTCCACTAGACTTCCACTGACCATACACTGCTGCCCATGTACCCCTGGAACCAATTTAAAAGTGCCTACAGCCAGCCCAAGTTTGTTATGTTAGGCCTTGGAAGCCTGTCTGCGGTCACTCCTTCCACTAGACTTCCACTGACCAGACCACTGCTGCCCGTGTACCCCTGGAACCAATTTAAAAGTGCCTACAGCCAGCCCAAGTTTGTTATGTTAGGCCTTCGAAGCCTGTCTGCGGTCACTCCTTCCACTAGACTTCCACAGACCAGACCACTGCTGCCCGTGTACCCCTGGAACCAATTTAAAAGTGCCTACAGCCAGCCCAAGTTTGTTATGTTAGGCCTTGGAAGCCTGTCTGCGGTCACTCCTTCCACTAGACTTCCACTGACCATACACTGCTGCCCATGTACCCCTGGAACAAATTTAAAAGTGCCTACAGCCAGCCCAAGTTTGTTATGTTAGGCCTTCGAAGCCTGTCTGCGTCCCGTTTTTTCAACTACAACTACACTGACCAGGCCACTGATGGCCGTGTTCCCCTGGAACCAATTTTAACTTGCCTACAGCCAGCCCTATGTTATTATGTTAGGCCTTCGAAGCCTGTCTGCGTCCCGTTCTTTCAACTACAACTACACTGACCAGGCCACTGATGGCCGTGTTCCCCTGGAACCAATTTTAACTTGCCTACAGCCAGCCCAATGTTAGGCCTTTGATGCCTGTCTGCCGTCACTCCTTCCACTAGGCCTCCACTGACCTGTCTATTGCTGCCCGTGTACCCCTTGAACCAACATCATTAAATATAAAAAAAAATAATTTGATTATAAAAAATAAGATCGTGTTGAGATCTCAAATGCAGACATTTTAACAATCAAAACAAACACACAACAAATATCTGGAACTGTACTACAAAGGTCCAACAGCTACAATTTCTTTCTCCTGCAAGAAGTTAACTGAAAGTTTTTTGGAGTTGTTAACACAGATATGGCATCCACCGAGTGTTGTCCTGTCGCGTCTCCTTTAAATTATTTCCAATAAGATGTTAAACTATTAATTTAATAAAATCAATAATTAAAAAAATAATTGAGTAAGTCAAAAGCACATTGCAAATAAACATTAATTACAAATCAAGAAGCATGGCGCGTCCGAGGGTGAGTAGATACCGAATAAGAATATAATCACCCTCGGACGCGCAATGCTTATTTACAACAGCCTTCCTTCCTAAGAATCAGCCCTTCCGTGGTGTAGAGAGAGGTTGTGTTACACTCCAAGGTGTTCCCCAGGTTGCCTTTCCTGAGCTTCGATCTTCCGGCTCTCGTTTAGTAGCTGTTGGAAACTACGCTGCATTAGGCCTACTAATTGTGTATGGGTGAAACAGTGGCGCATCTGCGGTCCCTCCTTCCACTAGGCCTCCACTGACCTGTCTACTGCGGCCCGTGTACCCCTTGAACCAACCTAATAAAATATTTAAAAAATTAATTTGATTATAAAAAATAAGATCGTGTTGAGATCTCAAATGCAGACATTTTAACAATCAAAACAAACACACAACAAATATCTGGAACTGTACTACAAAGGTCCAACAGCTACAATTTCTTTCTCCTGCAAGAAGTTAACTGAAAGTTTTTTGGAGTTGTTAACACAGATATGGCATCCACCGAGTGTTGTCCTGTCGCGTCTCCTTTAAATTATTTCCAATAAGATGTTAAACTATTAATTTAATAAAATCAATAATTAAAAAAATAATTGAGTAAGTCAAAAGCACATTGCAAATAAACATTAATTACAAATCAAGAAGCATGGCGCGTCCGAGGGTGAGTAGATACCGAATAAGAATATAATCACCCTCGGACGCGCAATGCTTATTTACAACAGCCTTCCTTCCTAAGAATCAGCCCTTTCGTGGTGTAGAGAGAGGTTGTGTTACACTCCAAGGTGTTCCCCGGGTTGCCTTTCATGAGCTTCGATCTTCCGGCTCTCGTTTAGTAGTTGGTGGAAACTACGCTGCATTAGGCCTACAAATTTGGTATGGGGTGTAGAGACAGGTTGTGTTACACTCCAAGGTTTTCACCAGGTTGCCTTTCCTGAGCTTCTATCTTCAGGCTCTCATTAAATTGTGGTTAAATGGAACAACTGCATTTGGCGTACTAGTTGGTTTGGGGCCTACTATCGGTGTCTGCCGCTCCTTGCTGTTCTCCTGGTTTCCTGTCCTGAAATTCCATTTTCAGCCTCTCGTTAAGTAGTTGTTAATGTTAAACTGCATTTGGCCTACTAGTTGGGTTGGGGCCTACTATCGGTTTCTGCCACTCCTTGCTGTTCTCCTCCACTGAACAAAGCTGTGCCGCCTGTTTACTACGGTTGCCAATTTTGAACTGCATTTCGACTACTTACTGATTTGGCCCTACTCTCTGTGTCAGCCTCTCATTCCAGTTGTCCTCCACTGCAATGCCCCCTGGTTATTCCTGTGTTACCAATTTTGAACTGCATTTAGCCCACTTTCTTCTTTGGGCCTATATCTGTGTTTCCACTTCATCGTGCCCATTGCCCAGCCAGTGATAGATGAGTCTGCTGGTACATTGACCCATAACGCAACATTCCCCGTGCACGCTACACAACAACATTGTGACCCTGCTGAAAGTCAGGTTGCTCTTCCCGCATACCATACCACCTTACACGGGGACAAAGAGGAAGGTGCAGATGAAAGTGCAGGTTCCTTCATCAGGTGGGGGGAGGAATACTAGTTGGCGACGTCACTGGCACAGGGCCTCTCATAGTACGCAAAAGTGTTGCTGCCGGTGGGAGGCGCCCCCGCCGTGCAAACACACCGCTGTACTTTGAGGGGCCCTGTGCCAGTGCCAATGCCAACGAGTGGGCCCCCCCTGCTTGCTCAGGTTCACAGCACTTGCAAAGTTGAAATACTTACCTCTCCCTGCTCCACTGCCGTGACGTGGTCCAGATTTCCTGGGCCCACTAATTACTTGAACCAGCCCTACCCCCCACAACTTTAGCCAAATGACCCCCAATTTCAAATGCCTTCCAATTATTATAAGGTAAATTACGCTTGACAAGCTTCATTAAGAAGAATGGATGGTTTTGACATTAAAATGGGCACTCTAGGTGTTTTCCTGGCCCCCACTCACTGCCGACTATGCTGCCCCATTGACTTGCATTGGGTTTCGTGTTTCGGTCGATCCCGACTTTACGTCATAATCGGCCGATTTCACTCGACCCGACTTTGGACATAGTCGGGTTTCGCAAAACCCGGCTCGACTCTAAAAAGGTCAAGGTCGCTCAACTCTATTCGTTACAACCACACAGTTTTCCTATCTTATTATTCAGCTAATCTATGTGATGCCCTCGATCTCCTGTAATAAAAATAAAATAATAAACTAACACAAATACTCCCTTTTCTGACATAGTCCTAAATAACGAGTGGTCGACGATGACTCCAGCTCTGCTACATCTGGATGCCTGACATCCAGATGTAGCACAGCTTGTAGATGACCACCCGCAATAACTCAGTTTCCGGCGATCACCTGCACTGCAGTTTAGTTCAGATCAGCTGACCATGAGAACTTGCTGAGTGACCAGAGATAACCCCAGCGATCACGTGCATGGCAGTTCTTGTGGTCAGCTCAATCATCGCGAGAACTGCAGTGGACGCAAACTTCCGGCGGTCACAAGGTAAGATCTTATTTAAATTATTACACATGTGTAGAAAGCTGCGTTCCCGCATCTAATAATAGTCAATGGGAAATTAATGCTGCGGGGACAGAGCGTCTCCACATCGTAAATAGACCTGCTGCGGTTTATAAGGACACGCCACATGTCAGGTTACGCAGGTCTGCCGCCTGCATCTCTGAATGCATAGTGGAGATGGGATTTCATGAAATCGCATCCGCTATGCTGTAAAATCTGTACGCAGCATCCACCGCAGTATTTACTGACCATGGAAACATACCCTAAGATATTAGAAAAAAAACCTTTTGACAGTGAAGGTGATGAATGAGTGGAATAGGCTGCCACAAGAGGTGGTGGTGAGTTCTCATTCAATGGATGTCTTCAAACAGATTCTAGACATACATCTGTCTTAGATGGATTAGTAAATCCTGCGCTGCATTGAGAAGGAGGTTGGACATGATGACCTTTGAGGTGCCTTCCAGCTCTAACATTCTATGATTCAATTAAATTTTTTTTTAAATGTGCAGTTCCACAGTGTCTGGTCTTTTTTTATTTAACATGTTCACTAAATGAAAAAACTGACCTGAAAATATGATTCCCCAGGTAGGTAAGAGTACGCACATACCAACATGTATAGATTATTTTTTATTTAAAAAAAAATTGCTTATATCGCCATTTTCTTAGACTGGCCGCTTCTCAATTTTTTGAGATCTTTGGTGATGGCTTATGTTTTGTGCTCCGAGCTGAGATTTTTATTAATACCATTTTTGGGGTAGATACAATGTTTTGATCTCATGTTATTGCAGTATATTGAAATATTGCGAAGGCCAAAAAAAAAAAAAAATCACAATTCTGGCATTTCAATTATTTTTTAATTACGCCATTTACTGATCTGATAAGTTTACATATATTTTAATAGATTGGACATTTCTGAATGCAGCAATATGAAATGTGTATTTTTATTTTTTTAACTGTTTTATTTTGAATTAGAAAAAGAGGGGTGACATGAACTTTTCTGTTTTTGTATAGTTTAATATTTTTAAAACTTTTTACTTTTTAATGGCTTCAATAGACCTTTTAGGAGACTTGAAGCTGCGTACATAGGAGATTTTTAATGACAGGCACAGGAGTCTTCTGCAGACGCGAGATCCACCAGCGGCTGTTAACCAGTTAAATGCCGCTATCAATCAGTGAGACATTTAACACATGACGGGCGCAAGTCAAGCCCATCAATGTCCATGTCACATGATTGGGGGTGCCAATGAGTTATCATTACAGCTGTCTTGTGTGGGGAAACATGTGGGCTCAGCATCAGAGCCCACATCAAGGACATGACCTTTGACATACCTATACTTCAACGATTACGAAGGAGTAAAGTTGTGACTTGGTCTTCGGTGTGTTCTCGTGGTCTCAGCTTGCCATTTATATATAGTGAATTTTGGAATTAGCACATTTTTATTTTCTTCATATATGTGTCTTATATTTTTTGTTAACAGAAGGATGGTAATACCATTGGAAATCTATAGATAAGCTAATGTAAAATGGTGCTCAAAGGGGGACATCGTTGACATACTTATTAAATAATTACTTACCAACAACAGAAGTAACCATCACCGGTTAAATTAAATATTGAGGTTTAGAAAAGTGTTGGGAAATGCACCAGCATAAATGAGGTAGGATTTTAGATTGTGGATTTTACACTTACACAGATTTTTTAAAACCACATTGAAATCTAGTTGTGCAGACATTTTCATATGCTATCTAAAGCAAATTTGAGGTATTTATTTTTAGGATCTTATCACAGATAACGGTGCTGGTTGGACTCTTTTTTACATTTAAAGGTTACTGATATCTATATATCTGTATATTGGGTACATGTGGTTTGCAATGTTTTACACAGCAGATTTGTATCTATCAGATAAATTACCATCTGCACCAAATCTGAGTTACATGGATTTTTTTTATTTTTCTTAGATTGCTACATACATAACTATTCCAAGTAGTTTTAGAATCATTAGCATGACTAGAGTACTATGGGCACTAATGCAAAATTTAAACCTGGACCCCAACCAACATAATGGTCAGTGTAAGGCCCCTGTGGCATGTTAGATCATATATAGACATATGTGTTCATTCTCATTCCTTAAAAAAAATAAAACGACTGCATATAAATAGAAAACACAGCAATAAAATAATTTTCTAATTAATATTTTTAAATAGTAGTCATAGTTACCAAAAATCAAATATCACCACTCTATCAAAACTAATATGCCAATAATAAAATCACATGAAGGAGATTCTGTTACACAACAAAAGCCATAATATCAAGACTAATATCCCAATAACATTACATACAAAGGACAAATATCACCACGCAATAACCATACCACATATTACCACCAAATAGTAACTGCATAATACCACCATACTGATAATTATCAAAAATGACAGTACTAATATTTATGATATTATGGACAGGAGCTATATACTTGGAGTGTATATATAATGTAGTGATGAAATAGCAGATTCAAATAAAGTAATTAATTTTTTCTTTTCTTCATCCGGCGTAGACCACTATGACATCTTCTAGCTGAGACTCATCTTTGCAGAAAGTAAAACCAAAAACAGTATATCTGTGACTAATGACTGCACCAAATGAATAAAAAAGTGCAATAGTACTGCTCTGGTGCCCTACACACTAACATTACCCTTTTGTTCTCATCATAGCTGCAGTATCCACAAAAATAAAATTTATTGCACTAGTGAAGTCTTCTTTTGTGCCCTCCTTTATGGTCCCCAGAGTGTATTAATGCATATGTCTCCTTTTGTGGCCCATATGCAAAATTAAAATTCCCCTTTATGCTCCCATTAAGCAGCAATGTGTGTCTTTGCACTAAAACACAAGAGAAATGCCTCCTCCTCCACAAAACAAAAGTAACAGACACTATGTTGACCCCTAGTAATTATGTGCACCTTTTATGTTTTAGTACAGTTGGAATGTTCTAAATTATGAATAAAAAAAAAACAATATTAAATTGGGCCACAATGGGAATAATACTAATGTCCCTCTTTGTGAAGTAAGTGTCCCCTATTCTGGCCCTCATTAATAATGTCCCCCAATTGGCCCTTTGCAATAATAATGTCCCCTAATTGACCACCTGCAAGTAATTATGTCCCCAGCTTGCTGTCATAAACTATTTAGTAGTGATGAGCGAGTCTGCTCATTACTCGAGATTTCTGAGCTTGCTCGGGTGATCTCTGCTCATAGATTATGTTTTTGTCACTGCAGCTGCATGAATTGCAGCTGCGCGACAGCCTGAATACATGTGGGAATTCCTAAACAAACAGCAGCAACAACTAGCAGCCAAAATCATGCAGCTGTGGAGACACAATCATAATGTACAAGCACTCCCAAAATACTCGGAGATCACCCAAGCATGCTGAGAAATCTCGAGTAACGAGCACACTCGCTCATCACTATATATAAGTTCTAAATGCTAGAGTTGAGCGACTTTTACATTTTTAGGATTGAGTCGGGTTTCGTGAAACCTGACTTTGTCAAAAGTCGGGTCGGGTGAAATCGGCCGATTATTTGCGAAAAGTCGGGGATAGACCTCAGCACGAAACCCAATGTAAGTCAATGGGGAATCAAAGTCGGCAGTGAGTGGAGGACAGGAAAACACCTACAGTGCCCATTTTAATGTCAAAAACATCCATTCTTGTTACTTAAGCTTGTCAATCTTAATTTACCTTATAATAATAGTTAGTCATTGAAAATTGGGGGTCATTTGGCTAAAGATGTGGGGAGGTAGGGCTGGTTCAAGTTTTTCATGGTCCCAGGAAACGCGGACTACGTCACGGCGGTGGAGCAGGGAGAGGTAAGTATTTCAACATTGCAAGTGAAGTGATCCTGAGCAAGCAGGGGTGGGGCCCACTCATTCGCATTGGCACTGGCACAGGGCCCCTCAAAGTACGGCAGTGTGTTTGACGGCCGGGGGCATCTCCCACCGACAGAGACACTTTTGCGTACTATGAGGGGCCATGTGCCAGTGCCAACGAGTATGCCCCCCCACCTGATGAAGGAACCTGCACTTTCATCTGCACCTTCCTCTTTGTCCCCGTGTAAGGTGGTATAGTATGCGGGAAGGGGAACCTGACTTTCAGCAGGGTCAGATTCTGGCTGTGTAGAGTGCAAGGGGAATGTAGTGGTCTGGGTCAATATACCAGCAGACTCATCTAGCAGTGGCTGGGCAATGGGCAGGATGAGGAGGAAACACCAATATAGGCCCAAATAAAAAAGTAGGCTAAATGCAGTTCAAAATTGGTAACAGGACTAACCAGGCGGCATTGCTTTGTTCAGTGGAGGACAACTGTAATGAGTGGCAGACACAGTTAGTAGGCCTAAAATAAAAAAGTAGGCTAAATGCAGTTCAAAATTGGTAACAGGACTAAACAGGTGGCCTAGCTTTGTTCAGTGGAGGAGAACAAGAAGCAGCAGCAGACACCGTTAGTAGGCCCAGCCAAACAAGTAGGCCAAATGCAGTGTAATATCCTAACCAGGATGAAAATTGAAGCTCAGCTTTGTTCAGTGGAGGAGAAAGGCAAGGAGCGGCAGACACCGTTAGTAGGCGTAACCAAACCAGTAGGCCAAATGCAGTGTAATATCCTAACCAGGATGAAAATTAAAGCTCAGCTTTGTTCAATGGAGGAGAAAGGCAGGGAGCCGCAGACACCGTTAGTAGGCGTAACCAAACCAGTAGGCCAAATGCAGTGTAATATCCTAACCAGGATGAAAATTGAAGCTCAGCTTTGTGCAGTTGAAGGAGAACAACAAGCAGCGGCAGACACCGATATTAGGCGTAACCAAACCAGTAGGCCAAATGCAGTGTAATATCCTAACCAGGATGAAAATTGAAGCTCAGCTTTGTCCAGTGTAGGAGAAAGGCAAGGAGCGGCAGACACCATTAGTAGGCGTAACCAAACCAGTAGGCCAAATGCAGTGTAATATCCTAACCAGGATGAAAATTGAAGCTCAGCTTTGTACAGTTGAAGGAGAACAACAAGCAACGGCAGACACCGTTAGTAGGTGTAACTAAACCAGTAGGCCAAATGCAGTGTAATATCCTAACCAGGATGAAAATTGAAGCTCAGCTTTGTTCAGTGGAGGAGAAAGGCAAGGAGTGGCAGACACTGTTAGTAGGCGTAACCAAACCAGTAGGCCAAATGCAGTGTAATATCAGACACCGCATGAAAATTGAGGCTCAGTTTTATTCAGTGGAGAACACCAAGCAGCGGCACACACCATTTGAAGGCCCAACTAAAGAATTAGGCCAAATGCAGTTTAATATCTGACACCGGATGAAAATTGAGGCTCAGCTTTATTCAGTGGAGGACAACTGTAACGAGAGGCAGACACAGTTGGTAGGCCTAAATAAGTAAGTAGGCAAAATGCAGTTCAAAAATGGTAAGTGGAGTACACAGGCGGCATAACGTGGTTCAGCGGAGGAGGACAAGTGTATTTAGTGGCTCTGACACACAGAGTAGGCCTAAAATAAAAAAGAAGGCTATATTCAGTTCACAACTTGTAAGAGGAGTACACAGGCGGCATAGCTAGGTTCAGCGGTGGAGGACAACTGTTGTGAGAGTCTGACACAGTTACTAGGCCTAAATAAGTAAGTAGGCTAAATGCAGTTCACAATTGGTAACAGGAGTACAAATGCTATTCTAAATTGGTAAGAGGAGTACTCAGGCGACATAGCTTGTTTCAGCGGAGGAGGACAACTGTAATAAGTGGCTCAGACAGACAGAGTAGACCTAAAATATAAAAAGTAGGCTAATGTCCGTTCAAAATTTGTTTGAGTAGTACACAGGCGGCATAGATTTGTTTAGCGGAGGACAGTTGTAATGTGTGGCGCAGACAGACAGACAGACAGACAGACAGAAGCCTAATATAAAAAAAGGTGGCTACATGCAGTTCAAAACTGCTAGTAGGAATAACCAGGCAGCCTAGCTTTTTTCCACGGGGGACAGTTGTAATGTGTGGCGCAGACAGACAGACAGAGGCCTAAAATAAAAAAAGGTGGCTAAATGAAGTTCAAAACTGCTAGCAGGTCTAACCAGGTGGCCTAGCTTTTTTCAGCGGGGGACAGTTGTAATGTGTGGCACAGACAGACAGACATGACAGAAAAAAGACTGGCACATCCAAACTAGTGTGAATAGGTGCATACCAGGAGCAGCTACCTCCATATATGATATACAAAAAAAGGTTGCACTCTATCGTGCCAAAACACGTCAAATATGAAATACATGAAATATGAATAGCAAAATTGCTTTTTGAACATTAGGAAAACATTTTTTGAGACGCTTAGCACAGAATTTGGCCAAATAGTGTGAGCCCATCAACCATCGTCAAGGTGGTCTCATTAAAACTGATAGGTACCTGACCTCCCTGTCCAAATGTGAACACTTACCGAAGGCTAATGTCTGCATGCTTGGGTGAATATGGACAGACAGACATAGGCCTAAAATAAAAAAGGTGGCTATATGCAGTTCAAAACTGCTAGCAGGAACAACCAGGCGGCCTACCTTGGTTCAGCGTGGGAGGACAACTGTTATGAGAGGCTGACACACTTACTAGGCACAAATAAGTAAGTAGGCTACATGCAGTTCACAATTGGTAACAGGAGTACACAGGTGGCATAGCTTTGTTCAGCGGAGGACAACTGTTATAAGTGGCTGACACAGTTAGTAGGCCAAAATACTAAAGTGGGCTAAATGTCTGCCAACGAATTGTTCATAAATAAACTAATGGCATAGCGAGGTACAGGGGTGGGCTCCTCTGCAGAGTTGCAGACAGTGGTAGTTGGCGCAAAGTATTAAAGGGTCTAAATGGAGGCCAGGGCCCCTGTATATTTTTACTATCATCAATCATTGCAACAAATTTGAAATGGCAGTGCCATTTAAGGATTTAACAGCACAGACTACACAGTGGTGGGGCAGGGTGAGGTAAGTTTTGCAAGTGGTAGAGCACAGTTCGAGCTGGGGGGAAAACTCTCTCGTGGGCGGCGGTACTGGCACAGGGCCCCTCATATTACGATGCTGTGTCTGACGTTGATTGTGCACCACCACCGTCAGAGACACTTCATTGTTCTATGAGGGACCCTATGCCAGTGGCGTCGCCCCAGAGTGGGCACACCCACCGTCCAGGCAAATGGCACTCGCACAGGTGCTTGCGCCAAGTTGTGACTACGGCCCTGTGGGGAGAGCCAGCCCATTTAGGGAGGTATACAAATGGCCTATGGTGGACATTCGGCACTTGCAAAATGGCGGAATTGGAGCAATCAGTAAGAGGAGGCCAAAAACAAGAAATTTTCCTGGCAAGCTACGTGTCAGCAGAGGAATGTGGGGCAAAATAATTCGAAATCCATGATTGGTTCATTTTAATGAAGGTTAGATCATCAACATTTCGGGGAGCCAGATGTGTCCTTTTTTCGGTCAGTATTGAACCAGCAGCACTAAAGACTCTTTCTGATAGCACACTAACAGCTGGGCAAGCGAGCTCCTGTAATGCATATTCTGCCAATTCAGGCCAGGTGTCTAGTTTAGATGCCCAGCAATCAAAGGGGAATGACCTGTGAGGGAGAACATCGATAATGGCGGAAAAATAGTTGGTAACCATACTGGACAAATGCTGTCTCCTGTCACTTTGAATCGATGCAACAGTAGCTGTCGTATCTGCGGTCATTGCGAAATCACTCCACAACCTGGTCATAAATCTCTTCTGTCCAACGCCACTTCGGCTTTGTGCACCACTAACACCTCTGCCATGTTGCCCCCTACAGCTTGTGAGAACCATCACCGCCGCTGTTTGCTGGGAATGCCTGAATCAAACGGTCTACAAGAGTTGCTTGTTTGGTAGCCAATATTTGCTCAAGGTGCTCATGTGGCATGATATTTTGTAATTTTCCTTTGTATCGTGGATCCAGGAGGCAGGCCAACCAGTAATCGTCATTGGTCATCATTTTGATAATGCGGGGGTCCCGTTTTAGGATACGCAAGGCATACTCTGCCACGTGGGCCAAAGTTCCAGGTGTCAATTCACTGCTTGTGCTGGGTTGAGGAGCACTTTCTTGAAAATCTACATCACTTGTGGTCTGCAAAAACCCTGTACCTGACCTTGCAATGCCACCAGTTTCTATTGCCCCCTGAGAAGCATCCTCATCCCATAAATATTCCTCCCCATCATCTTCCTCCTCCTCCTCTTCATCCGCCACCTCATCCTGGAGACTTTTATGAGCGGACAATGGCTGACTGTCATCAAGGCTTCCCTCCTCCTTGGCCGCAGATGCCTGTTCTTTGATGTGCATCAAACTTTGCATCAGCATACGCATTAGTGGGATGCTCATGCTTATGATGGCGTCATCTGCACTGACCAGCTGTGTGCATTCCTCAAAACACTGAAGGACTTGACAGAGGTCTTGGAGCTTCGACCACTGCACACCAGACAACTCCATGTCTGCCATCCAACTGCCTGCCCCTGTATGGTATCCTCCCACAAATACATGACAGCACGCCTCTGTTCACTCAGCCTCTGAAGCATGTGCAGTGTGGAGTTCCACCTTGTTGCAACGTCGATTATTAGGCGGTGCTGGGGAAGATTCAGCGATCGCTGATGGTTCAACACAGCATACGGCTGGAGTGTACGGGCGACCGGCGGGCGGATGTCCGAGCAAAGTCTGTGCACCTTCAGGAGCAGGGCTGGTAAATCAGTGTAATTTTTGAGGAAGCACTGCACCACCAGGTTCAAGGTGTGAGCCAGGCAAGGTATGTGTTTCAGTTCTGAAAGGGCTATGGCAGCCATAATATTCCTTCCATTATCACTGACTACCTTGCCTGCCTCAAGATGTACACTGCCCAGCCATGACTCAGTTTCTTGCTGCAAGTACCCGGCCAGTACTTCTGCGGTGTGTCTGTTGTCGCCCAAACACTTCATTTGCAGCACAGCCTGCTGACGCTTACCACAAGCTGTTCAATAATGCGACACCTCGGGTGCAACACTGGCAGCAGCAAATGGAGTGGTCGTGCGACTGCGCTCTGTGGACGAGCTTTTGCTTCTGGAGGAGGAGGAGGATGAGGAGGAAGGGGGGAAAGCCTATAGCCAACTGTTTCCTAGACCGTCGGCTACGCAGAACTCTGCCACTATGGCTGTCCCCTGTGGACCCTGCATCCACCACATTAACCCAGAGTGCCGTGATGGACACGTAACGTCCCTGGCCATGCCTACTGGTCCATGCATCTGTTGTGAGGTGCGCCTTTCTACTGACCGATTCCTCAGTATCTTAGTGCATGGACAATGCGTTCTTTGACATGTTGGTGGAGTGCTGGGATGGCTTTTCTCGCAAAGAAGTGTCGACTGGGTAGGTCATAGCGTGGTACGGCGTAGGCCATCAGGGCTTTGAAAGCTTCACTTTCAACCAAACGGTAGGGCATCATCTCTAATGGGATTAGTCGAGCAATGTAGCCGTTCAAACCCTGTGTACGCGGATGAGAGGAAGAGTACTTTCTTTTCCTATCGAGAGTCTCTTGTAGGGTGAGCTGGACTGGTGAGCTGCATATGGTGGAACTATGTAAGCAGGAGAATAAGGAATGGCTCCCCTTCTGTGCTTGATTAGGAATGTCTAATACCGAAATGAATTACTGATCTCTGTTTTTAATATTTACCAATAAAGATATTGTTTATACATAATAGTATCACATGCTCCTTTGTTATGATACGGTGGTCTAGGAGCAACATGGAACGAGCTCTGAAGGAAGTGGTAACTGTACTGACCGCAGTCCCTAAGCTCAACACAACACTAGAAGTAGCCGTGGAATGCTCCTAACTCTCCCTAGGCATCTCATCACAGCCTAAGAGCTAACTACCCCTAAAGATAGAAGCAGGAAAGCTATCTTGCCTCAGAGAAAATCCCCAAAGGATAGATTAGCCCCCCACAAATAATGACTGAGTGGAGAGGGAAAAGACATACACAGAATGAAACCAGGATGAGCACAGGAGGCCAGTCTAGCTAAATAGATAGGACAGGATGGAATACTGTGCGGTCAGTATAAAACACTACAAAAATCCACGCAGAGTTTACAAAAAATCTCCACACCTGACTAAAGGTGTGGAGGGCAAATCTGCCTCCCAGAGCTTCCAGCAAGACAGAATAAATTCACACTGATAAGCTGGACAAACATAGAAAGCACAGAAAGGATAAGTCCACAATCTATGGACAGAAAAGGGCAAGCAAAAACTTAGCTTAGCTGAACTGGTCAGGATAACAGGGAACTCCAAAGAGATGTGAATCCAACCAGGAACCATTTACAAGTGGCACTGGCTGAAGATAGAGCCAGACTTAAATATCCGAGCAGAAGAGACCATAAGTGGAGGCAGCTGATGACAGCTAACTCCAAGGAGCAGCCATACCACTAGAAACCACAAGAGGGAGCCCAAGAGCAGAAATCACAAAAGTGCCACTTACAACCACCGGAGGGAGCCCAAGAGCGGAATTCACAACACTCCTTATTCTCCTGCTTACATATGTATTCAATGGAGTGGATTTAATTTGTCTGGGGGCACGTTATTCATATATGCTCTTGTCCAGACTGTCGTCATGACTTTGGGATCTTTGTTATTACCATATGGTGGAACTAGCGGGGGTGGTGGTGGACATGGCAGATTGAAAGAGGCTTGGTGATGGTATTCTTGATGTGGGCCTACCTACAGTGTTTCCAACCAAGAACCTTGTGATTCCCTGACTGCTTTGGCCTTTATAATGCAGAGCCGTAAAAATAAAAAATATTTTTTAACAAAAATTATATTTTTGCCCCCAATTTTTTATTTTTACAAGGGTACAAGAGAATATGGACCCCAAAAGTTGTTGTACAATTTGTCCTGAGTACACTGATACCCCATATGTGGGGATAAACTACTGTTTGGGCACATGGTAGAGCTTGGAAGGGAAGGAGTGCCGTTTGACATTTCAATGCAAAATTGACAGGAATTGAGATGGTATGCCATGTTAAGTTTGGAGAGCCACTGACGTGCCCAAACATTGAAACCCCATAAGAGGAAAGACCTCCACTATTCTAAACAAAAAAACACCAGTATACAGGCAAAGATGCTTACCTGTTCAAGGCCTCCAACAATTGCACTAACCAGGGTGCAGCGGACCCTGGTTAGTGCAATTGTTGGAGGCCTTGAACAGGTAAGCATCTTTGCCTGTATACTGGTGTTTTTTTCAAACATTGAAACCCCCCAGAAATGACACCATTTTGGAAAGTAGACCCCCTAAGGAACTTATCTAGATGCGTGGTGAGCACTTTGACCCAGCAAGTGCTTCACAGAAGTTTATAATGCAGAGCCGTAAAAATAAAAGAATCATATTTTTTCACAAAAATTATTTTTTTGCCCCCAATTGTTTTATTTTCCCAAGGGTAAGAGAAAAAATTGGACCCCAAATGTTGTTGTACAATTTGTCCTGAGTGCGCTGATCCCCATATGTGGGGGTAAACTACTGTTTGGGTGCATGGCAGAGCACGGAAAGTAAGGTGTTGTGAATTCTGTTGTCGGGCTCCCTCCTGTGGTCATGAATGGTACTTCGGCTGGTTCTGTCCATGGACTTCCTCTGGTGGGTGTTTCTGAGTTTCCTTCCTCAGGTGACGAGGTTAATTCGTTAGCTGGCTGCTCTATTTAACTCCACTTAGATCTTTGCTCCATGCCACCTGTCAATGTTCCAGTATTGGTCTAGTTCACTCCTGGATCGTTCTTGTGACCTGTCTTCCCAGCAGAAGCTAAGTTCCAGCTTGTATTTCTTTGGTTTGCTATTTTTCTGTCCAGCTTGCTATTTTTATTGTT
Organism: Ranitomeya imitator; assembly: GCF_032444005.1. Classification (NCBI taxonomy): domain Eukaryota; kingdom Metazoa; phylum Chordata; class Amphibia; order Anura; family Dendrobatidae; genus Ranitomeya; species Ranitomeya imitator. The sequence goes on along the minus strand of NC_091285.1, from coordinate 392,656,020 downwards.
GTCTTGCTTGCTGGAAGCTCTGGGACGCAGAGGGAGCGCCTCCGCACCGTGAGTCGGTGCGGAGGGTCTTTTTTGCGCCCTCTGCGTGGTCTTTTTGTAGGTTTTTGTGCTGACCGCAAAGTAACCTTTCCTATCCTCGGTCTGTTCAGTAAGTCGGGTCTCACTTTGCTAAATCTATTTCATCTCTGTGTTTGTATTTTCATCTTTACTCACAGTCATTATATGTGGGGGGCTGCCTTTTCCTTTGGGGAATTTCTCTGAGGCAAGGTAGGCTTTATTTTTCTATCGTCAGGGCTAGCTAGTTCCTTAGGCTGTGCCGAGTTGCATAGGGAGCGTTAGGCGCAATCCACGGCTATTTCTAGTGTGTTTGATAGGATTAGGGATTGCGGTCAGCAGAGTTCCCACGTCCCAGAGCTCGTCCTTTATTATCAGAAACTATCAGGTCATTCCGTGTGCTCTTAACCACCAGGTCCATTATTGTCCTGACCACCAGGTCATAACAGTACAGGTGGCCCAAAGTACTAATGCATCTCAATAGAGGGATAAGAGAAGTTCTGAGACCATTTTTTTTTCTTTGCAGTGTGTTTTGTCTCTCTCTTCCCCTTTACCTCTGGGCGGTTCAGGACACTGGTGTAAACATGGACATTCAAGGTCTGTCCTCTTGGATAGATAATCTCACTACAAGGGTACAAAACATTCAAGATTTTGTGGTTCAGAATCCGATGTCAGAGCCTAGGATTCCAATTCCTGATTTGTTTTTTGGTGATAGATCTAAGTTCTTGAATTTTAAAAATAATTGTAAATTGTTTCTTGCCTTGAAACCTCGCTCCTCAGGTGACCCTGTTCAACAAGTAAAGATCATTATTTCTTTGTTACGTGGTGACCCTCAAGATTGGGCATTTTCCCTTGCGCCAGGAGATCCGGCATTGCGTGATGTTGATGCGTTTTTCCTGGCGCTTGGATTGCTTTATGACGAACCTAATTCAGTGGATCAGGCAGAGAAAATCTTGCTGGCTCTGTGTCAGGGTCAGGATGAAGCGGAGATATATTGCCAGAAGTTTAGAAAGTGGTCTGTGCTCACTCAGTGGAATGAATGTGCCCTGGCAGCAATCTTCAGAAAGGGTCTCTCTGAAGCCCTTAAGGATGTCATGGTGGGGTTTCCCATGCCTGCTGGCCTGAATGAGTCTATGTCCTTGGCCATTCAGATCGATCGACGCTTGCGTGAGCGTAAAGCTGTGCACCATTTGGCGGTACTATCTGAGCATGGGCCTGAGCCTATGCAATGTGATAGGACTTTGACCAGAGCTGAACGGCAAGAACACAGACGTTGGAATGGGCTATGTTTTTACTGTGGTGATTCCACTCATGCTATCTCCGATTGTTCTAAGCGCACTAAGCGGTTCGCTAGGTCTGCCACCATTGGTACGGTACAGTCTAAATTTCTATTGTCTGTTACTCTGATTTGCTCTTTGTCATCCTATTCTTTTATGGCATTTGTGGATTCAGGCGCTGCCCTGAATTTGATGGACTTGGAGTATGCTAGGCGCTGTGGGTTTTTTCTTGGAGCCCTTGCAGTATCCTATTCCATTGAGAGGAATTGATGCTACGCCTTTGGCCAAGAATGAGCCTCAGTACTGGACCCAATTGACCATGTGCATGGCTCCTGCACATCAGGAGGATATCCGCTTTCTGGTGTTGCATAATCTGCATGATGTGGTCGTTTTGGGGTTGCCATGGCTACAGGTTCATAATCCAGTATTGGACTGGAAATCTATGTCTGTGTCCAGCTGGGGTTGCCAGGGGGTACATGGTGATGTTCCATTTTTGTCTATTTCGTCTTCCACTCCTTCTGAAGTTCCAGAGTTTTTGTCGGATTATCGGGATGTATTTGATGAGCCCAAAGCCAGTGCCCTACCTCCTCATAGGGATTGCGATTGTGCAATTAATTTGATTCCTGGTAGTAAGTTTCCTAAGGGCCGATTGTTCAATTTATCTGTGCCAGAACACGCCGCTATGCGGAGTTATATAAAGGAATCCTTGGAGAAAGGCCATATTTGCCCGTCGTCATCACCGTTAGGAGTGGTGTTCTTTTTTGTGGCCAAGAAGGATGGTTCTTTGAGACCTTGTATTGATTACCGCCTTCTTAATAAAATTACAGTCAAATTTCAGTATCCTTTGCCGTTGCTGTCTGATTTGTTTGCTCGTATTAAAGGGGCTAGTTGGTTCACCAAGATAGATCTTCGAGGGGCGTATAATCTTGTGCGTATTAAACAAGGCGATGAATGGAAAACAGCATTTAATACGCCCGAGGGCCATTTTGAGTACCTGGTTATGCCATTCGGGCTTTCCAATGCTCCATCAGTATTTCAGTCCTTTATGCATGATATCTTCCGAGAGTACCTGGATAAATTCCTGATTGTGTATTTGGATGATATTTTGGTCTTTTCGGATGATTGGGAGTCTCATGTGAAGCAGTTCAGAATGGTGTTCCAGGTCCTTCGTGCAAATTCCTTGTTTGTGAAGGGGTCAAAGTGTCTCTTTGGAGTTCAGAAGGTTTCATTTTTGGGGTTCATTTTTTCCCCTTCTACTATCGAGATGGACCCTGTTAAAGTCCAGGCCATTTACGATTGGACTCAGCCGACATCTGTGAAGAGCCTGCAAAAGTTCCTGGGCTTTGCTAATTTTTATCGGCGCTTCATCGCAAATTTTTCTACTGTTGCTATACCGTTGACTGATTTGACCAAGAAGGATGCTGATGTGGTCAATTGGTCTTCTGCAGCTGTAGAGGCTTTTCAGGAGTTGAAGCGTCGTTTTTCTTCTGCCCCTGTGTTGTGCCAGCCAGATATTTCGCTTCCGTTTCAGGTTGAGGTTGATGCTTCTGAGATTGGAGCAGGGGCTGTTTTGTCGCAAAAAAGTTCTGATGGCTCGGTGATGAAGCCATGTGCTTTCTTTTCTAGAAAGTTTTCGCCTGCTGAGCGTAACTATGATGTTGGTAATCGTGAGTTGTTGGCCATGAAGTGGGCATTCGAGGAGTGGCGTCATTGGCTGGAAGGAGCCAAGCATCGCGTGGTGGTCTTGACAGATCACAAGAATTTTACTTATCTTGAGTCTGCCAAACGGTTGAATCCGAGACAGGCTCGATGGTCGTTATTTTTCTCCCGTTTTGATTTTGTGGTTTCTTACCTTCCGGGCTCTAAGAATGTGAAGGCTGATGCCCTGTCAAGGAGTTTTGTGCCTGACTCTCCGGGTGTTCCTGAGCCGGCGGGTATTCTCAAAGAGGGGGTAATTTTGTCTGCCATCTCCCCTGATTTGCGGCGGGAGCTGCAAAAATTTTAGGCTGATGGACCTGACCGTTGCCCAGCGGAGAAACTGTTTGTCCCTGATAGATGGACTAGTAGAGTTATCTCTGAGATTCATTGTTCAGTGTTGGCTGGGCATCCTGGAATCTTTGGTACCAGAGATTTGGTGGCTAGATCCTTCTGGTGGCCGTCTTTGTCACGGGATGTGCGTTCTTTTGTGCAGTCCTGTGGGACTTGTGCTCGGGCTAAGCCCTGCTGTTCTCGTGCCAGTGGGTTGCTTTTGCCCTTGCCGGTCCCGAAGAGGCCCTGGACGCATATTTCTATGGATTTTATTTCGGATCTCCCCGTCTCTCAAAAGATGTCGGTCATTTGGGTGGTTTGTGATCGCTTTTCTAAGATGGTCCATTTGGGACCTTTGTCTAAATTGCCTTCCTCCTCTGATTTGGTGCCATTATTTTTCCAGCATGTGGTTCGTTTACATGGTATCCCAGAGAACATCGTTTCTGACAGAGGTTCCCAGTTTGTTTCGAGGTTTTGGCGATCCTTTTGTGCTAGGATGGGCATTGATTTGTCTTTCTCCTCGGCTTTCCATCCTCAGACAAATGGCCAAACCGAACGAACTAATCAAACTTTGGAAACATATCTGAGATGCTTTGTTTCTGCTGATCAGGATGATTGGGTGTCCTTTTTGCCGTTGGCTGAGTTCGCCCTTAATAATCAGGACAGCTCGGCTACTTTGGTTTCGCCGTTTTTCTGCAATTCTGGTTTCCATCCTCGTTTCTCTTCAGGGCAGGTTGAGTCTTCGGACTGTACTGGTGTAGATACTGTGGTGGATAGGTTGCAGCAGATTTGGACTCATGTGGTGGACAATTTGACATTGTCCCAGGAGAAGGCTCAACGTTTCGCTAACCGCCGGCGCTGTGTGGGTCCCCGACTTCGTGTTGGGGATTTGGTTTGGTTGTCGTGTCGTTATGTTCCTATGAAGGTTTCCTCTCCTAAGTTTAAGCCTCGTTTCATTGGTCCGTATAAGATTTCTGAGGTTATCAATCCTGTGTCATTTCGTTTGACCCTTCCTGCTTCTTTTGCCATCCATAATGTGTTCCATAGGTCGTTATTGCGGAGATACGTGGCGCCTGTGGTTCCATCCGTTGATTCTCCTGCCCCGGTGTTGGTTGAGGGGGAGTTAGAGTATGTGGTGGAGAAGATTTTAGATTCTCGTGTTTCGAGACGGAAACTCCAGTACCTGGTCAAGTGGAAGGGTTATGGTCAGGAAGATAATTCCTGGGTTTTTGCTTCTGACGTTCATGCTGGCGATCTGGTTCGTGCTTTTCATTTGGCTCATCCTGGTCGGCCTGGGGGTTCTGGTGAGGGTTCGGTGACCCCTCCTCAAGGGGGGGTACTGTTGTGAATTCTGTTGTCGGGCTCCCTCCTGTGGTCATGAATGGTACTTCGGCTGGTTCTGTCCATGGACTTCCACTGGTGGGTGTTTCTGAGTTTCCTTCCTCAGGTGACGAGGCTAATTCGTTAGCTGGCTGCTCTATTTAACTCCACTTAGATCTTTGCTCCATGCCACCTGTCAATGTTCCAGTATTGGTCTAGTTCACTCCTGGATCGTTCTTGTGACCTGTCTTCCCAGCAGAAGCTAAGTTCCAGCTTGTATTTCTTTGGTTTGCTATTTTTCTGTCCAGCTTGCTATTTTTATTGTTGTCTTGCTTGCTGGAAGCTCTGGGACGCAGAGGGAGCGCCTCCGCACCGTGAGTCGGTGCGGAGGGTCTTTTTTGCGCCCTCTGCGTGGTCTTTTTGTAGGTTTTTGTGCTGACCGAAAAGTAACCTTTCCTATCCTCGGTCTGTTCAGTAAGTCTGGCCTCACTTTGCTAAATCTATTTCATCTCTGTGTTTGTATTTTCATCTTTACTCACAGTCATTATATGTGGGGGGCTGCCTTTTCCTTTGGGGAATTTCTCTGAGGCAAGGTAGGCTTTATTTTTCTATCTTCAGGGCTATCTAGTTCCTTAGGCTGTGCCGAGTTGCATAGGGAGCGTTAGGCGCAATCCACGGCTATTTCTAGTGTGTTTGATAGGATTAGGGATTGCGTCAGCAGAGTTCCCACGTCCCAGAGCTCGTCCTTAATTATCAGAAACTATCAGGTCATTCCGTGTGCTCTTAACCACCAGGTCCACTATTGTCCTGACCACCAGGTCATAACAGTAAGGAGCGCCATTTGACTTTTCAATGCAAAATTGACTGGAATTGAGATGGGACACCATGTTGCGTTTAGAGAGCCGCTGATGTGCCTAAACATTGAAACCCCCCACAAGTGACACCATTTTGGAAAGTAGACCCCCTAAGGAACTCATCTAGATGTGTTGTGAGAGCTTTGACCCCCAAAGTGTTTCACTACAGTTTATAATGCAGAGCCGTGAAAATAAAAAATCTTTTTTTCCACAAAAATTATATTTTAGCCCCCAGTTTTGTATTTTTCCAAGGATAACAGGAGAAATTGGACTCCTAAAGTTGTTGTCCAATCTGTCCTGAGTATGCTGATACCCGATATGTTGGGGTAAACCCCTGATTGGGCACACAGGAGAGCTCAGAAGGGAAGGAGCACTGTTTTACTTTATCAACGCAGAATTGGCTGGAATTGAGATCGGACGCCATGCCGTGTTTGGAGAGCCCCTGATGTGCCTAAACAGTGGAAACCCCCCAATTATAACTGAAACCCCAATCCAAACACATCCCTAACCCTAAACCCAACGGTAACCCTAACGACACACCTAACCTTGACACACCCCTAACCCTAATCCCAACCCTATTCCCAACCGTAAATGTAATCCAAACCCTAACCCTAACTTTAGCCCCAACCCTAACCCTTACTTTAGCCCCAACCCTAACTATAGCCTTAACCCTAACCCTAGCCCTAGCCCTAACCCTAATGGGAAAATGGAAATAAACACATTTTTTTATTTTTTTATTTTTCCCTAAGTAAGGGGTTGATGAAGGGGGTTTGATTTACTTTTATAGTGGGTTTTTTAGCGGATTTTTATGATTGGCAGCCGTCACACACTGAAAGACGCTTTTATTGAAAAAAAAATTTTTTGCGTTACCACATTTTGAGAGCTATAATTTTAACATATTTTGGTCCACAGAGTAATGTGAGGTCTTGTTTTTTGCGGGACTAGTTGACGTTGTTATTGGTAACATTTTCGGGCACGTGACATTTTTTTATCTCTTTTTATTCCAATTTTTGTGAGGCAGAATGACCAAACACCAGCTATTCATGAATTTCTTTTGGGGAGGCGTTTATACCATTCCGCGTTTGGTAAAATGGATAAAGCAGTTTTATTCTTCGGGTCAGTATGATTACAGCGACACCTCATATATATCTTTTTTATGTTTTGGCGCTTTCATACGATAAAAACTATTTTATAGAAAAAATTATTATTTTTGCATCACTTTATTCTGAGGACTATGACTTTTTAATTTTATTGCTGATGATGCTGTATGGTGGCTTGCTTTTTGCGAGACAAGATGACGTTTTCAGCGGTACCATGGTTATTTATAACCGTCTTTTTGATCACGTGTCATTCCACTTTTTGTTTGGCGGTATGATAATAAAGTGTTGTTTTTTGCTTTTTTTTTTTTTACCGCGTTCACTTAAGGGGTTAACTATATATATATATATATTTAGGAATTTTTTTTAATTTTCTTTACACATGTGAATATTTTTTTTTACACTATAACATTGCCCAAAGGGGAGGGGGGGGGGGGGGGGGGCATCATGTCAAAGTGCAAGATCGCTGATCTTACACTTTGCTGTGCACTGTGTCAGATCAGCGATCTGACGTGCACTCCTGGAGGCTTCCCGGAGCCTGCTCTGAGCAGGCGCTGTGAAGCCACCTCCCTGCAGGACCCGGATGCCGTGGCCATTTTGGATCTGGGTCTGCTGCAGGGAGGAAGGAGGTAGGAGACCCTCAGAGCAACGCGATCACATCGCGTTGCTCCGGGGATCTCAGGGAAGCCCGCAGGGAGCCCCCTCCCTGCCCGATGCTTCCCTATACCGCCGGAGCTCTGCAATCATGTTTGATCGCAGTGTGCTGGGGGTTAATGTGCCGGGGGCGGTCCGTGACCGCTCCTGGCTCATAGTGGCAAATGTCAGCTGCGATAGTCAGCTGACACCCGGCCGCGATCTGCGTGCTCCCCCCGTGAGCGCGGCCGATCGCATATGACGTACTATCCCGTTGGTGGTCATACGGGCCCACCCCACCTCGACGGGATAGTACATCCAATGTCAGAAAGGGGATAATGAGAAAATAAGGGAGATAAGTGTCTCTTTTTCCAATTTTTTTTATTTATGACTGAAACGACCACCAAAATACATTTCAAATTTAATTCTCATTTAATAATAATTATTTTTATATATTGGACACATTTATTTTTACAGAGGCTGGGCTAGTTACAGCAATTTGGATTGATAGTGGTATTTGTATTTATTTATTTTTCCTGCTGTTATTTATTAATTCACTCATTCATTTATTTGTTATCAAGTTTACACATTGTACATCCAGTAAGGTCATTAAAGACCTTTTGGGGACATTTAATTTTCGAAATGTCTTTATTTTCATCTTATTCCCGCTGAAACTAGGGCTGGTATATTAGACTCAATTACAGAGGAATGCAGCCTCTTGGCTGCACAGCAGAGTTGTCTGGTTCTCCTATAACCAAGCAGTTCCTGCTCACTTCCCTGTACACTTCAATCACATAACTGCTGTCCATCAAGGAGGAAGTGCCATCAGCTCTTCCTATTACTGTAAACACAGAGCTTATTTAGCACTATATAAACAGCAATAGAGAAGGCAAGGATGATAAACCATCCCTGCCTTGTCTATGGGGTCTCCCTGTTCCAAAAGCTACACAATCGAATGTAGGAAACAAGAGGAGAATAAGGAGTAACAGGTGAAATTATGTAAAATCAAGTATAAATTTTATTTGATATTATATAAAAATAGAAAGTTCATGCAATACAATAACATAACACCAAGACAACAGATATACAAGAGGTCACCTCAAAAGGGTAAAAAGATCCAATATTATGTATATGCCAAATAGTGAGGCATGAAATGCCATAAGCCAGATGGCAAGCTAAGATAGAGACTGTCCCAAGGTTTTCATAGAAACATACAGCAAACAGTAACACAATGTCAGGTAATACCAAGGGGCAGAGCTTACCAATGATAGAAAGGATGAACAAGGACTGGATGGCAGAACCCCGACGCACGTTTTGCAGGTATAGGACACAGCTTTAGCAAGAGGATACATGAGATGTTACAAAAGGACCTTGAAATAGCCCGGTAACCAGTCACATGGTCTCTATGAACCAATTACAGAGGAACACTCGGCGCATGCGCATTGCACCCGGCGGGTCCTGCCAACCACAGACCAAGACATCAAGTGTTACAGCGCATGTGCAGGGAGGAGAAAAATCCCTAGGCACATGCCAGAGACATAAAGATGTCCGACTGCGTGCAGGATGTGGTGGGCAGCAGTGCGCATACATTTTATTTCTGTTTCAGAATAAGCATCATATATGGTAATCCAGGTGCATGGAGCAGAGAAATTGTATAATCATAAAGGCTAAAGCACCATGTAAATTGCCTCACAATATATGCAAATGGACATATAAATAGACAATGTATTATCAAACTATAGTACATTTTATAATAAATTTTATTACCTAACCATATCCATATGTTGATCTAACATAGTTCATCAAATTCAAGCCCCTAAATATTTCTGGTGCCAGCAATTACCTCCCTAAATCAAATGCTTAGTGAAAGGAAGTCCACCTGTGTGCAAGCTAAGCATCACATGGTCTGTCATTAAATACACACCTTTTCTGAAAGACCACAGGGGCTGCAATATCATTAAGCAAGCAGCACCACTAACCAAACAACACCATGAAGATCAAGTAGATCTCCAAACAAGTTAGGGACAAAGTTGTTAAGAAATACAAGTCAGGGTTGGGTTATAAAAAAAATCCCAATCTCTGATGATATCATTAACCCCTTAGTGACAGAGCCAATTTGGTACTTAATGACCGAGCCAATTTTTGCAATTCTAACCACTGTCAATTTATAAGGTTATAACTCTGGAACGCTTCAATGGATCCCGCTGATTCTGAGATTGTTTTTTCATGACATATTGTACTTCATGTTAGTGGTAACATTTCTTCGATATTACTTGCGATTATTTATGAAAAAAACGGAAATAAGGCGAAAATTTTTAAAATTTTGCAATTTTCAAAATTTGTATTTTTATGCCCTTAAATCAGAGAGATATGTCACGAAAAATAGTTAATAAATAACATTTCCCACATGTCTACTTTACATCAGCACAACTTTGGAAACAAAATTTTATTTTGTTAGGGAGTTATAAGGGTTAAAAGTTGACCAGCGATTTCTCATTTTTACAACACCTTTTTTTTAGTGACCACATCACATTTGAAGTCATTTTGAGGGGTCTATATGATAGAAAATAATGAAGTGTGACACCATTCTAAAAACTACACCCCTCAAGGTTCTCAAAACCACATTCAAGAAGTTTATTAACCCTTCACGTGCTTCACAGGAACTGAAACAATGTGGAAGGAAAAAATGAACATTTAACTTTTTTTTGCAAACATTTTAATTCAGAACCATTTTTTTTATTTTCACAAGTGTAAAAATAGAAATGTTACCATAAATTTTGTTATGCAATTTCTCCTGTATACGCCAATACCCCATATGTGGGGGTAAACCACTTTTTGGGCACACAGCAGAACTTGGAAGTGAAGGAGCGCCGTTTGACTTTTTCAATGCAGAATTGGCTGTCACGTTTAGAGAGCCCCTGATGTGCCTAAAAAGTGGAAACCCCCCACAAGTGACACCATTTTGGAAACTAGACCCCTTAAGGAACTTATCTAGATGTGTGGTGAGCACTTTGAACCCCCATGTGCTTCACAGAAGTTTATAACGTTGAGCCGTGAAAATAAAAAATCGCATTTTTTCTACAAAAATGATCTTTTTGCCCCCAAATTTTTATTTTCACAAGGGTAACAGGAGAAATTAGACCACAATAGTTGTAGTGCAATTACTCCTGAGTACGTCGATACCCAATATGTGGGGGTAAACCACTGTTTTGGCGCACCGCAGAGCTTGGAAGAGAAGGAGTGCCGTTTTACTTTTTCAATGTAGAATTGTCTGGAATTGAGATCGGACGCCATGTCGCGTTTGGAGAGACCCTGATGTGCCTAAACAGTGGAAACCCCCCACAAGTGACCCCATTTTGGAAACTAGACCCCCCATGGAACTTTGAATGCCCAAGTGCTTCACAGAAGTTTAGAGTCGTGAAAATAAAAAAAAATTTTTTTCCACAAAAAAGATTTTTTAGCCCCCAAGTTTTTATTTTTACAAGGGTAACAAGAGAAATCAGACCTCAAAAGTTGTTGTCCAATTTGTCCTGAGTATGCTGGTACCCCATATATGGGGGTAAACCACTGTTTGGGCGCACGGCAGAGCTCAGAAGGAAGGAGCGCCGTTTTGGAATGCAGACTTATCTAGATGTGTGGTGAGAACTTTGAATGCTAAAGTGCTTCACAGAAGTTTAGAATGCAGAGTCGTGAAAATAAAAAATATTTTTTTTCCACAAAAAAAGATATTGTAGCCCCCAAGTTTATATTTTCACAAGGGTAACAGGAGAAATTGGACCACTAATGTTGTTGTCCAATTTATCCCGAGTACACTGATGTGCCATATGTGGGGGTGAACCACTGTTTGGACGCACGGCAGAGCTTGGAACAGAAGGAGCGCCGTTTTGGAATGCAGACTTTGATAGAATGGTCTGTGGGCAATATGTTGCGATTGCAGAGCCCCTGATGTACCTAAACAGTAGTAACCCCCCACAAGTGACCCCATTTTGGAAACTAGACCCCCCAAGGAACTTATCTAGATGTGTGGTGAGAACTTTGAATGCCCAAGTGCTTCACAGAAGCATAGAATGCAGTCGTGAAAATAAAAAAATATTTTTTTTCCACAAAAAAGATTTTGTAGTCCCCAAGTTTTTATTTTCACAAGGGTAACAGGAGAAATTGGACCACTAATGTTGTTGTCCAATTTATCCCGAGTACGCTGATCCCCCATATGTGGGGGTAAACCACTGTTTGGGCGCACGGCAGAGCTCGGAAGGGAAGGAGCGCCGTTTTGGAATGCAGACTTAGATAGAATGGTCTGTGGGCAATATGTTGCGATTGCAGAGCCCCTGATGTACCTAAACAATAGTAACCCCCCACAAGTGACCCTGTTTTGGAAACTAGACCCCCCATGGAACTTATCTAGATGTGTGGTGAGAACTTTGAATGCCCAAGTGCTTCACAGAAGTTTAGAATGCAGAGTCGTGAAAATAAAAAAGTATTTTTTTTTCCACAAAAAAGATTTTGTAGTCCCCAAGTTTTTATTTTCACAAGGGTAACAGGAGAAATTGGACCCCAAAAGTTGTTGTCCAATTTATCCCGAGTACGCTGATGCCCCATATGTGGGGGTAACCCACTGTTTGGGCGCACGGCAGAGCTCAGAAGGGAGGGAGCACCATTTGACTTTTTGAGCGCAAAATTGGCTGTCGTGCTTGGAGACCCCCTAATGTACCTAAGCAGTGGAAACCCCCCAATTCTAGCTCCAACCCTAACCCCAACACACCCCTAACCCTAATCCCAACCCGATCCATAATCCTAATCACTAACCCTAACGATAATCACAACCCTTACCCCAAAACAACCCTAATGTCAACCCTAACCATAACCCTAATCAAAACCCTAAATCCAACACACCCCTAATCCTAATCTCAACCCTAACCTCAAACCTAACCCTAATCCCAATACACCCCTAATCACAACCCTAACCTTACCCCTAATCCCAAACCTAACCCTAATCCCAAGCGTAACCCTAATGCCAACCCTAACCCTAATACCAACCCTAATCCAAACCCTAACCCTAATCCCAACTCTAACCCTAACTTTAGCCCCAACCCTAACCCTAAGGCTACTTTCACACTTGCGTTGTTTGGCATCCGTCGCAATCCGTCGTTTTGGACAAAATTGGATCCTGCAAATGTGCCCACAGGATGTGTTTTTTGCCCATAGACTTGTATTGCCGACGGATCGTGACGGATGGCCACACGTCGCGTCCGTCGTGCACTGGATCAGTTGTGTTTTGGCGGACCGTCGGCACAAAAAACGTTCAATATAACGTTTTTTTGTACGTCGCGTCCGCCATTTCTGACCGCACATGCGTGGCCGTAACTCCGCCCCCTCCTCCCCAGGACATAGATTGGGCAGCGGATACGTTGAAAAACTACATCCGCTGCCCACGTTGTGCACAATTTTCACAACGTGCGTCGGTATGTCGGGCCGACGCATTGCGACGGCCCCGTACCGACGTAAGTGTGAAAGAAGCCTAACCCTAAATTTAGCCCCAACCCTAACCCTAAATTTAGACCCAACCCTAATCCTAAATTTAGCCCCAACCCTAACCCTAAATTTAGCACGAACCCTAACCCTAGCCCTAACCCTAGCCCTAACCCTAACCCTAGCCCTAACCCTAACCTTAGCCCTAACCCTAACCCTAGCCCTAACCCTAACCTGGGGGGCGCTATTTACTTTTTCCACAGCGCTGTTAATTAACGGCGCTGTGGTTTAAGTACCCTTAGCGGCCGCCATTAAAAGACGTATCGGCGGTCGTTAAGGGGTTAAAGACCATCAAATCCATTATCATCAAATGGGAAGAACAGAGTACTACAACAAACCTTCCAAGAGATGGTTGCCCACCAAAAATCCCAGCCCCATCAAGGAGAACATTAATCATAAAGGCAGCACAGAGACCAAAGCTTACCCTGAAAGAGCTGCAGAGTTCTGAAGTAGAGCCTAAATTATCTGTCCATATGACCACAATAAGCCGTACACTCCATAGAGGTGGCCTTTATGGAAGAGTGGGAGAAAAAAGCTTTTACTTGCACACAAAAATTGTAAGACTTATTTTGAGCTTGCCAAGAGACATGTGGGAGACTCCCCATATGTATGGGGAAAGGTCCTGTGGTCAGATGAGACCAAACTTGAACTTTTTGGCCTCCAAGGTAAATTCTATGTCTGATATCAAGCCAACACAGCTCATCACCCCAAGAACACCATCCCCACAATGAAACATGATAGCAGGGGCAGGGGAAATCATTTGAGTAAAAATGGATGGTGTGAAATACAGGGATATTCTTGAGCAAAACCTGGTTCAGTCTGTCAGTGATTTGAGACTCGGATGGAGGTACACCTTCCAAGAAGGCAATGACCCAAAGCATACTGCTAAAGCAACACTCAAGTGGTTTAAGGGGAAATATGTTAATGTTTTGGAGCAGCCTAGACATTAATCCAATTACCGTATATACTCGAGTATAAGCCAATCCAAGTACAAGCCGAACCCCTTAATTTTACAACGAAAAACTGGGAAAACTTAATGACTTGAGTATAAGCCTAGGGTGGGAAATGCAGCAGCTACCGGTAAATGTCAAAAGTAAAAATAGGTACCAATAGAAGTAAAATTAATTGAGACATAAGTAGGTTAAGTGTTTTTGAATATTCATGTTGAATCAGGAGCCCCATATAATGCTCCATAAAGTTTATGATGGCCCCATAAGATGCTCCATATTAAAATATGCCCCATATAATCCTGCATAAAGGTTAATAATGGCCCCATAAGATGCTCCACAGACTCATTTGCCCAATATAATGCTGCACAAATGTTGATTATGGCCCCATAAGATACTCCACACAGACACTTGCCCCATATAGTGCTGCACAAACATTGATTATGGCCCCATACAGACACTTGCCCCATATAGTGCTGCACAAACATTATGGCCCCATACAGACACTAGCCCCATATAGTGCTGCACAAAAGTTATGGCCCCATACAGACACTAGCCCCATATAGTGCTGCACAAACGTTATGGCCCCATACAGACACTTGCCCCATATAGTGCTGCACAAACGTTATGGCCCCATACAGACACTTGCCCCATATAGTGCTGCACAAACGTTATGGCCCCATACAGACACTAGCCCCATATAGTGCTGCACAAACGTTATGGCCCCATACAGACACTTGCCCCATATAGTGCTGCACAAACGTTATGGCCCCATACAGACACTTGCCCCATATAGTGCTGCACAAACGTTATGGCCCCATAGATGCTCAATACAGACATTTGCCCCATTTGCTGTTGCTGCGATTAAAAAAAAAAATCACATACTCACCTCTCCATCGCTCAGGCCCCCGGCACTTTCAATATTCACTTGACTTCGTTCCGGCGCCGCTCCATCTTCAGCATCTTCTGCACTGACGTTCAGGCAGAGGGCACGCACTAACCACATCACCGCACCCTCTGACCTGAGCGTCACTGCAGAAGACGCTGAAGAAGGAGCAGTGCCGGAACGAGGAGCAGGTGAATATCGCATAGCGCAGCGCTCCCCTCCCTGTTATACTCACCTGCTCCTGGCACGGTGCAGTCCCTGCTTCCCAGCAGCTTTTTCCTGTACTGAGCTGTCACCATTACCGCTCATTACAGTAATGAATATGCGGGTCCACCACTATGGGAGGTGGAGCCGCATATTCATTACTGTAATGAGCGGTACCATGTGATCGCTCAGTACAGGAAGAAGCTGGGGCGCTGGGAAGCCAGGGACGTGCAGGGACCGCGCCAGGAGCAGGTGAGTTTAATTAGACAGCCTCCGCTCCCCCTCCACTGCTGACCCCTGGGTATGACTCCAGTATAAGCTGAGAGGGGGACTTTCAGTCCAAAAAAGTGGGCTGAAAATCTCGGCTTATACTGGAGTATATACGGTATGTAAGTGTCGTCAGACTTGAAGATTGCAATTCATCAGAGGAACGAGGTTGGCCACATTATCTTTATTTTAACAGATGTGTTGAGGGCATGATTTTGTGGCTCTTACTGTATGACAGGTTCTCCTCATGCTCTTGCTAGTGCAGCGTTCCTCACAGACTGCATAGTTCCACGGTCCATATAATCAATGGCTGCTGGTGGAGGAATATGTGACCAATGATTTTTGGCACCAATTCCATGAATGTAAATAAGAAAAAAAACCTATATTGTAAAAAGTGCTGTCCTCCTTTATGTTGCAGACTTTGTCTTGTCATATTTCTATATTGCTAGATGGTGGGCTCCAAGAATGATGTTCTCTGGTGGGCCCTGTGATCTCCAGTCTGAAACTTTATATGAATGTACTCCCATTTTGAAATGAATTTGTGGATAATCACACAGTGCATGTACTTTTCATTACAATGAAGGATACAGAATATATTCTTGGACCTTTAATTTAAAAAAAGAAAGTCATCATTCACTTCCTAATTCATTTTCGGAGATAAATAGCTAAAACATTATTAGATAGAGCATTGTATTAAACATGAGAACATTATTCTTCTGTGTCCAAATTAATGCATATCATACTTGAAAGATGCTACTAATAATAAATTTGCTATAAAAAAATAAAAACAATAATTGCTACTTTTATCATTATGTAAGCAGCAGATGCTTAGAATACACCATTTAAATACATATATACCGTATATACATATAAAAATAATATATATTTTAGAAAAGATATATGCATACTACCCTAAACCGAAGACTAGTTTACAGTAATGATCCTGTTAGAGTGCATAGGGCAATTTTACATGGTTCTTCATTTGAAATACAAAACATTAAATGAACATTAGGCATAATCTGCCCAGTGTGAACAAAATAGGCTCAAACTCCCAAGAAAAATAAGAGGCTTATTTTGAGATTAAGAAGCAGATGCATGTCAAAGCTTCTCTGGGATGGATAATATGGACTAAATGCATTGCAGTTCCAGAATACTGTCTGTTTTCAGACTTGCTTAGCTGTTAGAAGGCAGGTTATTCATCTATGTGAAAGCATTACAAATTCCAAATGTTTTTTTTTTCTTTTTTTTTCTACCTTGTGATTTAGTCAAAGTTGTATTTACATGAAAACAGAAAATAAGATATAGAGCGCACTAAAATCTCACTTATACCATTCTATTTTATTCCACAGTATCTGTAGTGTAGCTAATGAAAATTATTCTATATTTATGTTGTTCATACACATTCCAGGTTCCTACTTTTAACATAAACCCCAATAGAAAGTCGCTTTAGCATTTTTTTTAGTTTACAATTACCAGGACATTCTAGGATATTGGTCTAGGGTTGAGGTACACCAGATACTAGAAATGTTCTCAATGTCAGCAAATTAATACATGGTTTTGTTAAAGAGGTCATCTAGTCCTCAACTCTTGGCTAGAATAGAGATTCTCTGCAAAGAGTGTCTCCCTTTGCTCCTCAGACCTTGTGGGGGCATCACAACAAAGAACCAGATCCCAATCAGAGGACAATAAAAGTTTCACACTCCTTATCCATGAACTGCTCCAATATTTATGGCCACAATTGTTTATTCCTCTCCCATAATGATACCTCTGCTTCACGTCCCTTGTCTTATCTATTGCATTATTTCTGTGATGTGTTGTGCATAAATGTGATTCTTCAGAATTTGTTTTAGTCTTTGCCTGATGAAGAGACCTGAGTAGTCTCGAAAGCTTGCAATTTGTTACCATCTTTTCAGTTAACCATTAAAAGGTATCAACCACTGAGGACTCTCAATTCTAAATATTTTTCTTCCTCTGGAAGTCTTGTCCAATACTGCATTACACAAGCTGAAAAATGATTGCTGGTCATCAACACATATGCACATGTACTGTGGACAATCATGTGAACAGAATGCTAGAATGGGAATGAATGATTACAAAAGCAATCATTGTTTATAGAAACTCCCCGTAAACTCATTAATGACAAAGTGTTAATAGGGGTTTGCATTATTTTTTAAAGGCCCTTTTTATAATAAGGGATCAATCAAAATACACTCCCTCCTCCCCTTTAAGAGTTAGCTTCAAAACAAATAGCAGTGATACAATAAAACTCTGCTTGCTGTTTTCGTAATAATGTGTTCAAATCTCAAAACTACCAAGAAAAGTCCCTCAACAGCCCTGACCCATTTTTTCTAATAAAATCAATTGTGTTAATGTTAATTTATAATTTATTTTGTAATATCAATTCTATAAATCCAAAGGACATATGACTGTCACGGAGATTTTGTTGGCCACAGCAGAAAGCAGGTAAAAAGACCTAACAGTCTTAGCCTAGATATCTATCTGTTGTTCACCTATTGATTAATCATTTGACAATTTTTTGGCAGCTGTGACTTCCCCTATCCCATGTTTATTAGGATTTTAGAAGTCAGACCGTTAACCAATAATTAGTTGCTAGACCAGCTTTAAATGTAAAAAAGATTGCTGTGGTTGGACAAACACTTTAATCCTTTTTCCATGATGCTGATGATGTGGGCTCAAGAGTTGTGTTTGCGTCATCTGCGCAAGTGTCGAAATTGGAACAAATGTGATTATGGGGTGATAATGGTTTGTAAATAAAGGTAAATCAAGACCTAATAAACTATTTTTTTATAAAAACAATGCATGGGGATTATGGGGGCAGATTTCTACCCACAATGCAGGCCAATTGATGATATAACAAGTTCATTGGAACTTATTTAAAGTCCTTTTACACAGCCAAATTTAGACTAAATGAGAATCAACTGGTAATACAATTCTTCTACCCTGATATACTTGGAATATTGAATCCTACAAGTAACTCATGGAGTAAACTGTCCAATCCACATGTGAGTAAAATACATGAAATTTTATTCCTAAAATAGAAGCATAGAGTAATATACAGACTCAAAAAACAAGGTACATCCAGAGCTCATATGTGAAGCACAAACAACACTGTAAAAGCAGGAGAGGGTTAACTCGCATACATCTTATATATAAAGCTGAATGTGTGTGTGTGTGTGTGACAGCTGCCTGATGTGAACATGGGGGACTTAAAGAATGAGAGCGATGGCGCCAAAGAGTATATATCGTACAGTTGCTAAGGTGGGGCCCCCACATGGGATACTCCCCACACACAGGGATATGAACACATACACAAAATGCACCACACACTACCACGTGCTTGAACACATATACCACCCTCAGCACACATTTCACCACACGTACACCAACCTCGCCACATAAAAAAGTCGAAACACAAAAATCACCGCTCAAAACAAGCCATGCGCAAAATTCGCCACATGCAAAACTAGGCTCACACAAAACTCGCCACACGTGCAAAACTCACCTCATGGAAAACTCGCCACACGCAAAACTTGCACACATGGAAAAATTGCCACATGCACAAAAGTTGCAACACATGCAAAAGTTGCCTCCCACAAAACTTGTACCTACTCAAACCGCACCACACATAAAACTCGCCACGTGCAAAACTCACCATGAGCAACACTTGCTGCACACAACTTGCTACACTAACCTGTCACATGCAACTCGAAACACAAAAAGTTGCTACACGCATGTCGCCACACAAAACTCATCTCACAAAAGTTGCTACATGCATGTCACCACACGCAACTCAACACACACAACTTGACACATGAAACTCGCCCTAAAACACACACAAGTCTGGTATTATCCTTCAAAAATAAAAATCTGATTAATAAGCAGAAAAACAACAAGAGCAACAAATGTACCATATAGGAAATACGGCAGCTGTCAGTCACATGACCTGTCTATTATGTGTATGTGTGGGCTAATATATACTGCCAGGGGGGAGGGCTTCCTGTTGGCTGGGGATTTATCAGGCTGACAATTTAGCTTACAAATACTGAGGTAAAAATACTGACCAAATAACGTGTGAACACGGTCTAATACAGGAGGAGATAACACACAGATATATACTATATACAGGAGGAGATGACACACATATATATACTATAGACAGGGGAGATGACAGGTATATACTATATACAGGAGGAGATGACTTACAGGTATATACTATATATAAGAGGAGATGACACACAGGTATATACATATACAGGAGGAGATGACATACAGCAGGTACATACTATATACAGGAGATGACATACAGGTATAAACTATATACAGGAGATGACATACAGGTATATACTATATATAGGAGGAGATGACATACAGGTATATACTATATATAGGAGGAGATGACATACAGGTATATACTATATACAGTAGGAGATGACATACAGGTATATACTATATTCAGTAGGAGTTGACACATGGGTATATACAATATACAGGAGATGACATACAGCAGGTATATACTATTTACAGGGGAGATGACATACAGGTATATACTATATACAGGAGATGACATACAGGTGTATACTATATATAAGGGAGATGACAAACATCTATATACCGAAGGAAAATGAGAGATGTGAGGTGAAAATGAGAGGTGTGAGGTGAAAATGAAAAGGTGTGAGTGCAAAATGAGAGGAATAAGGGAAAATAGTGGAGTGATTGGAAAATTACAGATGTGAGGTCGAAATGACAAGTGTTAGGGGGGAATGAGAGGAGTGAGGGGGGAATGAGAGGAGAGGGAAAATAAGAGGAGTGAGGGTGAAAAAGAGGTGTGATGGAGAAAATGAGAGATGTGAGGGGGAAAATGAAAGATGTGAGGGGAAAATGAGAGGCAAGATGGGAAAATGAGAGCAGTGAGGTGCTAAATGAGAGGTGTGATGGGAAAATAAGAGAAGTGAGGTGTAATAACTAACCACAGATATTTACTATGCCCAGGCAATGCCAGGCTCTTCAGCTAGTATACATGAAACCTGTTTCAAAAAATGTATAGTGCAAATTAAAGTGCAAGGGATAACTAATTGGTTCCTCCCAGTAATAATATTTATAAAACACTAATGCGTACAAAACCTAGGGGAATAACCCATAAGGGAATACAAGTCTTACCCATCTGACTCTGCTAGTGTGTGTCCAATTTGCAGCCCCAACGCATGTTTTGCGTAGGCTTGCTCGGGGGCTGTAACTATGTGTGTACCCTGAGTGCTCTTTATCCAGGGTGAGCATTTGTATGTGATGATCAGCGCAATAATCGGCGCATGTGCATTGCCTCGCAGGACACATTAAGCGCCTCTCCCCCAGCAGTCCCCTGTGAGAGTTTTTTAGTCTGTATATTACTCTATGTTTCTATTTTGGGAATAAAATTTCATGTATTTTACTCACATGTGGATTGGACTGTTTACTCTGTGAGTTACTTGTAGGATTCGTGTTTTGGGAGTGTCCTTAATGTTAACCCATTTTGTCCCTTTAAGGGCATATGGCCTCTTATTTTGATTATTATGTATCAGTGGAACCTGTTTATAGTTAGAATATTGTAGGTTCATCTCCTGTTTAAATGGTGACTAAACGTAAAAATGCAAATAAGATACTAGTTTATATCTAGCTGTATATTGTGTAAAATGTCAAAACCAAATTTTATAATCTCAGGTGTAGTCTTAAAAGTGATTTGTCACTTATTTAAGTGCAACATATTATGTGACAGGAGCACTGTATTAGTCACCCAACAGCACAAAAAAAATCTGTGTATTCTGACTGATAGCACTGTGTAAGAATAGGGCTAGTTATTTTATGGAAATAGCTCCCCCTACCTGTCCTCCGCATCATCATCATTAATAACTCCCTCTGCACAAGCAAAAATAAACCTTAGTAAGTTATTGGTAAGGAGCGGGTGAGGGAAGTAATCTCCACATTAATACTATGAGTCAATTGGATTCTTTTTAGGGTGTCAATAATTAAACTGCACAATATTTGCTTCTGCTACTTTCTGGGGTTAAGGGTACCACCGACCTGTCATTATTACATGGAGGCCTTAAATAGTGATGCATATAATATTGACAACTTTGCTTTTAACAATTTTATACTAATTACTGCAGAAAGAAGTATTAAGTTTTAAAAACGTAAAACTTTAAAAACGTTCCTACTATAATAATAATAATCTTTATTTTTATATAGCACTAACATATTTCGCAGCGCTTTACAATTTTGCACACATTATCATCACTGTCCCTGATGGGGCTCACAATCTAGAATCCCTATCAGTATGTCTTTGGAATGTGGGAGGAAACCGGAGTGCCCGGAGGAAACCCACGCAAACACGGAGAGAACATACAAACTCTTTGCAGATGTTGTCCTGGGTGGGATTACATCTGCAAAGAGTACTATGTACTATGAATACTATGAGTATTTGGTGACTTTTTGATGCTTCAGATATCTTGCAGCATTTCTGCACCTATTAGGTAAATTAAGTTACTTGCATTACATTACAGTGATGAACATGCGGCTCCACCTCCCATAGGGGTGGAGTCGCATATTCATCACTGTAATAAGCGGCACCACGTGACCGCTCATATAGGAAGAACTGCGACGCTGAGATGAAGCGCCGAGGGAGCTGGGTAAGTATTTTAATGCCAGCGGGCAGGCGCACAGGGGGAGGGAGGGGGGAGATTACCTGGAACTTTATTTTAACAAAAAAAAAAAAGATTTGTCATTCCTTCTCTCCAGCGAACGCTGCTGGGAAGAAGGAATGAATTCTGTATTCAGCACCCAAAGCAGGGGACATCGCTTAACTCTAGCGATGTCTCCTGCACGGTGCATGTGGTACCCAGTCGGCACACGGACGGCACACGGCTGCCGCACGTGTGCCACACTGATGTGTTATGTGAGCACACGAACACACACATGCACACAGATAACCTCGGTACCAATTTTTCCGGTACTGGAATTATCTGGACGTGTGGGACAGGCCTTGGGATGGAGCCATGTACTTGTCATGTATTGGTTTATGTGAGCTACAGTACAGCTATCAGAGCTGTGACTTGTAAAAAGCCATGCAACCTTGTTCATCATGTGACCAAGAAAGATTTTTATGCACTTGATAAAAATCACTAACAACAATCAGAAATCTTGAAAACAGTGAGAAACTGGTATAAAACATATCATTACACAAAAAGTGTCTTTTATTTCCTGAAACTGGAGTTTCTATTTCAATTGTGGCTAAGAAGTAATAAGTAGCTCGCGATTGTAGCAGTGATCATCTATATTGTACTTTATTTTTATTTAAGAGATTGTTCAAACACATTTATTTAGATAGACCAGTTTTAACTAGAAGTTTTTTTTAGATAAAAAATGTTAAACCTTCATGCATAAATCCTGTATCAGAGCATGTCGTTGTAATTTTTACCACCCTCATGTTTTTATCACAAATAAACTTGATCCCTTAACATGTACCGTAAGTTGGATCTGTTTCCAGGCTTTTTTCCTTTTTTTAAAATGAATACTGAACGTGTGGACATACCCTAAAGGCCGGCGTCACACTTGCGAGTTTTACGGACGTAAGAGCGCAGAAACTACGTCCGTAAAACTCGCAAAAAATACGGCACAATTATTCTCTATGCCCCTACTCCTATCTGCCGTATTTTACTGATCAGTATTATACGGCTTTCTACGGCCGTAGAAAATCGCAGCATGCTGCGTTTGTCACCGTAATGCGCAAATAAAACGCCAATGAAAGTCTATGGAAGCCCCAAAAATACGGATTACACACGGACCAGCAGTGTGACTTGCGAGAAATACGCAGCGCTGTTACAGAGAAAAGCCGGTAATTCAGTGCGGTGTACAGTAAAATCACACTGACAGCTTATAGTAGAATAGGTAGAATAAATATGTACACATAGAATAGGTATATATATATATATATATATGTCAGTGAGACACATATATGTATACATATTCTTACTTCATACAGCCGCGATATAGCAAAAAGCCGGTAATTCAATTACCGGTTTTTGCTTTCTCCTTCCTAAAACCCGACATGATATGAGACATGGTTTACATACAGTAAACCATCTCATATCACCATTTTTTTTGCGTAATCCACACTACTAATGTTAGTAGTGTGTATCTGCAAAATTTGGCCGTTCTAGCTCTTAAAATAAAGGGTTAAATGGCGGAAAAAATTGGCGTGGGCTCCCGCGCAATTTTCTCCGCCAGAGTAGTAAAGCCAGTGACTGAGGGCAGATATTAATAGCCTGCAGAGGGTCCATGGTTATTGCCCCCCCCCCCCCCTGGCTAAAAACACCTGCCCCCAGCCACCCCAGAAAAAGCACATCTGGAAGATGCGCCTATTCTGGCACTTGGCCACTCTCTTCCCATTCCCGTGTAGCGGTGGGATATGGGGTAATGAAGGGTTAATGCCACCTTGCTATTGTAAGGTGACATTAAGCCTAATTAATAATGGAGAGGCATCAATTATGACACCTATCCATTATTAATCCAATTGAATGAAAGGGTTAAAAAAAAACACACACACATTATTAAAAATTATTTTAATGAAATAAAAACAAAGGTTGTTGTAATATTTTATTTAACGCCCAATCCAATCACTGAAGACCCTCGTTCTGTAAAAGAAAAAACATAATAAACCAACAATATACTTACCTTCCGCAGATCTGTAAAGTCCAACGATGTAAATCCTTCTGAAGGGGTTAAAACATTTTGCAGCAAGGAGTTCCGCTAATGCAGGCTGCTCCTTGCTGCAAAACCCCGGGGAATGAAGCTAAATATAGGTCAATGATCTATATTTAGCTTTATTTGCGGTGAGGCGCCCTCTGCTGGCTGTTCATAGATCGTGGGAACTTTCCTAGAAAGCCTGGGAGCTATTGGAGATATGAGATGGTTTACTGTATGTAAACCATGTCTCATATCATGTCGGGTTTAGGAAGGAGAAAGCAAAAGCCGGTAATTGAATTACCGGCTTTTTGCTATCTCGCGCTGTATGAAGGAATAATATATATATATATATATGTGTCTACTGACATATATATATATATATATATATATATATATATATATATATAGACAGTATATATGTTTTTACTTTTTTTTAACACATGGATCCCTTGTATAGGCGTATGTCGGTTTGGCAAGCCTGCGATAAAAACACGCAGTACGACTGCCATACGGATTACATACGGAGGATGCCATGCGCAAAAAACGGTGACACACCCTGCCTACGGAGGAGCTACGGACCACTATTTTCGGGACTTTTCAGCGTATTACGGCCGTAATATACCGACGGTATTTGCATACGCTGAATGTGACGCCGGCCAAAGGGTCTGTTTCACATCACTCTTTTGTAATCTTAACAAGGGTTGTCCAGGTTTGATAGGAAAACCTGCAGGCATTCTGTGTCTGTAACCTTCTGAATCATGACAGTGTGCTATGCACACACTGTGAGGCTACGTGCACATGGTGCGGCCTTGCCTGCGGATTCGCAGCAGACTGACCACTGCGGATTCACAGCAGTTTTCCATCAGGTGTAGAGTACCATATAAACCTATGGGAAACCAAATCCGCTGTGGTCATAGTGTGGAAAATACCGTGCGGAAACACTGCGTTGTTTATTCCGCAGGATGTCTATTATTTGTGCGGATTCCGCAGCTTTTTACACTGCTCCTCAATAGGAATCCGCAGGTGTAAAACCGCAGGTGGAATCCGCGGTTAATCCGCGCACTGCGTTTTATCTGCGGATTTTTACAAAACGGTGCGGAATCTGCAATATGGGCACATAGCCTCAAGATTCACCGATGCGAGTTAGCGGTCACATTGCCATATGTATTTGACTTGCATACATGCATTCACATGCGAAATAGTCATATCCTATTTCTCTCAATAGAAGTGAAATGAGCAAAGCCGAATATGTCTAGTCACCATCTGGCTACATGTATGCAAATTGCATGCAAGTCATCATGCGACCCCTCACTAAAATATTTTGCTCTCACAGAAGGACAACCCCATTTAAGTATTGTAAAACATGCATTTTAAAGAAAATATATATTTTTTATTAGATATTTTGCATCTGTCTGCATCCATTTAAAAAAAATAGATTGTTTCTTTATTTTTTTAACCCCTTTCTGCCAGCTGACGGAATAGTACATCAGCTGGCAGATCCCCCGCTTTGAGGTGGGCTCCGGCGGTGAGCCAACCTCAAAGCCGCGATATGTCAGCTGTTTTGTACAGCTGACATGTGCGCGCAATGAGCGCGAGCGGAATCGCGATCCGCTCGCGCCCATTAACTAGTTAAATGCCGCCGTCAAGCGCTGACAGCGGCATTTAACTAGCGCTCTCGGCCGCGCAGCCGGAAGTGCTCGCACCGCTGACCCCCGTCACATGATTGGGTGTCAGCGGTGCATTGCCATAACAATCAGAGGTCTCCTTGAGACCTCTATGGTTGTTGATGGCCGATTGCTTTGATCGCCACCCTGTGGTCGGCGTTCAAAATACACCTGCCTTTCTGCTACATAGAGGTGATCTGTACTTCACCTCTATGTAGCAGAGCCGATCGTGTAGTGCATGCTTCTAGCCTCCTATGGAGGCTATTGAAGCATGCCAAAATTTAAAAAAAGTGTTTAAAAGTATAAAAAAATAAAAAATATATAAAAGTTAAAATCACCCCCCATTCGCCCCAATCAAAATAAAACAATAAAAAAAAAACACATATTTGGTATCGCCGCGTTCAGAATCACCCGTTCAATAAAAACAAAGGATTAACCTGATCGCTAAATGGCGTAGCAAAAAAAAATCAAAACGCCAAAATTACGTTTTTTTGGTTGCCGCAACATTGCATTAAAATGCAATAACGGGCGATCAAAAGAACGTATCTGCACCAAAATGGTATAATTAAAAACATCAGCTCGGCATGCAAAAAATAAGCCCTCACCTGACCCCAGATCACGAAAATTGGAGACGCTATGGGTATCAGAAAATCGCGCAATTTTTTTTTTTTAGCAAACTTTGGAATTTTTTTTCACCACTTAGATAAAAAACAACCTAGGCATGTTAGGTGTCTATGAACTCGTAATGACCTGGAGAATCATAATGGCAGGTCAGTTTTAGCATTTAGTGAACC
Source organism: Ranitomeya imitator (assembly GCF_032444005.1). Taxonomy (NCBI): domain Eukaryota; kingdom Metazoa; phylum Chordata; class Amphibia; order Anura; family Dendrobatidae; genus Ranitomeya; species Ranitomeya imitator. The sequence continues at coordinate 392,629,730 of NC_091285.1, read as the reverse complement.
TAGCAAAAAAGCCAAACAAAAAACAAGTGTGATATTGCACTTTTTTGCAATTTCATCACATTTGGAATTTTTTTTCCTGTTTTCTGTTACATGGCATGGTAAAACCAATAATGTCGTTCAAAAGTACATCTCGTCCCGCAAAAAATAAGCCTGCACATGGCCATATTGACGGAAAAATTAAAAAGTTATTGCTCTGGGAAGGAGGGGAGCGAAAAATGAAAACACGGAAAAAGCTCCGGGGGTGAAGGGGTTAAGTGACATGGGTTGAATAAAAGGACATTATGTTATTTGTTTTCTGGAAAACAAATAAGAGAAATGGATGCAAATGTATGCTAATATGTTGGTAAACGTTTTTCATAGAGTGCATTGTTATAAAAAACAGCCATTTTAGTATTTTTCAAGGATGTATTGACAAGGTGGACTATATTTTTTGCATAATTAAAAGCATAATGGATACTTGCACAAACACATGTCAAATACATATTTGTCATAATTTTTCCTATTGTATTTTGTATAAATACTAATTTATCCATTTAAATGATTTTTTTTCAGTACAGATGGAGACCTCAAATACACACACAGAAAGCGTGTTTGTAAAGAGGTTTAATAATTTCTTTCTAGTGAATGCTAGTGAATAATATGAAACATGCCTTATCTCCTCTGCTCAATACAGTAAATAAAACACGGCTGTGAAATGTGATGGAGAGAGACCATCTTCTGCCATCATGTGGTTCATTGGAGTAGATGATTTTAGACACAATGTTTATGAAGAAGTATATTTACAGCCAAGGAAAAATTAAACTAATGATTGAAACATTTAGTTAAGATTAAATGTAGTTTGACAATGAAACTTTTACAGAATAAACATATACTCTTTAAAAGTAGAAACAAATTTAGAAGCCCATGATTTCTATGATGGAAGCAATGCGTTGACTAACACATATAGGATGGTTAATCGAACTACTTATTTTCTTCAACCTTTGGTCCCTGGATTTAAAATATTTTCTTTAAGTCCTCACGGGCCAAAGTAATTTTGGCCTTAACTTCTGGAGCAACCACACTTTCAGTCAAAATTTCACTTCATCGAGATAATCAGTAGAGATGAGCAAATGTGTTCAGAAAATGTTCGCCAATCTCAAATTCGGCTCGATCGTAGCACATTCTGATTCGTGTTCGCTTTCATGGTCAAAATTTGCAAAATTAGGTCACAGTTCAGTAAATTATAATATTTTCACTATTGCTTTTATTATGACTTTGGATAGGATAGTGGTGCTGTATGATGATTGGCTACAGAAGTCACATGTCCCTGGTCGTATAAAAAGTGGACATCTTGTGTTGAATGGTGCCATTTGCTCAGGTTCACAGTGCAGAAAGGTTGCTCCTGCACTAGTGCTGGTGTAGAAAGTTAATGTCACGGAGTGACTGGCCCAGTGTGACACGACCCAACAATTGGTCGGTCACCAAATGGCTCAACAAAACAACGCCGATGGAATAGGGGAGAGGAAGGCCCTTACACTAGGGAAACAGGGACGGTCACCTCCTGAGCTCAGACCTGAGCCTGTCCCTGATCTCACCTAGCACCCTATGCATGTCCTTCCCCCTGCCGACGTCAGGAGACCTTGTCCCTAAATGTTACCTATAACTCCCATAGCTAGTGCACTGGTGGGTGAGGGGCACTAGCCGCACCTACTGCAGGTAAGAAACACAGGGATTGGACAGACACCAAAGGGACGAGGTAACAAAAATACAACACTTATCTTTCTGCTGCAAAGCACCGCACAGCAGGATAAAGAAACCAGATCAATGTATTCAGCTGAAGCTCCACTGCACCCAGAAAGCTCCTAACTCCAGTTTGGTCATTGCAGATTGCTCTAACACCGACAGTCAGCTGATGCATCAGGTGACCTCTTGAAGGAAGGTGAGAGTGATCACCACCAACAATAATTGACCCAGCAACAATGAAATTACACCGGCCACAGGGGAGAAACTGACATTAACTCCCGATGGCCTGAAAGGAAAATAGTTTTCAGTCAAAGAAACCAGATCTGCCATAAATCCAAAAAATGGATCATGACAGTACCACCCTTTCAATGAGGGACCTCTGGACCCTCAACACCGAAGTTCCCATCGGCGGTCATCTGACCCTCAAGTTCATGGCAAATGCACCCCGATGAAAATGATGATAACGCAGACTCTGGAGGCTCCACAAATCTCCAGAGTGCCGACCTGCAGAATGAGTTGTGTACTTGCAAGACTGGGGGTAACTCCAACTGGAAAGTCTCCGGGCCCAGAATGATTGACACCCAATACAACACGATAACCCTGGAACTCCAGACCCCACTAGCACCCTTCCACTGTCTTTGGTGGACACCCACACATACTCATCCACACACAGGTCCAGACCTGAACGTTTATTGCCATGTATATGTTTGCCACTAAATTAAGTACTCATTGAAGAACGGACAACAGAGGCATCCCCCTGTGTCACCACATTCACACCCCCACTATGCACAGAAGAAACCACCACCCTCCCCTGACCCCTCCTCCTAAGAGGACTCTGACACTCAGGGTTAGTATGTGGTAGGGGTTGAGTCTTTCCCCTTGTCCCTGGCAGTACCGCTGCTGCCCCCACCAGAGAAGAAGGAGTAGGTTGTAGAAAGATGGCAGAGACAGTAGCTCCTTGGCAGCTGCCCTCACACGACTGATCCCAGCTACTTCCCTGGACCGCCAATCAATGATCAAGTTGTGTATTTTCAACCAAGGGAGGCCTAAAATGATGGGAGTTGACATACCCTCCAAAACGTAACACGACAGGGACTCGTCATGATGAGTCCCTATATGCAGGTGTATATCATCTACGACTTGGGTCACCCTCCCCTGGCTGAGTGGGACTGAGTCAATGGCCTGAATGCATAGGGGTTTTGCTATCGTCCTACTCCTAAGGCCATGGGTCTGGACAAAGTGAGCATCCACCAGATTGTCTCCCGCTCCACTGTCCACAAACACCAGTATATTCTCAGTCACCCCCCAACCACCACTTCAGCACGTAAGATACACTGAGAAGACAATATGGAGGAAATATACACACCCTGGTTGCCTCCCTCTATGTGACCAGAGGGACACTGCTTTTTAGATGTTGTGGCTACTTTGGGGCAAGCTGGGCAGACCTCGATAAAATGACCACCCTGCCCACAGAAAAACATGCCCCCACAGCATGGCGAACAGCAGGCAACCCCATTTGGGATACCCTGTATGTAACCCTTTCTCATGCACAGCTCCATGGAAATAATGGTGCTATATGTATATATATATATATATATATATATATATATATATATATATATATACTAGATTGTGGCCCGATTCTAACGCATCGGGTATTCTAGAATATGCATGTCCCCGTAGTATATGGACAATGATGACTCCAGAATTCGCGGCAGACTGTGCCCGTTGCTGATTGGTTGAGGCAACCATTATGACATCATCGTCGCTGTGCCCGTTGCTGATTGGTCGAGGCCTGGCGGCCTCGACCAATCAGAGACGCAGGATGTCTACGTCCTTTATGACATCATTGTCGCTGTGCCCGTTGCTGATTGGTCGAGGCCTGGCGGCCTCGACCAATCAGAGACGCGGGATTTCTACGTCGATGCTGTGCCGGTCTCTGATTGGTCAATCAGAGAGCCGGGATTTCCAGGACAGACAGACAGACAGACAGAAAGACAGACAGACAGACAGACGGAAAAACCCTTAGACAAATATATATATATATATATATATATATATATAATAACAATAATAATAATAATAAGGTGTGTCCTCCTCACTAGTAAGGACAACAGGAGACACATTTGGTTTATACCTCTCCCTCAAGCGTCTATCTACCCAAAAGGCAAGGGATATGGCAGCCTCCATTGACCTGGGGGTGGCGTACTACACAAGAGTATTCTGAAAGCTTGGGGACAGACCCTGATTAAAATGGCTCCTAAGGGCAGGGTCGTTCAACTGTGTGTCAGTGGCCCACCTCCTAAACTCTGAGCAGTACTCCTCAACCGGCCACCCCCCTGCTTGATTTTACTGAGACGGGATTCTGCCAGGGAGACGCCATCAGGATCTCCATACACTAGTGCCAGAGCCACGAAAAACTCATCCACCAACCATAGAGATGGTGAATCGGTCGGCATGGAGAAGGCCCAGGATTGGGCATCACCTTTAAGAAGCGATACTATGATTCCAACCCATTGTTCCTAACTCCCTGATGAACGAGGGCGGAGCCTGAAGTATAACTTGCACGCTTCCTGAAACACCAAAAATGTATCTCTCCCTCCAGAAAACCTGTCAGGGAGAGATACCTTGGGTTCTGGTTAAGCCTGCATCTGAGCTGAGGCCCATAATCCCAACAACTGCCGGAGCTGCTGCACCACCTCACCAGGCAGTGCCTTAAGCACATCAATAAGGGTCTGAACCAGTTGGTCAAATGCCTGCATTTGAGCCATGGCTCACCAGAAAAAAGAAAAAGATGCGGTCGGTGTTAATGTCACGGAATGACTGACCCAGTGTAACATGATCCGATGGTTGATGGGTCACCAAACAGCACAACAACACAACGCCGATGGAATAGGGGAGAGGAAGGCCCTGACACTAGGGAATCAGGGGCAGTCACCTCCTGAGCTCAGATCTGAGCCTGTCCCTGATCTGACCTAACACCCTATGCAGGTCCTTTCCCCTGTCGACGTCAGGAGTCCTCGTCCCCAAATGTCACCTATAACTGCCCTAGCTAGTGCACTGGTGAGTGACGGGCACTAGCCGCACCTACTGTAGGTAAGAAACACAGGGAAGGGACAGACACCGAAGGGACGAGGTAACAAAAATATAACACTTAGCTTTCTGCTCGAAAGCACCGCACAGTGGGATAAAGTCATCAGATCAACGTATTCAGCTGAAGCACCGCTGCACCCAGAAAGTTCCTTACTCCAGCTTGGTCACTGAAGATTGCTCTAACAACGACAGTCAGCTGATTGTTATGATCCGGTGACCTTGGAGCAGCATGAAAACTTTCACTGTAGTAGGTGGTAACTATACTGACCGCAAATCCTGATCTTAACACCGCAACTAGAAGTAGCCATGGGGTGTACCTAACAAACCCTAGACACCTCGTCACAGCCGGAGGACTAGATACCCCTATAGATGGAAATAGGAATACTACCTTGCCTCAGAGCAGAACCCCAAAGGATAGGCAGCCCCCAACAAATATTGGCTGTGAGTAGGAGAGGAAAGACAAACACAGGCAGAAAACAGGATTTAGCACAAGAGGCCACTCTAGCTAAAATAGGAAAGGATAGAACAGTGTACTGTGCGGTAAGTATTAAAACCCTTCCAAAAATATCCACAGCAGATCATACAAAAAAAACTTCCATCTAACTAAAGACATGGAACGTATATCTGCAACTACAGAGACTCCTACACTCAGAGCAGGAATACAATCAAAAAACAAGCACACAGCTTGTGTGCCATAGAAAAAGAAACAGACACTTATCTTTGCTGAATTGGCAGCTAAGCAGGAGAAGCCAGACAGAGATCCAACACTTCCCAAGAAACATTGACAACTGGCAAGGACTAATGAGTCCTACAAACCTAAATACCCCAGTCAGAATTGCAATCAGCAGATACACCTGTCCAGGACTGCAGGCCAGGGACAACTGCATTACCACCTACAACCACCGGAGGGAGCCCAAAAGCAGAATTCACAACAGCTGATGCATCAGGTGACCTCTTGAAGGAAGATAGGAGTGGTTACCACCCACAACAACTGACCCAGCAGCAATGCAATTACACCAGCAGGTCAGTGGGGAGAAACTGAAATTAACTCCCGATTGCCTGAAAGGAAAAACGTTAAGTTAAAAAAACCAGATCTGCCACAAATCCAAAAATGGATCATGACCATGAACTTGTCAGTTAAATATATAGGATCCTGTCCAGTGTGAAATTGATCTTCCAGTATCGAAGTACACTGTGCAAAAACTGTGGCAGTCTCTAGAAGCCCCATTTGCTACTCCACTGCTGTGACCTCAGTGAGATCCCCGCTAGCACCGTAAGAAAAAAACTCTCACAGTGCTAGCGGGGATCTCACCAAGGTCACAGCAGTTCAGCCTGGCTGGAAACGCAGCCTCATTGACCGGAGGTAACTTTGATGATGTCACTGCCGGTCACTAAGTCTGCGCTCGCAGCAGTTCAGTCACCAGTGGTTCTTAGCCTGGATGGTCGCATTTTGGCACCATCCAAGTTCAAAATTGTTTTCCCCCCGTACATGGATTATGGCATGGGATAGAACGATGGCGAAGTGAGGGATATTGTTGTTTTTTGTTTTAGGTTTATTACAAGAGAATGAGGGCTTCGGTGGATTAGGCGTTATACTCACTTAACTGTGTTTATTATTTTTAAATAAAACTGGAAAACTTGTTTTATTTCTAGAAAAATACTTTATTCTGGTTGTGTCTTTATTTACCATGTACCTATAGGTGTAGATTATAGACACCTCTCCATTACTAAACTGTAGGCTTGATGTCACGTGACAATACAAAGATGACATCAACCCCACAAATATGGGGTAGCCACCTCTACAGGGTAAGTGGGAAAAGTGGGGAAAAGCGTCATAATTGGTGCATCTAATAGATGTGCCTTTTCTTGGCAGCTGCGGTCTGCTATTTTTAGGCTGGGGGGACAATATCCATGGCCCTTTAGCAGCCTGAGAATACCAGCCCCCAAGCTGTAAGCTTTAGCATGGCTGGTTATCAAAAATGGGGAGACCCCACGTGGTTTTTTAAAATTGTTTAATTAAATAATTAAAAAATGCGGCATGGGAACCCCTCTATTCTGCCAGCCATGTTGAAGCTGACAGCTAAGGGTTGCAACCCCCAGCTGTGAGATTTGCCTGGCTGGTTATCAATAATACAGGGGAACCCACGTCGGTTTTTTTTAAATTATTTACACAGCAGGAGCTGGCTAATGAATACACCCATCAGCCGCTCCTGCTCTTAGGCCGAGGTCACACTGGTGACTTAAACGGACGAGTGCAATGCGATAAAAAAAAATCGCATTGCACTCGGACCAATGTTGATCTATGGGGCAGCTCCCAGCAGCCGATTTTTTGCCAGCCGTTTTCTTTGGGCCGAGAAAATCAAAGCATGCTGTGATTGTCATCGATTATCAGATCAGACTCGCTAATGCAAGCCTATGGGTGTTATGAAAAATCAGATTCCAAACGGACCACAATTGTGACTTGCGATTCAAGACTTCTCCAGGTGACAGGAAATTGCATCAGGTATTGTAAGGAAGCTTTGGCATGCAAATTACCCTGGAACAGATTAAAAAAAACCGGAAAAACGCCTCCATGTAAAATATTCATATGTTATATTGGATTTTAAAAATGTGCTCTTTTTTTCAGCTAAACAGTTTAAAAGTAATACACCAACCACATTGTTATGTGGTAATCTTTGCACAATATAATTTATAGATCCATGTACAGTATGTTGTCCCCATTATTTAATGCAAAATTTAGCACACAACAAATGTGTTGCTTTTCTTGTTGATGTTTTGCCCCTATCTTAGCCAGTATATAGGTGAATGATTAGGCCTTAAGTAATAATACATGTGGTTACCGATACCTCAAAACCTCATAATTGTAGAAATTTTCCTTTCTAGTATGTTCTGATGAAGGTCCTTTTTCACCCTGAAATCGTTACTACTTTTGTATTATTTTTTGATAATTTTGACATTGATTGCAAAGTAAATTGTTTTATGCTCAGAACATATCCATATTTGTGGTTTTAACACTTGTGTTTTGTGTTACATTGCAGTGAATGATGTGACAAGGCATTGGCGCAGCTGTAGGGACTGATATAGGAGGGAGAAACAGCTGCGGGCCCGGAGTGGAGCGGATGCAAACACCAGGAGGAAATACCTCTACTTCGACAGCCTGAATTTCTCCGGTGATGGCTCTGAGACCGTAAGTGCATGGCTTTACAAAGGTTGTATTTGATTTTGGTGTCAACTAGTAATGTTTATTTTTTATTTTATTTTAAATATAGCACTGAGTCAAACCTTACGGAGAGGGAGACGGCTTCAAATTGATCCAGTGTGTGATGTTGCTGAACAGGCTGGTCCTTCTTCATCACTTTCAAGATGCACCCAAGTACCACCACCAGCACCACCAAGATCACCACCACCACCATCGGAATCTGCAAGCCAGGCAGCACATCCAGAGGAACAGAGCATCAGTAGCAGCCCCGCCATGCCTCTGGATGCCTCTCCCCAGACTTCTCCCGTCCCACGGCGAGCCCAGAGAAGAAGAGAAGGAGCAGCTTCTGGCACAAGGAAGCAGGTGGACAGATGTGTTTTAGATTATTTGGCCACAGCTGCTCATGATGATGGGGAGGAGGCTTATGGATGCAGTCTGGCATGGTATTTCAGGGCTATTCTCCATGAGTGCAGGCTGCGTACCAAAGGGGCTATACAAATAGTCCTGGACGCCGACACCCCACCCAATAATCCAGCACTGTATTTAATTTTTTATAAAGGTGGCAGCTTTCAAATGAAAATCAAATACATACGCTGGGAAGCCATCAAGTGCAGGGTGAATCAGCCTCTCTTCCTCCTCCCCCTCCTCCTCCTGCACGGATGCCAACACCTCTGCCACAGCCAGCACTACTAACAAATGCGCCTCAACATGTCCAATATATGGGCCATAGTGCACATGGCCATTATGGTCACTTGAACATACCCAATTTTGTAGGCTGTCCACAACATGGGTATGGGCGACATGGCCATATTGGGGGATACAGTCACATTGAACAGCCCTACACTTAGGACAACCCCCAACATTTTCAAAATTATCCCTACCAAAACCCACAACTGGATCCTGGTAGGATCCAACAGAATCCAGGTCTTTCTGACAGCACACATGGTGACACTAAGGTTGTCCAACAACATAGCCAAACCACCCAATCAGGACCACCACCTTTCCCACCCCCGACCTACTATCAGTTGTAGTTTTTCATTTGTGACACAGTGAGTGCCTTAAATTTTTTGGAAATAATATTTTGATGTTATGTTTTTTGTTTTTTCAGTCAAATGTGATTGTAAAATTATGCCATATGTTTAAAATATGGTTATATAATTTTTTCAGAAAAAACCTGCATAAGAATTAAAAATTTTATTCACAATGACTGCTTGTTGATGTTATAACATGTTATGTAATTTGTTAGATAAATCTAACAGGAGAGCAGTAGCAAAACAACAACAACTAAAAAGTCAACTGGAAATAGTTTATGATAGCTAAATCAAACAACACTACATAGATAATGCATCCTCTTGCCAGGGAGTAGCACCCTGAGGTGAAATAAAATAAGTAGTGAAAATATCACGTACCTTTAGTCCAGAGAGTGGATGACGGGGAGGGATCACATGTGTCCTAGGCCTATACACATTGGCAGACACAACTTCAGCACCATCAGATGAAGAGCATTCATGAATTTGGGTGAAGCTATGTAGGACCACACATGCTTGGATTACCACATTTACATTAGCTTCATTCAGCTGAATGGCTGACTGGAGTACCCGCCACTTGGCACAAAGAATCCCAAAGGCGCACTCCACCAGTCACCGTGCGCGTGATAGGTGCAAGTTAAATATTTGGCGCCGGAGGCCATGGTTTCTACGGGGATATGGCCTCATGACATGACGGGACTATTAAAAAGCCTCATCTGCTACAAGTATATAAAGCACGGGTTCAAGATTGGAGTCTGGAAGCTGACGTGGTGGTGGTAGGTCCAACTGATTATTGTGCAGCCGCCGACCCATAATGGAAGAATTGAAGACTCTGGAATCTCCAGTTCTCCCATAGGCCCCAATATCTACAATTATATACCTGTAATGACGGTCAACAAGGGCCAACAACACTACAGAAAAATATTGTTTATAATTATAGAATTGGAACCCTGAGTTCGGCTGCCTACGCACACGGATGTGCTTTCCATCCAGGGCTCCACACATTGTAGAAACTGGCACGCGTCCTTAAAACCATGGGATATGCGCAACCAGTCTGCCATTTTTGGCTCCGGCATGACCTCTTGATGTAGCCGGGAGCACATTTCTGAACAGGTTGAGCGGACAATGCCTGATATTGTTGACTTGTCTATTAAAAATTCCAAATGCAGAGCAGCATATGAAAGGTCAGTTGAAAGGAAGCTAAAACAACAACAAAAAAATTAGGACACAGGCCAACAGACAACAGACAATGCATTGGTGAAACTTTTACAGTTGCTAAGTTCTAAAGCATGCATGCACGACATATAATTACATGCATGTAGTGTGCATGGCTGCTTGCAATTAAAACAATATATTCAGAAATGTAAACAAAAAGTAAGGTCCAAGAGCAGGAAAGTAACTATGTTGATTGAAACATCATCAACAAATAGTTGTAATACATACCGTAATGTAAGGATAAGCCGTGCCTCTGCAGAAATAGCTTTGCACATCCTGGTGACCTGAAACGTGATCCCAGGGCGTACAATCTCAAACAAAATATCAACCGTAACAAGGGTCATCTGACAATATTGAAAAAACTTGTCCTGATGGCTACGCAAAGATGAGTAGAGATGGTAGAAATGGCCTTTAGTGATCCTTCCCCTCAAAAGTGGATGGACCCACATTCTTCTCCGCCTTCTCGGATACACAATCACAGGGTATGGCTCCCCAAAATGTTGGGATAAAACCCAATTGCAAAGCACCAGCTCAGTGGTGTTAAATGGCAGTCTGTCTGTCATGTTTGTCACCAAGCAGAACTAACACAAACCAAGCAAGGACTCTTCTGCAAAGTTGGGAGGCTCACACCTGTTGTAGAGGCAATAAATAGGGGTCTGGCTGATTATTTAAATTACTTTCAGGCCTAAAAACCGTTATTTGTCCATTTTGGTAGCTGGCGACAAAATATCGCCAGACGGATGTCAAACGGATGTCAAACGGACGCTCAGATGCGAGGAGATCGCATCCTTGCATTCCAATCGGATGACAGACGGATCACTGTTCGGGAAACATTTGTGCGACTCTCGTCCATCCAAAACAGACCGATTTTTTTTAGACCTTGTGTGTGACTCCAGCCTTACTGTTATTAGCGGCAGCAGGTGTCCAATGATGGGAGCTGTAGTCCCATCCACTGACACCAGTGACTGGAGGTAAACTTTATACCTCCGATCACAGCTGTGCTCTGATGCCATCTTTTCACAGCGTGGGAACGGCAGCTCTCTGACCAGCGGGGATGATTTCACCACCGATCAGAAGCGAAGTTTGCCGCACTGTCATGCACTTGAGAGTGTTGCAAACACTGGATGTTCGGAACCCCATTCAAGTGATTGGGGTCCGAGTTTGGGTCCGGGTACTGTTCTGGTACTAAAATCTGAACTTTTTGTAGTAACTGTTCGGCCAAACCCGCTGTACCCTAACATACATGTGTCTGCCCATCTCTATTAACTTCTTCAAATCGTTTGTGCTAAAACTGTCTCAGTGGCACATCAGAAGGCCAGATTTCCACTTTTAAATCATTAGGCTTAATATTATGGTGCAGCCACGTGTCTCAATTAGCTACTCCAAATCATTTGTGCTAAAACTGTGTTTCAGTGGCAAATCAGAAGGCCAGTAGAATTGAGCGACTTACTTTTTTAAGATCGAGTCGGGTTATGCGAAACCCGACTTTCTCAAAAGTCGGGTCGGGTGAAATCGTCTGATTATTGCAAAAAGTTGGGGGGCCAACCGAAACACGAAACCCAATACAAGTCAATGGAGAATCAAAGTCGGCAGTGAGTGGAGGACAGGAAAACACCTACAGTGCCCATTTTAATGCCAAAAACATCAATTCTTATTAATTACTGTAAGCTTGTCAATCTTAATTTACTTTATAATAATAGTTAGGCATTGAAAATTGGGGGTCATTTGGCTAAAGTTGTGTGGAAGGTAGGGCTGGCTCAAGTTTTTTGTGGGCCCAGGAAACGCGGACTATGTCACGGCAGTGGAGCAGGGAGATGTAAGTATTTCAACTTTGCAAGTGCTGCTATCCTGAGCAATCAGGGGGGCCCACTAGTTGGCACTGGCACAGGGCCCCTCATAGTACGGCGGTGTGTTTGACGGCGGGCAGCGCCTCTCACTGCCAGATAAACTTTTGCCTACTATGAGGGGCCCTGTGCCAGTGCCAACGAGTATGCCCCCCCACCTGATGAAGGAACCTGCACTTTCATCTGCACCTTCCTCTTTGTCCCTGTGTAAGGTGGTATAGTATGCGGGAAGGGGAACCTGACTTTCAGCAGGGTCAGATTCTGGCTGTGTAGAGTGCAAGGGGAATGTAATGGTCTGGATCAATGTACCAGCAGACTCATCTAGCAATGGCTGGGCAATGGGCAGGATGAGGAGGAAACACAGATACAGGCCCAAATAATAAAGTAGGCTAAATGCAGTTCAAAATTGGTAACAGGAGTACACAGGTAGCATTGCTTTGTTCAGTGGAGGAGGACAACTGTACTGAGTGGCGCAGACAGACTTAGTAGGCCTAAAATAAAAAAGTAGGCTAAATGCTGTTCAAAATTGGTAACAGGAGTAAACAGGCGGCACTGCTTTGTTCAGTGGAGGAGAACAAGAAGCAGCAGCAGACACAGTTTGTAGGCCCAACCAAACAAGTAGGCCAAATGCAGTTTAATACTTTTTAAAGGCTGTAGGTCTGAAAATTGAAGCTCAGCTTTGTTCAGTGGAGGACAACAAGCAGCGGCAGACACAGTTAGTAGGCCCAAACAAACAAGTAGGCCAAATGCAGTTTAATAATTTCTATAGACTGAAAGCCTGAAAATTGAAGCTCAGCTTTGTTCAGTGGAGAACAAGCAGCAGCGGCAGACACCGTTAGTAGACCCAACCAAACAAGTAGGCCAAATGCAGTTTAATACTTTCTATAGGCTGAAAGCCTGAAAATTGAAGCTCAACTTTGTTCATGGAGGAGAAAAGCAAGGAGCGGCAGACACCGTTAGTAGGACAAACCAAACAAGTAGGCCAAATGCAGTTTAATACTTTCTATAGGCTGAAAGCCTGAAAATTGAAGCTCAGCTTTGTTCAGTGGAGGAGAAAAGCAAGGAGCGGCAGACACCGTTAGTAGGCCCAACCAAACAAGTAGGCCAAATGCAGTTTAATACTTTCTATAGGCTGAAAGCCTGAAAATTGAAGCTCAGCTTTTTTCAGTGGAGGACAACAAGCAGCAGCAGACACCGTTAGTAGGCCCAACCAAACAAGTAGGCCAAATGCAGTTTAATATTTGACACTGGATGAAATTTGAGGCTCAGCTTTATTCAGTGGAGAACACCAAGCAGCAGCACACACCATTTGTAGGCCCAACCAAATAAGTAGGCCAAATGCAGTTTAATATCTGACACTGGATGAAAATTGAGGCTCAGCTTTGTTCAGAGGAGGACAGTTGTAATGTGTTGCGCAGACAGACAGACAGATGCCTACAATAAAAAAGGTGGCTAAATGCAGTTCAAAACTGCTAGTAGGACTAACCAGGCGGCCTACCTTGGTTCAGCGTGGGAGGACAACTGTTATGAGAGGCTGACACAGTTACTAGGCACAAATAAGTAAGTAGGCTACATGCAGTTCACAATTGGTAACAGCAGTACACAGGTGGCATAGGTTTGTTCAGCGGAGGACAACTGTTATAAGTGGGTGACACAGTTAGTAGGCCAAAATACTAAAGTTGGCTAAATGTCAGCCAATAAATTGGTCATAAATAAACTGGTGGCATAGCGAGGTACAGGGGTGGGCTCCTCTGCAGAGTTGCAGACAGTGGTAGTTGGTGCAAAGCATTAAGGGGTCTAAATGGAGGCCAGGACCCCTGTATATTTAACTATCATCTATCATTGCAAGAAATTTGTAATGGCAGTGCCATTTAAGGATTTAACAGCACAGACCAAACAGTGGTGGAGCAGGGAGAGGTAAGTTTTGCAAATGGTAGAGAACAGCTCGAGCTGGGGGGGGGAACACACTCTCATGGGCGGCGGTACTGGCACAGGGCCCCTCATATTATGACGGTGTGTCTGACGTTGGTTGTGCACCACCACCGTCAGAGACACTTCATTGTACTATGTGGTACTCTGTGCCAGTGCCGTAGCCCAAGAGTGGGCACACTCACCTGTCTTGGCAAATGGCACTCGCACTGGGGCTTGTGCCAGATGGTGATCACGGCCCTGTGGGGGGAGTCAGCCCATTTAGGGAGGTATAAAAATCGCCTATGTTAGACATTCAGCAGCTGCAAATGGAGGAATTGGAGAAGTCAGTAAATGGAGGCCAAAAGCCAAAAGCAAGACATTTTCCAGGCAAGCTACGTGTCAGCAGAGGAAGGTGGTGCAAAATAATTCGAAATCCATGATTGGTTCATTTTAATGAAGGTTAGATCATCAACATTTCGGGGAGCCAGACGTGTCCTTTTTTCGGTCAGTATTGAACCAGCAGCACTGAAGACTCTTTCTGACAGCACACTAGCAGCTGGGCAAGCGAGCTCCTGTAATGCATATTCTGCCAAGGTGTCTAGTTTAGATGCCCAGTAATCAAAGGGGAATGACCTGTGAGGGAGAACATCGATAATGGCGGAAAAATAATTGGTAACCATACTGGACAAATGCTGTCTCCTGTCACTTTGAATCGATGCAGCAGTACCTGTCGTGTCTGCAGTCATTACAAAATCACTCCACAACCTGGTCATAAATCCCCTCTGTCCAACGCTACTTCGGCTTTGTGCACCTCTAACACCTCTACCATGTTGCCCCCTACAGCTCGTGTGAGAACCATCACCGCCTATGTGTGCTGGGAATGCCTGAACCAAACGGTCTACAAGAGTTGCTTGTTTTGTAGCCAATATTTGATCAAGGTTCTCATGTGGCATGATATTTTGTAATTTTCCTTTGTATCGTGGATCCAGGAGGCAGGCCAACCAGTAATCGTCATCGGTCATCATTTTGATAATGCGGGGGTCCCGTTTTAGGATACGTAAGGCATACTCAGGTGTCAATTCACTGCTTGTGCTGGGTTGAGTAGCACTTTCTTGAAAATCTACATCACATGTGGCCCACAAAAACCCTGTACCTGACCTGGCAATGCCACCAGTTTCTATTGCCCCCTGAGAAGCATCCTCCTCCCATAAATATTCATCCCCATCATCCTCCTCCTCCTCCTCCTCTACATCCACCACCTCGTCCCGGAGACTTCCCTGAGCAGACAATGGCTGACTGTCATCAAGGCTTCCCTCCTCCTCGGCCGCAGATGCCTGCTCCTTGATGTGCGTCAAACTTTGCATCAGCAGACGCATTAGTGGGATACTCATGCTTATGATGGCGATGTCTGCACTGACCAGCCGTGTGCATTCCTCAAAACACTGAAGGACTTGACAGAGGTCTTGGAGCTTCGACCACTGCACACCAGACAACTCCATGTCTGCCATCCAACTGCCTGCCCGTGTATGTGTATCCTTCCACAAATACATGACAGCATGCCTCTGTTCGCACAGCCTCTGAAGCATGTGCAGTGTGGAGTTCCACCTTGTTGCAACGTCGATTATTAGGCGGTGCTGTGGAAGATTCAGCGATCGCTGATGGTTCAGCATACGGCTGGAGTGTACGGGTGACCGGCGAATGTGCGAGCAAAGTCTGCGCACCTTCAGGAGCAGGGCTGGTAAATGAGGGTAATTTGTTGAGGAAGAACTGCACCACCAGGTTCAAGGTGTGAGCCAGGCAAGGAATGTGTTTCAGTTCTGAAAGGGCTATGGCAGCCATAAAATTCCTTCCGCTATCACTGACTACCTTGCCTGCCTCAAGATGTACACTGCCCAGCCCTGACTCAGTTTCTTGCTGCAAGTACTTGGCCAGTACTTCCGCGGTGTGTCTGTTGTTGCCCAAACACTTCATTTGCAGCACAGCCTGCTGACGCTTACCACAAGCTGTTCGATAATGGGACACCCCGGGTGCAACACTGCCAGCAGCGGATGAAGTGGTCGTGTGACTGCGCTCTGTGGATGAGCTTTTGCTTCTGGAGGAGGAGGAGGAGGAGGAGGGGGAGGGGGTGTGAATGCCTACAGCCAACTTTTCTAGACCGTGGGCTAGGCAGAACTGTCCCACTATGGCTGTCCCCTGTGGACCCTGCATCCACCACATTAACCCAGTGTGCCGTGATGGACACGTAACATCCCTGGCCATGCCTACTGGTCCATGCATCTGTTGTGAGGTGCACCTTTCTACTGACTGATTGCCTGAGTGCATTGGCAATGCGGTCTTTGACATGCTGGTGGAGGGCTGGGATTGCTTTTCCCGCAAAGAAGTGTCGACTGGGTAGGTCATAGCGTGGTACTGCATAGGCCATCAGGGCTATGAAAGCTTCGCTTTCAACCAACCGGTAGGGCATCATCTCTAACGAGATTAGTCGAGCAATGTAGCCATTCAAACCCTGTGTACACGGATGAGAGGAAGAGTATTTTCTTTTCCTATCGAGAGTCTCATGTAGGCTGAGCCGGACTGGAGAGCTGCATATGTTGGAACTAGCGGGGGTGGTGGTGGACATGGCAGATTGAGAGAGGCTTGGTGATGGTATTCTTGATGTGGGCCTACCTACAGTGTTTCCAACCAAGATCCTTGTGATTCCCTAACTGCTTTGGCCTTGCGACAATACCTCCATATTTGCTACTGGTGGTGTCATAACCGGTGGGCTTCCAGTGAGCAAAGCAATGTTGCGTTGCTGACTAGCTTCAATATGAAAATATATAGATTAGAGCAACATATAGTCTAATATGGAGCAACTCCCAATAGTCTATAGACAATAAAGCATATGGAGTCAAAGAAGGCTCATTTATGAATAAAAAGGTATAACATTTATTAAATACATCATCATAAAATAATCTTAATATATCAATACAAAAGTTAGTTATACAAAAGGAGGGTTTCTCACTATTTGTGCAAGGACCACGGTAAAGGTATTCCTACACCCGCACAAACATAATGTATAACGGCCAGAGGTTCAAGTTCTCAGCAACATGTCTATTACTGTTATAAATAGCCACTACAACAAAGGCTATCGTTCCCAGATGATAAAGATATTAAAAAGAATGAACCTCACCCATGTTTGCCGCGGTGTGGACGAGGAAACGCCAGCCCCTACGCGCGTTTCGCGTAGGCTTCTTCAGGGGGCCCCATAGTCTCATCAGGGTCAGATTCTGGCTCAGTACACTGCGAGTGCAATGTAGTGATCTGAGTCAATGGAACAGCATAATAGTCTAGCTGTGGCTGTGCATCTGTGCACTCCATGTCCGATTTATCTTGTAATGGGCTTTTAACAATTTCCCTCTCTAACCCAGGCACGGTATGTGAAAAGAGCTCCATGGAGTAAACTGTAGTTTTGCCTGCCAGGACACAAGGAAGCGACTTGTTCCTGACCGGGAGCATCCAGTGACGACTCGCTGCTTTTAGATTTCGAACCTTCTGAAGAGGAGGCGAAAGAGCTAGAGGCTGAGTCAGCAAGGAAAGCCTGCTGCTCCGGCTTTAAAAGTTGTGTTCCAACTCCAAGATAAGGGAGCCTTCGAGGTCTTGTGTAGCCAGACGATGATGCTGGCTCAACACCTCCAGCCTTTGGTGCTTTCTTGCTTTTCCCAGTACCACCACATGCTCCACTACCACCACCACCAGCAGTACCAGCTGGCAACGAGCGCTCACGGCCTCTTCCAACAGACTTCCTCATTTTTGGGGAAATGTTACCAAAATAACAACTGTTATATGGTACTGTAGAAAGTGTATATTTACTTTTGGCGAATTTATATCTCCCTTTTTGGCTGGAAGACTGCAGCCAAAAACAGGCCCAGTGTATTACACTACAGAATATCAGTGGCAGAACGTGGCTGCCAGATATACGACCAACAGAACTGACATATAGAAACTTGTTGGCAATTTAACTCTCCCTTTTTTGGGGGGGATAATGTGGCAAAAAGCAGGCCCAGTGTATTACACTACACAATGTAAGTGGCAGAACGTGGCTGCCATATATACGACCAACAGAACTGACGTATAGAAACTTGTTGGCAATTTAACTCTCCCTTTTTTGGGGGGGGGGAAGAATGCAGCAAAAAACAGGCCCAGTGTATTACACTACGCAATGTCAGTGGCAGAACGTGGCTGCCAGATATACAACAAACAGAACTGACATATAGAAACTTGTTGGCAATTTAACTCTCCCTTTTTTGGGGGGGAGAATGCAGCCAAAAACAGGCCCAATGTATTACACTACACAATGTCAGTGGCAAAACGTGGCTGCCAGATATACGACCAACAGAACAGGTATAGAAACTTGTGGGCAATTCAACTCTCCTTTTTTTGGGGGGAGAAAGTAGCCAAAAAGCAGGCCCAGTGTATTACACTACACAATGTAAGTGGTACAACGTGGCTGGCAGATATACGACCAACAGAACTGATGTATAGAAACTTGTGGGCAATTTAACTCTCCTTTTGGGGGGGGGGGGAGAATGCTGCAAAAAACAGGCCCAGTGTATTGCACTACACAATGTCAGTGGCAGAACGTGGCTGGCAGATGTACGACCAACAGAACTGACGTATAGAAACTTGTTGGCAATTTAACTCTCCCTTTTTTTTTGGGGGGGAAGAATGCAGCAAAAAACAGGCCCAGTGTATTACACTACGCAATGTCAGTGGCAGAACGTAGCTGCCAGATATACGACAAACAGAACTGACGTATAGAAACTTGTTGGCAATTTAACTCTTCCTTTTTTGGGGGGGAGAATGCAGCCAAAAACAGGCCCAATATATTACACTACACAATGTCAGTGGCAAAACGTGGCTGCCAGATATACGACCAACAGAACAGGTATAGAAACTTGTGGGCAATTCAACTCTCCTTTTTTTGGGGGGAGAATGTAGCCAAAAAGCAGGCCCAGTGTATTACACTATACAATGTAAGTGGTACAACGTGGCTGGCAGATATACGACCAACAGAACTGATGTATAGAAACTTGTGGGCAATTTAACTCTCCTTTTTTTTGGGGGGGGGGGGGGGGGAGAATGCTGCAAAAAACAGGCCCAGTGTATTGCACTACACAATGTCAGTGGCAGAACGTGGCTGGCAGATGTACGACCAACAGAACTGACGTATAGAAACTTGTGGGGAATTTAACTCTCCCTTTTTTTTGGGGGGGGGGGGGGAGAGTGCTGCAAAAAACAGGCCCAGTGTATTGCACTACACAATGTCAGTGGTAGAATGTGGTTGGCAGATTTATCAAAAAATACAAGGGCTGTAGTACTATTTCAACCTCCCTACAATGATCAAAGGACAAGTATGGCAGCAATAAAAAGGACTGCTGCACACAAAAGAGTGTGGACAAAGAAACAAGAGAACTGTGCAGAAAGGAGCAACAGGATTTTTGCTTTTAAAAAAGCAGTTGGTTTGCACAGCGGCGTACAAACAGCAATGCAGCTATCAGGGAGCCTTAGAATGCAGCCTAATAAGCTACAGCGCTGATGCATCAAAAAAAAAAAAACTCCACTGTCCCTGCAAAGAAAAGGTGGTGTTGGACAGTGGAAATCGCTACAGCACAAGCAGTTTCGGGGTTAATCTTCCCTCCCTAACTATATCCCTTCTGATGAAGCTGCAGCAACCTCTCCCTATGCTCAGATCGGCAGAAGTAAGATGGCGGTCGGCGTGCACGCCCCTTTATAGCCCCTGTGATGCCGCAGAAAGTAAGCCAATCACTGCCATGCCCTTCTCTAAGATGGTGGGGACCGAGACCTATGTCATCACGCTGCCTACACTCTGCGTGCTCCTTCATTGGCTGAGAAATGGTGCTTAAAGCATCATACAAAACACGACTTTGGCGCAAAGATCGACAACCTCATGACCGATCCCACAGTGGGATCGGGTCGGGTTTCACGAAACCCAACTTTGCCAAAAGTCGGCGATTTTTGAAATTGTCCGATCCGTTTCGCTCAACCCTAAAGGCCAGATATCCATGTAAAAATCATTGAGCCTTATATTGTGGTGCAGCCTTGAGGGCCAATTAGCTAGTCCAAATCATTTGGGCTAAAACGGTGTTTCAGTGACAAATCCGAAGGCCAGATTTCCCCTTAAAAATGTCGAGAAGTGAGGCCATATATCTCCAGAAACATATTTTGTGCTGGTAATGTTTTTTTGTTGCCATGCATGAGTCCACATTTGAAAATACAAATTGTTTGTGCTAATAGCATGTTCCTGAAACAAGGCCACATTTAAATATATAAATATTTAGTGCTACTAGTTTTTCTCCAGCCAGGAGCACACATTTCTGAATTTAAATTGGTTTGACTAATAGCGTGCTTCAGTAAGCAGGATACATTTCAGTAAATAAATTCTTTGTGCTAATCCAGCCACTTTTCATATTTCAGCATGGAACAGGGCCTGGGACAGAGCTTGGAGCAGCATTTCTAGCTTAAACATTGAGCAGTAATAGGTGGATAAGTGAGGCATGGTGGTCAGAGAACCCTGGCAAATTCAGGCAAGACACATGAAGGAGGCCCACCTTGGAGTCCAAACATTTTCAAAAATTAGGGGCAGACACCACAAAAGCGGCATCAAATTATTTTACAGACATAATCAATTTCTCCAGAGTAGAAATAGTATAATGAGGCTGACACCCCTTCCACTACAGGCAGCCAACCAGATTGACACCCAACTTAAAGTCTCCACATTTCATAAAATTGTTTGTGATATCCGCAGCAGTAGCAACAGCAGGCACAGAAGCCATGACAAAGGTGTCATGGACTGCAATAGCGTGAGATCAATGCGGCACACAAAATCGAGACTATTGCCTAGTCTGCCCAGCCTGCGACTGGAATGCAAAAGTCATTAGAAATCCATGAATTGTTCATCTTGATGAAAGCTAGGTAGTCTACACGTTCACTGGACAAGCAGATGCACTTATCCGTCAGGGCACCACCAGCAGCCCTTAAAGGGACACTGTCACCTGAATTTGGAGGGAACAATCTTCAGCCATGGAGGCGGGGTTTTTGGGTGCTTGATTCACCCTTTCCTTACCCGCTGGCTGCATGCTGGCTGCAATATTGGATTGAAGTTCATTCTCTGTCCTCCGTAGTACATGCCAGCACCAGGCAATCTTGCCTTGTGCAGGCGTGTACCATGGAGGACAGAGAATGAACTTCAATCCAATATTGCAGCCAGCATGCAGCCAGCGGGTAAGGAAAGGGTGAATCAAACACCCAAAAACCCCGCCTCCATGGCTGAAGATTGTTCCCTCCAAATTCAGGTGACAGTGTCCCTTTAAGTTCGAAATACTCCTGCACCATCTTCTCCAGTCGTTCATTACATGTCAGACTTGTACTTTGATCTGCTGGTGCACTGGCTAATCTAAAAACGGGTGAATTGACTCACAGAAATTGAGTATTTGAATTTTTTGCTATTTTGCTCATTTCATTTACTTATATAGCACCATTAATTACACAACACTTCACAGACATTTTCGACACTGTCCCCATTGGAGCTCACAATCTAAATATCTTATAGTATTTCTTTAGAGTGAGGGAGAAATCCAGAGTAATCAGAGAAAACTGACTCAAACATGGGGAGAACTTACAAACTCCTTGCAGATCTTGTCTTTGAGGTTTTAACCCAGGATCCTAGTGCTGCAAGGCTGCAGTGTTAACCACTAAGCCACTGTGCTGCCTCTTACATTGCTGCTGCTAATATTTTTTGCATTGACAACTCGATGTTACTGGCGTTGGAAGTCTGTAACTGTAATAGAAACTGTGTGCCTCACTGCTCTCTTGTGAAAAATCACTCTTACGACTGCCTAGAAGCGTGTTTCGACACTCCAGCATGCAAGAGAGTCCCTTTCGAGTGAGGGTATGTGCAGACGTCAGAATTTCTTGCAGAAATTTTCCCGGCAAAAACCGGACATTTCTGCCAGAAATCCGCATGCGTTTTTACCGAGTTTTTGACGCGCTGTTGGTGCGTTTTTTTCCCAAATGCATAGAATTGTGGGAAAAACGCAGAAAATCTGCAAAAATAATGAACATGCTCATTATTTTACCGCGATGCGTTTTTTTCGTGGAAAAAAACGCATCCATGTGCACAAAACATGCAGAATGCATTCTAAATGATAGAATGCATAATGTATGCGTTTTTAATGAGTTTTTATAGCGTTTTTAGCGAAAAAAACTTGAAAAAAATGCAAAAAAATCTGAACGTGTGCACATAGCCTCAGTGAAGCATCTGGCAAAATTTACTCTTGTATCGCAGATCTAACAGACTGGCAACTGTGTAGTAAGCACTATTTCTAATCCCAACAATATCCCAACAATCATGTTGCAGATAGTGCAGCAAGAAGGCACACCTGTGTCAACCGCTTCCATGAGGTCCAAGTACATGGTGTGTTGGTGGTGGGGAAAGACTCAAGTTTGAGATATCCTCTGCACTGTTGGAAAGTGGGTCTCATTAAGAGAGAGGTTGAGGGCACAAGTGGAGACCCTACAGGAGGAGGCAGAAGCAGTGGAGGAAGGGTTACATGCAGAGGTTTGTTCCACAAGCAATGGGGATTCCAGGATTTGCTGCCTAGTGACACTTTGATGTCTAGTGTTTTTGTTCCCCATCGCTTAGAGTGTAGTGGTTTAGTTCTCCATAACTAGGTGTTTAGTAATTTAATTCTCCAACCCCTGTTGCCTAGTAGTTTAGTTCTCCATCTTCTGGTGTGTAGTTGTTTAGTTATCCAACTTTAAGTGTTTATTAATTTACTAGATTGTGGCCCGATTCTAATGCATCGGGTATTCTAGAATATGCATGTCCCCGTAGTATATGGACAATGATGATTCCAGAATTCGTGGCAGACTGTGCCCGTCGCTGATTGGTCGAGGCAACCTTTGACATCATCGTCGCCATGGCAACCATTATGACATCTACGTCGATACTGTGCCCGTTGCTGATTGGTCGAGGCCTGGCGGCCTCGACCAATCAGACGCGGGATGTCTACGTCCTTTATGACATCATCGTCGCTGTGCTCGTCGCTGATTGGTCGAGGCCGGGCGGCCTCGACCAATCAGAGAGGTGGGATTTCCAGGACAGACAGACAGAAAGACAGACAGAAAGACAGACAGACGGAAAAACCCTTAGACAATTATATTTATAGATTTCTAGAAGCACTGTTGTTTAGTAGCTTAGTTCTCCATCTTCTGGTGTGTAGTGGTTTAGTTATCCAACTTTAGGTATTTAGTAGTTTATTTCTCAAAGCCCTGTTGTCTAGTAGTTTAGTTCTCCTTCTTATGGTGGGCACTGGTTTAGTTCTCCATCCCCAAGCACCTTGCAAGTGTTGGGGATTCCAAGACTTGTGGAGCAGACACTTCCCCACCTGCCCCCACAGCCACCAGAGTCACTGAGTGCCCACTCGGTAAGATGTAATGCCCCTGTCCATGCTTGCTTATCCAGGTGTCAGTAATGAAATGCACCCTGTCAGACATATATTTTTTTCAAGGAACGGGTGATGTTGTCTGTGACATGCTGCTGTAGTACAGGCACATCTTTCTTAGAGAAGTAATGGCGAGTGGGCAACTGATACTTAGGGACTCTGATGGCAATCAGGTTTCAGAAACCGGCTGTATCCATAAGGCAGAAAGGCTCCATTTCTGTGGCCAACAGATTGAATTGGCCATCCAATTATCACGGAGATCACAGGCCGTGAATCATGCAGAACTACTTGCTGTGATCTTTGGAGCGAACAACTCTTCTGGAATCTATCGTCCAGACAATTACATGGTTTAGCAATATCAACCAAGGAGGATGCATTGATTAGTTATCGGAAACTAACAGTGAGCGTATGGCATATACATCTTTGGATTACAACACATGGAAAATGTGTCTATATATGATCACTGCAAACTCCACGATAACCCCACACTCCTCGCTGCCACCACCAATTCTGTTTTAAAAAAAGAAAAAATATAGGCTGACTGAACACCATTCTTCTTTTGAGGTTCACACCATCAGGGTCTTCTCTCGAAGTAGCTGTCATATACTGTTTCCCAGGCTCACCCATCCACTTCCTTGACTACTTTTCTGGCTTGGTGCCATACTTCATTTACTCAGAATTGCCAACCCTTATCCTGGGAGACTTCAATAGCCCCACCTCCCCAACTGCATTCCAGCTTCTATCTTTACCCACTTTCCGTGGCCTCTCATAAGGGTACCGTCACACAGTGGCACTTTGATCGCTAGGACGGCACGATCCGTGACGTTCCAGCGACATCGTTACGATCTCGCTGTGTCTGACACGCTACTGCGATCAGGGACCCGGCTGAGAATCGTACGTCGTAGCAGATCGTTTGAAACTTTCTTTCGTCGCTGGATCTCCCGCTGAAATCGCTGAATCGGCGTGTGTGACGCCGATTCAGCGATGTCTTAACTGGTAGCCAGGGTAAACATCGGGTTACTAAGCGCAGGGCCGCGCTTAGTAACCCGATGTTTACCCTGGTTACCATCATAAAAGTAAAAAAAACAAACACTACATACTTACCTTCAGCTGTCTGTCCCTGGCGCTCTGCTTCTCTGCACTCCTCCTGCACTGGCTGTGAGCGCCGGCCAGCCGGAAAGCACAGCGGTGACTAGGGTTGAGCGACCTTGACTTTTTTAGAGTCGAGTCGGGTTTCGCAAAACCCGACTATCTCAAAAGTCGGGTCGAGTGAAATCGGCAGATTATGACGTAAAGTCGGGATCGACCGAAACACGAAACCCAATGCAAGTCAATGGGGCAGCATAGTCAGCAGTGAGTGAGGGCCAGGAAAACACCTAGAGTGCCCATTTTAATGGCAAAACCATCCATTCTTCTCAATGAAGCTTGTCAATCTTAATTTCCCTTATAATAATAGTTAGGCATTGGAAATTGGGGGTCATTTGGCTAAAGTTGTGGGGGGTAGGGCTGGTTCAATTATTTAGTGGGCCCAGGTAATCTGGACCACCTCAGGGCAGTGGAGCAGGGAGAGGTAAGAATTTAAACTTTGCAAGTGCTGTGATTCTGAGCAAGCAGGGGGGGGCCCACTCGGTGGCATTGGCACTGGCACAGGGCCCCTCAAAGTACGGCGGTGTGTTTGCATGGCGGGGGCGCCTCCCACCGGCAGCGACACTTTTTGCGTACTATGAGGGGCCCTGTGCCAGTGACGTCGCCAACGAGTATTCCCCCCCCACCTGATGAAGGAACCTGGACTTTCATCTGCACTTTCCTCTTTGTCCCCGTGTAAGGTGTTATGGTATGTGGGAAGGGGAACCTGACTTTCAGCAGGGTCACATTCTGGCTGTGTAGCGTGCACGGGGAATTTAGCGTTCTGGGTCAATGTACCAGCAGACTCATCTATCACTGGCTGGGCAATGGGCAGGATGAGGAGGAAACACAGATATAGGCCCAAAGAATAAAGTGGGTTAAATGCAGTTCAAAATTGGTAAGAGGACTAACCAGGGGGCATTGCTTTGTTCAGTGCAGGACAACTGTAATGAGAGGCTGACACAGAGAGTAGGCCCAAATCAGTAAGTAGTCTAAATGCAGTTTAAAATTGACAACAGTAGTAAACAGGCGGCACAGCTTTGTTCAGTGGAGGAGAACAACAAGGAGCGGCAGACACCGATAGTAGGCCCCAACCCAACTAGTAGGCCAAATGCAGTCTAACATTAACAACTACTTAACGAGAGCCTGAAAATGGAATTTCAGGACAGGAAACCAGGAGAACAGCAAGGAGCGGCAGACACTGTTAGTAGGCCCCAACCCAACTAGTAGGCCAAATGCAGTTGTTCCATTTAACAACTATTTAACAAGAGCCTGAAGATAGAAGCTCAGGAAAGGCAACCTGGAGAACACCTTGGAGCGGAAGACACCGTCTCTACAACCCAGACCCAACTTGTAGACCTAATGCAGTGTTGTTTTCAACAACTACTTAAGACGAGCATGAAGATTGAAGCAATGGAGAGGAAACCTGGGGAATACCTTGGAGCGGAAGACACCGTCTCTACAACTCAGACCCAACTTGTAGGCCTAATGCAGTGTTGTTTTCAACAACTACTTAAGACGAGCATGAAGATTGAAGCAATGGAGAGGAAACCTGGGGAACACCTTGGAGCGGAAGACACCGTCTCTACAACCCAGACCCAACTTGTAGGCCTAATGCAGTGTTGTTTTCAACAACTACTAAACGAGAGCTTTAAGATTGAAGCTATGGAGAGGAAACCTGGGGAACACCTTGGAGTGGAAGACACCGTCTCTACAACCCAGACCCAACTTGTAGGCCTAATGCAGTGTTGTTTTCAACAACTACTAAACGAGAGCTTTAAGATTGAAGCTATGGAGAGGAAACCTGGGGAACACCTTGGAGCGGAAGACACCGTCTCTACAACTCAGACCCAACTTGTAGGCCTAATGCAGTGTTGTTTTCAACAACTACTTAAGACGAGCATGAAGATTGAAGCAATGGAGAGGAAACCTGGGGAACACCTTGGAGCGGAAGACACCGTCTCTACAACCCAGACCCAACTTGTAGGCCTAATGCAGTGTTGTTTTCAACAACTATTAAACGAGAGCTTTAAGATTGAAGCTATGGAGAGGAAACCTGGGGAACACCGTGGAGTGGAAGACACCGTCTCTACAACCCAGACCCAACTAGTAGGCCTAATGCAGTGTTGTTTTCAACAACTACTAAATGAGAGCTTTAAGATTGAAGCTATGGAGAGGAAACCTGGGGAACACCTTGGAGCGGAAGATACCGTCTCTACAACCCAGACCCAACTTGTAGGCCTAATGCAGTGTTGTTTTCAACAACTACTAAACGAGAGCTTTAAGATTGAAGCTATGGAGAGGAAACCTGGGGAACACCTTGGAGTGGAAGACACCGTCTCTACAACCCAGACCCAACTTGTAGGCCTAATGCAGTGTTGTTTTCAACAACTTCTAAACGAGAGCTTTAAGTTTGAAGCTATGGAGAGGAAACCTGGGGAACACCTTGGAGTGGAAGACACCGTCTCTACAACTCAGACCCAACTTGTAGGCCTAATGCAGTGTTGTTTTCAACAACTACTAAATGAGAGCTTTAAGATTGAAGCTATGGAGAGGAATCCTGGGGAACACCTTGGAGCGGAAGACACCGTCTCTACAACCCTGACCCAACTTGTAGGCTTAATGCAGTGTTGTTTTCAACAACTACTAAACGAGAGCTTTAAGATTGAAGCTTTGGAGAGGAAACCTGGGGAAAACCTTGGAGCGGAAGACACCGTCTCTACAACCCAGACCCAACTTGTAGGCCTAATGCAGTGTCGTTTTCAACAACTACTAAACGAGAGCTAGAAGCTCGAAGCTATGGAGAGGAAACCTGGAGAACACCTTGGAGCGGCAGACACTGGTAGTAGGCCCCAACCCAAGTACTAGCCCCACTGCAGTTTGATTAAAAAAATGTTTAACAAGAGCCTGAAGATCGAAGCTCAGGAAAGGCAACCAGGAGAACACCTTGGAGTGTCAGACACTGGTAGTAGGCCCCAACCCAAGTACTAGCCCCACTGCAGTTTGATTTAAAAAATGTTTAACAAGAGCCTGAAGATCAAAGCTCAGGAAAGGCAACCAGGAGAACACCTTGGAGCGTCAGACACTGGTAGTAGGCCCCAACCCAAGTACTACCCCCACTGCAGTTTGATTAAAAAAATGTTTAACAAAAGCCTGAAGATCGAAGCTCAGGAAAGGCAACCAGGAGAACACCTTGGAGCGTCAGACACTGGTAGTAGGCCCCAACCCAAGTACTAGCCCCACTGCAGTTTGATTAAAAAACTGTTTAACAAGAGCCTGAAGATCGAAGCTCAGGAAAGGCAACCTGGAGAACACCTTGGAGTGGCAGACACTGGTAGTAGGCCCCAACCCAAGTACTAGCCCCACTGCAGTTTGATTAAAAAAATGTTTAACAAGAGCCTGAAGATCGAAGCTCAGGAAAGGCAACCAGGAGAACACCTTGGAGCATCAGACACTGGTAGTAGGCCCCAACCCAAGTACTAGCTCCACTGCAGTTTGATTTAAAAAATGTTTAACAAGAGCCTGAAGATCAAAGCTCAGGAAAGGCAACCAGGAGAACACCTTGGAGCATCAGACACTTGTAGTAGGCCCCAACCCAAGTACTACCCCCACTACAGTTTGATTAAAAAAATGTTTAACAAGAGCCTGAAGATCGAAGCTCAGGAAAGGCAACCAGGAGAACACCTTGGAGCGTCAGACACTGGTAGTAGGCCCCAACCCAAGTACTATCCCCACTGCAGTTTGATTTAAAAAATGTTTAACAAGAGCCTGAAGATCGAAGCTCAGGAAAGGCAACCCGGAGAACACCTTGGAGCGGCAGACACTGGTAGTAGGCCCCAACCCAAGTACTATCCCCACTGCAGCTTGATTAAAAAACTGTTTAACAAGAGCCTGAAGATCGAAGCTCAGGAAAGGCAACCTGGAGAACACCTTGGAGCGGCAGACACTGGTAGTAGGCCTTAAAACAAAAATTTGGCTCAACGCAGTTTATAAAATGTTCCAGGGGTACACAGGCAGCATTGTTGTGGTAAGCGGAGGACAATTTCAATTTGGGACTGCAGACAGACTTAGTAGGCTCTCCCCTGTGGACCATGCATCCACCACATTAACCCAGTGCGCCGTAATGGACATGTAACCTTCCGTGGACATGCGTACTGGTCCATGCATCTGTTGTCAGGTGCACCTTTCTACTATTAGATTGCCCGAGAGCATGGACAATGCGGATTTTTACATGATGGTGGAGGGCTGGGATGGCTTTTGTCGCAAAAGAAGTGACGACTGGGTAGCTCGTATAATTATAAAATAAATTAAAAAAGTTGGCTGTAGGCACTTTAAAATAGATTCCAGGGGTACACGGGCAGCAGTGGTCTGGTCAGTGGAGGACTAGTGGAAGGAGGGACCGCAGACAGGCTTAGTAGGCCTAACATAACAAAAGTGGGCTCAGGCTGTAGGCACTTTAAAAAAGGTTCCAGGGGTACACGGGCAGCAGTGGTGTGGTCAGTGGAGGACTATTGGAAGGATGGACCGCAGACAGGCTTAGTAGGCCTAACATAACAAAATTAGGCTATAGGCACTTTAAAAAAGGTTCCAGGGGTACACGGGCAGCAGTGGTGTGGTCAGTGGAGGACTATTGGAAGGATGGACCGCAGACTGGCTTAGTAGGCCTAACATAACAAAATTAGGCTGTAGGCACTTTAAAAAAGGTTCCAGGGGTACACGGGCAGCAGTGGTGTGGTCAGTGGAGGACTAGTGGAAGGAGGGACCGCAGACAGGCTTAGTAGGCCTAACATAACAAAAGTGGGCTGTAGACACTTTGAATTCTCTTGCAGGGGTACACAGGCAGCATTGGTGTTGTCAGCGGAGGCCGATTGTAATGAGTGTCTGACAGTTAGTACTCCCAAAAAATAAATAGATGTTAATGCCTCGCAATACAACAAAACGAAAACACAAAAGGATGGAAAAATTAGGTACAGGGGTGGGCTACTCTGCTGAGTTGCAGACCTAGTAATTTGGTGCTAAGTATTTACTGGTGTAAATATAGGACACTGCCCCTGACTATTTAAAGTACCATCATACATGTCAACACATTGGTATTGTCAGTGCCAGGCATTGAAGGATGTCAGCGCATAGACTAAACATTGGTGGAACTGTGAGAGATAATTTTGCAAGCGGTAGAGCACTGTTTGAGCTGGGGGGAACTCTCTTGTGGCCAGCGGTACAGGCCCAGGGCCCCTCATGTTACAACAGTGTGTCTGACGTTGGGTGTGCACCACCACCGCCAGAGACACTTTATTGTACTATGAGGGACCCAGTGGCAGTGCTGTCGACCAAAAGCGTGCACACCCACCTCTTCAGACAAACGGCACTCTCACAGGTGCTTGCGCCAAGTGGCGAGACCACGACCCCGTGGGGGGAGTTTGGCCATTTAGGGAGGTGTAAACATGTGATATGCTGGACAAACAGCTGCTGCAAATTACGAGATTGGAAAAGTCAGTCAGAGCAGTCCACAAGCAAGACCTTTTTATAGGAAAGCTAGGTGTCAGCCGGGCAAGGTGGGGCAAAAGAATTCGAAATCCAGTTGTGGTTCATTTTAATGAAGGTTAGATCATCAACATTTTGGGTAGCCAGATGAGTCCTTTTTCGGTTAATATTGAACTTGCAGCACTGAATACTCTTTCTGATAGGACACTAGCTGCTGGGCAAGCAAGCTCCTGCAATGCATATTCTGCCAATTCTGGCCAGGTGTCTAATTTGGATGCCCAGTAATCAAATGGGATTGACGGTTGAGGGAGAACGTCGATAAGGGATGAAAAATAGTTAGTAACCATTCTGGACAAATGTTGTCTCCTGTCACTTTGAATTGATGCTGCAGTACCTGTCCTGTCTGCAAAATCACTCCACAACCTGGTCAGAAAACCCCTCTGTCCAATGCCACTTCTGATTTGTGCACCTCTAACACCTCTGGCCTGCTGCCCCCTGCAGCTCGTGTGATAACGATCACCGGTGCTGTGTGCTGGGAATGCCTGAATCAAACGGTCAACAAGAGTTGATTGCTTGGTTGCTAATATTTGTTCCAGGTTTTCATGTGGCATAATATTTTGCAATTTGCCTTTATAGCGAGGATCAAGGAGGCAGGTCAACCAGTAATCGTCATCGGCCATCATTTTACAAATACATGTGTCCCTTTTGAGGATACGTAAGGCATAATCCGCCATGTGGGCCAAAGTTCCAGTTGTCAAATCTGCGGTTGTGCTGGGTTGAGGGGCAGTTTCAGGCACATCTAAGTCACTTGTCTCCCTAAAAAAACCTGACCCCGGCCTTGCAACGCCACCAGTTGCTATTGGCCCCGGAGAAGCTTCCTCATTACAAAAATAATCATCCCCATCATCCTCCTCGTCCTCGTCCTCCTCCTCCTGTTCGCCCGCTACCTCGTCCTGTGCACTGCCCTGACCAGACAATGGCTGACTGTCATCAAGGCTTTCCTCTTCCTCTGCTGCAGACGCCTGCTTCTTTATGTGCATCAAACTTTGCATCAGCAGATGCATTAGAGGGATGCTCATGCTTATTATGGCGTTGTCTGCACTAACCAGCCGTGTGCATTCCTCAAAACACTGAAAGACTTGACACATGTCTTGTATCTTCGACCACTGCACACCTGACAACTCCATGTCTGCCATCCTACTGCCTGCCCGTGTATGTGTATCCTCCCACAAATACATAACAGCACGCCTCTGTTCGCACAGTCTCTGAAGCATGTGCAGTGTTGAGTTCCACCTTGTTGCAACGTCGATGATTAGGTGATGCTGGGGAAGGTTCAAAGACCGCTGATAGGTCTGCATACGGCTGGAGTGTATGGGCGAACGGCGGATATGCGAGCAAAGTCCGCGCACTTTGAGGAGCAGGTCGGATAACCCCGGATAACTTTTCAGGAAGCACTGCACCACCAGGTTTAAGGTGTGAGCCAGGCAAGGAATGTGTTTCAGTTGGGAAAGGGAGACGGCAGCCATGAAATTCCTTCCGTTATCACTCACTACCTTGCCTGACTCAAGATCTACAGTGCCCAGCCACGACTGCATTTCTTTCTGCAAGAACTCGGACAGAACTTCCGCAGTGTGTCTGTTGTCGCCCAAACACTTCATAGCCAAAACAGCCTGCTGATGCTTGGCAGTAGCTGCCCCATAATGGGACACCTGGTGTGCAACAGTGGCAGCTGCGGATGGAGTGGTTGTGTGACTGCGGTCTGTGGACGAGCTCTCGCTTCTGCAGGAGGACGAGGAGGAGGAGGGGGTGCGAACGGCTACAGCCAACTGTTTCCTAGACCGTGGGCTAGGAAGAACTGTCCCAAAATTTCTGTCCCCTGTGGACCCTGCAGCCACCACATTCACCCAGTGTGCAGTGATGGACACGTAACGTCCCTGGCCATGCCTACTGGTCCATGCATCAGTTGTCAGGTGCACCTTTGTACTCACAGACTGCCTGAGTGCATGGACGATGCGCTCTTTAACATGCTGGTGGAGGGCTGGGATGGCTTTTCTGGAAAAGAAGTGTCGACTGGGTAGCTCGTAGCGTGGTACAGCGTAGTCCATCAGGGCTTTGAAAGCTTCGCTTTCAACTAACCGGTAGGGCATCATCTCTAACGAGATTAGTCTAGCTATGTGGGCGTTCAAACCCTGTGTACTCGGATGCGAGGCTAAGTACTTCCTTTTTCTAACGAGAGTCTCATGTAGGGTGAGCTGGACTGGAGAGCTGGAGATCGTGGAACTAGCGGGGGTGCAGGTGGACATGGCAGACTGAGAGACGGTTGGAGACGGTATTGTTGCCGCCGGTGCCCTAGATGCAGTGTTTCCTACTACGCAACTGGTGATTCCCTGACCCTGACTGCTTTGGCCTGGCAAAGAAACCTGCACAGATACTGCAGGTGGTGCGGAAAATGGTGGCCTTACAGTGACGGAAGGGATGTTGCGTTGCTGACTAGCTTCATTGGACGAGGGTGCTACAACCTTAAGGGACGTTTGGTAGTTATTCCAGGCTTGCAAATGCATTGTGGTTAAATGTCTATGCATGCAACTTGTATTTAGACTTTTCAGATTCTGACCTCTGCTTAAGGTAGTTGAACATTTTTGACAGATGACTTTGCGCTGATCAATTGGATGTTGTTTAAAAAAATGCCAGACTGCACTCTTTCTAGCATCGGATACCTTTTCAGGCATTGCAGACTGAGCTTTAACCGGATGGCCACGCTGTCCTCCAACAGGTTTTGGCTTTGCCACGCGTTTTGGGCCAGATACGGGCCCGGCAGATGGAACCTGTTGCGATGTTGATGCCTGCTGCGGCCCCTCCTCCTCCGCTTCAGAACTACTGCCGCCTGCACCCTGTTCCCCCAATGGCTGCCAATCGGGGTCAACAACTGGGTCATCTATAACCTCCTCTTCTATCTCATGTGCAACTTCGTCTGTTTCACCGTGTAAGTCGGTGGTATAGCGTTCGTGACGGGGCACCATAGTCTCATCAGGGTCTGATTCTGGATCAGTACACTGCGAGGGCAATGTTGTGGTCTGAGTCAAAGGACCAGCATAGTAGTCTGACTGTGGCTGTGCATCAGTGCACTCCATGTCCGATTCAACTTGTAATGGGCATGGCCTGTTAACTGTTTCACTTTCTAAGCCAGGGACGGTATGTGTAAAGAGCTCCATGGAGTAACCCGTTGTGTCGCCTGCCGCATCCTTCTCTGTTGTTGTTTTTGCTGAAGAGGACAAGGAAGAGACTTGTCCCTGACCGTGAACATCCACTAACGACACGCTGCTTTTACATTTACCAGTTTCAGAAGAGGAGGCAAAAGAGCTAGAGGCTGAGTCAGCAAGGTAAGCCAAAACTTGCTTTTGCTGCTCCGGCTTTAAAAGCGGTTTTCCTACTCCCAGAAAAGGGAGCGTTCGAGGCCTTGTGTAGCCACACGACGAACCAGGCTCCACAGCTCGAGACTTAGGTGCTATATTGTATTTCCCACGACCACCTGATGCTCCACCACCACCACCACTACCACTACCATCATTACCATCTGGCAATGAACGCCCACGGCCACGACCTCTTCCACCAGACTTCCTCATTGTTTTAAAAACGTAACCAAAGTAACGGTATTTGTTACTGTAAAACAACTTACAAGGTGAACTCAAACTTATGTAGGATTCAGATATCCCTTTATAGGTGGGTGAGACTGCAAGGAAAATCAGGCACAATGTTACACACTCGGTTTTCTGTGGCACCAAATGAGAGAGATGCCACACACGCAGGACTGTCACTCAAGCACAAAGGCCAATATTAATCTCCCACTGTTTATTTGTTTTTTTCAGGGAGAATTTTAAAACCAAAATAAAAAAAATTAAAAAAAACAGACACTAGGCTTTCTGTGGCCCAATATTTGAGAGATGGCACCCAGGACTGGCGCACACAAGCACAAAGGCCAATATTAATCTCCCACTGTCTATTTTTTTTTTTCAGGGAGAATTTTAAAACCAAAATCAGACACCAGGCTTTCTGTGGCCCAATATTTGAGAGATGGCACACAGGACTGGCGCGCACAGAAGTACAAAGGCCAATATTAATCTCCCACTGTTTATTTTTTTTTTTCAGGGAGAATTTTAAAACCAAAATCAGACACTAGGCTTTCTGTGGCCCAATATTTGAGAGATGGCACACAGGACTGGCGCGCACACAAGCACAAAGGCCAATATTAATCTCCCACTGTTTATTTTTTTTTCAGGGAGAATTTTAAAACCAAAATCAGACACTAGGCTTTCTGTGGCCCAATATTTGAGAGATGGCACCCAGGACTGGCGCACACAAGCACAAAGGCCAATATTAATCTCCCACTGTTTTTTTTTTGTCAGGGAGAATTTTAAAACCAAAAAAAAAAAAAAAAACAGACACTAGGATTTCTGTGGCCCTATATTTGAGAGATGGCACACAGGACTGGCACACAAGCACAAAGGCCAATATTAATCTCCCACTGTTTATTTTTTTTCAGGGAGAATTAAAAAAAACAAAAAAAACAGGGACTGTCCTACAATTACTATCTCCCTGCAGTAATCTCAGCCAGGTATGGCAGGCAGCAATAACAAGGAGTGGACTGCTGCACAAATTAAATCAAAAGTGTTGTGGACAAACAGAAAAGATAGCTGTGCAGAAAGGAAGGAACAGCAGGATTTGTGCTTTAAAAAAGCAGTTGGTTTGCACAGCGGCGTACACACAGCAATGCAGCTATCAGGGAGCCTTCTAAGGCAGCCCAATGAGCTACAGCGCTGAGGAAAAAAAATGTAGCTTCCACTGTCCCTGCAAACAAAAGGTGGTGTTGGACAGTGGAAATCCCTACAGCACAAGCGGTTTGGGGATTTATGGACCCTGCCTAACACTATCCCTGCTTCTGACGAAGCGGCAGCAACCTCTCCCTATGCTCAGATCAGCAGCAGTAACATGGCGGTCGGCGGGAACGCCCCTTTATAGCCCCTGTGACGCTGCAGACAGCAAGCAAATCACTGCAATGCCCTTCTCTAAGATGGTGGGGACCAGGACCTATGTCATCACGCTGCCCACACTCTGCGTCCACCTTCATTGGCTGAGAAATGGCGCTTTTCGCGTCATTGAAACGCGACTTTGGCGCGAAAGTCGCGTACCGCATGGCCGACCCCACACAGGGATCGGGTCGGGTTTTTCATGAAACCCGACTGTGCCAAAAGTCGGCGACTTTTGAAAATGAACGATCCGTTTCGCTCAACCCTAGCGGTGACGTCACCGCTCTGCTTTCCGGCCGCTGTGCTCACAGTCAGTGCAGGAAGCAGAGCACCGGGGACAGACAGCGGAAGGTAAGTAGGTAGTGTTTGTTTTTTTTACTTTTACGATGGTAACCAGGGTAAACATCGGGTTACTAAGCGCGGCCCTGCGCTTAGTAACCCGATGTTTACCCTGGTTACCGGCATCGTTGGTCACTGGAGAGCAGTCTGTGTGACAGCTCTCCAGCGACCAAACAGCGACGCTGCAGCGATCGACATCGTTGTCGGTATCGCTGCAGCGTCGCTGCGTGTGAAGGTACCTTAACTTTCAACCTCAAACACAAAGACGGTAGCACCCCAGATTTGGTCTGGCTCTGTTCAATCTCATTCCTAGATAACTCATCTTTTCCCCTTTCTACCCTATGAAATTAAGAGTAACCACAACTTAGGGCAACCTATGATGTTCCCTAATCTAAGTCCTTTTTATACAGTATACATAGCCTATTCTCTACTTCTCTGAACATAATTCTCTATCAAACTCAAACGCACCCAAAAGCACTACAACTATTGGCTGGTGACCATCTCATGCAACCTTTATCTACCTCCCATTTCATCAAGATGGCTGGACCATCATCTATATATATAATTGTCTAAGGGTTTTCCGTCTGTCTGTCTTTCTGTCTGTCTGTCTGTCTTTCTGTCTGTCTGTCTGTCTGTCCTGGAAATCCCGCGTCTCTGATTGGTCGAGGCCTGGCGGCCTCGACCAATCAGCGACGGGCACAGCGACGATGATGTCATAAAGGATGTAGATATCCCGCGTCTGATTGGTCGAGGCTGCCAGGCCTTGACCAATCAGCAATGGGCACAGTATCGACGTAGATGTCATAATGGTTGCCATGGCGACGATGATGTCCTAAAGGTTGCCTCGACCAATCAGCGACGGGCACAGTCTGCCGCGAATTCTGGAATCATCATTGTCCATATACTACGGGGACATGCATATTCTAGAATACCCGATGCGTTAGAATCGGGCCACAATCTAGTTGTTAATAAACACCTGTACTTCATGTCACCACCACCTCATTGTAGATTAAAAGCTCTTAAGTGCAGGGTCATCATTATTTTTGCTTTAATTGTTGGATCATCATTAACTTTGTAACTTATGACTGTTTCATATGAACAGTTGACTTGCAAAGCTGTACGGAATATATTTGCGCTTTATAAATATGTTATCTTTATTAGTAGATTGAAGATGTAAAGTTCAAGCTCTTAGCTTTGTCATATATAGGAGGAAACTTTTTTACGTGACTACTACAACTGCACAAGCGAGGGCTGGCTGCTGCGCTGACAGAGGGTGGATTAGGGTGAACACGCCAACCTGCTGGACTGTGAGGGAGGTGTAGACGTGGATGATATGGTGGATTGAGAAAGATGTGATATGCTCGGTGTCGGGGATCAGTCAATAATAGCAGGCATGTTCACTTCCTTAACAGCTGACAGGCTCTCACTCACCAAGACTGTAGCAGGTAAACAAGTGGAGGTTCTGTGAATGGAGAACTGTGCGAGAGAAGTTGCCACGTTGATGGAGAAAGAAGCAGCAGATGTGGTTAATGGTGTGGCCGGTGGTTGGCAAGGCCCACTAGTCTGCATTTTAGGGCAGTGAGAATCCCAGACTGACACATGTTGATCGCGCATGTTACGGTTCATGCATGTAATAGGCAAATTATTGGATTTTTTGCCTCAACTCAGTCGTTTTTTACAAATTTGGCAGATAACGTCAGATAACGTCAGTTGAATCATCCTTTGTGGTCTCAAAATAGGGCAAGGCTAACCAACCCTTGCCGCCCCTGTGAACTTCAGACCTGTGACTACTGCTTGCCACAGCCAAGTTTGTAACTGAGGTTGCAGTGCTTGTCGTGGTTGCATCACTCACTGTCTGTGTGGGAATCCACAATGTAACCTTCTCAACTTCTTCCTCCTCTGATGAGCTACTCACCTGCATTACTCTGGATTCACACCAAGTGGGATCTACAACCTAATCACCATCTTCCTCTTCCTGTCCTGATAGCACAGTACAATCCACAAGCGCCTCAGGTATATGAGCCTCATGAATTCACCTCCACCCATGGGTGTTAACGTCTGGTGATGAGGGTCTTCTCACATCAGGGTCTGATGTTACTTCATCAGCCCCAGATCTAACTGAAATGTTTTTTTCCCCATCGGTGTTGATGCTTTTCTCCTCTTGAGTATGGAATTTTTGGAGCAGAACTGTGATACCCATGGAATAGAATCTGCAAACAGCGCGGAAGACATGCCCGTCTATAGTTCTCCACAGTCAGTTGGGCAGTTGGAAAGTTGTGACTCAGGTGGAAACAAGGGTAATTGGGTTGCAACTTATGAGTATAGATGGATGGACACCGGGATGTTTGGGTCCGGCTGGTCCAGCCAAACAGTTAAAAAAGAGTTCCAGTTCAGTTACCAGAGTAGTAACCGGCCCGAACCTGGAGCTGAACCCCATTCACTGCAAACACTGCTTCTGATCGGCGGAAAAATCATTACTGCCGGTCAGAGAGCCACGGTTCCCCCGCTGAGCCAGCAGCTGTGGTAGGAGGCATAAAGCTTACCACCGGTCACTGGCATGGCTGATGAGCAGCAGCCCCCTATGCCTGCTGCCACTAAAAAATAAGAGAGCAGGATCAGATGATGGGAGTTTTCATCAGCTGGTGCCTGCGCTTCAAATAGATAATTAAAAATCTGGTGTGGGTTCCCCTGTATTTTTGATAGCCAGCTAGGCAAAACTGACAGTTGGGGACTGCAACCCTCAGCTGTCAGCTTTAGCAAGGTTGGTTATAAAGAATAGAGGGGTTTCCACATTGTTTTTTTAACTATTAAAAAAGTAATTTAAAAAATTGCCTTTTTGACAACCAACCTAGCTAAAGCATTCAGCTGGGGGCTGGTATTCTCAGGCTGGTAAGGGGCTATGGATATTGCCCCCCCCAAAAAAAAATAGCAACCTGCTGCAGCCCAGAAAAAGCACATCTATTATAGGCACCAATTCTGGCACTTTGCCTGGCTTTCCCACTTGCCCTGCAGCGCTGGCAAGTGGGGTAATATTTGTTGGGTTGATGTCACCTTTGTATTGTCTGGTGACATCAAGCCCACTGCTTAGTCTATAAGATGCCATATTCATTATAATCCTATAGTTGTATTGTAAATAAAAACACAGCAAGAATACAGTCTTTTATCTTAAATAAAACAAAACACACTTTTCCTTTTTTATTTAAAAATAACAAACACAGTTATAGTTACCAAACACCCATTCAATTGAATCCTGCATCTCCTGTAATAAAACAAAAATAAAATACAGCACAATACCTCACCTGTCCTTTTTTCTGTCCCACACAGTAATCCATGTCTTGGTATTACTAGTGTTTAACCTGGATGGTGCCAAGATGCGACTGTCCATGCTGAGAACCACTGATAAATGAGCGGCTGTAAGCATAGCATCATTGAGTAGCTGTGACCTGATCGAGTTTATCGCAGGTCACTGAGGCAGCGTTCCCAGCCAGGCCAGTAAATTGTGGTGACCTCATTTTGGTGAAATCACAGTGCAGAGGTGGTGAATAGGGTTGAGCGAAACGGGTCGTTCATTTTCAAAAGTCGCCGACTTTTGGCAAAGTCGGGTTTCATGAAACCCGATCCGACCCCTGTGCGGGGTCGGCCATGCGGTACGCGACTTTTGCGCCAAAGTCGCGTTTCAATGACGCGAAAAGCGCCATTTCTCAGCCAATGAAGGTAAACGCAGAGTGTGGGCAGCGTGATGACATAGGTCCTGGTCCCCACCATCTTAGAGAAGGGCATTGCAGTGATTGGCTTGCTGTCTGCGGCGTCACAGGGGCTATAAAGGGGCGTTCCCGCCGACCGCCATGTTACTGCTGCTGATCTGAGCTTAGGGAGAGGTTGCTGCCGCTTCGTCAGAAGCAGGGATAGCGTTAGGCAGGGTCCATTAACCACCAAACCGCTTGTGCTGTAGCGATTTCCACTGCCCAACACCACCTTCAGTGTGCAGGGACAGTGGAAGCTACATTTTTTTTTTTTCCCCCTCAGCGCTGTAGCTCATTGGGCTGCCCTAGAAGGCTCCCTGATAGCTGCATTGCTGTGTGTACGCCGCTGTGCAAACCAACTGCTTTTTTCAAAGCACAAATCCTCTTGTTCCTTCCTTTCTGCACAGCTATCTTTTTGGTTTGTACACACTTTTTATTTAATTTGTGCATCAGTCCACTCCTTATTGCTGCCTGCCATACCTGGCTGAGATTACTGCAGGGAGATAGTAATTGAAGGACACCAACTGTTTTTTTTTGTTTTTTTTGTGGGAGATTAAGATTGACATTTCTGCTAGAGTGCCATCCCTGTCTGTGTCATCTCTCACTCAGTGGGCCATAGAAAGCCTATTTATTTTTTTGCTTGATTTGGGTTATAAAATCTACCTGAAAAAATCACTACATCAATCAGTGGGAGAAAAATATTGGCCTCAGGGCTTGTGTGCCACTCTTGACTCCTGTGTGCATCATCACTCACTCAGTGGGCCATAGAAAGCCTATTTATTTTTTTGCTTGATTTTGGTTCTAAAATCTACCTGAAAAAATCACTACATCAATCAGTGGGAGAAAAATATTGGCCTCAGGGCTTGTGTGCCACTCCTGACTCCTGTGTGCATCATCACTCACTCAGTGGGCAAAAAGAAAGCCCATTTTTTTTTTTTTTTGCTTTATTTGGGTTCTAAATTCTACCTGAAAAAATCAATAAATCAATCAGTGGGAGATTAATATTGGCCTTTGGGCTTGTGTGCCAGTCCTAAGCGTGCCATCTCTCTCTCTCAGATAGTGGGCCATAGAAAGCCTATTTATTTATTTTTTTTTTATTGGGTTTATAAATTTTCCCTGGAAAAAAAAAAAAAAAGTGGGAGATTAATATTGGCCTCTGGGCTTGTGTGCCAGCCCTGAGCGTGCCATCTCTCTCACAAATAGTGGGCCATAGAAAGCCTAATTATTTATTTTTTTTTTGTTTTATAAATTCTCCCTTAAAAAAAAAAGGGAGATTAATATTGGCCTTTGGGCTTGTGTGCCAGTCCTAAGCGTGCCATCTCTCTCTGTCTCTCAGATAGTGGGCCATAGAAAGCCTATTTATTATTTTTTTTATTGGGTTTATAAATTTTCCCTGGAACAAAAAAAAAAAAGTAGGAGATAAATATTGGCCTCTGGGCTTGTGTGCCACTCCTGACTCCTGTGTGCATCATCTCTCACTCAGTGGGCCATAGAAAGCTTTTTTTTGTTTTATTTGTTTTCTAAATTCTCCCTGAAAAAATCATTTTATTTTCTTTGGTTTCTAAATTCTTCCTGAAAAAATCATTTTATTCTATTTTTTTTTTTTCCTAAAGTCTCCCTGAAAAAAAAAAAAAAAAAAAACAAATCAGTGGGAGATTAATATTGCCCTTTCTGCTTATGTGCCAGTCTTGACTCCTGGGTGTGCCATCTCTCTCTCTCTCTCCAATTGTGGGCCATAGAAAGCCTATTATTTTTTTAGCTTGATTTGGGTTCCAAAATCTACCTGAAAAAATCACTACGTCAATCAGTGGGAGATAAATATTGGCCTCTGGGCTTGTGTGCCACTCCTGACTCCTGTGTGCGTCATCTCTCACTCAGTGGGCCATAGAAAGCCTTTTTTTGTTTTATTTGTTTTCTAAATTCTCCCTGAAAAAATCATTTTATTTTATTTGGTTTCTAAATTCTTCCTGAAAAAATCATTTTATTCTATTTTTTTTTTTCCTAAAGTCTCCCTGAAAAAAACAAAAAAAAAACATATCAGTGGGAGATTAATATTGCCCTTTCTGCTAGTGTGCCAGTCTTGACTCCTGGGTGTGCCATCTCTCTCTCTCTCTCTCCAATTGTGGGCCATAGAAAGCCTATTTTTTTTTTTAGCTTGATTTGGGTTCCAAAATCTACCTGAAAAAATCACTACATCAATCAGTGGGAGATAAATATTGGCCTCTGGGCTTGTGTGCCACTCCTGACTCCTGTGTGCGTCATCTCTCACTCAGTGGGCCATAGAAAGCCTTTTTTTGTTTTATTTGTTTTCTAAATTCTCCCTGAAAAAATAATTTTATTTTATTTGGTTTCTAAATTCTTCCTGAAAAAATCATTTTATTCTATTATTTTTTTTTCCTAAA
The DNA here is from genome assembly GCF_032444005.1 of Ranitomeya imitator. Taxonomy (NCBI): domain Eukaryota; kingdom Metazoa; phylum Chordata; class Amphibia; order Anura; family Dendrobatidae; genus Ranitomeya; species Ranitomeya imitator. Next base: position 392,588,098 of record NC_091285.1, on the reverse strand, counting down.
GTCTCCCTTAAAAAAAAAAAAAAATCAAATCAGTGGGAGATTAATATTTACATTTGTGCTTCAGTGACAGTCCTGCGTGTGTGGCATCTCTCTCATTTGTTGCCACCAACAACAGAGTGTGTAACATTGTGCCTGATTTTCGTTGTGGTCTCACTCACCTGTAAAGGGGTAGCTAAATCATACTGAAGTTATAGCTCACCGTGTAATTTGTGTGACAGCAACAAATACCGTTAGTTTGTTTACGTTTTTAAAACAATGAGTAAGTATGGTGGAAGAGGTCGTGGCCGGGGGCGTTCATTGTCAGCTGGTAATGAGGGTAGTGGTAGTGGTGGAGCATCAGCTGGTCGTGGGAAAAAAAATATTGCACCTAAGTCTGGAGCTGTGGAGCCAGGTTCGTCGTCTGGCTACACAAGGCCTCGAACGCTCCCTTTTCTGGGAGTAGGAAAACCGCTTTTAAAGCCGGAGCAGCAAGAGCAAGTTTTGGCTTATCTTGCTGACTCAGCCTCTAGCTCTTTTGCCTCCTCTCGTGAAACTGGTAAATGTCAAAGCAGCGCGTCGTTAGTGGATGTTCACGGTCAGGGACAAGTCGCTTCCTTGTCCTCTTCAGCAAAAACAACAACAGAGAAGAATGCAGCAGGCGACACAACGGGTTACTCCATGGAGCTCTTTACACATACCGTCCCTGGCTTAGAAAGTGAAGCAGTTAACAGTCCATGCCCATTACAAGTTGAATCTGACATGGAGTGCACTGATGCACAGCCACAGCCAGACTACTATGCTGGTCCTTTGACTCAGACCACAACATTGCCCTCGCAGGGTGCTGATCAAGAATCAGACCCTGATGAGACTATGTTGCCCCATCACGAACGCTATACCACCGACCGACACGGTGACACAGACGAAGTTGCACACGAGCTACAAGAAGAGGTAATAGATGACCCAGTTCTTGACCCCGATTGGCAGCCATTGGGGGAATAGGGTGCAGGCGGCAGCAGTTCTGAAGCGGAGGAGGAGGGGCCGCAGCAGGCATCAACATCGCAACAGGTTCCATCTGCCGGGCCCGTATCTTGCCCAAAACGCGTGGCAAAGCCAAAACCTGTTGGAGGACAGCGTGGCCATCCGGTTAAAGCTCAGTCTGCAATGCCTGAAAAGGTATCCGATGCTAGAAAGAGTGCAGTCTGGCATTTTTTTAAACAACATCCAATTGATCAGCGCAAAGTCATCTGTCAAAAATGTTCAACTACCTTAAGCAGAGGACAGAATCTGAAAAGTCTCAATACAAGTTGCATGCATAGACATTTAACCACCATGCATTTGCAAGCCTGGACTAACTACCAAACGTCCCTTAAGGTTGTAGCACCCTCGGCCAATGAAGCTAGTCAGCAACGCAACATCCCTTCCGGCAGTGTAGGGCCACCATTTTCCGCACCACCTGCAGTATCTGTGCAGGTTTCTTTGCCAGGCCAAAGCAGTCAGGGTCAGGGAATCACCAGTTTCGTAGTAGGAAACACTGCATCTAGGGCACCGGTGGCAACAATACCATCTCCCACCGTCTCTCAGTCTGCCATGTCCACCGGCACCCCCGCTAGTTCCACGATCTCCAGCTCTCCAGTCCAGCTCACCCTACATGAGACTATGGTTAGAAAAAGGAAGTACTTAGCCTCGCATCCGCGTACACAGGGTTTGAACGCACACATAGCTAGACTAATCTCGTTAGAGATGATGCCCTACCGGTTAGTTGAAAGCGAAGCTTTCAAAGCCCTGATGGACTACGCTGTACCACGCTACGAGCTACCCAGTCGACACTTTTTTTCCAGAAAAGCCATCCCAGCCCTCCACCAGCATGTTAAAGAGCGCATCGTCCATGCACTCAGGCAATCTGTGAGCACAAAGGTGCACCTGACAACAGATGCATGGACCAGTAGGCATGGCCAGGGACGTTACGTGTCCATCACGGCACACTGGGTAAATGTGGTGGATGCAGGGTCCACAGGGAACAGCAAGTTTGGGACAGTTCTGCCTAGCCCACGGTCTAGGAAACAATTGGCTGTAGCCGTTCGCACCCCCTCCTCCTCCTCTTCGTCCTCCTGCAGAAGCGAGAGCTCGTCCACAGACCGCAGTCGCACAACCACTCCATCCGCAGCTGCCACTGTTGCACACCAGGTCTCCCATTATGGGGCAGCTACTGGCAAACGTCAGCAGGCTGTATTGGCTATGAAGTGTTTGGGCGACAACAGACACACCGCGGAAGTTCTGTCCGAGTTCTTGCAGAAAGAAACGCAGTCGTGGCTGGGCACTGTAGATCTTGAGGCAGGCAAGGTAGTGAGTGATAACGGAAGGAATTTCATGGCTGCCATCTCCCTTTCCCAACTGAAACACATTCCTTGCCTGGCTCACACCTTAAACCTGGTGGTGCAGTGCTTCCTGAAAAGTTATCCGGGGTTATCCGACCTGCTCCTCAAAGTGCGTGGACTTTGCTCACATATCCGCCGTTCGCCCGTACACTCCAGCCGTATGCCGACCTATCAGCGTTCTTTGAACCTTCCCCAGCATCGCCTAATCATAGACGTTGCAACAAGGTGGAACTCAACACTGCACATGCTTCAGAGACTGTGTGAACAGAGGCGGGCTGTTATGTTTTTGTGGGAGGATACACATACACGGGCAGGCAGTAGGATGGCAGACATGGAGTTGTCAGGTGTGCAGTGGTCGAAGATTCAAGACATGTGTCAAGTCCTTCAGTGTTTTGAGGAATGCACACGGCTGGTTAGTGCAGACAACGCCATAATAAGCATGAGCATCCCCCTAATGCGTCTGCTGATGCAAAGTTTGATGCACATAAAGGATCAGGCGTCTGCAGCTGAGGAAGAGGAAAGCCTTGATGACAGTCAGCCATTGTCTGGCCAGGGCAGTGTACAGGACGAGGTAGTGGGCGAAGAGGAGGAGGAGGACGAGGAGGATGATGGGGATGATTATATTTTTAATGAGGAAGCTTTTCCGGGGCCACTGGAAATTGGTGGCGCGGCAAGGCCGGGTTCTGGTTTTTTGAGGGACACAAGTGACGTGGATTTGCCTGAAACTGCCCCTCAACCAAGCACAACCGCAGATTTGAGAACTGGAACTTTGGCCCACATGGCGGATTATGCCTTACGTATCCTCAAAAGGGACACACGCATAACTAAAATGATGAATGATGACGATTACTGGTTGGCCTGCCTCCTTGATCCTCACTATAAAGGCAAATTGCAAAATATAATGCCACATGAGAACTTGGAACTAATATTAGCAACCAAACAATCAACTCTTGTTGACCGTTTGCTTCTGGCATTCCCTGCACACAGCGCCCGTGATCGTTCTCACACGAGCTGCAGGGGCCAGCAGACCAGAGGAGTTAGAGGGGCAGAAATCAGAAGTGGCGTTGGCCAGAGGGGTTTTCTGACCAGGTTGTGGAGTGATTTTGCTATGACCGCAGACAGGACAGGTACTGCAGCATCAATTCAAAGTGACAGGAGACAACATTTGTCCAGTATGGTTACAAACTATTTTTCATCCCTTATCGATGTTCTCCCTCAACCGTCATTCCCATTTGATTACTGGGCATCAAAATTAGACACCTGGCCAGAATTGGCAGAATATGCATTGCAGGAGCTTGCTTGCCCGGCAGCTAGTGTCCTATCAGAAAGAGTATTCAGTGCTGCAGGTTCGATACTAACAGAAAAAAGGACTCGTCTGGCTACCCAAAATGTAGATGATCTAACCTTCATTAAAATGAACTACAACTGGATTTCGAAATCTTTTGCCCCACCTTGCCCGGCTGACACCTAGCTTTCCTATGTAAAGGTCTTGCCTGTGGACTATTCTGAACGACTTTTCCAATCTCGTAATTTGCAGCACCTGATTGTCCAGCATCCGACATGTTAACACCTCCCTAAATGGCCAAAGTCCCCACACGGGGCCGTGGTATCGCCACTTGGCGCCAGCACCCGTGAGAGTACTGTTTGTCTGAAGAGGTGGGTGTGCCCGCTTTTGGTCGACGGCACTGCCACTGGGTCCCTCATAGTACAATAAAGTGTCTCTGGCGGTGGTGGTGCGCACCCAACGTCAGACACACCGTTGTAATATGAGGGGCCCTGGGCCTGTACCGCCGGCCACAAGACAGTTTCCCCCCACCCCAGCTCAAACAGTGCTCTACCACTTGCAAAATTATCTCACAGCTCCACCAATGTTTAGCCTATGCGCTGACATCCTTCAATGCCTGCCACTGACAATACCATTGTATTGACATTTTTGTTATGTTAGGCCTTCGATGCCTGTCTGTGGTCACTCCTTCCACTAGGCCTCCACTGACCACACCACTGCTGCCCGTGTACCCCTGTAACCAATTTTAAATTGCCTACAGCCATGTGTTATTATTTTAGGCCTTCGATGCCTGTCTGCGGTGACTCCTTCCACTAGGCCTCCACTGACCACACCACTGCTGCCCGTGTACCCCTGTAACCAATTTAAAATTGCCTACAGCCATGTGTTATTATTTTAGGCCTTCGATGCCTGTCTGTGGTGACTCCTTCCACTAGGCCTCCACTGACCACACCACTGCTGCCCGTGTACCCCTGGAACCAATTTAAAATTGCCTACAGCCATGTGTTATTATTTTAGGCCTTCGATGCCTGTCTGCGGTCACTCCTTCCACTAGGCCTCCACTGACCACACCACTGCTGCCCGTGTACCCCTGGAACCAATTTAAAATTGCCTACAGCCATGTGTTATTATTTTAGGCCTTCGATGCCTGTCTGCGGTCACTCCTTCAACTAGGCCTCCACTGACCACACCACTGCTGCCCGTGTACCCCTGTAACCAATTTAAAATTGCCTACAGCCATGTGTTATTATTTTAGGCCTTCGATGCCTGTCTGCGGTGACTCCTTCCACTAGGCCTCCACTGACCACACCACTGCTGCCCGTGTACCCCTGGAACCAATTTAAAATTGCCTACAGCCATGTGTTATTATTTTAGGCCTTCGATGCCTGTCTGCGGTCACTCCTTCCACTAGGCCTCCACTGACCACACCACTGCTGCCCGTGTACCCCTGTAACCAATTTAAAATTGCCTACAGCCATGTGTTATTATTTTAGGCCTTCGATGCCTGTCTGCGGTGACTCCTTCCACTAGGCCTCCACTGACCACACCACTGCTGCCCGTGTACCCCTGGAACCAATTTAAAATTGCCTACAGCCATGTGTTATTATTTTAGGCCTTCGATGCCTGTCTGCGGTCACTCCTTCCACTAGGCCTCCACTGACCACACCACTTCTGCCCGTGTACCCCTGGAACCAATTTAAAATTGCCTACAGCCATGTGTTATTATTTTAGGCCTTCGATGCCTGTCTGCGGTCACTCCTTCCACTAGGCCTCCACTGACCACACCACTGCTGCCCGTGTACCCCTGTAGCCAATTTAAAATTGCCTACAGCCATGTGTTATTATTTTAGGCCTTCGATGCCTGTCTGCGGTGACTCCTTCCACTAGGCCTCCACTGACCACACCTCTGCTGCCCGTGTACCCCTGGAACCAATTTAAAATTGCCTACAGCCATGTGTTATTATTTTAGGCCTTCGATGCCTGTCTGCGGTCACTCCTTCCACTAGGCCTCCACTGACCACACCACTGCTGCCCGTGTACCCCTGGATCAATTTAAAATTGCCTACAGCCATGTGTTATTATTTTAGGCCTTCGATGCCTGTCTGCGGTCACTCCTTCCACTAGGCCTCCACTGACCACACCACTGCTGCCCGTGTACCCCTGGAACCAATTTAAAATTGCCTACAGCCATGTGTTATTATTTTAGGCCTTCGATGCCTGTCTGCGGTCACTCCTTCCACTAGGCCTCCACTGACCACACCACTGCTGCCCGTGTACCCCTGGAACCAACATCAGAAAATATAAAAATAAGTATTTTGCTTATAAAAAAGAAAATACTGGAGAGATATCAAATGCAGACATTTTAACATTAAAAACAAACACATACAACAAAAATCTGGTACAGTACTAAAAATGGCCACCAGCTACAATAACTTTCTCCTGCAAGTAGTTAACTGAAAGGTTTTTTAAATTTTAAACACAGATATGGCATCCACCGAGTGTTGTCCTGTCGCGTCTTCTTTATATTATTGCCAAGAAGATGCAAAACAATGAAAATAATAAAATCATTATTTACCAAAAAAATAGAGTAAGTCAAAACCACATTGCAAATAAACATTCATTACAAATAAAGAAGCAGGGCGCGTCCGAGGGTGAGTATATACCTAATAAGAATATAATCACCCTCGGACGCGCCCTGCTTCTTTCCGACAGCCTTCCTTCCTAAGAATCAGCCCTTCCGTGGTGTAGAGAGAGGGTTTGTTACACTCCAAGGTGTTCCCCAGGTTGCCTTTCCTGAGCTTCGATCTTCCGGCTCTCGTTTAGTAGTTGTTGGAAACTACGCTGCATTGGGCCTACAAATTGGGTATGGGGTGTAGAGAGATGGTGTGTTCCACTCCAAGGTGTTCCCCAGGTTGCCTTTCCTGAGCTTCGATCTTCCGGCTCTCGTTTAGTAGTTGTTGGAAACTACGCTGCATTAGGCCTACAAATTGGGTATGGGGTGTAGAGAGATGGTGTGTTCCACTGTAGAGAGATGGTGTGTTCCACTCCAAGGTGTTCCCCAGGTTTCCTCGCCAATGCTTCGATCATCATGCTCTTGTTTAGTAGTTGTTGGAAACTACGCTGCATTAGGCCTACAAATTGGGTATGGGGTGTAGAGAGATGGTGTGTTCCACTCCAAGGTGTTCCCCAGGTTTCCTCTCCATTGCTTCGATCTTCATGCTCTCGTTTAGTAGTTGTTGGAAACTACGCTGCATTAGGCCTACAAATTGGGTATGGGGTGTAGAGAGATGGTGTGTTACACTCCAAGGTGTTCCCCAGGTTTCCTCTCCATTGCTTCGATCTTCCGGCTCTCGTTTAGTAGTTGTTGGAAACTACGCTGCATTAGGCCTACAAATTGGGTATGGGGTGTAGAGAGATGGTGTGTTACACTCCAAGGTGTTCCCCAGGTTTCCTCTCCATTGCTTCGATCTTCCGGCTCTCGTTTAGTAGTTGTTGGAAACTACGCTGCATTAGGCCTACAAATTGGGTATGGGGTGTAGAGAGATGGTGTGTTCCACTCCAAGGTGTTCCCCAGGTTGCCTTTCCTGAGCTTCGATCTTCCGGCTCTCGTTTAGTAGTTGTTGGAAACTACGCTGCATTAGGCCTACAAATTGGGTATGGGGTGTAGAGAGATGGTGTGTTCCACTGTAGAGAGATGGTGTGTTCCACTCCAAGGTGTTCCCCAGGTTTCCTCGCCAATGCTTCGATCATCATGCTCTCGTTTAGTAGTTGTTGGAAACTACGCTGCATTAGGCCTACAAATTGGGTATGGGGTGTAGAGAGATGGTGTGTTCCACTCCAAGGTGTTCCCCAGGTTTCCTCTCCATTGCTTCGATCTTCATGCTCTCGTTTAGTAGTTGTTGGAAACTACGCTGCATTAGGCCTACAAATTGGGTATGGGGTGTAGAGAGATGGTGTGTTACACTCCAAGGTGTTCCCCAGGTTTCCTCTCCATTGCTTCGATCTTCCGGCTCTCGTTTAGTAGTTGTTGGAAACTACGCTGCATTAGGCCTACAAATTGGGTATGGGGTGTAGAGAGATGGTGTGTTACACTCCAAGGTGTTCCCCAGGTTTCCTCTCCATTGCTTCGATCTTCCGGCTCTCGTTTAGTAGTTGTTGGAAACTACGCTGCATTAGGCCTACAAATTGGGTATGGGGTGTAGAGAGATGGTGTGTTCCACTCCAAAGTGTTCCCCAGGTTGCCTTTCCTGAGCTTCGATCTTCCGGCTCTCGTTTAGTAGTTGTTGGAAACTACGCTGCATTAGGCCTACAAATTGGGTATGGGGTGTAGAGAGATGGTGTGTTCCACTGTAGAGAGATGGTGTGTTCCACTCCAAGGTGTTCCCCAGGTTTCCTCGCCAATGCTTCGATCATCATGCTCTCGTTTAGTAGTTGTTGGAAACTACGCTGCATTAGGCCTAAAAATTGGGTATGGGGTGTAGAGAGATGGTGTGTTCCACTCCAAGGTGTTCCCCAGGTTGCCTTTCCTGAGCTTCGATCTTCCGGCTCTCGTTTAGTAGTTGTTGGAAACTACGCTGCATTAGGCCTACAAATTGGGTATGGGGTGTAGAGAGATGGTGTGTTCCACTGTAGAGAGATGGTGTGTTCCACTCCAAGGTGTTCCCCAGGTTTCCTCGCCAATGCTTCGATCATCATGCTCTCGTTTAGTAGTTGTTGGAAACTACGCTGCATTAGGCCTACAAATTGGGTATGGGGTGTAGAGAGATGGTGTGTTCCACTCCAAGGTGTTCCCCAGGTTTCCTCTCCATTGCTTCGATCTTCATGCTCTCGTTTAGTAGTTGTTGGAAACTACGCTGCATTAGGCCTACAAATTGGGTATGGGGTGTAGAGAGATGGTGTGTTACACTCCAAGGTGTTCCCCAGGTTTCCTCTCCATTGCTTCGATCTTCTGGCTCTCGTTTAGTAGTTGTTGGAAACTACGCTGCATTAGGCCTACAAATTGGGTATGGGGTGTAGAGAGATGGTGTGTTCCACTCCAAGGTGTTCTCCAGGTTGCCTTTCCTGAACTTCTATCTTCAGGCTCTCATTAAATTGTGGTTAAACGGAACAACTGCATTTGGCGTACTAGTTGGTTTGGGGCCTACTATCGGTGTCTGCCGCTCCTTGCTGTTCCCCTGGTTTCCTGTCCTGAAGTTCCGTTTTCAGGCGCTCGTTAAGTAGTTGTTAATGTTAGACTGCATTTGGCCTACTAGTTGGGTTGGGGCCTACTATCGGTGTCTGCCACTCCTTGCTGTTCTCCTCCACTGAACAAAGCTGTGCCGCCTGTTTACTACTGTTGCCAATTTTGAACTGCATTTCGACTACTTACTGATTTGGGCCTACTCTCTGTGTCAGCCTCTCATTCCAGTTGTCCTCCACTGCAATGCCCCCTGATTAGTCCTGTGTTACCAATTTTGAACTGCATTTAGCCCACTTTATTCTTTGGGCCTATATCTGTGTTTCCTCCTCATCCTGCCCATTGCCCAGCCAGTGATAGATGAGTCTGCTGGTACATTGACCCATAACGCAACATTTCCCGTGCACGCTACACTGCAAGATTGTGACCCTGCTGAAAGTCAGGTTCCCCCTTCCCGCATACCATACCACCTTACACGGGGACAAACAGGAAGGTGCAGATGAAAGTGTAGGTTCCTTCATCAGGTGGGGGGAGGAATACTAGTTGGCGACGTCACTGGCACAGGGCCTCTCATGGTACGCAAAAGTGTTGCTGCCGGTGGGAGGCGCCCCCGCCGTGCAAACACACCGCTGTACTTTGAGGGGCCCTGTGCCAGTGCCAATGCCAACGAGTGGGCCCCCCCTGCTTGCTCAGGTTCACAGCACTTGCAAAGTTGAAATACTTACCTCTCCCTGCTCCACTGCCGTGACGTGGTCCAGATTTCCTGGGCCCACTAATTACTTGAACCAGCCCTACCCACCACAACTTTAGCCAAATGACCCCCAATTTCAAATGCCTTCCAATTATTATAAGGTAAATTACGCTTGACAAGCTTCATTAAGAAGAATGGATGGTTTTGACATTAAAATGGGCACTCTAGGTGTTTTCCTGGCCCCCACTCACTGCCGACTATGCTGCCCCATTGACTTGCATTGGGTTTCGTGTTTCGGTCGATCCCGACTTTATGTCATAATCGGCCGATTTCACTCGACCCGACTTTTGAGATAGTCGGGTTTCGCGAAACCCGGCTCGACTCTAAAAAGGTCAAGGTCGCTCAACTCTAGTGGTGAACTCACCGCTGCACCATGAGACTTTTTCTCACTCTGCTAGGGGTCACGAACTTTACTGTTCAGGTTCACACATCTCTACCTATGAGAACTGTACTGTGTGTGATGTTAAGGTGAAGGTAATGGAGGATCGGTCACTTGATGCAGAGCTTGCCATCCACTGAAGCACATTTTGGCCCTCTTCTGCATTGCATGCTCTTGTGCGGCAGCCAAAGAAAGGCAGCTGAGTTGCCCGTCCAGTAACAAAAGTTGTCAACATTTCTCACTGCAGCAAGACAATTCGACTTCTCATCTCTCATATCATATGTGTCTCACAACACTAAACAGCTATTCAGTACTTTCAATTCTCTCCTCGTCCCCCAGCTCCCCCTTCCTATCCACTCATCTCAGCTGAAGACTTTGCCTCATTCTTTAAGCAGAAGATTGACAACATAAGGCAAAGCTTATGCCTAAAGTCCCCTCAGCCCATCCTGATAACTACTCAACTCTCCACCTCCTCCAAAAGCAGCTTCACCATCACGGAAGATCAACTTTTCTCTTTACTCTCCAAATCACATCTCACCACCTTTGAACTCCAACTCCATCCCACCTCATTCCAAACCTGACAACAATATTCCTCTAAAACTAACCCACCACTACGACCTGTCACTAGAAACTGATGTTTCCCCTCATGCTTCAGACATGCCACATCCTCAAAAAGTCTTCCCTTGACCCATCATTTGTGTATAGCTATCGCCCCATATCACTTCTTCTCTATTCCTCCAAACTACTGGAACAACATATCCATTTTGAACTGTCCTCAAATCTATCATCCTGCAGCCTCTTTGACCACTTACAATCTGGATTCCAACTGCACCATTCCACTGAAACTGACTAAAGTCAACAAGGACCTGCTAACTAACAAATCCAAGTGACACTACTTTGTCCTTCTCCTCCTGGATCTTTCATCTGCCTTCAACACAGTTGGCTATTACCTCTTACTACAGACGTTCTTATCTCTTGGCATTACAGACTTGGCCCTTTGTTGGATCTCCTCATATCTAACAGTCAGGACATTCAGTGTCATACACCATCTCCTCATCTCACCTCCTATCTGTCAGTTGTCATAATCCAGTTCTGAGTTTATGTTCAGCTGTTTTATGTCTGGACTGGTCATGTGGGAGTTAATCCCCTCTGCCTCACTTTGAAGCTCACTGAGCTATATTAGTCCTCTGCAGCCTGTGGGCCAGTGTCAGCTATAGTTCATGCTGCACGGTTTGAGCACCTGACCTGGATCCCTTTACTAGTGTTCCTCTTTGCCTCTGACTGCCTGCACCTGTTTATGACTTGTTCCGACCTTTGGCCTGTCCCCCAACTCCATCTTATGTCTCACGTTTTGGCTACCACGTTCCAGGTAGGCTCTGGCATCTTGCTTGTCCCCGACTATTCTCTGCTCACCCCTTCTGTACCACGCTGCTATCTCCGTGTATGACCTTGGCTTGTCTCACGTCTCTTTCATTACCTGTGACACCTGTGTTGTTCAGTGTTGCTGCGCTGTGTGTACAACCTCCTTTTCTTAACCAGGACCCCCTGGTGGAGGTTGCTCTATACTGCACTGCAGCAGCACATTACATCAGTGTCCAACAAGGTTCAGTTTTAAGACCCCTGCTCTACTTCATCTATATCTTCGGCCTGAGATAGCTCAAGGAGTCTCACAGCTTTCAGTATCACCTCTATGATGATGACACACAGATCTACCTCTCTGGTCCTGATATCACCTCCTTACTTGCAAGAATCCCACAATGTCCGTCCTTTATTTCATCTTTCTTCTCTGCTAGACTTCTAAAACTTAACATGGATAAAATTGAATTCATCATCTTACCACCATCTCAACCCCCCCAAATTATCTATCAATCAAAATCAATGACTTGACTCTGATCTCTCCTTCTAATCTTAGATCCAAGCCCTTTCCCCTTCCTGCCAACTCCAATTCAAAAATATCTCCTGGATCTGCAGATTCCTCAATCATGAATCTGAAAAACACTAGTGCATGCCCTCATCACATCAACTACTGGTCTGTGGCCGCCCTTCTAACATTATCACATCCACCCAATCTATCCTAAACTCCGCTGCATGACTAATCCTCCTGTCACCATGCGATTCCCTGACTTCTCCCCTTTGTCAATCCTTGCACTGGCTCCCTATTGCGCAGAGATTCCTGTTCAGAACCCTATGTTTGGCATACAAATCTGTCTCCTTACATTTGTGACGATCATCACAAGATTTTCTACTCCTCTTTTATCTCCTCTTCCACAATCGCATACTAGATTTCTCACTTAGATCCCCTCTTCTCTGGAACTATGTCCCTCAATATATCATACTCTTGCCTATCATGGGAACCTTTAAAATGAACCTGAAGAAATACCTCTGACTCCTATCTTTCCTTCACATCCCATGTACAATCTCTTGCCCGCTCACGCCGCTTACACCTAAAGAACATCTCTTGAATCCGCCCTTTTCTCACTATGGAAACAACAAAAACACTCACTGTCGCGCTGATCCACTCCTGCCTGGATCACTGCAATGCTCTTTTAATTGGCCTCCCCCTTACTCGACTTTCCCTTCTCTAGTCTATCCTTAATGCAGCAGCGAGGGTTGTCTATCTAGCTAATCGTTACTCGGACGCGTCCGCGCTTCGCCAGTCATTACACTGGTTGCCCATTCATTATAGAATCCAATTCAAATCACTTGTTCTCATCTGCAAAGCTCTTCACAGTGCTGCACCCCCTTAAATCTGCTCCCTCATTTCTGTCTATCGGCCTAACCGACCTCTGCGCTCTGCAAATGACTTTCGACTAACCTCCGCACTAATCCGTACCTCCCACTCCCGACTCAAAGACTTCTCCCATGCTGCGCCAATCCTCTGGAATGCTCTACCCCAAGATATTAGGACCATTCACTATTTGTATAGTTTTAGGCGCTCCCTCAGAACAAATTTGTTCAGAGCGGCCTATCACGGTCCCTAATCAAAGTCATTTTATCTTTGTGTGTAGCCCATTCAATACTTCCATCTATCCCCCACTCCCTGAAGATGGCTGGACCATCATTGTAAATAAATCATTTTAAATACACACCTGTACTTTGTATCTCCCCCACCTCATTGTAGATTGTAAGCTCTCACGAGCAGGGTCATCTTATGTTGCTTTAATTATTGTACTGTTAACAATTAACATTGTTACTTATGACTGTTGTGTTAAACTTTAAAGTGCTGCAGAATATGTTGGCGCTATATAAATAAAGATTACTATTATTATTACCTCTTCTGACAAGACTACAACCTACACTAACCATCACTCCACCATACCGCTGCGCATGCAGCTCTACCCGTACCTACTGTATTCTCAGCCATTCTTTGTAGACTCTAATCTCTCCTCCAGTAGCAGTAAGTGACTTGTATTGTTTAAGATTATTGTACTTATTTTTATTATGTATATACTTGTCACATAAATGGTGCTATACCAATGAATTATAATAAAACAGCTGTGCTGCTGCCAAAGAAAGGGAGTCGAGTAGACCGTAAAGTAACTGAAGTTTTTTTAAAAAAAACTGTACAATTATAATATTTCTACTCTAGGAAATTGGTTTCACTTTAGTGGTGTGTGTCAATAATTTTGGGAAGTGTTTGCACTCCAAGTTGGGTCTACTTCATGTGTGTTGCCTGTAGCAGTAGGGTTCCCAAACTGGCAGGTCTGCAATTAATTTTAGTCAACTACCTGTGTTATTATCCTTAAACTAAATGGTGGCCCGATTCTAACGTTTCCGGTATTCTAGAATATGTAGGTAGTATACAGCACAAGCTACGTACTATATAACACATTATAGCTGCGTAGTATATAACAGAGCTACGTAGTATGTAACACAGCGAACTTAGTATATAGCAGAGCTTAACACAGCCACGTAGTATATAACTTAGCCACGTAGTGTATGGCACAGGTATGTAGTATATTGGTCAGCCACGTAGTATATAGCAGAGCCACGTAGTATATAACATAGCCACATAGTATATTGTAGAGCCACGTAGTATATTGCACTGGCACGTAGTATATTGCACAGTCACGTAGTGTATAACACAGTCACGTAGTGTATTGCACAGCTGCGTAGTGTATTGCACAGCTATGTAGTATATTGGTCAGCGACGTAGTATATAGCAGAGCCACGTAGTATATAACATAGCCACTTAGTATATTGTAGAGGCACGTAATATATTGCATAGCTACGTAGTATATAACAGAACAGACACAGTCACGTAGTATATTGCACAGCTACGTAGTATATCACATAGAGCACATAGTATATTGCACAGCCACGTTGTATATTGCCCAGCTACATAGTATATAGCAGAGATGTAGTATATAACAGAGCCCACACAGTATGTAACACAGCTCACGTAGTATACAGCAATGTGGGCACTATATGCGTGGTTAAAAAAAACTTAAAATAAAAAATAAACATATACTCACCCTCTGAAGGCCCCTTGAAGTCCTGGCGCCTGTGTGCGGTGCACACGCAGCTTCCGGTCCCAGGGTTGGTATGAGGGAACGACCTGTGATGACGTCACAGTCACGGCAGGTTCTTCTCACATAGCATCCTTGGCATCGGAACCTGCCGCTTGCACTGCCGAGGACAGGAATTAAAACTTAACCTTTAATGTGTACAAGGTAAAAACATCAACAACAACAAAAACAAATAGTGTCCCCCCAAAACAATAAACATATAATGGTACTAAATGATGTGGCCTGTGTAGTAAAACATCACTTATGGGTGATATCAAAATAGAATGTTAGTGAGAACAGCTGTTGCACATACAAAATATGCTGTCCCACACTTTCAAGATACCTCTGGTTTATAACACAAGCACACCTAGGTGCAAAGATGTTAAGCCAGGTAGCCTTGTATGTATAGGTATTGGCAGGTATCAAAAACAAATTATGAACAGGCGGGAGGGGGGTAAAGCAAATTAGGTAGAAATCATACATAACAAAAATGTTTAAAACAAGAACGATCTCACCAATTGCCGTAACCCAGGTAGGTATAGCCCATGGTTCGCTGGGGTGGAGAAATCCATAAATCAGCGACGTAAGGGGACAATACCTGTTGTGAATTCTGTTGTCAAGCTCCCTCCTGTGGTCATGAATGGTACTTCGGCTGGTTCTGTCCATGGGCTTCCTCTGGTGGTTGTGAGTGGGGCTGCGGCTTCTGAGTTTCCTTCCACAGGTGACGAGGTTAATTCGTTAGCTGGCTGCTCTATTTAACTCTACTTAGATCATTGCTCCATGCCACCTGTTAATGTTCCAGTATTGGTCTAGTTTGCTCCTGGATCGTTCTTGTGACCTGTCTTCCCAGCAGAAGCTAAGTTCCTGCTTGTTTTTCTCTGGTTTGCTATTTTTCTGTCCAGCTTGCTATTTTGATTTTTGTCTTGCTTGCTGGAAGCTCTGGGACGCAGAGGGAGCGCCTCCGCACCGTGAGTCGGTGCGGAGGGTCTTTTTGCGCCCTCTGCGTGGTCTTTTTGTAGTTTTTGTGCTGACCGCAAAGTTACCTTTCCTATCCTCTGTCTGTTCAGTAAGTCGGGCCTCACTTTGCTAAATCTATTTCATCTCTGTGTTTGTCATTTTCATCTTAACTCAGTCATTATATGTGGGGGGCTGCCTTTTCCTTTGGGGAGTTTCTCTGAGGCAAGGTAGGCTTTATTTTTCTATCTTTAGGGCTAGCTAGTTCCTTAGGCTGTGACGAGTTGCATAGGGAGCGTTAGGAGCAATCCACGGCTATTTCTAGTGTGTGTGATAGGATTAGGGATTGCGGTCAGCAGAGTTCCCACGTCTCAGAGCTTGTTCTGTATTATTAGTAACTATCAGGTCATTCCGTGTGCTCTTAACCACCAGGTCCATTATTGTCCTCACCACCAGGTCATAACAAATACCCTGTCAATCCCTGAGGGGCTATCCGTAAACCTAGGTCCCCGAGCTCCCGCCATCCACAGCTACCCCTGAGCAATATCATGCCCTGCACTCTCCCTATTAGAATGTCCCGACGCGTTTCTTCGCAGGCCGAATCATCAGGGGACTTGCCTGCCTGGGAGCTAAAGTGCACGAGTGCTATAAAGAAGGACAAAAGGACCTGCCACCCTCCATGTTACACTGCTCCTCAGATTTATTTAGATTTGCTTTTTTCACTGCCGAGGACAGGGCGCCATGTCGGAGGGTGAGAATAACCTTTTTTTATTATTATTATTATTATTTGTAACATTAGATCTGTTTACTATTGATGCTGCATATGCAGCATCAATAGTAAAAATATATATCCACAAAATCTGCTCTATACTATTTCTCAACATTCCTCTATGATGGGGAACACTGTATAAAAAGTTGGTCACACAGGGTTAATAGCTGTGTTAACGGAGTGCATCACACCTTGGTCTGTTAACACTGGCATTAACCCTGTGTGAGCACTCAGCTCTGACTGCAGGGCAGTAAAGTAGCGGCCATTTCGCTGCCAGAATATGTCCATCGCTGATTGGTCGTGGCAATGGTTGTGGGCGTTTTGCCACAACCAATCAGCGACTTGGATTTCCATCACAGACAGAGGCCGCGACCAATGAATATCCGTGACAGACAGACAGAAAGACAGAAAGACGGAAGTGACCCTTAGACAATTATATAGTAGACTAGACTGTGGCCCGATTCTAACGCATCGGGTATTCTAGAATATGCATGTCCCCGTAGTATATGGACAATGATGATTCCAGAATTCGCGGCAGACTGTGCCCGTCGCTGATTGGTCGAGGCAACCTTTATGACATCATCGTCGCCATGGCAACCATTATGACATCATCGTCGCTGTGCCCGTTGCTGATTGGTCGAGGCCTGGCGGCCTCGACCAATCAGAGACGCGGGATATCTACGTCCTTTATGACATCATCGTCGCTGTGCTCGTCGCTGATTGGTCGAGGCCCGGTGGCCTCGACCAATCAGAGAGGCGGGATTTCCAGGACAGACAGACAGACAGAAAGACAGACAGACAGACAGATAGAAAGACAGACAGACGGAAAAACCCTTAGACAATTATATATATAGATTGTTATAACATTTCCCCAGGATTGGCGCATAGCAAATGTGGTGCCAATATTCAAAAAGGGCTCTAAAAGTGAACCTGGAAATTATAGGCCAGTAAGTCTAACCTCTATTGTTGGTAAAATATTTGAAGGGTTTCTGAGGGATGTTATTCTGGATTATCTCAATGAGAATAACTGTTTAACTCCATATCAACATGTGTTTATGAGAAATCGCTCCTGTCAAACCAATCTAATCAGTTTTTATGAAGAGGTAAGCTATAGGCTGGACAACGGTGAGTCATTGGACGTAGTATATCTCGATTTTTCCAAAGCGTTTGATACCGTGCCGCACAAGAGGTTGGTACACAAAATGAGAATGCTTGGTCTGGGGGAAAATGTGTGTAAATGGGTTAGTAACTGGCTTAGTGATAGAAAGCAGAGGGTGGTTATAAATGGTATAGTCTCTAACTGGGTCGCTGTGACCAGTGGGGTACCGCAGGGGTCAGTATTGGGACCTGTTCTCTTCAACATTTTCATTAATGATCTGGTAGAAGGTTTACACAGTAAAATATCGATATTTGCAGATGATACAAAACTATGTAAAGCAGTTAATACAAGAGAAGATAGTATTCTGCTGCAGATGGATCTGGATAAGTTGGAAACTTGGGCTGAAAGGTGGCAGATGAGGTTTAACAATGATAAATGTAAGGTTATACACATGGGAAGAAGGAATCAATATCACCATTACACACTGAATGGGAAACCACTGGGTAAATCTGACAGGGAGAAGGACTTGGGGATCCTAGTTAATAATAAACTTACCTGGAGCAGCCAGTGCCAGGCAGCAGCTGCCAAGGCAAACAGGATCATGGGGTGCATTAAAAGAGGTCTGGATACACATGATGAGAGCATTATACTGCCTCTGTACAAATCCCTAGTTAGACCGCACATGGAGTACTGTGTCCAGTTTTGGGCACCGGTGCTCAGGAAGGATATAATGGAACTAGAGAGAGTACAAAGGAGGGCAACAAAATTAATAAAGGGGATGGGAGAACTACAATACCCAGATAGATTAGCGAAATTAGGATTATTTAGTCTAGAAAAAAGACGACTGAGGGGCGATCTAATAACCATGTATAAGTATATAAGGGGACAATACAAATATCTCGCTGAGGATCTGTTTATACCAAGGAAGGTGACGGGCACAAGGGGGCATTCTTTGCGTCTGGAGGAGAGAAGGTTTTTCCACCAACATAGAAGAGGATTCTTTACTGTTAGGGCAGTGAGAATCTGGAATTGCTTGCCTGAGGAGGTGGTGATGGCGAACTCAGTCGAGGGGTTCAAGAGAGGCCTGGATGTCTTCCTGGAGCAGAACAATATTGTATCATACAATTAGGTTCTGTAGAAGGACGTAGATCTGGGGATTTATTATGATGGAATATAGGCTGAACTGGATGGACAAATGTCTTTTTTCGGCCTTACTAACTATGTTACTATGTTATATTTGTTGCATACCAAGCTGATATTTCTGCCTCCAGAGTGTATCTGATCAAAAATCAAGTTTAAGATGTTGCATGAGGTATCAGGGCTCCCAGCACAGCAGGCTTACACTGGTACCTCACCCAACTCATCTTAAAGGGAACCTGTCACCCCGTTTTTTCAGTATGAGATAAAAATACCGTTAAATAGGGCCTGAGCTGTGCTTTACAATAGGGTATTTTTTGTCCCTGATTCCCCACCTATGCTGCTGAAATACCTTACAAAAGTCGCCGTTTTCGCCTGTCAATCAGGCTTGTCTGGTCAAAAGGGCATGGTCACAGCGGTGTTTCTCCCCCACATCTTGCTTATGTTCCTGTTGGTGGCGTAGTGCTTCTCGCATGCGCAAGTGCCGAATGCACTGCGCAGCTGTAGAAAAAGAGTGCGCTCTCCGCTATTCAGCGGTTTCTTCCTGAGGCCGCACGTGCACAGATGGAGTGCCCTGCTTCCCGGGGCTTCAGGAAAATGGCCACGGGATGCCGCGTGTGCGCAGATGGAGATCGCGGCTGCCATTTTCCTGAAGCCGAGATGTGCCCCCCGCCCTCCCACACCCTGTGCGCCCCCCCGCTGTTCTGAAAATACTCACCCGGCTCGCTCCCTGGCCGGCGCTGCTTCATGTCCTGGCCACATCTTCTCCTGTATGCGGTCACGTGGGGCCACTCATTTACAGTAATGAACATGCCGCTCCACCTCCCATAGGGGTGAAGCCGCATATTCATTACTGTAATCGGCGGCCCCACGTGACCGCATACAGGAGAAGCTGTGGCGAGAACAGGAAGCAGCGACAGCCAACGAGGGAGCAGGGTGAGTATTTTCAGAACAGCGGGGGAGGGCGCACAAGGGGGGGAGGGCGGGGGGCACATAGATCTTTATTTTAAACACTTTTATTCATATCTTCTCTGGGCTTCAGCACCAGATGCTGGTATGTGTGGTACCCAGCACGGTGCGTGTGGTACCCAGTGGGCACACGGGCGGCACACATGTGCCGCACGTCTGCCACACTGATGTGCCACAGAAACGTAGGGGCACACGGACATGCATAATTCCGGTACCGATTTTTTCCGGTACCAGAATTATCTGGACGTGTGAAACCGGCCTAAGGACTTGTGTATACGTTTGGTTTGGCCTCTCATTGAATCTAATAACATTCGGGTATGTTTGTTGAATCATTTGACGAACATATTCGTTGAACGTCTAATTGTTCGGCGAATCAAACAGAACCGAACCTTGAAAGTTTCACTCATCTCTAGCCCTGACAAGGACTGTTGTTTTAACCCCTTCATGACCGGAGGTATTTTCGCTTTCGCCTTTTCGTTCTTCCCAGAGCCATAACTTTTTATGTTTTGGTCAATATGACCATGTGAGGGTTTGTTTTTTGCAGGACAAGTTGAACTGTTGAACGACTGCATTGGTTCTAACATATTGTTTACTGGAAAATGGAAACCAAATTCAAGTACGTTTAAATTGCAAAAAAAAGTGCAATCCCACAGTTGTTTGTGGTTTTGCTTTTTTACTATGTTCACTAAATGCTAAAACTAACCAGCCATTATGATTCTCCAGGTCATTGCGAGTTCATCGACACCAAACATGTATAGGTTCTTTTTATCAAAGTGGTGAAAAAAAAATCCAAACTTTGTAAAAAAAATAAAAATTTTTTTTTTCCATTTTCCGATACCCACAGCGTCTCCATTTTTCATGATCTCAGGTTGGGTGAGTGCTAGTGATGAGCGAGCACTAAAATTCTCGGGTCGAGCAATTTGTAATACTCGGATACTCGACCAGAACAACGAGCCCAATGTAAGTTTATGGGAAACCCGAGCATTTTTTCCGCGATCCCCCCGAGGGTCCTTTTAAAGTCTAAAAACATCTAAAACCTAGTTCATATGGTAATTCCATACTGTTTGCTTAGGCGTTGAATGCAAGGCCTACCCTGCATCAAATTCACACGCACGCCAATAAGCCTTGGAAGAGACATAGAGGTGTGCCTCCTGAAAACAATGCTCCCATTATTAGGAAGTGGGTCTTCCATAGTGTTTGACAATGCAGTGAATGCAAGGCCTGTAAAAAATTAGAAGGCACTCCAATGCACCTTGAAAGAGATGTGTAGGAGGGCCTCTTTAAAAAATGTTCCCATTAAAAAGGAGTGGGTCTCCGATACTTGTAATGCCCATACACTAAGTGTATGGGCTGACAAACATTTCCCCCTGGGCAGTACACATTTTTTTCTTTTTTTACGGGCATCATAAACACCTTTGTCAAAAATTAGAGTGGTTACTGCATCACAGAATTCACCCTCATGTTCTAGTGTCTAAAGAGACGTGGGGGATGTGCTCATATGAATCTATTCCCAATTTAAAGGAGTAGGTCTCCTATACTTGGAATGCCCATACACAAACTTTTTCCCCTGGGAAGTACACTTTTGTTTTTTTAAATAAATTTTTTCACGGGCATTATAAACACTCTGGCCAAAGAATAGAGTGATTGTGGCATCACGGAACACGTTCACCCTGGTGTTCTAGTGGTGGTGGATGATGAGGATTAGGAGGAGAAGGGTAACACCAAATAGCCCAAATCAGGAAGAGTATACCCATGTGTGGGTGTGAAGATGTGCATGGGAATACACATGCCAAAAAAGACACTGTATTGGAAGTTATGTTTCGCTGTCATTCGGGGGTGTACAGAAGTATGTCCCAATCCAGCCCTTGTTCTTTTTTTTTTTTTTTTACAAGAGTCAGCCTGTCAGCATTTTCAGTTGACATCTGGATGCGCTTATCAGATATAATTCAACCAGCGGCACTAAAAATCCGCTCTGACAAAACGCTAACGTGAGCATAGAGCTTTTCAGAATGCAGAGAAGTGGGATGGTGATGTTAATAATGGCCTCATCACTGCTCACCATCTTGGTGGAGTCCTCAAAGTTTTGTAGGATAGTACATATGTCTGACATCCTTGTCCACTCCTGATGACTTATCTGTGGAATCTGAATTGTATAATGAGGGCCTTATTGATGTTGATAGTCAACAACTGCCCTTTTCTGCTGACAAATCCTTTCCAACATATGCAGTGTAGAGTTCCAACACGTGAGGAAGCCTTCAGAATCCAACACGTGAGGAAGCCTTCAGAATTAAACTTGAAAAGAAACTGTCCCACAATAATACCAGAGAAGTTTGGTCAGGAATGAAATTACTGACTGGGCTTAAGCTGAGGCCTGAAAATGATCGAGGAACAATGGACAAGGCTAATGAGATGAATCAGTATTTCAACAGATTTAGCAGTACATGTGTAATACCAACTGATAGTGGATGGGAACTGGGTGCAAATTCTGCAACATCGATATTGGAGGATGAGCAGACTAATTTTAGAGTATCCGAAAATGATGTGAGGAGGCAGTTTAAGTCACTTAACATTGGTAAAGCTGCAGGACCTGATGGACTCAGCTCACGTGTCCTTAAAGTTTGTGCAGACCAGCTGTGTACTGTCTTTACACGCCTATTTAATGGAAGTCTACAAACACAGAGGGTACCAGTGTTATGGAAAACTTCCTGCCTGGTGCCGGTACCCAAGACGACTTCTCCTGCAACCCTAAATGACTATCGTCCTGTAGCCTTAACATCTCATGCTATGAAGGCCTTGGAAAGATTAGTGCTTGCTCACTTAAGACCGAGGGTTAACGCTTTTATCGATCTCCTTCAGTTTGCCTACCGACATAGATTGGGGGTGGATGCTATCCTTTCTCTGTTACATAGGGTACATTCATTTCTGGAGATTGACGGAACCACGGTGCGAGCGATGTTCTTCGATTTCTCGAGTGCATTTAACTCACTGCAGCCACTTTTACTACACAAAAAGATGACTGATATGAAGGTTGAGGAGGGGATGAGAAATTGGATAACTGACTACCTATCAGATCGGCCACAGTTTGTACAGATGGGAGCAGTGGTGTCAAGCAGATTATTGAGCAGTGTAGGTGCCCCCTAGGGAACGGTGCTTGCGCCCTTTCTATTCACACTGTATACTTCAGACTTTCAGTATAAATCTGAACTTTGCCACCTTCAAAAATTTTCGGATGACTCTGTGGTTGTGGGATGCATTAAGGGAGATCAGGGGGATGAGGAATATAGAAGGGTGGTGTCGAATTTCGTGGATTGGTGCAATGGTAACTATCTACAACTAAATGTTAAGAAAACCAAGGAGTTGGTGGCCAACTATAGCAGGATAAAGATGGAATGCTTACCGATCACTATTGCTGGTCAGGAGGAGAGTTACAAATATTTGGGGGTCCATTTGGATAGCAAACTGGACTGGAGATGCCACTCAGAGTTTGTCTACAAGAAGGGGATGAGCAGATTGTATTTCCTAAGGAAACTGAGGTCTTTTAATGTGTGTAGCAAAATGTTAGAAATGTTCTACCAATCTGTGGTGGCAAGTGCCATCTTTTTTGCAATCACATGCTGGGGTAGTAGTGTGCGAGCCTCTGATGCTAATAGGCTGAATAAGATTATTAAGAAGGCAAGTTCTGCTGTCGGCTGTAATCTGGACTCTTTTGGGGAGGTAGTGGAGAAAAGAACTCTGAAAAAGTGTGTGGCAATTATGAACAATAATGCACATCCACTATATGAGCTATTCATGAGACAGAAGAGCACCTTCAGTAACCGGCTTATACTTCTGAGGTGTAAGAAGGAAAAATATAGGAAATCGTTTTTGCCAACTGCCATGGGAATGTACAACAATAACAATAGGGTTAAACCACCAAGGTGAATGTCTACTTATTTCTCTACATTTCAGTTCACTCGTTGTGTATGTCCTATTCTAATGTATAATGTATAATGTTCTTCTGTCAACTCCACTGTCATGTCAACTATGTAATTCCTTTATGATTTTTATGATTTAAGTCGTGCTGCTGTGATACCATAATTTCCCACGGGATCAATAAAGTGTATCGTATCGTATCGTATCGTATCGTGAGGACATCACACATCAGTAGGTGAGCCGGAAGCTGAAAATGCTGCTGAAGCATGGCAAAGGTGGCTGAAACTGTAGCTGACTTTCTAAAATGGGCACACAGGCAGCTTACTTTCACAAGCAGATCCGGCAGCTCTGGGTAGATTTTGAGAAACCGTTGAACCCCGAGGTTAAGCACATGGGCCAGTCATGGTACGTGTGTGAGCTCACCTCACCTCAAAGATGCCACCAGGTTCCAGCCATTGTCGCACATGACCATGCCTGGCTGTAGGTTCAGCAGTGTCAGCCACAAATCTGACTGCTGCTTCAGAGCTGTCCACAACTCTTCATCAATGTGCGGTTTGTCACCTAAGCAGATTAGCTTCAGCACAGCCTGTTGCCGCTTGGCTGAGGCAGTGCTGCAGTGCTTCCAGCTTGTGACTGATGTGCTTATTTCACAGCTGGAGGCTTAAGAGGAGAAGGAGGAGGTGCAGGAGCTGTAGACTGTGGAGACAACTCTGATTGAAATAGGGTCCGCAATCCTTGGTGTCGGGAGGACATGTTCCATCCCAAGGGTCCCGGCTTCCACTATGTCAACCCAGTGGTCCTGTCTGTGAAATGTATTGTCCCTGCTCACAAGCACTTCTCCACGTGTCTGTGGTTAAGTGGACCAGTAACAGCATTGTTGCGGGCATGGGTAATGTTGTGGGACATGTGCTTGTGTAATGCTGGTACGGCACACCAGGAGAAATAGTGGTGGCTGGGGACAATGAACCTTGGGATGGCTGCCACCATCAGGTTGAGGAAAGCTTCCATCTCCACGAGCCTAAAAGGCAACATTTCGAGCGCGAGCAGATGAAAAATGTATTAATTTAGTACTGTGGCCTGTGGGGCATTGGCTGCGTATTTCTGCTAACGTTCCAATGACTAGCGTATAGACAACTGAAGGCTGCGCTGTTACAAGGATGGACGTGCTTGATGATGGTGCTAGTTTATGGTGGGCAACGACAGGTGCAGGGCACGAGGCATCTTCACATGCACTGTGGACAGGGGATTGGCTTACACTTACAACAGTGGAAGTAGTGGTGTCACCCACAGACACTGTTCCTGGAGGCTGGGGTTCAACCCACAAAGTCGGGTGCTTTTCTGTCATGTGCCTGATCATGCTGGTGGTTGTCAGGCTGGAAGTTTTTCTAACCCTGCTAATGCCTGCATGGGAGGTGTTTGTGTTTATCAGCAAAGTCTTTTAAAAAGTTGGACTGGCAACTTCCGTCATGTTGGTGTTACAGGGAACGGATGCACACCTTCTGTCTGCGGCCACCACACTGCTTCTTCCTGCCTGTTGGTGTGTTATGCCTCCTTCCCCATGTGTGCTCTGCATGTCCTCCTGCCAGGTTGGGTCAGTTACTATATCATCCACCACCTCATCTTCCACATCTGCACCCTGGTCCTCCTCCTGACTTTCTGGCAATTGTGTCTCATCATCCTCCACCTCTTGGGACACTTTCCCATCTTCACCTTTGTGACCATGGCTGTTCAAATATTTGGACATCGCTACATGCGATCTCATCTTGCGCCACTTCAAGTGGACCGACCGTTAATCCCGAATCTTTAAATGGAAAAGTGAACAGCTCTTTGGAGTTTCCAAGTGTGGGATCAGCTGTCTCTGGGAACTCGGCATGGTGGGAGGAAGGAGGATCAGGGTGAGTAATATGCGGTCCAGACCCGTGGCTACTCACACTTGACCGTGAGAAAGACGTGGTGGTGGCAAAGTGACTGGAAGTATTATCCGCTATCCATCCAACAACCTTTTGACACTGCTCTGGGTTCAATAGTGGGGTGCAGCTGTCTAGTAATTGGGACAGGAAGGTCGAGCGAGAAGATGTGAGTGAATTTCAGGTTGCCCCGGCCTCTGCATGCACCATCAGCATCACGTCCACTTCCTCATCCCTTGTGCCTTGCCCATTTTAAATTAACTACTATAATATTTTCCACGTTCACTACAAATGGCTGACTTTGGAGCCAACTTATGTGATCAGTGTGCGTAAAATCCACAGTTTACATTATCTGGACTGTATGTAAAAAATCTTTTGTTTTAAAAAACTGTTAGTAACTAGGGTATGACACAGCAAAACATGTACAAAGGAGCCCTCAAATGTCACAATTTTTAGCCCACAGATAGAGGAGGCGTTTGACAGAGATATCACACTGTTCAATATGTGGCTTGTATATTTTTAATTTAAACAGAAAAATACTGTATAGAACTAGAGTAACACACTGCAAAAAAAGGTAAATGTAGGCTTGAAATGCCCAAATGCCCAGAGATTGGATCTGGCATCTGACAGAGAAACCACAATGCTCAATATGTGGCCTGTATTTCTGCATTTTTTACCCCAAAATACTGTATAGAATGAGGGTAACAGACAGCAAATACAGGGGAATGTCCAAATTTGTACCCCACAGATAGATCTTGTGTCTGACAGAGGTACCACACTTTTCAATCTGTGGCTTGTATTTTTTTTAAGCAAAAATACTGTATAGAACTAAGGTAACATACAGCAAATACAGTGGAATGAAGGCCTGAAATGCCCAAAATTGTAGCCCACAGATAGATCTGGCGTCTGACAGAGAAACCACAATGCTCAATATGTGGCCTGTATTTTTATATTTTTTTACCCCAAAATACAGTATAGAACGAGGGTATCAGACAGCAAATACAGTTGAATGTAGGTCTGAAATGCCCAAATTTGTAGCCCACAGATAGATCTTGCATCTGACAGAGGTACCACTGTTCAATCTGTGGCCTGTATTTTTTTAACAAAAAATTTTGTATACAACGAGGGTAACAGACAGCAAATACATTTGAATGGAGGCTGGAAATGCTTAAATTTGTAGCCCACAGATAGATCTGGCATCTGACAGAGAAACCACACTGATCAGTCTGTGGCCTGTATTTTTAATTAACCAAAATACTGTATAGAATGAGGGTAATATACAGCAAATACAGTGGAATGGAGGCCTGAAATGCCCAAATTTGCAGCCCACAGATAGATCAGGGGTCTGACAGAGGAACCACACTGTTCAACATGTAGCCTGTATCTTTTACCTCAAAATACTGAATAGAACGAGGGTTACAGACAACCAATACAATGGAATGGAGGTCTGAAATACCCAAATTTGTAGCCCACAGATAGATCAGGCGTCTGACAGAGATACCATACTGTTCAATATGTCAACAAGCAAAAAAAAGAAACAAATGTGGTTCTGGATTGCTTTGGAATAAAATAATCAAGATTAAGGTGCCAAAAAAATTCTTCCTAGCCACTGATACCTGGGGCTAGGTATATGTGTAATAGGCAGCAGCAGTGGTTGCGTTTTATGCTTCCATCCAAAAAATCATTCATCTCATACCTGGATTTGTAAATTAGATACAAATAAAAATTGATAGCATCCTTTTTTCTTCAATTAAATGATAACTCATCCATGCTACCCTGTCAGATCATGGAAAAAAGACCACAACCCAAGTGACATAGACTAAAAAAAGAGGAATACTAAGCTAGGATATGTATATATATATATAATAGTCAAATGGTCAAATATATAAAATGGTCAAATTACATAACAAGATAAAAAAATGTTTAAAAAAAGGGCACCACAGGACATATAATAATATTAATAATTAATAGTTTATAAATGATTATATATTTAACCCACAATATGATTCAAAGGGGACATGATGCTGAAAAACGTATAATAATAAATAAGTGATATAGAAGGGTTAATAGTTTGCCTTTAACCCCTTCCCGACCTTTGACGCCACGTAGGCGTCATGAAAGTCGGTGACAATCCGACCCATGACGCCTATGTGGCGTCATGGAAAGATCGCGTCCCTGCAGGCCGGGTGAAAGGGTTAACTCCCATTTCACCCGATCTGCAGGGACAGGGGGAGTGGTAGTTTAGCCCAGGGGGGGTGGCATCACCCCACCGTGGCTACGATCGCTCTGATTGGCTGTTGAAAGTGAAACTGCCAATCAGAGCGATTTGTAATATTTCACCTATTATAACTGGTGAAATATTACAATCCAGCCATGGCCGATGCTGCAATATCATCGGCCATGGCTGGAAACAATAATGTGCCCCCACCGCACCCCACCGATCGCCCCCCCAGCCCTCCGATCTGGCCGGTACACTGCTCCGGCTCCCCTCCGTCCTGTGCTCCGGCTCCCCCCGTGCTTTTGTCCGCTCCCCCCGTGCTCCAATCACCCTCCCCGTGCTCCAATCAGCCCCCTGCACTCCGATCCACCCCCCGTGCTCTGTTCCACCCCCCCGTGCTCCGTTCCACCCCCCCGTGCTCCGTTCCACCCCTCCCGCGCTCCAATCCACCCCCCCATGCTCCGATCCCCCCCCGTGCTCCCCCCACCCCATCATACTTACCGATCCTGCCGGGGTCCGTCCGTCTTCTCCCCGGGCGCCGCCATCTTCCAAAATGGCGGGCGCATGCGCAGTGCGCCCGCCGAATCTGCCGGCCGGCAGATTCGTTACAAAGTGCATTTTGATCACTGAGATAGATTATATCTCAGTGATCAAAATAAAAAAAATAATAAATGACCCCCCCCCCCCTTTGTCACCCCCATAGTTAGGGACAATAAAAAATAAAGATTTTTTTTTTTCCACTAATGTTAGAATAGGGTTAGGGTTAGGGGTAGGGTTAGGGTTAGGGCTAGGGGTAGGGGTAGGGTTAGGGGTAGGGGTAGGGTTAGGGTTAGGGGTAGGGCTAGGGTTAGGGGTAGGGTTAGGGGTAGGGTTAGGGGTAGGGTTAGGGTTTCAGTATGTGCACACGTATTCTGGTCCTCTGCAGATTTTTCCGCTGCGGATTTGATAAATCCGCAGTGCTAAACCGCTGCGTATTTATGGCGGATTTACCGCGTTTTTTCTGCGCATTTCACTGCGGTTTTACAACTGCGATTTTCTATTTGAGCAGTTGTAAAACCGCTGCGGAATCCGCACAAAGAAGTGACATGCTGCGGAATGTAAACCGCTGCGTTTCCGTGCAGTTTTTCCGCAGCATGTGTACAGCGATTTTTGTTTCCCATAGGCTTACATTGAACTGTAAACTCATGGGAAACTGTTGCAGATCCGCAGCGTTTTCCGCAGCGTGTGCACATACCTTTAGAATTAGGCTATGTGCACACGGTGCGGATTTGGCTGCGGATCCGCAGCAGTGTTCCATCAGGTTTACAGTTCCATGTAAACATATGGAAACCAAATCCGCTGTGCCCATGGTGCGGAAAATACCGCGCGGAAACGCTGCGTTGTATTTTCCGCAGCATGTCAATTCTTTGTGCGGATTCCGCAGCGTTTTACACCTGTTCCTCAATAGGAATCCGCAGGTGAAATCCGCACAAAAAATACTGGAAATCCACGGAAAATCCGCAGGTAAAACGCAGTGCCTTTTACCCGCGGATTTTTCAAAAATGATGCTGAAAAATCTCACACGAATCCGCAATGTGGGCACATAGCTTTAGGGTTAGGGTTGGAATTAGAGTTGTGGTTAGGGGTGTGATTAGGGTTATGGCTACAGTTGGGATTAGAGTTAGGGGTGTGTTGGGGTTAGTGTTGGAGGTAGAATTGAGGGGTTACCACTGTTTAGGCACATCAGGGGTCTCCAAACGCAACATGGCGCCACCATTGATTCCAGCCAATCTTGTATTCAAAAAGTCAAATGGTGCTCCCTCACTTCCGAGCCCTGACGTGTGCCCAAACAGTGGTTTACCCCCACATATGGGGTACCAGCATGCTCAGGATAAACTGCGCAACAATTACTGGGGTCCAATTTCTCCTGTTACCCTTGTGAAAATAAAAAATTGCTTGCTAAAACATAATTTTTGAGGAAAGAAAAATGATTTTTTATTTTCACGGCTCTGCGTTGTAAAACGTCTGTGAAGCACTTGGGGGTTCAAAGTGCTCACCACATATCTAGATAAGTTCCTTGGGGGGTCTAGTTTCTAAAATGGGGTCACTTGTGGGGGGTTTCTACTGTTTAGGCACACCAGGGGCTCTGCAAACGCAACGTGACGCCCGCAGACCATTCCATCAAAGTCTGCATTTCAAAAGTCACTACTTCCCTTCTGAGCCCCGACGTGTGCCCAAACAGTGGTTTACCCCCACACATGGGGTATCAGCGTACTCAGGAGAAACTGGACAACAACTTTTGGGGTCCAATTTCTCCTGTAACACTTGGGAAAATAAAAAATTCTGGGCTAAATAATTATTTTTGAGGAAAGAAAACGTATTTATTATTTTCACGGCTCTGCATTATAAACTTCTATGAAGCACTTGGGGGTTCAAAGTGCTCACCACACATCTAGATAAGTTCCTTTTGGTGTCTAGTTTCCAAAGTGGGGTCACTTGTGGGGGGTTTCTACTGTTTAGCCACATCAGGGGCTCTGCAAACGCAACGTGACGCCCGCAGAGCATTCCATCAAAGTCTGCATTTCAAAACGTCACTACTTCAATTCCGAGCCCCGGCATGTGCCCAAACAGTAGTTTACCCCTACATATGGGATATCACCGTACTCAGGAGAAACTGTACAACAAATATTGGGGTCGAATTTCTCCTTTTACCCTTGGGAAAATTAAAAAATTCTGGGTTAAATAATTATTTTTGAGGAAAGAAAACGTATTTATTATTTTCACGGCTCTGCATTATAAACTTCTGTGAAGCACTTGGGGGTTCAAAGTGCTCACCACACATCTAGATAAGTTCCTTTCGGGGTCTAGTTTCCAAAATGGGGTCACTTGTGGGGGGTTTCTACTGTTAAGCCACATCAGGGGCTCTGCAAACGCAATGTGACGCCCACAGAGCATTCCATCAAAGTCTGCATTTCAAAACGTCACTACTTCACTTCCGAGCCCCGACATGTGCCCATACAGTGGTTTACCCCCACATATGGGGTATCAGCGTACTCAGGAGAAATTGGACAACAACTTTTGGGGTCAAATTTCTCCTGTTACCCTTGGGAAAATAAAAAATTGCATCCTAAAAGATCATTTTTGAGAAAATAATTTTTTTTTTTATTTTCATGGCTCTGCGTTATAAACTTCTGTGAAGCACTTGGGGGTTCTAAGTCCTCACCACACATCTAGATTAGTTCCTTTGGTGGACTAGTTTCCAAAATGGGGTCATTTCTGGGGGATCTCCAATGTTTAGGCACACAGGGGCTCTCCAAACGTGACATGGTGTCCACTAATGATTGGAGCTAATTTTCCATTTAAAAAGCCAAATGGCGTGCCTTCCCTTCCGAACCCTGCCGTGCACCCAAACAGTGGTTTACCCCCACATATGGGGTATCAGCGTACTCAGGACAAACTGGACAACAACATTTATGGTCCAATTTCTCCTATTACCCTTGGCAAAATAGGAAATTCCAGGCTAAAAAATCATTTTTGAGGAAAGAAAAATTATTTTTTATTTTCATGGCTCTGCGTTATAAACTTCTGTGAAGCACCTGGGGGTTTAAAGTGCTCACTATGCATCTAGATAAGTTCCTTGGGGGGTCTAGTTTCCAAAATGGGGTCACTTGTGGGGGAGCTCCAATGTTTAGGCACACAGGGGCTCTCCAAACGCAACATGGTGTCCGCTAACAATTGGAGCTAATTTTCCATTCAAAAAGTCAAATGGCGCACCTTCCCTTCCGAGCCCTGCCGAGTGCCCAAACAGTGGTTTACCCCCACATATGAGGTATCGGCGTACTCGGGAGAAATTGCCCAACAAATTTTATGATCCATTTTATCCTATTGCCCATGTGAAAATGAAAAAATTGAGGCGAAAAGAATTTTTTTGTGAAAAAAAAGTACTTTTTCATTTTTACAGATCAATTTGTGAAGCACCTGAGGGTTTAAAGTGCTCACTAGGCATCTAAATAAGTTCCTTGGGGGGTCTAGTTTCCAAAATGGGGTCACTTGTGGGGGAGCGCCAATGTTTAGGCACACAGGAGCTCTCCAAACGCGACATGATGTCCGCTAACGATGGAGATAATTTTTCATTCAAAAAGTCAAATGGCGCTCCTTCCCTTCCGAGCCTTACCATGTGCCCAATCAGTGGTTTACCCCCACATTTGAGGTATCAGTGTACTCAGGAGAAATTGCCCAACAAATTTTAGGATCCATTTTATCCTGTTGCCCATGTGAAAATGAAAAAATTGAGGCTAAAAAATTTTTTTGTGAAAAAAAAGTACTTTTTCATTTTTACGGATCAATTTGTGAAGCACCTGGGGGTTCAAAGTGCTCACTATGCATCTAGATAAGTTCCTTGGGGCGTCTAGTTTTCAAAATGGGGTCACTTGTGGGGGAGCTCCAATTTTTAGGCACACGGGGGCTCTCCAAATGTGACATGGTGTCCGCTAAAGAGTGGAGCCAATTTTTGATTCAAAAAGTCAAGTGGCGCTCCTTCCCTTCCAAGCCCTGCCGTGCGCCCAAACAGTGGTTTACCCCCACATATGAGGTATCAGCGTACTCAGGACAAATTGGACAACAACTTTCGTAGTTCAGTTTCTCCTTTTACCATTGGGAAAATAAAAAAATTGTTGCTAAAATATAATTTTTGTGACTAAAAAGTTAAATGTTCATTTTTTCCTTCCATGTTGCTTCTGCTGCTGTGAAGCACCTGAAGGGTTAATAAACTTCTTGAATGTGGTTTTGAGTACCTTGAGGGGTGCAGTTTTTAGAATGGTGTCACTTTTGGGTATTTTCAGCCATATAGACCCCTCAAACTGACTTCAAATGTGAGGTGGTCCCTAAAAAAAATGGTTTTGTAAATTTCGTTGTAAAAATAAGAAATCGCTGGTCAAATTTTAACCCTTATAACTTCCTAGCAAAAAAAAATTTTGTCTCCAAAATTGTGCTGATGTAAAGTAAACATGTGGGAAATGTTATTTATTAACTATTTTGTGTCACATAACTCTCTGGTTTAACAGAATAAAAATTCAAAATGTGAAAATTGCAAAATTTTCAAACTTTTCGCCAAATTTCCGTTTTTATCACAAATAAACGCAGAATTTATTGACCTAAATTTACCACTAACATGAAGCCCAATATGTCACGAAAAAACAATCTCAGAACCGCTAGGATCCGTTGAAGCGTTCCTGAGTTATTACCTCATAAAGGAACACTGGTCAGAATTGCAAAAAACGGCAAGGTCTTTAAGGTCAAAATAGGCTGGTCATGAAGGGGTTAAGTGCCTTTTGCCTTTAATTGTTAGAATTACTAGAATCTGTTGATGCAGTAGTCTGATGGCTTCCTTTCAAGGAGACCATACTTCTTATCAATGTATGTTCCCAATAGTCAGTCACAACATGCTCCGGGTACGTGAGAGAATAAAGGTCAGTATGACCCTGGGTGATGGTGGGGGCTACATGAATTGCATTGAGAATCACATATGTTGTAAATGGTATAAAATATTGCTTCTTGCTCTTTTACTGCAGATAAAAGTGACTTGCTCACAGGATATGTGTGAGGTGTCTTTTTGTCTCCAAGCGCGCTTGTAAAATGACGGGCGTAACTCCACAATTTGGTCTCACTGGTGATCTGTCAGCTGACATTTGGGTCAGAACGAAAAACAGCTACGACATAAGTGAATGTGAAACAGTGAAAATCATTCAATATGGTAAAATATTGTTTAAAATTTACAAAAGTGCATCAATCAGTAGCAAATAAGCAAATAAATAACAAATAATAACATAGTGCATCAATAGTAAAAGTGCACAAGTGACACCGCAAACATAAGGTGTTCACAATGGTCAAGTATAGATACCAGAACCAGTATAGATATCAGAGACACTGCTCTGCCAAACACCCCAAAAAATGGTAGCAATATACACACACAGGATACCTTTAGGGGTTAATGTCAGTGTGCACAACGCACCCCGATGCGCGTTTCGGTAGAATTTCCTTCGTCAGAGGGATCTTGAACACATCCTGTCAGATCATGAACACATCGGTAATGTACCATGTCCAGAATAGAACACGATCTATTGGCATGTCCCAATATGACAGGAATACAGTGTTTTGTAAAATTATTTAATGCCTAGGCATTTTTTGTATTTTGCTACATCAGACCTTGGAATTTCACATTTTTTTTGAGGGTTTGCATCCGTGCTTACAACTGTGAACAGTTGTTTTTATTTTTATTGTGAATTAAACAGCAAATAGGACAAAATAACTACTACTTTAGTTAGTACTTTGTAGAGCTTCCTTTTGCAACGATTACAGCTGCAAGTCATTTTGGATAAGTATCTATGAACTTTCCAGATATTGCCACTAGTATTTTTCCCCATTCCTCAATGCAAAACAGCTTCAGCACTTTTTAGTTTGATGTTTCCTCTGGTCAATAGCAATCTTCAAGTTTGACCACAGATTCTCAATTAAATTAAAATCTGAGCTTTGTCTAGGCCGCTCCAAAACATTTGCATGTTTCCACTTAAACCACTTGAGTGTTGCTTTAGCCGTATGCTTTGGATCATTGTCTTCTTGGAAGGTGAACCTCCATTCGAATCTCAAATCACTGACAGATTGAAACAGGTTTCTTCAAGAATATCCCTGTATTTGCGCACTATCCATCTTCTCCTCAACTCCAACCACTGTTCCTGCTGCTGAAAAACATATAGTGTTCTTGGGGTGATAAGCTGTGTTTGCTTGGTGCCTGACAGTGTTTTTTTTGGTGGCCAAGTTAAATTTGGTCTCATCTGACTACAGCATCCTTCTCCATAAATTTGGAGAGTCTCCCCCATGTTTTTTAGGCAAACTCAAAACGAGCCTTGCAGTTTTTGTTTGTAAGTAAAGGCTTTTTTTGCACACTCTTCAATAAAGGCCACTTCTATGAAGTCTACTGCTTATTGTGGTCATATGGACATATAATCCAGACTCTGTTTGGGCTCTCTGTTACCATTGGTCTCCGTGTTGCCTCTCTGATTAATGGTGTTACAGCCTCTGTAGACTTTAAGAAAAGGTCTGTTTATATACTGGCAGACCATCTGACACTATTATTGCCCACAGGTGGACTTCCTTTCACTTAACATGCAACTTATGAAGGTAATTGCTTGCACCAGAAATTTTTTAGGGGCTTCAAAGCAGAAGGGGTGAATACATTTTCATGTGCCAATTTTTAGTTATTTGATCCCGTAAATTTAATCTATGCGTATATCTTTCACACTTCAGTTCCCCAACTTAGACCATTTAGTGTTGATGCATCAAATAAAATTGAAATACAAAAATATTTAAACGCAGGTTGTAATGTAACAAAATAGGTAGAGGTAAAAAGCCAAGGGGGTGAATACTTTCACAAGCCACTATAGGCGTCTCTCTATAGAAGTGAATACTGAGGCAAGCTCAAGGAACGTAGACAGTGCGTGAATGCTGGTATGCAAATTACGTATTAATGTATCCACCTGCTCCCATCAGCAATATCGCAAAATCGCAATATCATATGTTCTATATGTTGTCACCATTCAGCAGCCTGCAGTCATATAGACAGACTGTACACTTTTGTCACAAACCTAGGCAACCCCTTTGATTCCTTGCCTCTGCAGCCAATTTTCAATTTACTGGTTTTTATCTTTTATTCTCCTTTTTCCATAAAAAAAAAGCTATATAAGGTCTTGCTTTTTATTGGATGAGTTGTAATTTCCATGACCCCATCCATTTTTCATTACAATGTACTGAAAAAATATTAAAAATTTCAAGCTGGTTGAAATAGTGACAAAAATACAATTTCATTAGTCATATTCTTTGGGGTTTGTTTTCCAGTATTTAATGTAATGATAAATGGATGTCACTAGGGTTGTGTTTAAGTGAATCACCTATAATTTTGATGATCTGCCTCTTTTTCTTCTTGAAAAGTTTGGAGCTGTGCCCCAGATTAGAATTGAGGAGGGAGATGGAGCTATGATCTTGCATTAGAAGCGCGAGCTCCACTATCATTTAATGAGTTAAATTAACCTTGAAGTTATAAGTTCAGCAGGTGATTAGTGATTATTTAAATTATAAATTCAGTTTTCATGAGTTAGGCCAGCGTCACACTGGCGTATTGCATCTGATGCGAGATCATCGGATGCGATATGCTAATGACACTCGGCTCCTGCTCGCAGCAGAGTAGGAGCCGAGTGTCATGCGTCTGTGCTCTGATTCTCTCGCACAGGGAAGATCGGAGCACAACTGCGGAGGAGGCGGAGAGATGAATTTCTCCATCTCCTCCATTGCTGGGGTCCGCTTATAGCGCACATCACTCGGATGATATCCGAGTGGTGTGCGCTGTCTCACTCGCACCCATAGGCTTATATGGGTGTGAGTGAGCTGAGAGTTTTTCTCGGTCCGAGACAATCGCAGCATGCGATAACTTATCATTGGTCTGAGTGCAATGCGAATTTTTATCGCATTGCACTCGGCCGTTTAAAACGCCAGTGTGATGCCGGCCTTAAAACAAAAAACTGTTTATCACATTGCATTAAATTTTTATAATTATTGTTCTATTTAACCTTATAACTAAAATTTCTCTTTGATTAATTTTAGCCGCCTAAAAAATGTATATTTTGCAAATATTTATTTTTTCTTTTGTTTAAAAATACTGACAAACAAAGACCTGTTTTGTTGCAATGATGCCATTTTCTCATGGAAAAACAGGACATTTACATTCCAACAAAACAGGTAGGAGTAGCATTAGGGTATGTGCACACGATGCAGATTTCTTGCAGATCTGCAGCTTTTTTTTCCGAGCAGAAACGCTGCAGTTCCGCCAGTGATTTACAGTACAATGTAAATCAATGGCAAAAAAAAAATGCTGTGCTAATGGTGCAGAAAAATCTGCACAGAAAACAAGGCAGATTAATAAAAAAAAGGAGCATGTGACTTCTTTGTGCAGATCTGCTGCGTTTCTGCACCCATTCCATAATAGAAATCTGCAGGGGTAAAAAATCTGCAACATGTGCACATACCAAAAAAAGGTGCAGATTCTGACCTGCGTTTTCTGCCAAGAAATACAGAATCTGCACAGAAAATTCCACAGTCAAATCTGCAATGCGTGCATATAGCCTCAGGCTATGTGCACACGTTGCGGATTAGGCTTAGGAATTTCTGGTGAGGATTCTGCCTCTCCTGGCAGAAAACGCACCTGCGGATTTGTCGCGTTTTTTGTGTGGTTCCGCAACGTTTTGTGCATTTTTGCTGCAGTTTTCTTGCAGATTTGCTGCGTTTTTTACCCCTGCGGTTTTCTATAATGGAATGGGTACAAAAACGCTGCAGATTCACAAAAAAGAAGTGACATGCTACTTTTTTTAAACCGCAGCGTTTCTGCAGCGGATTTTCCGCAAAGTGTGCACAGCATTTTTTTTTTCTCATTGATTTACATTATACTGTAAATCAATTGCGGATCTGCAGCGTTTCTGCACCTCAAAAAACTCTGTGGATCCGCAGAGAATTCGCAACGTGTGCACATACCCTAAATTTACTTTTTAACCTCTTTCTGACCTCGGACGGGATAATACGTCCTAGGTCAGATACCACGCTTTGATGCAGGGCTCCGGCGGTGAGCCCGCATCAAAGCCGGACATGTTAACTGTTTTGAACAGCTGACATTTGCCCACAATAGCGGCGAGTGAAATCGCAATTCACCTGCCGCTATTAACTAGTTAAATGCCGCTCTCAAACGCTGACAGCAGCATTTAACCGGCGCTGTTGAGACCTCTATGGTTACTGATGCCGGCCTGCTGTGAGCGCCACCCTGTGGTCGGCGCTCACAGCATACCTGCATTTCTGCTGCATAGCAGCCATCTGATGATCGCTGCTATGTAGCAGTGCCGATCGCGTTGTGCCTGCTTCTAGCCTCCTTTGGAGGCTATTGAAGCATGGCGAAAGTAAAAACAAAAAAGTGAAAAAAATGTGAAAAAATAAAAAAAAAATATAAAAGTTTAAATCACCCCCCTTTCACCCCATTCAAAATAAATCAATAAAAAAAAATCAAACCTTCACATATTTGGTATCGCCGCGTTCAGAATCGCCCGATCTATCAATAAAAAAGGATTAACCCGATCGCTACATGGCATAGCAAGAAAAAAATTCAATGCAATAACGGGCGATGAAAAGAACGTACCTGCACCAAAATGCTATCATTAAAAATTACAGCTCAGCATGCAAAAAATAAGCACTCACCCAACCCCAGATCATGAAGAATAGAGACGCTATGGGTATCGGAGAATTATTTTTTTTTTAGCAAAGTTTGGAATTTTTTTTCACCACTTAAATAAAAGAGAACCTAGCCATGTTTGGTGTCTATGAACTCGTACTGACCTGTAGGATCATAATGACTGGTCATTTTTAGCATTTAGTGAACCTAGTAAAAAAGCCAAATAAAAAAACAAGTGTGGGATTGCACTTTTTTTGCAATTTCACCGCACTTGGAATTTTTTTCCCGTTTTCTAGAAAAAGACATGCTAAAACCAATGTTGTTGTTCAAAAGTACAACTTGTTTTGCAAAAAATAAGCCCTCACATGGCCATATTGACGGAAAAATAAAAAAAGTTATGGCTCTGGGAAGAAGGGGAGCGAAAAACGAACACGGCAAAACGGAAAATCCCAAGGTCATGAAGGGGTTAATGGACAATAGAAGGTCTATCAATATTATAGAGATAAACTGCGTACAGCTCATTCTGGTGTGGTGACTTAGTGGAGCCAGTTAAGTTAAGTTAATATATAAAACAATGCAGTATGAAAGTATGACAGCTATACAAAAACTATATCACAGACTTAGCTGATTGTATTTTTAAAATATACATTTGTTGGCAGTTACAATGAATAATAGTGAAATTTCGTTGATATGTTGATATAGCACAATATTTAAAACAAGTTATTGCAGTGTGGTAAACTGTGTTTTATATTTGCCATAAGGCAAATTGTATTTATAATTTAATGAGTTTGCACTAAGCTTGCATGTGAAATGACTGAATCATTAGACAATGTGGAGTCAGCATTAGCATGCATGCTGAGACTCGTGGGAGACCCTAGAGAGCATAAAAAGTTTCTGTTTCCTGCAGCAGACAGCTTGACTTGACTCATGGATGGAGACACAGCTAGGTATAAAGTCTCTGTGTCAGAGCAAGCTAGAAGTGAGGGTCAGTAGTGCTTGTTATACATGGTGTATTGCCCTAGGGTAATAGTGAGAGAGAGACACAGAAGAGTTAAGGAAAAAAAAAACTACAACTCGTACCACTTTCATCAAAGTCTGTCTCAGTTGTAGAAGATTAGCTCAAGTACCATTACTAAAGATAGATGGTGGGGTGCAGTTTCCTTTACCTTTTACTGATGCATTGTAGGTGCAGTCCGGGGCATAGGTTACAGGTGTGGATGGGGTCCGGGAGACCTGGGAGTAACTTGGGATCCACCTAGCCAGGTGGGTTCGGAGGCCTTCCCTTTGCGTTGAATTCTCTGTCCCTTGCTGCCTGAAGCTTTACACAAGTTCCTCTTAGTGTCTGTTTCTCCTAACCCCTATGGTTGACAGCATGAGCCTTTCATGGGCACTGTCTTCTCACTGGCAGCCCCGGGATTCTGACCTGCTGTGGTGCCTCCAGGTGTTAGATGGGCAAGGAGACCTGCAATCTCCTGCCCTCCGGTTCTAGTTGCTGGGTCTTTAGTACCGGTGCAACACGGACTTCGATGTCCGGTTTCTTGTGCGCTTAATCCTGGGAAGAGCTCAGTCACAGCTCTATTCCCAGTCTCTCTCCTCACATGCTTCCTCTCACTTCACTGTCTCACACTGAACTCCCTACCCCGCCTCCAGGCCAGAACTTTTAGGGAAGCTACCCTGAAACTGGGTTTAGAGCTCCCCTTCTGGTCTGGAGTCAGGAAGGTGTTGTATGTTTTTGTTACCTTCTAAAGGTACCTTCACACATAACGATATCGTTGCTTTTTGTGACGTAGCAACGATATCGTTAATGAAATCGTTATGTGTGACAGCGACCAACGATCAGGCCCCTGCTGGGAGATCGTTGGTCGCTGAATAAAGTCCAGAACTTTATTTCGTCGCTGGACTCCTCCTGACATCGCTGGATCGGCGTGTGTGACACCGATCCAGCGATGTCTTCACTGGTAACCAGGTAACAAGCGATGTCTTCACTGGTAACAAGCGTCGGTCAGCCGGAAAGCAGAGCGGTGACGTCACCGCTCTGCTTTCCGGCCGCTGTGCTCACAGCTAGTACAGGAGGAGTGCAGAGCACAGCGCTGGAGGACAGACAGCTGTACGTAAGTATGTGGCGTTTGTTTTTTTTTACTTTTAGGATGGTAACCAGGGTAAACATCGGGTTACTAAGCGCGGCCCTGCGCTTAGTTACTCGATGTTTACCCTGGTTACCGGCATTGTTGGTCGCTGGAGAGCGGTCTGTGTGACAGCTCTCCAGCGACCAAACAGCGACGCTGCAGTGATCCGGACCGT
Organism: Ranitomeya imitator; assembly: GCF_032444005.1. Classification (NCBI taxonomy): domain Eukaryota; kingdom Metazoa; phylum Chordata; class Amphibia; order Anura; family Dendrobatidae; genus Ranitomeya; species Ranitomeya imitator. The sequence continues at coordinate 392,548,139 of NC_091285.1, read as the reverse complement.
TGTCGGTATCGCTGCAGCGTCGCTTAATGTGAAGGGGCCTTTAGTGGATCACTTCTTACCTCCAGGCATGATATTACCCCCCCCCCCTCCCCACGTGAGGAAAGCAATGCCATTTTTAGCAACCAAACTTCTGGGTGCCACATATAGGCAAAGATAAGTCATATTAGAGTGGGTCGTATTCCAGATTTTCCTGATTGTGAGCATTGTCACATCAAAGGAGTGCTGATGGTTATGTGTGAGAAGAATTAGCACAGCAGTAACGACTGGAGATTCTTGCTTTCCTGAGGGACAGGTAAGTGCAGGATTGAACAAATTTCCCCCAAAAATCTGCTACCAGTCCACTATTTTGAAAACAAGTTGATGAGTGTAAGGAGGGCTGTGATAACTACTGTCAGTGTGCTGTAGTAGACTGTTGCTGAATATGGGGGTGCTGCTGTAGAAAATACAGATGCATACATTTGAAACAGAGACAAAATAAAACAGGAGATGCTAAGAGACAAATTAGTTACTTCTGTGCAAAGTGTCACAATCATAAGTAAGGTCCAGCAAGTACAAGCAAATTTTTATCTTTATCTATCCATCAATCTAGAAAAAAATATGCAGAGAGCAGCAACTAAATAATAATAATAATAATAATAATAATAATAATAATAATAACAATAGATGGGTGCAGAACTTCACAGGAACATACCAGTTCTCATAATAGAAAAAAGTAAGAAGCAGCACACCATTGTCTTAGGGCAAAAAAAGCTATTTAATAGCCCATTTGTGCATGCAACGCTTCGGCTCTATGTGTGAGCCTTTTTCAAGAATCTATCTATCTATCTATCTATCTATCTATCTATCCCATATCTATCTATCTATCTATCTACCTATCTATCTACCTACCTACCTACCTATCTATCTATCTATCTATCTACCTACCTATCTATCTATCTATAAAAAAGAAAAGAAAAGAACAGCACATAAAAAAATGGTAATTGGGTGCAAAGCTTCATAGATACATACCATTCCATTATGCGACGTTTGAGCTCTGTGTGTGAGCTTGATGAAGGCACACACAGAGCCAAAACATTACATAATGGGCCATTAAAAAACTATTTTTTTGCACTAAAGGAAAGGTGTGCTGCTTCCTTACTTTCTCTATCTGCCTATTATCTATAAACCAAAGACTGCGGCTGCACTAAATTTTATTTATCAAGCATACCTTTTCTGGGACTAACCTACAAATTTAAAATGCAGGCTTTATCTATTTTTTCTCTTACTAGTAAATAATTATTGTAAGAAAAACTAGAACCTCACCGACATAAACACTAAACAATAAATGCAGTACTATATAAAAACAATTTTTATTCAAAATATGTTAAAAGGAGTATTAATTAGGAAAAAATTATATGAAATCTAGTGGCCACATATGGAAAAGCAGTGCCACCCTAGGATATACCAAACCCCTTATAGGCATTGCATAACAATGTCACGCCTTACTATATCCATAAGACATTAGCCAGTTTGCCTTCTGTTCACTCCTCTTTATGACTTTTCTTACCTTGCAGGGCCCTACAGGGCCAGATAGGGAGGGACGATGTCCAAGCGGGGGTGCCATTTTACAGATGTAGGGTGCCAACCTTTGCAGCAAGGTAGGAACTATTGAGTTTGAGACATGGAGCTTTGTGATCAAAAAGATAATTCCGTGGAGTACATTGACCAAAACTGACAGTGACACTGTTAAAAATAACATCATCCCCATGTTCCATGTGGTCTTTCTAAAGTCTGCAGGGCCAGCGAACGAGGGTACCCGCTGACCCTCGTGTCTCCACAACGCATTTCAGGGATGGTGGGTCCCATTCATCAGATTAATGCACACACATGGTAAGGGATGATAGTATGTTAGAAAATCTATTGACAAACCAAATAGTAACCTGGGATGAGGCTCAATCCTTTGTTAATTATTTAAACAAAAATCAGAGTGGCTGGAATTCACTGAAACCTTCTCCAAGAAAAGTATTAAATTTCTTGATTTGGTTCTCTCTAAAAATAATGTGGGTGAAATCAATATGTCTACACATATCAAGACAGTGGATGATAACAGATTTTAGATTTTTGCAGCGGTCACCTCCTAAGATAGATAAAAAATGTGCAATATGGACGATATGGGCAAATTCAAATAAATGTACCAGTATTGATGATTTTAGGAAAGAGTCACACATCCTGAATAAGAGGATTAGGACAACGGTTACCCAGAGTGTATTCTGAGAGATTCCTATGAGAAGACTAAGAATCTTCTTCGGGTAGATTGTTTGGCCAAAATGAGGGACAAAGCCAGTTCAAAACCATTAAAAGAATTTGATTGATGACAAATTCAGATACAGTTTTGTCACCACTTCCAACAGGTCCCATTATGTCATTAGGGACTTGTTGAAGCAGTATTGGTTCATTTTGAGGAATGATCCAATTTTGGCTATGAATTTTTAGAATGAATAGAAGTTTAACCCTTTCATGACCTTGGACTTATAGGTACGTCCAAGGCCCCCTCCCCCTGTTTGCTGCCGGCTGAATCGATGAGCCTGCAACTTTTCCTGCAAGTTTCAGCTGATTTAATCAGCTGACATGTGCCCTTAACAGTCATGGGTGGAGTCACAATCTATCTGTGCCTATTAACATGTTAAATGCCAATGTTAATCTCTGACAGCGGCATTTAACGTGATCACGCCAGAACCACGTAAAAGACCTCTCCCAAATTGTCTCCACTAAGATGGCACCGCCTGCACAGAAGCAGCTTTCAGAGATCTGATAGAAAAATGAAAATAAAGATTAAACAACAACCACAAGATGAATTTCATCAACGGAGGTACGATTTTAATAAGTATAATGGCGCAGACCTGACAGTGTCTGTAAGTTGCTGTGTACAATCCTGCTGACAGGTTCCCTTTAATCAAGAGTAACTAAGGAGATTTTTCCTAATTTTTAAATTTCTGAATTGCAATTCATTCTTTGTTATTCATTTACTAAATAATGCATCTGGGTTTTTCAATATGTGGGATGCACCATTAAACCATCCATAACAGATTGTAGTTTTATAGCAGTCGATATGTGGATGTGCTTCATTAACTCCATATATTCCAAGTTTGAAAAGATTCCATATGACTTGATATGAAAGGATTTAGAAGCAAAATAGTGAAACTACAAAGAAAAAAAATTGTACAAAATATATGTTGATAGCCTTATATACATACTGTACATGCTATGTTGGATTATCTTGAGAATGTATAAAACATGGGCCAAATATTAATCAATAGAAAAAAAGTCTCTCACAATGTTGATGAGGGTGGTGTTTCTCAGGTCGGGGTAACACTTTCTTGTGTAATGCGAGAATTTCATCCGCATCTCTCGCATCAATACCCGGCACAGCTGTCGGCACTTGGGACCGAGCGTTCAGCTGCATAGAAATACATTCAGCCGCATGCTCCAGTCCCGACTGCCGGTGGCAGTGCCAGGTATTGATGCAAGAGACTCGCGCAAGTTTATCGCACGCAGGTGTGACCCCGGCCTTAGCTGGGATATCTCATATCTGATGCAGCACCTTTATTTGTTTTTTCTTTTATTCCAGCTACACTCAGATGGCACAAACACCAGTTTCATACAGTACTATTGGTAGAAAATGTATGGAAAGTAACACAGGTAGTTGACTGAAAGTAAGTGCAGGCCTGTCTGTCTCGGAGCCCTACTTAGGCTGGTCTGCGTATGGCTGCGTACTTCCTCCATTAAGCTCCACCTATGCTCTGTCTATGCGTCGTGCATCATCCTGCATACCTATCTTTAACATTATATATGCAGGGACATACATTGTATGCGAATGCGTCCGCATGCAGTGTTTTGATGTGCCCATCGATCGCACGGGAATGCAAAAAGTTGCGGTCGCGTGCGGTCGGCAGGCACGTCAAAATGCCGCATATGGACGCATCCGCCTACAATGCATGTTCCTGCATGCCCAATGTTAAAGATAGGTATGCAGGACAACGCAGGACGCAGTAGGCAGAGCATAGGTGGAGCTTAACGGAAGATGTATGCAGCCATGCGCAGACCAGCCAAATGCAAGTGTGAAACCAGCCTTACACAGGCGACCCACCAGATGGAAACAAAACTTGGCATCACCACATTAAAAAAAAATTGTCACACACCACTAACGTGGCATCAATTTCCACAGAGTAGAAACAGTACAGGGTGGGTCATTAATATGGATACACCTAAATAAAATAGGAATGGTTGGTGATATCAACTTCCTGTTTGTGGCATATTAGTATATGGGAGGGGAAAACTTTTCAAGATGGGTGGTGACCATGGCGGCCATTTTGAAGTCGGTCATTTTGGATCCAACTTTATTTTTTCCAATGGGAAGAGGGTCATGTGACACATCAAACTTTTTGAGAATTTCACAAGAAAAACAATGGTATGCTTGGTTTTAATGTAACTTTATTCTCTCATGAGGAAGTTGATATCACCAACCATTCCGATTTTATTTAGGTGTATCTATTAAATGGCCCTAAATGTATATTATTATTATTATTTATTTATATAGCACCATTGTTTCCATGGTGCTGTACATGAGGAGGGGTTACATACAAATAACAGATATCACTTACAGTAAGCAAACTAACAATTACAGACTGATACAGAGGGGCGAGGACCCTGCCCTTGCGGGCTTACATTCTACAAGATAGTGGAGAAGGAGACAATAGGTTGAGGTTTGCAGGAGCTCCAGTGTTGGTGAGGCGGTAGCTTCAGTAGTGGTGAGGTGGCAGCGGGGTCAGTTCAGGCTGTAGGCTTTCCTGAAGAGGTGGGTTTTCAGGTTCCATCTGAAGGATCCGAATGTGGTTGATAGTCGGACGTGTTGGGGCAAAGAACTCCAGATGATGGGGGATATTAGGGAGATGTCTTGGAGGCGGTTGGGTAATAGGCCTCTTACACATGTTCCACTACAGGCAACCCACCTGACGGAGAGCCAACATGGAGTCTCCACATTTCAAAAAATAATTGTCTCACCGTAAAGTGGAATCAACTTCCACAGAGTAGAAACAGTGTAATAGGCCTCTGTCACACCTTCTACTACAGGCAACTCACCAGATGAAAACCATCTTGGAGTCTCCACAGGAGAAAAAATTGTAACATCAGCAGAAATAGCAACAGCGGGCACAGAAGACAACACAAAGATGGCACAGATTGCAATAACAAGAGATTAATGCATTGTTAGGGTTGGCGGAACGCACCAAATATATAGTTTATTAGATGGAATTGGTGCGTTCGCAACCCGGGATCCACCGTGCAGGAAAATACCTGCTGCTAAGTAAGACGGGCTATATGGCGGTACTATAAGTATACATACAAGGGTTAACTTCACCCTGCGTGAAGGAAGCGATCCTGTTGCGTCACAGGACCGCGGTACCGCACATAGAGCGCGAGCAATAAGTCAGCTAACACAACCCCAACTAGGATTGAAGTCCGATTAGACCACTGCTGGCACAACATCGCAACTGGGTGTGTAAGGAAACTATTGAAATAGTAAATAAGGCACGAGAGTGTGTGCGGTGCCGCACTGACGGACGCCACTAACCACCCAGGCTTGGGTAAGGAAAGCGCAGAGGAAGCGCACAGCGCCGTACTGGCGGACACAGCAACAGGACGCTGAGATGTGTGTTACGTGCTGTTGGATAAGTCGGGCGCTAGATAGCAAACATACACCTTCCGCGAACAGACATTCAATAGGGAGGGTTATTTAAAGAGCGACTTTCACTCACAACACACACACATATATAAGACAATACTAGCGCATGGCCGTGCGGTCATGCGCAGTTTATATAGTTGCAGCACAGGAAGCTGCTACTGAAATTTTTGCCTTTCAGGACCTTCCAGAAGGACCAATGGAATGTACTGCAGCACCTGAGCATGTGACCGAACATGTGGCCCTCGACCTCCAATGGGAGACCCTGCCCTGGGCATGCTCAGTGTGAGTAAACAAGGACTTAGTCCCAGAGAGGCTCGCTCGCCGCAGATCAGTGAAGGGTACCATAGGAAAGCCAGAAAAGGCAGTAGTGACCCTATGCACCGAATCAGCCCCAGCGAGACGCTGGGAGCGACGTCTCCGCTGAGCAGAGCCCACTGCGGCCGATACCGAATGGGAGACCGCAGCAGACACGGATCGAGATTCCCCCTGTGCAGCAGAGGAAACTCGACTCCTAACATTACCCCCCCTCCTAGGGCCCCCCCTCCTTGAGCCTCACTACGCTCAAAAGCTGCGATAAGCAGCGGAGCCCGAATGTGCTCCACAGGCTCCCAGGTTCTATCCTCTGGGCTGTGACCCTTCCAGTCCACCAGATAAAATTTCTTGCCACGTACCACCTTGCACCCCACAATAGCATTCACCTCAAACTCATCCGTGGATGAACCCGATGTCCCAGCAGATGACTCGGAAAACCGGGATAAATGAACGGGCTTTAAGAGGGAAACGTGGAAAGTATCGGTGATACCAAGGCGTGGAGGAATAGCCAAACGGTAGACCACAGGTTTGACCTGTTCCAGAACCTTAAATGGGCCAATGTAGCGAGGAGCAAACTTAGTGGACTCAACTCGCAACCTGATGTTACGGGCGGAGAGCCACACTAAGTCGCCAGGAGCAAAGACCGGAGCGGGGCGCCGGTGTGTATCAGCCGAAACCCTCATTCTCTCCTTGGAGGCCCGGATGGCATCCTGTGTGCGGTCCCAGATGTCACGTGCCTCCACCGCCCAGTCTGCCACCCTAGAATCGGTGGATGACATGGGCATGGGCACAGGGACACGCGGATGCTGGCCGTAATTAAGGAGAAAAGGAGTTTGACCAGTGGAATCGGCTACGGCGTTGTTCAGGGCAAATTCCGCCCAAGGTAGCAAAGATGCCCAGTCATCCTGCCTAGCAGAGACGAAATGTCGCAAATATGTCACCAGAGTCTGGTTGGTTCTCTCTACCAACCCATTCGTCTCGGGATGGTATGCAGAGGAGAGGTTTAACTCTATACTGAGCAAACGGCAGAGCTCTCTCCAAAACCGAGATGCGAACTGGGGACCCCGATCGCTGACAATCTTATCAGGCATACCATGCAATCGGAAAACGTGTTTAATGAACAACACCACCAAGGCCCGTGCTGAGGGTAACCGAGGAAGCGGCACCAAATGCACCATCTTGGAGAAATGGTCGGTGACAACCCAAATAATGGAGCAGCCACGCGACTTGGGTAGACCCACCACGAAGTCCATCCCGACCATCTCCCAGGGCCTGTCTGCCACCGGTAGAGGGTAAAGCAACCCAGCAGGCCGTTGCCGAGGAGACCGATTCTGGGCACAAGAAATGCACGCCTGAATATAGTCCTTGACATCTCGGGCCATATGCGGCCACCAGCATGTTCTCGCCAGAAGCTCAGATGTCCTCTTGGTCCCAAAATGCCCACCCACTCTGGAGGAGTGAGCCCAAGAGAGAACCTCCGGTCGCAAGTTAGCTGGTACGAAAGTCTTGCCCGGGGGCACAGACTCTAGCGAAACCGGAGCTACAGTTCTCAGGCTCTCAGAAGGGACAATAAGCCAAGGCTCCTCCTCCTCCGATGACATCACGGAGCGGGAGAGAGCGTCAGCACGAACGTTCTTCTCCCCGGAGAGGAAATGGAGAGTAAAATGGAACCGGGAGAAGAACAGGGACCATCTAGCCTGGCAAGAATTCAGCCGCTGGGCCATTTGCAGATACACCAAGTTCTTGTGGTAAGTGAAGACTTGGAAGGGAAAGCGAGCTCCCTCAAAGAGATGTCTCCACTCCGAAAAAGCCAACTTCATGGCCAGCAACTCCCTGTCCCCGATGGAATAATTCCTCTCCGCTGGTGTGAAGGTCTTGGAGAAGAAGAAGCAAGGATGCTTCCGACGTTGAGCATCCTTTTGGAAAAGGACTGCTCCAGCACCAACGGATGAGGCATCCACCTCCAAGATAAATGGCTTATCAACATCGGGGCGATGTAGGATGGGAGCGCTAGCGAAGTGTGACTTGATCGAGAGAAAGGCTTTGGAGACCTCCTCTGACCACAACTTGGGATTTGCCCCCTTCTTGGTGAGAGCAACCAAGGGAGCTACCAAAGTTGAGAAGTGTGGAATGAACTGGCGATAATAATTAATGAACCCCATAAAGCACTGCACCGCTTTAAGAGAATGGGGTTCCTGCCAGTCCATTACAGCCTGTAGCTTGGCAGGATCCATAGCCAAACCCTGGGCAGGGATGATATAACCAAGGAAAGGCAAGGACTCCTGCTCAAACACACACTTCTCCAACTTGGCGTAGAGGGAGTTTGCCCGTAAGAGGTCGAACACTTTGCGAACATCTCTCCGATGGGAGTCAATATCTGGAGAGAAGATGAGAATATCATCCAGATAGACTACGACCGAGGTGGTGAGCATATCCCGGAAGATGTCGTTCACAAAGTCTTGGAAAATGGCTGGTGCATTACAGAGCCCAAAGGGCATCACCAGATATTCATAGTGCCCATCCCTGGTGTTAAAAGCTGTCTTCCATTCATCCCCCTCACGGATGCGAATCAGGTTGTAGGCACCCCGCAGATCTAACTTCGTAAATACCCTCGCTCCCCGTAGCCTATCAAACAGCTCAGATATCAGGGGTAATGGGTACTTGTTCTTAACGGTGATGGCGTTAAGACCCCTGTAGTCTATGCATGGACGTAAGTCTCCAGTCTTCTTCTGTACGAAGAAGAACCCAGCCCCTGCCGGTGACACTGACTTCCTAATGAATCCTCTTGCCAGATTCTCTTGGATGTACTGAGACATTGCCTCCGTCTCCGGGAGAGATAACGGATAGACTCGACCCCGGGGAGGCTCAGCACCAGGCAAGAGGTCAATAGGACAGTCATAGGGGCGGTGAGGCGGAAGGGTCTCTGCAGCTCTTTTGGAGAACACGTCTGCATAGGGCCAATAGTGCTTGGGGAGAGAGGAAAGATCTGCGGGTACCTGTGTAGTAGCTTTCTGAACGCACTCCATCAGACATCTACCCTCGCAGGATTTACTCCATCCCAAAATTCTCCCAGAGGACCACTCAATATGAGGAGAATGGTAGCGAAGCCATGGTATCCCCAACAGGACCTCATCAATTCCCTCAGGAATGACTAATAGGGAGATTATCTCCTGATGTGATGGAGACACAGAAAGCGTGAAAGGAATGGTTTGGTGGGTAATCTGTGAGGGTAGTGTTGACCCATTTACCACTTGAACGGTCACAGGCTTGGCGAGCATCACCAAGGGTATTGCATGACGCTGGGCAAAAGAGGAAGACATAAAATTACCCTCTGCCCCAGAATCCACGCATAGCTCGACCATAAGAGTGGATGGGCCTATGGTAATTGTCCCCTTGAAGGACAACTTAGAGGCAAACGTCGCCATGTCTAGTGTACCTCCTCCAACTGCCACTAAACGCTGACGTTTCCCCGACCGCTGAGGACCCTTGGAGGCAAGATGTCCTGACTGCCGGTGAACATGACGGACCTTATGTGCACAGGCGGACTGAGACTTGGATCCCGCTCGTGTCACCTCTAAGGCCTCATGTGACTCGGACACCTGGACTGGAGATTCCAAAGGTTTGGCGAAGGTGGGAGCCAGCCGAAACCTCTGCCTACACTGGGCTCGCTCCAACCTTCGCTCGTGAAAACGAAGGTCTATGCGAGTAGATATGGCTATGAGCTCCTCCAGTGTGGCGGGAATCTCCCTAGTGGCCAAAGCGTCTTTCACATGGTCAGCCAGCCCCCTCCAAAATACGGGAATGAGGGTTTTATCTGACCATTCCAACTCAGACGCTAATGTCCGGAAGAGAACAGCAAAATGGCTGACCATGGTTGAACCCTGAGTCAAAGCCAGCAGCTGGAGCGCTGTATCATGGGTGACTTGAGGTCCTAAAAAGACCTGTTTCAGAGAGTCCAGAAACCGAGGAACACTCCGCACCACATGATCGTTGCGCTCCCACAGCGGCGTAGCCCACTCCAACGCTCTGTCCGACAAGAGGGAGATTATGAATCCCACCTTTGCCCGCTCAGTAGGGAAACATGCAGCCAGGAGCTCGAGGTGTATACCACATTGGCTCACGAAACCCCTACAGGACTTACTGTTCCCAGAGTATCTCTCAGGTAAAGGAAGGTGAAATAGGGTCGGAACAGAGGTGGCAGTGGGTAAAGCTGCTGCAGCCACGCTAGCAGCCTGAACAGCTATTGCGGTAACATCCACCGCCGAGGTTGCATGCTCAAGAGACGCCAACCGGCCCTCCAGCAGCTGGATGTACCCCTGCAATCGCTGTTCATCCGCCATTACTTAGCCAGATCCTGGCGCTAGTATTCTGTTAGGGTTGGCGGAACGCACCAAATATATAGTTTATTAGATGGAATTGGTGCGTTCGCAACTCGGGATCCACCGTGCAGGAAAATACCTGCTGCTAAGTAAGACGGGCTATATGGCGGTACTATAAGTATACATACAAGGGTTAACTTCACCCTGCGTGAAGGAAGCGATCCTGTTGCATCACAGGACCACGGTACCGCACATAGAGCGCGAGCAATAAGTCAGCGAACACAACCCCAACTAGGATTGAAGTCCGATTAGACCACTGCTGGCACAACACCGCAACTGGGTGTGTAAGGAAACTATTGAAATAGTAAATAAGGCACGAGAGTGCGTGCGGTGCCGCACTGACGGACGCCACTAACCACCCAGGCTTGGGTAAGGAAAGCGCAGAGGAAGCGCACGGCGCCGTACTGGCGGACACAGCAACAGGACGCTGAGATGTGTGTTACATGCTGTTGGATAAGTCGGGCGCTAGATAGCAAACATACACCTTCCGCGAACAGACATTCAATAGGGAGGGTTATTTAAAGAGCGACTTTCACTCACAACACACACACATATATAAGACAATACTAGCGCATGGCCGTGCGGTCATGCGCAGTTTATATAGTTGCAGCACAGGAAGCTGCTACTGAAGTTTTTGCCCTTTCAGGACCTTCCAGAAGGACCAATGGAAAGTGCTGCAGTACCTGAGCATGTTTTGCCCTTTCAGGACCTTCCAGAAGGACCAATGGAATGTACTGCAGCACCTGAGCATGTGACCGAACATGTGGCCCTCGACCTCCAATGGGAGACCCTGCCTTGGGCATGCTCAGTGTGAGTAAACAAGGACTTAGTCCCAGAGAGGCTCGCTCGCCGCAGATCAGTGCAGGGTACCATAGGAAAGCCAGAAAAGGCAGTAGTGACCCTATGCACCGAATCAGCCCCAGCGAGACGCTGGGAGCGACGTCTCTGCTGAGCAGAGCCCACTGCGGCCGATACCGAATGGGAGACCGCAGCAGACACGGATCGAGATTCCCCCTGTGCAGCAGAGGAAACTCGACTCCTAACATGCATGACATTAAAATCAACAACATCGTCTAGCCTGCTGTTGTGAATTCTGCTTTTGGGCTCCCTCCGGTGGTTGTAGGTGGTAATGCAGTTGTACTGGGCGGCAGTCTTGGACAGGTGTATCTGCTGATTGCAATTCTGACTGGGGTATTTAGGTTTGCAGGACTCATTAGTCATTGCCAGTTGTCAATATTTCTTGGGAAGTGTTGGATCTTTGTCTGGCTTCTCCTGCTTAGCTGCCAATTCAGCAAAGATAAGTGTCTGTTTCTTTTTCTGTGGCACACTTGCTGTGTGCTTATATTCTGTGTTATTCATTTGTTTTCTCTTGTCCAGCTTAGACTGTGTCAGTGTTTTTTCAGTCTTGTTGGATTTCTCTGGAGTCGCAGATATACGCTCCACATCTTTAGTTAGATGGTGGAGTTTTTTTGTATTTTCTGCTGTGGATATTTTTGAAGGATTTTAATACTGACCGCTTAGTATCCTGTCCTATCCTTTCCTATTTTCGCTAGTGTGGCCACTTTTGCTAAATTCTGTTTCCTGCCTGCGTGTGTCTTTTCCTCTACTACTCACAGTCATTATTTGTGGGGGGCTGCCTATCCTTTGGGGTTCTGCTCTGAGGCAAGGTAGAATTCCTATTTCCATCTATAGGGGAATTTAGTCCTCCGGCTGTGTCGAGGTGTCTAGGATTTGTTAGGCACACCCCACGGCTACTTCTAGTAGCGGTGTTAAGATCAGGGTTTGCGGTCAGTATAGTTACCACCTCTCCAGTGAAAGTTTTCATGCTGCTCCAAGGTCACCTGATCATAACAGCCTGCCCAATCTGCGTCTGGGGTGCAAAAGTCATCGGAGATCCATGGCTTGGAGATGACGCCTTGACGTTCCCGGGGTTGGATATCTTCAACTGGGATGCACACTGTGTGCCTCACTGCTGTCTTGGGGAAAATCACTCTTAAGATAGCATACAAGCATATTTAGATACCCTAGCATGTGCTCATCCCTTTCCAGGGAGAGAAGCATCTAGCTAAATTTACACATTTAGGCTGGAGTCACACTTAACGTATGAAAAACTGGTCTGTTTCTGTCGGCTGAGAGTCGTCCAAATGTTTTCCATAATGTCATGTGTGTGTAATGCATTTGCAATGCAATGATGAGATTTCCTCACATCTATGTATCCGTATGACATCCGTATGACATCTGCATGACATGCATATGACTTTAAATTTCTCACTGCTTTTGCCAAATGAATTTAATGGTTCAATGGGCTGAAATGAGGAAAATGTGTGCATACTTCCCGTAAGTCACACTGATGGTCCGTGTGGTGTCCAATTTTTTTCTTGCACCCATAGACTTGCATCGGTGAGACTCGGACGATATATGCGTACAATTGCAGCATGCTGCGATTTCGCTCGCACTCTGAATACGCCAGAGAAAAAAATTGATGATGTGAACTCCCCCATAGATTAACACTGGTCCAAGTGCTATGCAATGTTTTCTCGCATACCACTCGTCCTTATTATACACTAATGTGATTCCGGCCTTACAGTAGATCTATCAGAGTGGCAACTGTTGTAAAACCCTAAGAATACGGGCATGGCATTCTGTTGAATATAATGCAGCAAGAAGGAGCTCGTGTGTCGGGCTCTTCCATGAGCTCCAAGTCCATGATGTGTTGGTGGTGGGGTAACACTCAAAGTTGCGTCCTCTGTCCACTCCCACCATTCACGGACAACAGAGAGCTTATCATTATCTTCTTCATCTCCTGATGTTGCGCGTCCATCACCTCATCCTCCTATATTTTTTCCTTGGCTCCTGCATCACTACCAGTTTGTCTGGTACCATGAGCCCCACCTGATCACTGTAAGCCACCCTCCCATGGCACCCACCTTTGCGATGACACTCTGGAAATTTGTGATATTGTTATTCTTTCCACATCCTCCTCTGCTTTCAACTATTCCTCTGGAACCATAACCTCCTCATGCAGCCAATTCAAATTTTGCGTGTGTGCAGGTGACCAGAATAGTGATGCTGTTGATGGCATCATCAGTGCTAACCATCTTAGGCACCATTTCAAAACTGTGCAGAAAGGTGCAGAGGTTCTTCACCTGTGCCCACTCCTCAATCGTGATTTGTACCACGTCCGGACTACATTGGCCCAGGCTATGCAAAAAGACATACTGCACCAGGGTTTGACACTGCTGCCACAGACACTGTAACATGTGCAGAGTGGAATTCTACCGTGTCGGAACATTGCTAATTAAACCATTACCCGGTAGGCCAAAATACTGTATCTCTGTAGTGATGCAGCTCAATGACCTCTGAGGTGCGATTGTCGGAAGTGAGCACACAGCAACTGTGCTTTCTGCAGCAGCATATCTAGGCCGGGATAGTGATGTAGAAATTGCTGTACCACCAGGTTGATGATGTGAGCCATGCAACGTGTGTGATGTTACCATGGCGTAGGACTGCCACCAGGTTTACACCATTATTACACATGGCTTTCACTGGCTCCTGGTTTAGTGGAGACAGCCATTGATCTAACGTGGCCTGGATACCTGTCCACAACTCTTCAGTTGTGTGACTGTAATCTCCAATGCATATTAACTGAAACACTGCCTGACTGCGGTGAGCCATAGCTGTGAAGTATGAAGGTGAGGGAGTTTCTACCTGCACTGTTGGAACTTGTGTCTGATTAAGGGACAGGATGTGGGTAGAGGCTCTAGAGGAGGTGGATGAGGCAGAAGCAGTAGAGGAACTGATAGATAAAAAGGTTTGTCCTGCAAAACTTTTGGATTCAAAGACTTGTGGAGCAGACCCTTCAGTGCCTGCCCACACAGTCACCCAGTGCACAGTAAGTGAGATGTAATGCCCCTGCCCATGTTTGCTCGTCCAGATGTTGTAGTAAAATGCACCATGGCAGACCTAGAATTTTTCAGAGAATGGGTGATGTTGTCAGCGACATGCTGGTGTAATGCAGGCCCATCTTAATTAGAGAAGTAATGACGACTGGGCAACTGGTACTGGGAGACTGCAACGGCCATTAACTTTCAGAAATCATCTGTATACACCAGGCAAAAGGCAGCATTTCCGTGGCCAACAAATTGGAGATGATGGAGTTCAAGTTCTTAGCTTTGCCATGTTAGGAGGAAACATTCTTTTACGTGACCACAACTGCGGGACCTGCGGGACCAAGGACTGGCTTCTGTGCTGAGAGGGGGCAGAACATGGAGAACAGGACAAACTGCTTGACTGTGAGTGAGGTACAGGCAGAGATGTTATGGTGGATTGAGAAAGACATAACAACTGACCAGCTCCCATACACTCCAATTGTGGTGGGTAAACAATTGTAGTTTCTGAAGCCAGAGTCCTGTGTGTGAAGACTTGGAATGCTGACAGAGGAAGAAGCAGCAGATGGGGTTGATGAGATGGCCGGTGGTTGGTGAGGACCGCTAGTCCTCATTTTAGTGCAGTGAGATTCCCACACTAAGGCATGTTGATCGCGCATGTGTTGGTTCATGTATGTAGTTTGTCAAGTTATCTCAATTTTTGCCTCTACAGATATTTTTTGGCAAATTTGACAGATAAGGAGTGTTGGGTCATCCTTTGCAATCTCAAAAAATACTCAGGCTAGGCAACCCTTGCTGCCCCTGTGAACTGCACCCTTGTTACTGGTGCTGGCCACAAGCAGAGTTGAGGCTAAGGATGCAGTGCTTGTTGTGGTTGCATTACTTTGTGTCCGTGTAGGGAGCCGCAATGTAACCGCCTCATCTCCCTCCTCCCCCACCTCTTCTGCTGAGCTTCTCAGCTGTGTGCCTCTGGGTTCACACCAAGTGGAATCTACAACCTCATTGTCATCCTCTCTGTTCTCTCCTCACCCTGAGAGTCACCCTCCTCCTCTTCCTACCCTGATACCACAGTACAGTCTGCATGCTCATCTTGTCCACCGCTAGTCTCAGGGGACATCATTCACGCACAGGCGGCTACTCCTTCCAGCCCCTGCTCCCTTTTGCTGGCTGACTGAGAGGTCATTTCCTCCAACTGCCGACTCTATATCCCTATAGCTACAAGCCTCCGTTTTTGTGCTGGCAGGCCTTGAGGTCACTTCCTCTTACCTCTAACACTATAAATATAAGCTTTCCTATTCCGTAGTTCTTGTATACTACATAGGACCTTCACATCTACTCTTAGTAGAGATTATGCTGTCACAAGCACGACCTGCATTCCATCTCATGATATGATCTACACACACGCGTAGGCACAGCACGTGACTGATGAAAGCTCAAATAGAGCTGAAATGTTTCCAGTGCTATCTCTCACCAAATAAAAGAAATAAGATTTAAATTGAGTGCGAGACTTTCTGTACTAATACTTTTTTATGTTAGGCCTACTAAGTCTGTCTGCGGTCCCTCCTTCCAATAGTCCTCCACTGACCACACCAATGCTGCCTGTGTACCCCTGAAACCTATTTAAAAGTGCATAGAGCCTACTTTTTTATGTTAGGCCTACAAAGTCTGTCTGCGGTCCCTCCTTCCAATAGTCCTCCACTGACCACACCAATGCTGCCTGTGTACCTCTGGAACCTATTTAAAAGTGCATAGAGCCTCCTTTTTTTATTTTAGGCCTACTAAGTCTGTCTGCAGTCCCTCCTTCCAATAGTCCTCCACTGACCACACCAATGCTGCCTGTGTACCCCTGGAACCTATTTAAAAGTGCATAGAGCCTACTTTTTTATGTTAGGCCTACTAAGTCTGTCTGCGGTCCCTCCTTCCAATAGTCCTCCACTGACCACACCAATGCTGCCTGTGTACCCCTGGAACCTATTTAAAAGTGCATAGAGCCTACTTTTTTATGTTAGGCCTACTAAGTCTGTCTGCGGTCCCTCCTTCCAATAGTGCTCCACTGACCACACCAATGCTGCCTGTGTACCCCTGGAACCTATTTAAAAGTGCATAGAGCCTACTTTTTTATGTTAGGCCTACTAAGTCTGTCTGCGGTCCCTCCTTCCAATAGTCCTCCACTGACCACACCAATGCTGCCTGAACTGCTTTTAGCCTACTTTTGTATTTGGGACTATATCTGTGTTTCCTCCTCATCCTGCCCATTGCCCAGCCAGTGCTAGATGACTCTGCTGATACATTGACCCAGACCGCTACATTCCCCTTGCACACTACACAGCCAGATTCTGACCCTGCTGAAAGTGAGGTTCCCCTTCCCGCATACTATACCACCTTACACGGGGACAAAGAGGAAGGTGCAGATGAAAGTGCAGGTTCCATCATCAGGTGGGGGGATACTCGTTGTCGACATCACTGGCACAGGGCCCCTCATAGTATGCTAAAGTGTCGCTGCCGGTGGGAGGCACCCCCGCCATGCAAACACACCGCCGTACTTTGAAGGGCCCTGTGCTAGTGCCAATGCGAATGAGTGGGCCCCCCCTGCTTGCTCAGGATCACAGCATTTGCAAGGTTGAAATATATACCTCTCCCTGCTCCACTGCCATGACGTGGTCCACGTTTCCTGGGCCCACTAAATACTTGAACCAACCATACCCCCCACAACTTTAGCCAAATGACCCCCAATTTCCAATGCCTAACTATTATTATAAGGTAAATTGAGATTGACAAGCTTCAGTAGCAAGAATGGATATTTTTGCCATTAAAATGGGCACTGTAGGTGTTTTCCTGGCCTCCACTCACTGCCGACTATGCTCCCCCATTGACTTGCATTGGGTTTCGTGTTTCGGTCGATCCCCGACCCCGACTTTTCCCGATAATCGGCCAATTTCACTCAACTCGACTTTTGAGATAGTCGGGTTTCGCAAAACCTGACTCGACCCTAAAAAAGTAAAAGTCGCTCAACCCTAATTGCAGCCATCTGGTAAATTCAAAAAAGTTCATTTTTTCACATTAATGTACAGAGTGTACATTAATGTGAAAAAATGAACTTTTTTGAATTTACCAAATGGCTGCACCCCATCTTGACTGAAAAAAAAAAACAAAAATATAGAAATCTTTGCAAATTTAATAAAAAGGAAAAATTAAAATATCACATGGTCATAAGTATTCAGACCCTTTTCACAGACACTCATATTTAAGTCACTTGGGTCTGAATACTTATGACCATGTGATATTTCGGTTTCAATTTTTTAATAAATTTCCCAAAAATTCTAAATCCCTGTTTTTTTCAGTCAAGATGAGGTGCAGAGTGTACATTAATGAGAAGAACATGAACTTTTTTGAATTTACTAAATTTTTGCAATGAAACAAAGAGTGAAAAATATAAAGGGGTCTGAATACTTTCAGTACCCGCTGTATATATATATGTAGCAATGTGTGCCATTTATATGTATACACCTAAATAAAATGGGAGTAGTTGGCGTAATCAACTTACTGGTTGTGGCACATTAGGATGTGGGAGAGGGAAACTTTTCAAGATGGGTGGTGACCATTGTGGCCATTTTGAAGTTGGCCATTTTGGATCCAAGTTTATTTTTTTTTAAATGGGATGAGGGTCATGTGAGACACCAAACATATTGAGTATTTCACAAGAAAAACAATGGTATGATTGGTTTTAACGTAACTTTATTCTTTCATGAGTTATTTACATACTGATAGCAACACCGCAGAAGAATGCTAGCACAGGCTTCCAGTATCTGTTGTTTCAGATGATGCACATCTCGTATCTCCACATTGTGTGTTATATGGGGTACAAAGATAGTGGGGCCATTCTTCATCAATAGAAACCTCAATGCCAATGGATATCTGAAATTGCTACATGATAATGTGTTGCCCTCTTTATGCACTGAAGATGGCAAATTCCCTGAGTTTTTCCAGCAAGATGGTGCACATTATGGGTGTCAGGTTCAAGCATTCCTACATGAACAGTGTCCTGGAGAGTGGATTGGTCATTGTGGGCGAGGTGAATTGCCACCTAGGTCTCCCAATTGCCACCTAGGTCTCCCAATCTGACTCCCTTAGACTTTTATCTTTGGGGTCATCTGAAGACAATTCTCTATGCCTTCATACAAAGATTTCTGGTGACTACCTCTTGAAACTCACCAAGAGAATGCCAAGAGTGTGCAAAGCAGTCATCAAAGCAAAAGGTGGCTACTTTGAAGAACCTAGAATATAAGACATATTTTCAGTTGTTTCATACTTTTTTGTTAAGTATATAATTCCACATGTGTTAATTCATAGTGTTGATGCCCTCAGTGTGAATTTACAATTTTCATGGTCATGAAAACACAGAAAAATCTTTAAATGAGAAGGTGTGTCCAAACTTTTGGTCTGTACTGTATATGTATATATATATATACACTCTCAAAATGCCCTCAGAAACAGCTAGAACTTTATTTGATTTTACTGTGGCACTCATGAGATAAGTTTCAGACGTAGAACAGGGGACCAGAGTAGGTTCTTTATAAATGCATGACATCACTTATTTTGTATGACTAGAGCTGTTCTTCATAATTGCAAGTCATTACTTATTACATGTGACCAGAATATGTTCTTCATGAATGCATGACATCAATTATTTTGTATTAAAAAGTTAATTGCAAGGCATGGGCTGCATTTTAACCAAGATCTAATTCTTCCCCATGCATAATGGCAAAACATATTTTCACAAAGAAATTTCTCTATCACCGGTCCTTGTAATAAAGTTCACGTTTGTCTCCACAACCTTGGATTGATGGGCTGTGATGCGGCTTGACTGACCTGTCGTCATATTAGGTGATTTTATGCTATTCAACATGACAAGAAATGTTTAACTTCAGACAAATTTTATCGAGGATAATGAAATGGTGCTGCACACATTTATAAAGTAGATTTACTCTGTGCATTTTCCTAGTAACTATAACTGGTTAGGTTACTAATCTTTTATTATATCAGAACCTCGTATAAGAATACAAAATATTTGTGCTACTTCATTAATATGCACCCGCTATATTATGGCATTTTTTGAAGGTATTTCTTCTGCAAATTAAAGTTATGTTCTGATAAAAAAAAACAATGCAGAACATCAAAGGGGTCAGAAAAAAGAACTATTTACATGTGATCTAGTTAATTGAAATCCAAACTAATAACGTGATAGAATTGATATCATGAATTAAACAAATGCAGAATAATTTGGCACCTGACATCAAGATGGTTAGTGTCACTTTTGAAGCAGTAATTACAGCCTGGAACAGTGAAATATTTATTAACTTATCAAATTAAAACACCTTTTGACATGTCAGGGTTTGTGGGTAATTGCAGTTTCTCTTTTGCGATGGTAATTTGTATGATTTATGT